>NW_026555343.1:20579015-21211191 GCF_029017545.1 Prosopis cineraria | reverse complement strand
AAAAGATTGAGTTGGTCAAGCAAAAGTTATTAATGGCGCAAAGTAGGCAAAGAGTTACGCAGATAAGCGTAGAAGGCTGTTAGAGTTCCTGGTGGGAGACCAAATATTTCTAAGGTTACACTATTGACGGAAATCAAGAGATCGATAGGAGCCAAGAAATTGACTATTAGATTCATTGGTCCTTTCAAGATTTTGGAGAGAATTGGACTAGTTGCTTATAAGACTGCTTTGCCACCACAGTTATCATGTGTGCATGAGGTGTTTCATGTGTCACAGCTAAGAAATATCAACTTGATCCTTCATGTAATATCCACCTTAACATTACCAAAATTCAACACATAATCATCACAAACAATCAAAATTAGGAGTAAGGATTGCTCCTAAGCTCACATTATCTATATAAGGGTTAAAACTATAATATTTTAAAATAATTGAGGAATAATTGGGATCCCATAAAAACCCTTGAAATTGATAGTTTGAGCTCAAACTTAATGATTTATATAGGCATTGGAAGCATGGAAAAGTTTTAGGAAGAAAACCACTTCAAAACAAGACCAAAAATGTCATTTTTGACTGTTTTTGTCCATGCGTTGCAGCTCGTGTTCCATACGCCGCGGCTTGTGGCACAGAATGCCATGTTTTCTTGCTGTACCGTGCGCCGCGGCGCACGTGTCCATGACAGCAATACGAAATTCAAACGCGAACCATTTTTCACATCCAATGTCCGATTAGAGTGATTAAAGCTCCCACAGGAAGCTTATTCAATAAGCTAACTAATGGTACAAGTTTCATTTTGATCCGATACCGTATGAGAATTTAGACACTTAGATGCAAAAGTCAACTTTTCAAAAAAAATTTCAACCATCCAAGTACCCCAAAACTCATAACTTATACCATTACCCCATTGTGAGGCTTAAAACCAAGTCCAATAGACCAAATACACTTGAATGACCAATCAAACATATAAAAACATGCCAAACACAAAATTTGGCCACACAATGGCCATTTTGCCCAATATGGCCAAAATGTGCATTAGCATCATATATGCTATTTGGTCTCTATTGCCACATAATACACTACAAATACATTGTCACCACATAAATAAAACATTCCTTGCACTTGTTTAAAGTTTAGCTCATCACCACAAAATTACCACATATTCACCTCACATATCATATTGGGATAAAATACAAAACAACATAGTATAAAACAAGTGCAACCAATCAAAAAGGTTACTGTTTCCCCCTATTATAAGTAATTGGGGTGTCGTTACTCCACACACCGCATCCTACGGATGCTAAGGAGCATAGTCTCCAACTCCGCACCCTTTTGAGTACTAAAGAGAGTAAGTCTCCAACACCATACCCATTTTCAGGCACTAAGGAGAGTAAATGCTGCACCTGGCGTCCCGAGGTGCCAGCAATGCCATATGGACTTAATCTTTACTATCTCCACTAGGGTGACCTCCCACCCTCTAATATGCCACATTTCACTACATATCTCCACTTGAACATGCATAAACAACTTTCTAAACAAATATAACAAAACCTTACCATTTACTTTAAAAATATAAAATCACAAAGCAATAATCTACTCATTTTCTAAAATAGTTAACCTTTAAGGAATTTATACATATATACTCAACAATTCATAGAAAAGAAACTTGAGAATAACTTATACAAGGTAATAAACAATACAAATTATCTAGTTACCTCAACCCTTTTGTTACTAAAAGGGTTACCATGGTACTAATTCTCTTCTTGTGTCAAGGTAAGTCTTCTCATACTACAATCTATAACAACAAGTATTATATGTTAATTTTCAATTAATACCAGCACTATTAGCTACCAATTACCTCCCAATTCTCCCACTTCTTGCTCAAATTCTCAACAAAGAGGCTTGTTAAGATTAACATTTGTTCACACCATCCCTTTAAGCCTCTTTCTAACTCTATTATAACATAAAACTCAATATCTCAACTTATCACACTTCAACACCATATGATCAAGTTGGGGCTTGATCCAAATTCACCAAACAAGAAAGTAGCTTCTTATTACCATATATCCAAGATTAATAAACCTAAATTAAACCTTTAGAGTCAATGGAAACCTTTAAAATATTGACTCAGGCTTAACCAATCAGACCAAATTCTCACTCTTCTAAATCCCATGAAAAATGAGATAAAAAGGTATAGAGAAGGGTAGGAGACTTACCCAAGAGTTTGAAGGCTCAAATCATCTTCAAAATCCTTCCAAATTGATACCCTAGCAGTGCCCAAAGTTGCCCCCTTTGTGCTCTAGGTTTTTTACCCCCCAAAAACTGTCCATTTCTGATGATTCCCAAAAATTTTAAGTTGCCTGCTATGCCGTGCGCCACAGCGCATGCCATGCAAGCTGCGACTCATGGCACACAGCGAGCAGCAACTTGATTTTGCTCCCCCTGATGCCTCCCGACTTGATCTGACTTTCATCCTATCTCAATTTAGAGCCAAAATATGACCCAAAAATCCAATTAGCCACCCAAAAATATAATTAAATAAATTAATTATATTTTTAACTAATTTAATCCCTAATTAATTCATTTTTTTCCAGATTTAAAAGTTTTAGGATGTTACACTTCACACGGATAGAACCAGAGGAGATTGAACTCTAAGAGAATTTGACCTATAAGGCTAAGCCAGAGCGAATCATAGATGTGAAAGAGAAGCAGTTAAAGAACAAGACTATATGATTAGTTAAAGTTTTCTAGCAAGGCATGGCTCTTGGTGATGCTACCTTGGGAGACAGAGGATAAAATGAAGTAGCAATACCTCACCTATTTTCCTTAGGTATATATTTTTGTCTTTTATGAATTTTGAGGGCAAAATTCTTAAAAGGAGGGGAGAACTGTAACATCCTGAATTTCTTAATCCTAAGTTTAGAGGTTAATCAAGGGTGAAGTGGAAATTGTAGGATTAGATATTCGAAAGATTAATTGGCATTTTTACTTGTTGGTGTGTTGTATGAACCAATATGGGTGATAAGAGTGCGTTTCAAGTCGAGGCAAGTGTACGTGGTGAGAATAAATTTCACTGTACCACATGCCACGACTTGTACTGAATGCGCCGTGGTGCATGGACCAGAATTTACCTTCATAAGTTGTGAATTTTAAAAAATTTTAGAGAAGGGAATTTGAGAACACATGAAACAGAGAAAGGAGAAGGGCTGAGAAGCTAGGTTAAGTCATTTTAGAGCGGTGAAAGGTGATTCAGATCAGTAACTTGCCAAGTAAGCTACGTATAACTCTTACCTTCTATTCTACACAAATTTTCTCTGAAAATGAGTTATAGGGAAATTGAATTGGTGGAATTTTAAGGTTTGATTCTTGTCCAATAGTAACAAAAAGGTTCTTGGAAGTTAAATTAGAGCTTTATGACTAGTTTAGAGCTAAACAGTACAGCTTTGAACCTAAAGGCTCAATTTTTAACCTTTAGAGAGAGAGAAAGTTAGGGCAAAATCTGATCTGAGTAAAATAAGACTAATTGAGGTGGTGTAAAGTAGTAATTGAGTAGTTATAGACTTAGAATGGATAAATAAAAAAGAGTTCACGAATGAATATAGCCCTAAGTAGTAAAAATGAGTTTTTGGTCAAAATGGACCAAATGACTAAAATGTGCCAAATGTATTCAGATTGGCATATTGGACTCGTGAGTAGAGAAAGGAAGCTTGTGATAAGCTTTGTGATAGTAAAAATCCACGGGTAATCTTTTTAGTGACAAAAGGGTTGAGGTAACTGAATAACTTCCTTTGTTTGACTGTTTATTGTAACTATATGTTAGTATGCTATGCAATGCTGAACTGATTTTAAATTGAGCATGTTTTGTGGCATTGCGTGATTGTGTGTGAAAAATGACTTTTGGTCGAAATGAGCATTGACATTGTGTTTTGTAATGTAAAGTGCTATATATATATATATATTATGTATAAGAAGAAGTTAAATTATGAAAAAGGAACCTTAAATGGGTTCAAGAAAGCATGATCTGAGTGGTGGGAGTTCACTTGAGTATAAGAAATGATAAAGACCATATGATAACATTTCCTTAGTACCCTGTTAGGGTGCAGTGTTGGAAACAATTCTTCTTAGTGCCTTGAAAGGTGCTATGTTAGAGAAGATCTTCTGAGTTCCTATTAAGGTACTGTGTTGGAGATGAGAGACTTTAGTATCTTTGTGATACGGGTGGGAGTCAATGATGCCCCATTGTGTGTATTAAGGGAAAATCATAGTCCGTATTGTGCATTAGAACATCTTTGACCTGGTGATTCTACCACTGCAGGTGAGCTCAAGACTAATGAGAGTATACATTGGTCTGAGACGAGCCTATAGTTTCATGTCGGGGTGATTGGAGGTTTGGTTGGTAGAGATTATGCTAGTATTTTATGTGATATGATGAAATATCTTAAGATAATATAGAATCCTTTGGGATTGATGAGAAGTTAAAAATGAAATGGGATATGTAATGTAAATACTACTTTATGAGGCTTTAATGGTATACTATGTTTACTTTCATGTTGTTGCATGTGATAGTCAATAGGAGTGAGTTATTATGTTACTGAGATTTTTATCTCACCCCCTAGTTACATGTTTACAGGACCAAGAAGTGATCAAGCTATGGGAAGAGAGTCTAGACCGACTTGAGTTGTAAAACCATGTACTCTAAGGTTGTGTAATGGATTGAAGTGAAAGATTGTATATATAAGTGTATATGAGTTGCCATAGGCTTCATGCATATATTGAATTTAGTTTTTGTGAAATTAAGCCTAAATTATGTGTATATGTATTGTTTAAGACAAAGGGGCTTTGATTTGAGCATATTTGTGTTGGAATGGTTATATGTTGGTGAATCTTAAACCAAAGGACAAATTATGAGGAAATGAGTAATTTGGCGGCTAAGATTGTATTGTGATTATGGTTGGTAAATCTTAAGTCAAAGGATAAATTATGATAAAATGAGTAATTTGGGGACTAAAATTGTATTATGTATATGATTGCATATGTATGAGTTGAGAATAGCCAAGTGGGCTAAGTTATGCCAAGAAATGGCATAATATATTAATTAGTGAATTGTGGAAATTAGCCATAGCAGGGTCAAATTTTGATATATGTGTATGATTGTGATTAATTATGGTCAATCAGGTGTATTAGATTCTTTTAGACTTAGTTCAAGGCTTAGTGTGGTTTAATAAGAGAAAGGGATCGATTTCAGTGCTTGGGTGTGCAAAATTTTTCAAAAAAAGTGAGGTTTTGCACCCAGGTGTTTAAATTTTGATTAGACTGTTAGATCATGACCAAACCTATCTCATTAGTTAGTGTACAAGCTAAACTTCATGTGGGTACTTGAATCACTCGGATCGGATGTCATATGAAAAAATGGCGCACACTGAAAGTTCATCATTTTTGTTGTCAAAATGACAGCAGAAATTCGAACAGGCACGCCACGGTACATGGGGGCACATTTTGTGGTGCATGTTACAGACATGATGAGCGTGTGGCTCTATGCCGCGATGCACTAACCGTCCACCATAGCGCACGTACCAAATATTCAGTTTTATTTTGTGTGCTGGAATGCATGCATTTGAGTCAAGAATGCTAGTGGGTTAAGGCCACTATGTATTTAGAAAGTGTATGATTTATTTTTGCTGTGTTTTCTTTGATTGAATTGAGATTGAATTGATTTTATAAAGTAAGTCTTCGGCTGAAGCTTTTTAAAATGGAATTTGATTCATCTTATTGATGTGAGGTAGTGGTAACATCGTAGTCTTCTCTTATATTAAGTAGATATAGGAGGAGATTATAGTTTTGGTATCAGTCTCTCGGTTTTTAAGACCTGAGTATTATTAATGCATTCATTTAGACATATGGCAACTTATCCTGTTCATTACACAACTTTTTCCCTAATGCCCTTTGTGTTTCGTATTTTTGTCCTTATGAGGGGAGAAAATAGTACAGTATGAGAGGCACTCGTGCAAGAACCACTGTATCTAGACGGGTTGTAGAAGAGGAGCGGGAGTGAGAAGTTCAACTGGTTCAGCTGCAAAGGGATAGATATGATGAGCTACTGGAAGAGCTCAGAGATATGGTTGTCGATATAAAACAAACTGTTAGGGATCATGACAAAATCCTAAGGGGTAGAGAGCAAGAAGAGAGAGTTGAAGCTTAGAATATCCCAATGCAGGAAGCACATAGTAGACCTGAACCATCTCAAAATTCGGGTAGCGGACCAGAGATTCCTAGCACTAATCCATCTATTGATCATGTTTGGAAGATGTTTGTTCGATTCAATCCGCTAACATTTTATGGAAGTATAAGGGAAGGTGAAGCAGAATTATGGATAGAATGAATGGAAACCATCTTTGAGGTGGTGATCTGTACCTCGGAGCAGAAAGTTACCTTGGCCACAGTGCAGTTGGTTAGTGCTGCTAAGAGATGGTGGGCATCTGTGAGACCAACTGGTAGTATTCATTTGAGCTAGGATGAGTTCAAGAGAATATTCTTTGATCAACACTTTCCAGTCTCATTCAAAATTGAGAAGGAAGAGGAATTTCATGCTTTCAGGCAGGGAGACTTGGGCAAGGAAGAATTTATAAGAAGATTTAATTACTTATCAGCTTATTCCCATATATCTCCAGCATAGTAATGACTCGAAGTAGAAAGCTGAGAGATTACTTCAAAATATGAGACCCAAGTATCGGTAACAGATAGCATTGCTTGATGTGATGACGTACGAGGAAATGTGCCACAAGCTGATGGTAGCAGTTAAGCGTGGTATGTAATGTCTACCTTAGCATTACCAAAATTCACCACAGAATCATAACACCAATCATAATTAGGAACAAGGATTGCTCCTAAGCTCACATTATATATAAGAGTTAAAACTAATAATCTTTTAAAAATAATTATAAAATATTTAGGATCCCATAAAAACCCTTCAAATTGATAGTTTGAGCTCAAACTTAATGATTTATATAGGTATTGAAAGCATGAAAAAGTTTTGGAAAGCAAAACACTTCAAAACAGGGCCAAAAATATCATTTTTGAGTGTTTTGGTCCATACGCTGTAGCTCATGGTCCACGCGCCGCAGCATGTGGCACAGAAAGCCAAGTTTTCTCATTGTACCGTGTGCCACGGCGCACATGCTATCATGACAGCTTTTCTAGACAAACTTCAAATGCGTGCCATTTTTGTATCCGATATATAATTGGAGTGATTCATGCGTCCACGCGAAACTTATTCAATAACCTAACTAATGGTATAAGTTTTGTTATGATCTAACACCGCATGAGAATTTTAGATGCTCGGATGTAAAAATCAGTTTTTAAAGCGATTTTCAACCATCTAAGTACCCAAAACTCATAACTTATACCATTTACCCATTGTAAGCCTTGAACCAAGTCTAATAGACCAAAATACATTTGAGTAAGCATTCAAATACACAAAAACATACCAAACATAAAATTTTACCACTCAATGGCCCTTTCACCCAATATGGCCAAAAATACACAATCAACACTACAAGCACTATTTGGCCTCTATTGCCACATAATACACTACATATACATTGTTACAACATAGATAAAACATTCCTTACACTTGTATTAGTATTTTAGTCCATCACCACAAAAATTACCACATATTCACATCATATACATTATTGAGCTAAAATACAAAATAACAGTGTGAAACAAGCGCAACCGATCAAAATTATATGCATTCCTATTGACAACATATAATCTCATCCATATAAATTTATGTACATGACTCAAAATAAAATTGGGCTTTATAATGAGATTGTAGCTAGTATGCTAGCCCTTGCTCAATTCCTTCCCTGGCTCAGTCTTAGTGGTAGAACTTGTAAAATGATAACCACTGGGTGAGATAAAATCTCAATAACTAAGATAATCTACATTATTAATTATGATGCTAAGTTATAAACAAGCCTTAAATCAACTAAAATAAGCACATCATATAAAATCACCACAAGTTACATGCATGATCCCTAACCATCTGATCCTCCAATACTCCC
Source organism: Prosopis cineraria (assembly GCF_029017545.1). NCBI lineage: Eukaryota > Viridiplantae > Streptophyta > Magnoliopsida > Fabales > Fabaceae > Prosopis > Prosopis cineraria. Next base: position 21,203,131 of record NW_026555343.1, on the reverse strand, counting down.
GACCGAACCGGTATGCTATTTCACAGAACCAAACAACATATATAGTCCCCAAGCTCACCATCCATGGTAGGACTACCTGGCTAAGGTGTCCTAAACTACTTCTAGACTACTGGTTCTCCTTATTATAAGTAATTAGGGTGTTGTTACTCTAACATTGCATCTTACAGATGCTAAGAAGCATATTCTCCAACTCTGCACCCTTTTAGGTACTAAGGAGAGTAAGTCTCCAACACCGCACCTATTTTCGAGCACTGAGGAGAGTGGCATCCCAAGGTGCCAACAATACCATATGGACTTAATCTTTACTAACTCCACTAGGGTAACTTCCCACCCTTTGATATGCTACATTTTCACTACATATCTCCACTTGACCATGCATAAACCACTTTTCTAAACAAATATAACAAATCTTACCATTTACTTCAAAAATATAAAATTTTACAAACCAATACTCTACTCATTTTATAAAATAGTTAATCTTTACAAAATTTATACATATATACTCAACAATTCATAGAAAAGCAACTTGAGGATAACTTATACAAGGTAATAAACAATGCAAATTATCTAGTTACCTCAACCCTTTTGTTACTAAAAGGGTTACCCATGGTACTAAATCTCTTCTTGTCTCAAAGTAAGTCTTTCCACACCACAATCTACATCAATAAGTATTATATGTTAATATTTTCAATTAACACAAGCACTATTAACTATCAATCACCTCCCAATTCTCCCACTTCTTACTTATATTCTCAATAAAGAGGCTTGTTAAGATTATAATTTGTTCACATGATCCCTTTAAGCCTCCCTCTAACTCTATTACAACATAACATTTAATATCTCAACTTATCACACTTCAAAACCCCATGATCAATTTAGCGCTTGATCCAAATTTCACCAACAACAAAGTAGCTTTATATTACCACATATCTAAGATTAATAAACCTAAATCAAACCTTTAGAGTCAATAGAAACCTCCAAAACATAGACTCATGGCTTAATCCAATCAGACCGAATTCTCACTCTTCCAAATCCTATGAAAAATGAGATGAAAAGGTAGAGGAGAAGGGTAGGAAACTTGCTCAAGAGTTTGAAGGCTCAATTTGTCTTCAAAATCCTCTTAAAAGATGCCCTAGCAGTGCTCAAAGTTGCCCCCTTCGTGCTCTAGGTTTCCCACCACAAGAATTGACTTTTTGTGATAATTTTTGAACGTTTAATCTGTCTACTATGCCATGCACTACAACTCACACCATGCAAGCCATGGCTCATAACGTTGTAAAATATTGATTTTGCTCCCCCTGATGCCACCTGACTTGATCCGACTTCCATTCTAACTCAATTTAGAGTCAAATATAACCCAAAAATCTAATTAGAAATCCAAAAATATAATTAAATAAATTAATCATATTTTAAACTAGTTTATCCCTTAATTAGTCAATTTTTTTGGATTTGAAGTTTTCTGATATTACATGGTAGAGAGGCAGATGCTAAAAGGAGACGTGATAATATGGGAAGATTTTCATCTCCTATGGGTCTGACTGGTGGAATCTCAAAGAGGACTGGGTTCATTGCGAGCAGTTCCAGTTCTTCTGGAAGAAGAGGTTTCAGCCGAGGATCGCAGTCTCGACCTATGCATAGAGGGTCAATACAGAGGGGTGGAAGTGTGAGAATTTGGCCTCTACAATCTTTAAGGCAAGCATCAAATGTTCCAACTCCAACTTTGAGTACTGAAAGGATGTCCCAATGTAATATATGCGATAAATCTCATTCGAGAAGATGTTGAGCTTGTTACAAGTGTGGTAAATCAGGTCATATAGCGAGGCAATGGCCAGAGGGTAGAGTTGCGGGGACTAAGTAGAGGTCAATGGTTCCTAGCTGAGTATTTGCGATTACACAAGAAGAGGCTAGAGCATCTCCGAATCTGATTAGAGGTATGATTTCTATAAATGGTCACAAAGTAGAAGCATTGTTTGATTCTGGTAACATCTATTCTTTCATGTCTAAGGAATGTGTGGATAGATTGAAATTATCTTTACAAGAATTGTCTATGCTCATTAAAGTGATGACACCTTCTGGATCGTCTAGTATTACAAGTCAAGCTTATTAGAATCTGTAGATTTGATTTGAGGATAGAGTTTCCAAGATTGATCTGATTTGTATTCCTGTAAGAGGAATAGATGTGATAATTGGCATGGATTAGCTAGCAGCAAATAAAGCTATGCTTGATTGTGCCAAAAGAGTAGTTTTCTTACTAGTATTATGTGTAGCTGTGGAATCTTCAAAGCAACCTAAGTTTCTATAGGTAGTGAGTGTTGAGAAGTTGATCTGGCAAGGGTGTGATGCCTATATGGTATTCTTTACAGCTAGTACGGTGTATGATGGTAGAATTGAGAAGATTGAGGTAGTAAGTGAATTTCCAAAGGTATTTTTAGGGGAGATGACTGGATTACCTCCTAAAAGGAAAGTTGAGTTCTCAATTGAATTGGTTCTTATAATCGAACTGATATCAAAGGCTCCTTATAGAATTTTTCCATCTGAATTAGTTGAGCTAAAGAAGCAGATTGAAGATTTACTAGAGAAAGAATTCATCAGACTAAGTGTATCACCTTGGGGATCACTGGTATTGTTTGTGAGAAAGAAGGATGGCAGTTTGTGACTGTTTATCGATTACTGGCAATTGAATAAGGTAACTATGAAGAACAAGTATCATCTACTAAGGATAGATGATCTTTTAGATCAATTGGCTAGTGCCTCAGTCTTTTTTAAGATTGACTTAAGGTCAGGGTATCATCAATTGAGAGTTAGTGTAGTAGATGTACCTAAGACAACTTTCAGAACTAGGTACGGTCATTATGAATTCTTGGTTATGCCTTTTGGTTTGACCAATGCGTAGCAGTGTTCATGGATTATATGAACTGAATCTTTAGACTGTACTTGGATCAGTTTGTAGTGGTCTTTATAGACGACATCCTGATCTATTTTAAGAATGAGGAGTAACATGCAAGGCATTTGAAAATAGTATTGCAAATTTTAAAAGATAGAAAGTTGTATGCAAAGCTTAATAAGTATGAGTTTTGGTTAAGAGAAGTGAGATTTTTAGGACATGTGGTGTCTGCAGATGGAATTTTAGTGGATCCATATAAGGTTGATGCAGCGTTGAAATAGGAACGTCCTAGTTCAATCACAGAGATATATAGTTTTCTAGGATTAGCTGGGTATTATCGATGATTTATCGAAGGATTTTTCCAGATAGCTTCTTCTTTGACTAAACTAACTCAGAAAGATCAGCCTTATATATGGGATGACTGGTGTGAAGTGGCATTTCGAAAGTTGAAAGAAAAATTAACCACAACACCAGTGTTGATTATCCTTAATCTAAGGTTACCTTACGAGGTATATATAGATGTATCTTTAAAAGGTCTTGGTTGTGTCTTGATACAAGACAATCAAGGGGTAGCCTATGCTTCACGACAATTGAGATCACTTGAGGAGAATTATCTTGCGCATGATTTAAAGCTTGCAACAGTTGTGTTTGCTCTAAAGATTTGGTGCCTTATCTATATGGTGTAGTGTTCACTATGTTTAGCGACCATAAGAGTTTAAAATATTTGGTGGATCAAAAGGAATTAAATATGAGGCAAAAAAGGTGGATGGAGCTTCTTAAATGTTATAACTTTGAATTGAAATCCCATCCAGGTAAAGCTAATATGGTTGCTGTCACATTGAGCCAAAAGACTTTTCATGTGGCAAGTCTTATAGTTAAAGAATATAGATTGATAGAGTCATTCGTTAAGTCGCAGCAAGATGCACCATTGAAGGCATTAGTTAGTGCCTATTCAACTAAGATTAGTAATGATTTTTGGAAGAAATTGAGAATGGCACAATTAGAAAATGAAAGTCTTTTAAAGATTAGAGAAGAAATTGAAGTAGATCAAGCTATTGAGTTTAGATTCAATGATGATGGTTTTGTAGTTTATCGGGATAGGATTTGTGTGCTTGATGATGTGGATTTGAGGAAAGTTATATTGAATAAGGCACACTGCAGTGGCCTGGTATGAAGAAAGATGTAATGGAGTTCGTGACTCAGTGTTTGACCTGTCAAAAGGTTAAGATAGAGCACCAAAGACCAGCAGGAATGTTACAACTGTTAGATATTCCTACGTTGAAATAGGAAAGCATTTCTATGGATTTTATAATTGGGTTGCCAAGAACTTAATCTGGGCATGATGCCATTTGGGTTATAGTCAGTAGACTTACTAAATCGGCTCATTTCTTAACTATTCGAATTAGTAATTCTTTGGAAAAGCTGGTAGAGATCTATATCCGAGAAGTGGTAAGATTGCATGGTGTGCCGAAGAGTATAATTTTTGATAGAGATCCAAGATTTACTTCTAATATTTGGGGAGCTTTACAGCGTGCCATAGGTACTAAGTTGAGATTTAGTACAACATATCACCCATAAACAACGGGCAGACAGAACAAACCATACAGACTTTAGAGGATATGTTGAGGGCCTGTGTATTGGAGTTGAAAGGTAGCTAGGATAGCCATCTCCCTTTGGCTGAATTTGCTTACAATAATAGTTACTAGTCTAGTATATAAATGGCACCGTATCAGGAATTATATGGGAGAAAATATAGGTCGCCTCTTTGCTGGACAGAGTTAAGTGAAAGGAGTATGTTAGGACTAGATATTGTGGATCAAACAACTCAAAAGATTGAGTTGGTCAAGCAAAAGTTATTAATGGCGCAAAGTAGGCAAAAGAGTTACGCAGATAAGCGTAGAAGGCTGTTAGAGTTCCTGGTGGGAGACCACATATTTCTAAGGGTTACACTATTGACGGGAATCAAGAGATCGATAGGAGCCAAGAAATTGACTATTAGATTCATTGGTCCTTTCAAGATTTTGGAGAGAATTGGACTAGTTGCTTATAAGACTGCTTTGCCACCACAGTTATCATGTGTGCATGAGGTGTTTCATGTGTCACAGCTTAAGAAATATCAACTTGATCCTTCATGTAATATCCACTTAACATTACCAAAATTCAACACATAATCATCACAAACAATCAAAATTAGGAGTAAGGATTGCTCCTAAGCTCACATTATCTATATAAGGGTTAAAACTAATAATATTTTAAAAATAATTGAGGAATAATTGGGATCCCATAAAAACCCTTGAAATTGATAGTTTGAGCTCAAACTTAATGATTTATATAGGCATTGGAAGCATGGAAAAGTTTTAGGAAGAAAACCACTTCAAAACAAGACCAAAAATGTCATTTTTGACTGTTTTGGTCCATGCGTTGCAGCTCGTGTTCCATACGCCGCGGCTTGTGGCACAGAATGCCATGTTTTCTTGCTGTACCGTGCACCGCGGCGCACGTGTCCATGACAGCAATACGAAATTCAAACGCGAACCATTTTTCACATCCAATGTCCGATTAGAGTGATTAAAGCTCCCACAGGAAGCTTATTCAATAAGCTAACTAATGGTACAAGTTTCATTTTGATCCGATACCGTATGAGAATTTAGACACTTAGATGCAAAAGTCAACTTTTCAAAAAAAATTTCAACCATCCAAGTACCCAAAACTCATAACTTATACCATTACCCCATTGTGAGGCTTAAACCAAGTCCAATAGACCAAAATACACTTGAATGACCAATCAAACATATAAAAACATGCCAAACACAAAATTTGGCCACACAATGGCCATTTTGCCCAATATGGCCAAAATGTGCAATTAGCATCATATATGCTATTTGGTCTCTATTGCCACATAATACACTACAAATACATTGTCACCACATAAATAAAACATTCCTTGCACTTGTATTAATATTTTAGCTCATCACCACAAAAATTACCACATATTCACCTCACATATCATATTGGGATAAAATACAAAACAACATAGTATAAAACAAGTGCAACCAATCAAAAAAGGTTACTGTTTCCCCCTATTATAAGTAATTGGGGTGTCGTTACTCCAACACCGCATCCTACGGATGCTAAGGAGCATAGTCTCCAACTCCGCACCCTTTTGAGTACTAAAGAGAGTAAGTCTCCAACACCATACCCATTTTCAGGCACTAAGGAGAGTAAATGCTGCACCTGGCGTCCCGAGGTGCCAGCAATGCCATATGGACTTAATCTTTACTATCTCCACTAGGGTGACCTCCCACCCTCTAATATGCCACATTTCACTACATATCTCCACTTGAACATGCATAAACAACTTTCTAAACAAATATAACAAAACCTTACCATTTACTTTAAAAATATAAAATTTCACAAAGCAATAATCTACTCATTTTCTAAAATAGTTAACCTTTAAGGAATTTATACATATATACTCAACAATTCATAGAAAAGAAACTTGAGAATAACTTATACAAGGTAATAAACAATACAAATTATCTAGTTACCTCAACCCTTTTGTTACTAAAAGGGTTACCATGGTACTAATTCTCTTCTTGTGTCAAGGTAAGTCTTCTCATACTACAATCTATAACAACAAGTATTATATGTTAATTTTCAATTAATACCAGCACTATTAGCTACCAATTACCTCCCAATTCTCCCACTTCTTGCTCAAATTCTCAACAAAGAGGCTTGTTAAGATTAACATTTGTTCACACCATCCCTTTAAGCCTCTTTCTAACTCTATTATAACATAAAACTCAATATCTCAACTTATCACACTTCAACACCATATGATCAAGTTGGGGCTTGATCCAAAATTCACCAAACAAGAAAGTAGCTTCTTATTACCATATATCCAAGATTCAATAAACCTAAATTAAACCTTTAGAGTCAATGGAAACCTTTAAAATATTGACTCATGGCTTAACCCAATCAGACCAAATTCTCACTCTTCTAAATCCCATGAAAAATGAGATAAAAAGGTATAGGAGAAGGGTAGGAGACTTACCCAAGAGTTTGAAGGCTCAAATCATCTTCAAAATCCTTCCAAATTGATACCCTAGCAGTGCCCAAAGTTGCCCCCTTTGTGCTCTAGGTTTTTTACCCCAAAAACTGTCCATTTCTGATGATTCCCAAAAATTTTAAGTTGCCTGCTATGCCGTGCGCCACAGCGCATGCCATGCAAGCTGCGACTCATGGCACAGCGAGCAGCAACTTGATTTTGCTCCCCCTGATGCCTCCCGACTTGATCTGACTTTCATCCTATCTCAATTTAGAGCCAAATATGACCCAAAAATCCAATTAGCCACCCAAAAATATAATTAAATAAATTAATTATATTTTTAACTAATTTATCCCTTAATTAATTCATTTTTTTCCAGATTTAAAGTTTTAGGATGTTACACTTCACACGGATAGAACCAGAGGAGATTGAACTCTAAGAGAATTTGACCTATAAGGCTAAGCCAGAGCGAATCATAGATGTGAAAGAGAAGCAGTTAAAGAACAAGACTATATGATTAGTTAAAGTTTTCTAGCAAGGCATGGCTCTTGGTGATGCTACCTGGGAGACAGAGGATAAAATGAAGTAGCAATACCCTCACCTATTTCCTTAAGGTATATATTTTTGTCTTTTATGAATTTTGAGGGCAAAATTCTTAAAAGGAGGGGAGAACTGTAACATCCTGAATTTCTTAATCCTAAGTTTAGAGGTTAATCAAGGGTGAAGTGGAAATTGTAGGATTAGATATTCGAAAGATTAATTGGCATTTTTACTTGTTGGTGTGTTGTATGAACCAATATGGGTGATAAGAGTGCGTTTCAAGTCGAGGCAAGTGTACGTGGTGAGAATAAATTTCACTGTACCACATGCCACGACTTGTACTGAATGCGCCGTGGTGCATGGACCAGAATTTACCTTCATAAGTTGTGAATTTTAAAAAATTTTAGAGAAGGGAATTTGAGAAACACATGAAACAGAGAAAGGAGAAGGGCTGAGAAGCTAGGTTAAGTCATTTTAGAGCGGTGAAAGGTGATTCAGATCAGTAACTTGCCAAGTAAGCTACGTATAACTCTTACCTTCTATTCTACACAAATTTCTCTGAAAAATGAGTTATAGGGAAATTGAATTGGTGGAATTTAAGGGGTTTGATTCTTGTCCAATAGTAACAAAAAGGTTCTTGGAAGTTAAATTAGAGCTTTATGACTAGTTTAGAGCTAAACAGTACAGCTTTGAACCTAAAGGCTCAATTTTAACCTTTAGAGAGAGAGAAAGTTAGGGCAAAATCTGATCTGAGTAAAATAAGACTAATTGAGGTGGTGTAAAGTAGTAATTGAGTAGTTATAGACTTAGAATGGATAAATAAAAAAGAGTTCACGAATGAATATAGCCCTAAGTAGTAAAAATGAGTTTTTGGTCAAAATGGACCAAATGACTAAAATGTGCCAAATGTATTCAGATTGGCATATTGGACTCGTGAGTAGAGAAAGGAAGCTTGTGATAAACTTGTGTGATAGTAAAAATCCACGGGTAATCTTTTTAGTGACAAAAGGGTTGAGGTAACTGAATAACTTCCTTTGTTTGACTGTTTATTGTAACTATATGTTAGTATGCTATGCAATGCATGAACTGATTTTAAATTGAGCATGTTTTGTGGCATTGCGTGATTGTGTGTGTAAAATGACTTTTGGTCGAAATGAGCATTGACATTGTGTTTTGTAATGTAAAGTGCTATATATATATATATATATTATGTATAAGAAGAAGTTAAATTATGAAAAAGGAACCTTAAATGGTTCAAGAAAGCATGATCTGAGTGGTGGGAGTTCACTTGAGTATAAGAATGATAAAGACCATATGATAACATTTCCTTAGTACCCTGTTAGGGTGCAGTGTTGGAAACAATTCTTCTTAGTGCCTTGAAAGGTGCTATGTTAGAGAAGATCTTCTGAGTTCCTATTAAGGTACTGTGTTGGAGATGAGAGACTTCTTAGTATCTTTGTGATACGGGTGGGAGTCAATGATGCCCCATTGTGTGTATTAAGGGAAAATCATAGTCCGTATTGTGCATTAGAACATCTTTGACCTGGTGATTCTACCACTGTAGGTGAGCTCAAGACTAATGAGAGTGTACATTAGTCTGAGAAGAGCCTATGGTTTCATGTCGGGGTGATTTGGAGGTTTGGTTGGTAGAGATTATGCTAGTATTTTATGTGATATGATGAAATATCGTAAGATAATATGGAATCCTTTGGGATTGATGAGAAGTTGAAAATGAAATGAGATGTGTAATGTAAATACTACTTTATGAGGTTTTAATAGTATACTATGTTTACTTTCATATTGTTGCATGTGATAGTCAACAGGAGTGAGTTATTATGTTATTGAATTTTTATCTCACCCTCTAGTTACATGTTTATAGGACCGGGAAGTGATTAGGCTAAAGGAAAAGAGTTTGGACCAGCTTCAGTTGTGAAGTTGTGTAATCTGAGGTTGTGTAATGAACTGAAGTGAAAGATTGTATATATAAGTGTATATGATTTGCCATAGAGTGCATGCATGTATTGTTTGAGACAAAGGGGCTTTGATTTAAGTATATTTGCATTGCAATGGTTATATGTTAGTGAATTTTGAGTCAAAGGACAAATTATGAAGAAATGAGTAATTTGGGGGCTAAGATTGTATTGTGATTATGATTGGTGAATCTTAAACCAAAGGATAAATTATGATAAAATGAGTAATTTGGGGGGTAAGATTGTATTGTGGATATGATTGCATATGTTTGAGTTGATAAATAGCCAAGTGGGCTAAGTTATGTCAAGAAATGACATTATATGTTAAATTAGTGAATTGTGGAAATTGGCCATAGCAGGGTCAAATTTCTATATATGTGCATGATTGTGATTAATTGATTTTATAAGGTAAGTTTTCAGTCGAAGCTTTTTAAAATGGAATTTGATTGATGTGAGGTAGTCGTAACACCATAGTCTTCTCTTATATTAAGTGGATATAGGAGGAGGTTACAAATAGGTTATTGAAACACAAGTAACCCTTTCTAGTAAATAGAAGGGTTGAGGTAACCATATAGTTTATTGTGTTTGTTAACTATTATAACTATGTAAAAGTAAATACAAAATGAGAAATAGTAGTTTATGAGTTTTTATGCATAATGTGTATTGAAAATGGTTTTAGCATGAGCATTGATTTGTGAAATGGTATTTGAAAGGTTATTGATTTTAAATTATATATATATATATATTATGACATTATATGTTGTGGAAATGTGGATGAGTAGTGATAATTGTGAAAGAGCATGATCATAAGGGGTGGGAGTTCACCTGAGATATGTGGGGATTATGGAGATATGTGAGTGAAAAATTCATATGGTTGGACTATCACTATAGGACATCCGGTGCAGCATATTATGGGATGGTACCATGGGTAATTCAATACAGCATATTATGGGACTATTACTATGGGACATCCAAGTAGTCTGGCAACTCCTTAATGCCCGTTAGGGTGTGATTAGGAGTCAACAACACCTCTATCACAAGTATATGAAAAGAGAAACCATAGTCCATAGGTGAGTTAGATTACCTTTAGCCAGGTGTTTCTGCCACCAAAAGTATGCTCGGGTTGACAAGTGGTTGATCTAGGAGAGCCTATGGTTTCATGTCAAGGAGCATTAGAGGTTTGATGGTTAGATGATCATGCTAGTATGTATTTGTGTGGAATTTCTTTGAAAAGATGAATAAATTTATATTATAAATGTGTGTGTGTGATATGACTTTATTTTTTATTCTTAGGCATGGTTATTTGTGGTAATAGATATTAAATAAATTATATTAGTTACTGAGATTTTTATCTCACCCATGGTTAATTACATTTTTTAGGTTCTAGTGCTAGTGGGTTGAAGGGAAAAAGACATTGGCTAAGTAGATATTTCTCATTAAGCCTTTGTAAAGTTTTTGGTGTAATGAAGTTGTTATTATTACTCTTGAATATGTATAAGTTGCCATAGAATTTATACACAGGCATAAAGATGTGATTGCGATATGTTTTAATGATTTTGAGTTCCTTAGCTTTTGTGTATGTGAATGGTGAAATGATTGAATGGGGTAATGGATGAATGTGTATATGTGATGCTCGAAGTAGATAAATAATGAATTGGCCTTGTATGGGATTAAAGAATTGAAAATGAGATTTTGGCCCAAAGTGTGAAATAGGCGATTTATAGGCCAAATGTGTGTATGTATGATATATTGTGCATGTGTATGGTCAATTAGATGTGTATTGTCCATTTGGACATGGTCAATGCCCACAAAGTAGCTAATGACAATTGGTTTCAAATTGAGACACTTAAGTGGCAAAGTTTTGGTAGAAAATGCTCAAAATGCACTTGGGTGTCCAATTTTTGATAAAAATATTAGATTCAGTTGAAACTAATGTCATTAGTTAGATTTCAAAATAAGTTTCATATGGGCACTTGAACCATCTGAATCAAACAATTATATGAAAATGGCATGTATTTGAATTTCATATAAAAAATTATCATTTGACAGCAAATTTAGATGTGTGCAAAGCGGCGCATGTACTCGCATGCTGTGGCGCATGGCACAGAGAGAGTGACTGTGGCCTTTGTGCCATATGACATTGCACATGTGGCACGAGTCGCGGTGCACAATGAAAATTTTCACTTTGTTTTCTTGTATGCACATGTTTCTTTTGGTATTTAATGCCCAAATTGTAACACTTGCCCTTAGTGTTATCTAAAAATCACATAATTAAAAAAAAAGTAAGTGTGGTTAAGGAGTTGATCCTCTAACTAACTTAAGAAATCAATCATTTAAAACCTTAAAAAAATTATAGGTTCTACCTATAGCTCACGGAAGCAAGCTAGACGAAAGTGGAATAAAAAGACGCTGTCATGACAGCATTAAATTGTTGTCATGACAGCCCTCCTGGGCCAACTTTCAGGAGGTGCCGTTCTGTCATTCGACCTCTGATCAAAGTTATTTTAAAACTCACATATCAAATTCAAAGGGTACTATAACTGTACCAAATTTCAAAAAGATCCAACGGTCGGATTAAAAATTTGACAGTTAAAAGATTGGCTATTTTTGCTGTCATGACAGCACCTCCGGACTAACTTTCGGGGTGCACCATTTCATCATTCGACCACCGATCGGAGCAATTCCAAAGCTTACAGGTCACTTTTAAATAGTACTATTAGCATACCAAATTTTGGAAAGCTCCAACGGACGGATTGAATTTCGTGCATGTTGCAACATTATTAATTATTGTTGTCATGACAACTCCTCCGAACCAACTTTCGGAGCGCACTATTTCTCCGTCCGATATCCAATTGACATGATTCTAAAGCCCAGACAAAGCTTATAAAAGATTTTACTTGTGACACAAATTTTAGAGAAATCCACGGTCGGATTAAGATTTGGACACCCGGATGCAAAAGTGCAGGTTTTTGGTGAAAATCATTTTTAAAATTATCCAAATCTCATCCTAATGGTCACAAACTTGTGGGAACACTTTGGACACGTCAAATGAGACTAAAAACACCTGATAGAACATTTAAATGATAGAAAAATCCTTTATATCAAAATTTGACCACTCGGGTGCCATTTCCCAAAATGGACCCTAAACCCCCAAAATGCACAAATCACACAAGAGTGGCCAAAAACTATCCCAAATATCATATACACATATGAATACACACGCTAAACATTTTCACTTGGCTCAGAGATCTCTGTAGGGCCCACGCACCCACTCTCTCTATCCAAGGTATATGTTTGCCTATAACACACCATTTGCAATGCAACTACTTTGCATTTGCTTGTGGAATCACATATATATCAAAATAAATATTTACTTATAGTGAAAACTTGGTCTACTAAATAAATCCATCCAAACCACACACCATAGCCAAGTTTCCTAGCCACGAGTCTACAAGTAGATAAAAATTCATACACAAGCCATACAATCCACACATACTCACACACATATACATAATCATATCTTGCTGGCACCCTAATCCTAAATACATTACAATAGATTTGCTCAAAAGAAAGGGGTTGTAGTTCTTTACAATTCACAAACAACCCCTAGCTCTGCTCCTTTCCCCGTCCTCCACTGGTTCCTTCGCCTGGACCTAGAATATTAAAAAGAAAGGGGTGAGACAACCACAGTCTCAGTAACAGAGAAATCTATATTGATTATTATAAAGTAAGTTATAATCAAATAAACAAATAATAAATTCAACATAGTATAAAATTTAGCCATTTAAAATGCATGAATACATGACGTAGGCCGGTATGACCTTTCATGACCAACAAAATGCCCCCTGGCACTCTTTAACTCGCAGGTAAACCTTATACCTACTTATACCTCCACAAGCACAAAACATAATCTAAGGCATGATCTAATCCACCGAACTGCCTATGCCCTTTCGACATGAATCTTGAGCAGTCAAACCTAACTCCCTCCCAGAGCCAGCCTGACTTACTCTCCATGTGAGGGCTACCTTGGCCTATGCACTCAACCTCAAACTTCATATGTCAGATTCCCTCCCCCACTGAGAGGTGTTGAACACTCATTACACTAACCACTTTAATGCACTGAGCCCATTATACGTAAGGCAACACTGTGAGTACTGGCAGTGTGCCATAGAATATCAAAAGTCCACACCTTCTCATTGGTGAACTCCCACCGAGATCATGCCTTTTATTCGTGTCTACCTTCCCCGAGTATTGACCACTTCAACACTCTAAGGTAGTAAAACATTTATAAATCTCCCTTAAACGATTCCTTAGCCTATCAAGGTACCTTACTTAGTTACACTCCCTTAAGTGCAACTTCTATTTTTTATGATTACTATACATGCAACAAATCTCATTTCCATAAAAACATTGTTGTTAAACAATTAGAAAACATATTTGCACTATAATCAAAGTAGTTCCCCATAACCCCTTATAAAGCATATTTAATCTTTTAAAACATGTAATGCATAATAATTAGTAATATTTATTCAAAAATAGCTAAAACAAAGTAATAAAAAATATAAATTTCCCTGTTACCTCAACCCTTTGGTACCAAAAGGGTTCCTCTTGTACAAAATAGGGCTCGGCTTGTTCCTTAACTTCCGAACAAATTCCACCAATAATTCCTGCAACATATAAGTGATTCACATCACTTATCATGTCAAATAACATTAATGAAGACTATAACTCATACCACACAACTTGGGTCTATGAGCCATAATCTATCCCAATGGTCCATATATTAAACCAACCATTCACATAGTATCACTTAACCACCAAAACCATTTATTAGCCATCACTAGGCTAATTTCCAATTTATATAATTTTTAATCAATTAAAAACTTTCACTTAGTGTCGTCAACTTTCACCATTAGCCCTTATAATGAAAACCAAACCTTAATTTAAATCTTATAGAGATCATAACAAAATCAATAAGCTTAAACCATTGAGGAGAAAACCCAATCTCTCAAGGTTTAATTTGTGCCTAAAACACCTCTTTTCATCCAATTATCCACTCAAAACATTAGATCACTATATAGAAACTCAAAACATCCTCCCTAGGATCCAAAGAAACAAAAGCTTACAAGAATAAAATCTTTGGGATCAAAATCTAGAAATTTTCTCTTCCAAAAATTGAAGAAATCAAGAGGAAGGGAAGAGGATTAAAGTAGGAAGTTTACCTATCGCATAGCCGAGCTCGCAACGGCCGTAAAGTCTCCTGGATCCGAGCCTAACTCCCTCTCTTTCTCCTTTCTTCTTCCTCTCTCTCTCTCACGCGTTTCCTTTCTTTTCCTTTTCCTTTTCTGCATTTCTGCGTCTGTTTTTACTCTTTAAATTGCTGATCTAAAAGTTTGGAGAAAATTACAAGAAAGGGCCCAGCATTTTTTATTATAGCACAAAAGCCCGGGTCAACTTTGGTAATTTTTTCCATAGTTAAAAATCAAATAAAACCAAACTTTTGCTGAGAAAAATTCAAACTTTGGACCTCTATTAAATTATTCTAAATTTTAATTTAATTATAGATATTTTATTTTATTTTTTAAAAATAAATTCGAGTCTTAAAATTTTTGGGATGTTACCCAAATACTTGTTGCTTATGCTGTGTATGTGTTTTGTGGGTTCGGTTTTATAACCTAAGTGATTTATAAAATAAGTTGAAATTTTTTCTTGAGATTAGATTAATTGTAATGGAGCGTATGATAATGTTGGTAAAAGGCATTACACTTTTCTTGGGATGTGAGCAACACATGAACAATGCAATGTAGCCTATCAACCTCATCTTTTAGCACGTTAAGCTGAGCTGAAGAAGGCATTATAGTTTTTGCTGGCTTTGAAGTCTTAAATACTTCCTTTTTGGTGACATCAAAACCAACGCCCCTAACTCATCTAGGCTAGTCAGGATTACCCAATGCATAACCCAAGATATCTTCGTCTTCTAGATGCTCACCCTTTGAGACTTCATTTCAGATAGCATCCCATGTCACACAAATTGAAAAACCTAAATTATTTGTTTGAATGAAAAGACTTAATTTATTTTGTTTGCTGAAATTTTTATGGAATTTTCAGATTTTTTGCTGTAATTTGTTGTTTTTGTTCTTTTAGTTTGTTTTGTGTGCTTAGTTTAGTATACCCTTGTGTGTTTAGTTGTTAGGATTTAATTGTGAGCATTTTCCATCATTTTTGGCATTAATTTCAAATTTTTAGTGATTATTTTTGTTGCTGGAAAATCTGGACAATGTTGATGTCTTTTATTGTTTTTTGTGTTTTATACTTGTTTTGTGTGTTTAGGTTGCATTTGCTTTGGTAATTTGCATCCTACTGTTAATTTTTTTTTGTTGTTTAGTGATTTTAGTGTTCTTTTGTCAACTTTTTTAAATTTTAGTTTGTCAAGAGTAGAGCTAGAGTTTACCTTGTTTCCAGTTTTTTCTGTCTTTTTTTTCTAAAATTTGATGGAAACAACTTTGGAGGTTTTTTTGCATGAAATTTCATTCATTTGAAAGCCACACTTTTAGCTTCAATTCAAAACTAGTTTGGTGAATTTTGGAAGTGGGAATTGAGTTTTGCACATATTATAAGCCAATGAGGTTCAGGAAACCATTAGAAAGGATTCCAAAACATTAGGGTAACTTTCTATAAGCATATTTTCCACATTGTATGTCCAAATAACCTAATTTTTTACTCCAATTTTTCCTCTCTATCTTTTTTGTTTTTGACATTTTAAATAATTTTGTCTTAAACATTTTTAAAGCGTGTTAGAATTTCTCAAGCTCATCTAGACAAAATTCTACTTCTCCAGAGTTGTTGACCATCGTGTGTGATTTCTGTGGACAATTGGGAAGGATATTGATCGGAATTAGTTGCTTATGCTCAAAATTAAACTAAAGATAACCCTAATGTAATATAGGGCCAATCTTTCAATGAATGATTTTAAAGTCTAATTTAAAATTATCTAATGAAATAAACCAAAGTTTGTAAGAATTTAGTGACCTAGCTAATTGTCTAAACTAATTACCTAATGTGCAAATAATTAAAATGCTAGTGAAAGTAAGTGAAATGAAACTTTCTTTTTCACAAGAGTGGAACCCTAGAGATTAGTTGAATTAGGACTCATTATCTTCTCATGATTAGGCTAACTTAGCTTCCCTTTCCTTTTGACTAAAGCTGTCGTGACTTAAAAAAATTATCCAAAGTCAATTAACCTAACTAACTAACCTCCCTAGGTCTTAGATTAAAGTTCCTAGTTCAATTAACCAATTGGTGAAGAAATTAGCCAAGTGATTCACTAAAAATCCTCCCTTAATAGCCAGGGTCAAACACATAAATTAAGAAACCACAAGATTATGTCAAGCTACTCAACAACACAAGCATTAACACCACAAGATTATGCAATATTAACACAAGTAATTCACTAATTGAAAAACACAAGATTATGTTTCAAATAAAGAGTGGCAAAATTCTGTCACGGTTATCCAAGGAAAAAATTAAATGAAACAATCCTCTCTTAAACATCAACATCGAATTCAAATTAGAATTTACAAGCAAAGATGATTAAATCCTAGATTAAAAAATCTAACCATCTAGTAAAAAGAGAAGAGGGTAGGAAACAAAAGAACTTAGCCAATTTAAAAGCTCAAGACTCATCCTCCATCTTTATCTCTCTAGAATTCTCCTAAAGAAATTAGCCAATCTTCATCATATTCAAGAACTCTAGTGATTGCTTGTAAAGGCCAAACTCCATAGCTCTTGGATGATGGAAATGAGCTTCAATCCTTGTGAAAATGGAAGGGTTAGGATGAGATTGAGGAGAGGAGAAAAATGGTCTAATTTTTGTGGAGGTTTGGTGGCTAAAAATGGAGGTTAGGGTGCTGAAAAATGAAGAACAAAAGAGAAAAAATGAAGAACACTATGAACAAGAGAGAGAATATGAAAGATGAACGAGATGATGATTGATCTAATTTTGGGGGGTGTGGGATGTGCTCTTTCCATCAGTTGAAGCTCAATTAAAAAATAAGAAAAGAAAATAAATGGAAAATGGGAGCCTTATTACACTTGTAATGTGACACCCTCCTATTGGCTTGTATATAATTTCAATGTGTGTACAATTAATCTCATGTGTCATCCACAATTTTAGTTAATCTAAACCACCAAATAGGAGCCCTTACACATCCAAACTAGCAGCCTTTGACCCTATGGACTTTTGACTCCATTTGCTTAATTGATGCACAAGTCACATGCCACCGATGTCACATAAATCACATAATTTAATTAAATAACATGTGACATTATAAAATCTAATTAAAGTCCAGAATTGAATTCATAATTAGAAGGAAGAATTTAAAGTTCTAGACTGCACAAAATTATATAAAAATTTTCATACAAAGACAACCCGAAAACTAGGTCAAACTAAGACACGTGAGAAAGTGTTAATTTTTAATTTAATTACGCCCAAACTAAAATTAATTTTTAAAATGTAATTTCACAACTCATCAACTGGACATAAAAATGAACTTTGTCAATTTTTTATGTACATTTTCTCAAAAGATCATTTTTTAGACCAAAATGCCCCTAGTGCACTAAACCTAAACACTTGGCAAAATTCCAAATCTAATGCAATGTGTATACTTGAAGGTGATAAATGATTAATAAAAGGGTCCTAATTGGCAAATAAAAGTAGGTAACAAATGTGTTCTATCAATTCTTCCACACTTATCTTTTACACTCTGAGTAAAATCAAGTGAAAAAGGTCCCAAAAGAAACACTAAAACAAAGAAACAATGTTTAAAGTCACCAAATCACTAGCTCACGAACTTCTACAAATTATCAATCAATGTGGCAATAATTAAAAAAGAATTATGCACATCAAAAACAAACCTTTACCAATAATAAATGTCAAAGAGTAAGCCACTCTAAGTTAAGTGTTTGCTCTCATCACTCAAAGTGTATAAGGTATTCAATTTCAATCAAAATTTCTTAAGATAAACCCCACCATAAGTTTGTAACCCTTCTACATCTCCACCACTAAAGATAACTTCCAATTAAGAATCAAGTGAACTTTCTTAGGTTGTAATATGGGTAATGAAAGGATGTCTAAGAAATGCATATATGAAAAAAAAATAGGGTTAGCATCAAGATAATGCTAAAGTCAAGATATATCCCCTTAATATACAAAGCATAACCTAATTCAATTTAATGGACACCTTACCACAATGAGGATGGAAAGAAATGATAAGAAATAATGAAACAAATAAATGGATGAGCTAGGCAACTTTTTATTCTTTTCTTTTTTTTTCTCCTTCATTTCTTCTTATTTTTTCTTTTTTCTAGCAACATGTTGCTTTCATTTTCATGTATGTATTTTTTTTTTCTATCTTTCTTTGCTTTTCTTTTCCTTTTTGTTGCGCTTAAGTCTTTGAAAATAATAAAAATAATAGATATAATGGTGTAGCAATGAAAGATAAAGAGTAATATATAGAAAAATGACAATCGGCATCCACTCACTTGATCTAGGACATGCAATGAATATTAAAAAGATATATAAAAGTATAACATGCATCTCTTGGGGAAAATAAAGTGAATATTTATTTTTGGAAAGAATCAAACCAAAAGCTCAAAGTGGCTAATAAAGGATAATCAATAATAATGGGTTGGCTATTTGGCTCTTGGTTATTTTTATATGAATGCCATCTTTTATCTTCTGTTAAACAAGTGCAAGATATATGGTCTCAGTTAAGAAGTAAAACAAATTCTAGAGTACCACATTACTAAAGAATTAATCACATATGAGTGTTTGGCCTCTTCCATGAAAGGGCAATATGCCACTCTAATCCATTAATCCAAGGTCAAAGAATGTTCACTTCACAGTTATTCAATCCTAAAAATTACCACATCTCTAGAATCAAAATATTCATTCAAAGAGTTAGGTAATTAAGTAACCTCAAATAAAACAAAACAAAACACAATTTTTTTTTCAAAAATTTTTGCAAAAAAATTAAAACAAAACAAAACAAAATATTTATTTCTCTCCCCCACACTTAAATCATTAATTGTCCTCAATGTATGCATAGACTAATGATTAAAATAAGGTAAGATAAAAAAATAAATGCATAATAAAAGTGTGGTGCAGAATTATTTTTTTCTAACACACAAAACAAATAAAAAGAAACAAACAAACCAAAAAAGAATGAAATTCTACCTTTTCCTACTAGATTCATCTCCCCCATACTTGTAATTTACTCAATCAACAAATCAAAGCATAAAGCAAAGTAAAGTAAAGAGCAAAGGTGAAAAAGATACAACCTAGTTTAAATCTCCACAAGCACTTGAAGTTGAAGTTTTCATCTTTTAGGAGTAGCATAAAGCTACTCATTGTACTCTTCTCTCCAAGTACCTTGGGCAGAGGCTTGAGATTAATTTGTAATGGCTCCGAGATGTATGGTGTGAATTGTTCTCCTCCCTTAATCTGGTGCAAGATCACATGATATGATTTCCTTGAAAGTTCTATGGGTAATATCTTCCTCTATGAAAGATTGGACCTGGTTAGTCTTTGATTCAACCTTCTCATCATCTAAGCTCTCGCTCTCTTCCATTATCTCAATGGACAAATGTACTACAAGTGTAGAATTTTCTTCCAATTTCTTAGGAACCTCATAGACATCAAGCTTGATAGGAAATTGGGAAGTAGTAATCAAAGAACATCTTCTTAAGTTCTTCCTATGCTAACCTCATACCACCAATAGGTCTCACTAAATCCCACCATCTCTTGGCTGCTTCGACCATCTATACCATAGCTAAGGTCTCCTTTTATTCTGATGTGCAAGTCACCACCTTGAATATGGTCTCGAGGCACTTAATCCACTGCTTAGCCTCACCCTCCTTCATACTCACATCAAATGTCAGTAGATTGAATCTCATAAAGGTCTTCCAGGCTCGATCTATGTATGGATCTACACTAATTTCCACCACTTGTCTACTACCTAAAGCCTAAAATGGTTTAGGTCTACTATGAGCTTCTTCTGGAACTGGTTTATCTTGACCTTCCCCTTCATCTACTTGACCTCTGCCTCTTAATAGCACATCATGGTCTTGCATTTTCTACCTTATGTCAATTATCATATCCCTCATTCCTCTAGCAAAACATCTCTTCTATTTACAGGTTCATCCTTTACCAGACATCTTGATACTCGGTACCTCTTCTCATTTTCTCCCCTCTTAAGGATGAAAATAAAATAAAATAAAGCAAAAGGAAAATAATAGTGTAATGAACAAGATAAAGTTACCATGTGCTAATATGAATGCAATAAAAAAGAATAAGAACTAGATCTCAAAACTTGAGAAATTGATACTAACTAAATGTAATTCCCTGTTTCACATTACCATTCAACCTTCAACAAAATCTCACAAAAGTATTTAAAATCACTTTAAAAGTGTTGGGATCCTAAGTTAAAACCAATTGAAAACTATTTTATGAAATGCACATGTTATACAACATTACACAACAAAAGCACTATACTTGTGCATATGAAAACCACCAAAGAAAAGATTACAAATAACTAAATCTAGACAAAAGAGGGTCCATACCCCTTGGCATGTGGCACTGAGGCACTGGTGTTCACTCTGTGCCATGTGCCACGACATGTTGACATATGTGCTGTGGCTCACAAATAAGATTCTGCTATCAAAATAGTAGTTTCTGATGTGAACTTTAAATGTGCGCCATTTTTGCATCCAATGTGTGATTAAAGTGAATAAACACCCATATAAAACTTGTTTTAAAATCTAACCAATGACATTAGTTTTGTTTAAATCCGATATTTCATTCAAAAGTTGAACACCAAAGTGTATTTTGACTAATTTAAATTAAAATCCCCCACTTAAGCATCATATTTGGAAACCATAGGTCATTGGCTACTTATAGGGCCTTAATCACATCTAATGGGATAATTTACACCTAATTGACCATTCACATACACAACATTACATGTATACACACATTTAGCTCTCAATTACCCATCACACACTTTTAGCATAAATCTCATGTTTCTATTCTCACTCATATTGATGGCCAAATTATCATATTATTCACATGTTTAACATATCCACGTGCGAAAATATTTGATCCCTAGCCCAATTCACCACAATCAATTTAACACACTTATACATATCATATCGAGGTAGGATTTACAAGTCATGTAGATACAAAATCATGTATTCGTTCACAATCAATATGCTTATGTGCATTTATATTCTCCTACGGGAACTTATATACAAGTATACAACTTGTATACCACAAATTCATGACATCAAACTCTTATAATAGGCTTCAATGAGAAATCTTTAATCTTGGCCTGAATCTTTCCTTTTAACACTACTAATTAGCACCTGTAAAAAAGTAAATAACCACAGGTGAGATCAAAATCTCAATAACCAAAATAGCTTATTAAATGCCCATTAACACATATAGTCACATAAAAGTAAACAAAGCCAAAGTAATAGTTTATATATATCATGTATAAACATGATTTTTCCTCTTTCCAAATATTTCTACACAATCACAACTACTAGCATGATCAGTTATCCATTAAATCTCTAAAGCTCCCTAATTTGAAACCATAGGCTCAATGGATTAATCACATATTGACTCGAGCATACCTTCAATGGTAGAAACACCCAGCCAAAGGTATTCTATACCATTTCCAAACTATAGTTTGCCTCTTCATACACACTCATGATAAGGTTGTCGTTGACTGCTGACCTTATCCTCTCAAGTACTTGGGAGTTACCAGACTGTCCGGACGTCCCATAGTCATAGTCTCAATATAATGCTGTACCAAATGTCCCATGGTACTAGTCCAATATAATTTGCTGCACCGAATGTCCTATAGTGCTAGCCCAACCATATAGATTTATTTACTCACATCTCCACACATACACATCCACACATATGTTGGGTGAATTTTCACCCATTATGATCATGCTTTTCACACATATTTTTCATGGCTTCCACATTGCCACTTCCACATGAATCACACACACACAAAGATATATATATATATATATATTCCATCAAAGATCATTTATAATCAAATAAAAAATTCACAATGTCTTTTATGCTAAAACCATGCACATTATAAACATTTATGTCCAAAAATCTCAAATTCAACAAAACTCATATTTCACATTCAGTATGCAATTATAATAGTTAACAAATATAACAAACTATATGGTTACCTCAACCCTTCTATTCTGAAGAAAGGTTACTCGTATTACACTCTTTTACTCCAAGTTCTTCTTGCTATTTCAACACATCACATACAAAAATCTACATAAAATTGGCAAGAAGAGTCAATTACCTTATTAACTATAGCTGTGCCCAATTACAACAACTATCACCTAAACACTATCATCCCCTTTGTTCAAGTCCATCTTAAGTCCATTTCCACCTTTTACTCCCAAATCATCATTCAATACAAGCACGAGCATTCTGTTAAATTTTGTACCAAGTATTTAAAAAATAAACTAGGAATTATTTGGGATTATTGTGGGGTTAAATTATGAGAACTTTATTTTAAGTCATATTTTTATAAATAAGTTAGGTATTAAACTAAATTATTGAATATATATTTTTAACTTAACATGTTATAAATATCTTAATCACATAACATTTTTATTTAAACAAAGCACCTAAACTTAATTCAATCTTCCAAATTTTAGAAAATCTAGGAATATATGTGTGTGTGCATATATATAGGATGGGATTTGAGAGGAAGAAAAAGAAAAAAAATAAATGGGTTTTGCACACACACACACACACACACAGACACACACACACACACAAAATAAGAGAGAGAGAGAGAGGAAAAGTAAAAAAAAACATAGAGGGATCATATGCTTTTTCAAACATGGGTCACATGTGACCCCACCTAAAATATATTATGTAGTGGTTGTTTGTTTCTTCCTTGTCCATTTTCAATTTTGCATGTAGAGAATGAAGAAATAAAGTGTATTGCTAGCATTTGTTGAGAGGGAGTAAGTATTGTACCTAGGTTCCATTACAAGTAGTGTGATTTGAAATTTTCTAAGACTAGATAAATTTCTTAAATATTTTTTTAGGTTAATTTCTCCACTTCATTTTCAAATTCTTGATAATGGAAAAATTGATATTTTTTATAATTTTGAATTTCTGGTTACTTATGATAACGAGGGACGTTTTAGATGTTATAGATGGATGAAATAGAGTTGTTGGGAGTATGCCTATTAGGGTCTAATGAAGCTAATGGAGCTACTAGACACCACGATTATCTAGTAAACTAAAATTTGGAATTTTTGAGTAAAATAGGTAGTTACTATTGTATTGATATCTTTGAATTATCTATTTGTAGATTAAACTCTTTTAGTCTCTTGGAGCATTTAGGAGCTTAAAATTGAATTAAATCCATGGGTGCCTCTTTTAAGTGATTTAAGGGGTAGAGGTAACTGGGTAAAATATTGCTTGATTAAAATATCTCATACTTGAGTAATGGTTAGGTAAAGGAGGATAACAATTCTATATCTCATACTTGACTAAAATATTGCTTGACAAAAGGGATGTGATATAGTTATATGATAGGTTATATCGAATCATCAATCCCCATATGAGTTGGGTAGTTGTAATGTTTTACTTGAGGCCACTTGCAACTTGTGAACTAGTAGTATAATTAGCCTACTACCAACCTCATATAGGCCTACAGAGTCGCACACAAGAACAACCCAACTCAAGCTAAAATATTTAAGTTTATTAAATCTAGAGTGTTCTAGATTTAATGAATGTAATGTTTTATCTAAGATAAATGAATTATATATATGTATATATTCAAATATTTGAAAAAAAAATATATATATATATAATATAAAATTTAAAATATAATTATATATATTTTTTCAAAATATATATATTCATGTTTGTATATATATGATGTGTGTGTGTGTGTGTGTGTGTGTTTGAGTGTCTGTGTGTGGGTGTGTGTGATATATAAAATTTAAAATATAATTTAACATATGTATATATTTAAAATATATATAAATATATGTGTAATATACATATATAATATAATATGTATATTTGATATATATTATATTATATTACATTACATTATATTGTGTTTGTTTAAATTTAATTTTATATTATAAATTAAATTTAATAACTAACATGATATGAGAGAATATCGTATCAATTATATAATTTTAATTTATGAGATAAACTCAAATTAGATATGATATTATAGATTTTATTTATGAAATAAGTTTAATGTATTTTTTGTTGGCTCTTCAATAAGAAGACGAAAACCCTAATATATATATTATATAGATTGGGACATGCTTCATAAGGTTTTAGAGAGTTAGAAAAGTCCTAACAGCAAAACCCAGTGAGGGCCACATAAACATGCTAGATAAAAGTGTCATTCGAGCGTTAGCTCACCATTTGAGTTGAAAGCTGTTCGTGTGGTTGTCGATAGAGGAAGCAAATTTATATCATTAGCTCTTGAGATCTAATTACTTGAAGACAACACATGATGAGCTCGTAATTAAAAGGTAATTATTCTATCCATCTTAACTTAAATGAGTTCATTTGATCTACATCAGGATAGAGATTTAAAATTTTAATCTTCTATTACGCCTCCATATCCAATAGATGCAATTTTAATGTTTTTAGAAAATCTGTAAAGTAGGTGTAAGTTAATTTGTTGAATAATGTGAATTAAACAAGTAAGATATGAGTTATCATAAATTATGAGAATGGTTGAGAACTCTTTGAATATAAATTGTGAAATATGCATATGTGGATGAAATTAAGCATGTTGATGAGAAATTATGATTTCTTGGCATGTGGAATTGCATTATAGTGCATGATTGAAATTGTGATGTATTTTGTCATGATTGAGAATTGAAATGGGTGGGAGTTCACTGTAGTTGTGAGATTATTATTATATTTGGGTAGATCCTAGTGTTGGATAGCTATGGCACTGACTCCGACAGGAGTTTGGTGTGTTTTGGCTTAATTGGTGATACTTACTCTAGGAGTAGGTATGTGTTGTCAGCAATAATTATGACATCTTGCAGTAATTTGATTAGCAGAGGAGTCCATGGTCTAAGTTAGGGAGCAATGATCTTTGGTCAAGTTATGCCACTAATGTTGGAGAGCTTAGGCTAGTCTAGTCATATGGATTGGTCCTGTTATGAATTGTAGCCTATGGACTTGATTAGAGTAATAAGGAGGAGATAAGGAGGAAAATTAATTGATCATGCATATATAAATGTTTTATTTTGATCTAATATTGTTAGTTATTGCTTTATATGCCTTAATGCTTATGCTTGTATGTGTTAGCAGTTACGATTCCTTGGTATTAAAGTGGATAGGTTAAGTGAACCCAAAGAGTGCTGACAAGACTGCTATATGTGCCAAGTAATAAGGTTTAACTGGATTAGGTGTTTTGAGTGAGAAAATTAATCAAGAACATGTGATTATGTAGATTGGGCATTCAAGGATTGCTTGTCGAAGTTTTTATGTTTTGAGAAATTGCTTGTGAAATCTACACCTTCAGAGTTAGAAAGTAAGAATGGTAATCTTTGGTAGTAAGGATAAAAGGTAACTAGAGTAATCCTTTTTATTTATTCGCTTGTAAAATGATTTACAAGTATTTTACATTAACTATGTTCATTATGTTTTATAAAATGGTAGAGTAGCAAAATTGTGAAAATGTGATGAATGTGTGTGTGTGGTGGCATATGTGCATTTGCATCTGTAAGTATACTCTAGACTAGGGTAGGGGGTTGTGGCCCTACTTTATGTAAGGTTAGAAAGTCCCATTGGTCTGAAGCATTAATTATGATCCACTAGTAAGGACTCAAGAGTGTAAGGCTAGGCAGTCTACTAATGGGGACACAAGGGAGCATACAACCATATGCAATACCTTAGTCTCAGGTGCAACATATTTAAAATTTAAACTTGATTAATTAAGCTTAATTAGAGTAATTAGGTTTATTAGTGAGGTGTATGGCTAGAGAGATCTAAAAGGCATGTTTAGTTGTAATTTTAGCCCTAAATGCAAGTTTAAAGTGAAATAGATCACCTATACTTGAAAGAGGAAGAAAATATGAAGGGTAAAGGTTCTTTATCCATGCGACGACATGTGATGATTTGTCATGGTGCATGTGTGCCAATGCCCCTGGGAAAGACTTCTTTACGCCATGTGCTGTGGCGCGTGGTGTGGCCACCGCGGTGCATGGTCAGTTTTTTGCAGAAATAATGACACGTTAAATGCAAAAAAAATTGGGAGAAAAAAAAGAATGAACAAAAGAAATGCAAGAAGCTCTACAAAGCATTTAGATTATTTTGAAACCTCTAAACAATAGAGGTAAGTTTTTTATGCTTAAATCCATCTTTCTCTCATTTTCGCTGGTTGAAAAGTTAGGGTTTTGTTGAGAATGATAATTTTTAGTCCATAGAGGCTATGGATCCTAATCCATTAACTTAAATAGAGTTAATGAGAGTTGTTTGAGCTATTTAAACCTAGTGGAAGAAAAGAAAAGAATGAATAAAAGAAATGCAAGAAGCTCTGCAAAGCATTTAGAGTATTTTGAAACTTCTAAATAACAGAGGTAAGTTTCCTATGCTTGAATCCATCTTTCTCCCATTTTCTTCGGTTGAAAAGTTAGAGTTTGGTTGAGAATGATAATTTTTAGTCCATAGAGGCTATGGGTCCTAACCTATTGACTTAAATAGAGTTAATAAGAGTTGTTTGAGCTATTTAAACCTAGTATTCATGGCTTTATGCATTTTTGGTTTTTGGAAGTCATAAATATCCAAAAATCCACTATCAATGTTGTGGTTGGAGCAATGTGGCTCCATTAATGGTTATTTAAGAGTTTAATGAAGTTAATGTGAGCTAGATGAAGCTAAAAAACCCTATCAGTACCCTTATATAAGAAGAGATTGAATCCTAAGAGTGAAGAAGTGTTTGAGTTAATAGTAAAAATTATTCAAAAAGTGGTATTGATGAATTATATTGTGATTAATTGTAGAGTGATCATATTGGTATCATTCAAGCTTTGTGGAAGCTTTAGAAGTGAGTATTTGAGGGTGAAACTTTTGACCTTTCAAAGGTTTGAGGTAATCAGGGAATTCTTTTTTGTACTTTTGTGTATTAATTAATTGTTGATTTATACTTGATGATTTAAATGTGTGAGATTGAATGAGAATGCAAGTGTGGCATGACTTACTTAGAAATCCATTATAATAATCATGTAAAGTTTAATGAAATGTTTTTCATTCGAAGTTTAATGATGTGATTTACAAATAGATTTTAATGATTGTTATCATGAGAATTCAACTATATCATCCTGAATTTCTTAATCTTGTGATTAGTCGTTAATCAAGGGTAAAGTGGCAATTAGTGCGGGATTAGAGATTTCGATGATTGCTTGATGGATTGACTCATTAGGATGTTGTATGAATAGATAGAGGTGGAAGGAGTGCGTTTTAGGTTTAAGCAAGTACGTGTGGTGAGAATAAATATCACTGTGCCATGCGCTGAGCTTATGATACATGCATCATGGTGCATGGACCAAAAAATGACTTTTTAAGTTGTGAAATTTCAAAAATTTTAGAGGAGAGAATTTTAGGACACATGAAAGAACGGAGAGAACAAGGGCTATAGAGCTAAGGCAAGCCATTTCATGTCATTGGTGGTGCTTCTAATTGATTACTTAGTGGGTAAGTTATGTATAACTCTTACCTTCCATTTTGCATAAATTTCTCTAGAAATAAGTTATAGGAAAATTGAATCAGTAGAATTTGAGGGTTTGATTCTTGCCTAAAAGTAATAAAAAGGTTCTCAGGAGTCAAATTAGAGCTTTGTAACTAGTTTAAAGCTGAATGATAAAGTTTTGAACTTGTAGGCTCAAGTTGGCCTTAGGTTAGAGAGAAAAAGGGGGTAAGAATCTAACTTGAGTGAAATAAGAACGACTGAGGTAATGTAAAGTAGTAATTGAGTAGTAATGGATTGAGAATGGATAAATGGAAAAGAATTTATGGATGAATATAGCCCTAAATAGTAAATTTGTATTTTTGGTCAAAATGGACTAAATGGCTAAAATGTACCACATGTATTTAGATTGGCATGTTGAGCGTGTGAGTAAAGAAAAGAAGCTTCCATGGGTAACCTTTCTAGTGACAGAAGGGTTGAGGTGATTGAATATATTCCTTTGTTTGATTATTTATTATAACTGTGTATGAGTATGCTATATAAAGCATGAAATGGTTTTCAATTAGGCATGTTTTATGGCATTGTGTGAATGTTGCATGGAATAAAAGCATTAAAATAGGTGATTTCAAATGATAAGCTAATATATATATATATATATGTTATGTATGAGAAAGCATGTAAAGTGGTAATGAGGAACCTTGAATGATTCAAAAAGCATAATCATAAGCGTAGGAGTTTACCTGAGCGGAGAGGTGATAAGACCATATGGCATATTCTTCTTAGTGCTCGACGGGGTGTGGTATTGGAGAATTATACCTCTTTAGTGCCTTTCAAATCCATACTAGTCACAAAACCTTAGTTCCATATTCGATAACCCATTTTAAATTTTTCTTTTAGATTCCAACACCTTAGAACTTCATAATTTGATTTCTCAACCAATGAAATTCAATAAAAATGGGGTAGCAATGAAGCTTAGGGTTGTGTGATACTTACCTAACAAGTTATTAATCAAGGCAAACTCCTAAGCTCTGGATATTGCTTGCCCTAATAGATGAGAACTTCTCCTCCTCTCCAAACACATTTTACAACACTCTCTCTTCTAATTTCATGAGTTGTTCATGTCAGCTTTAAGTGATTCTTGCATAATGCACTGCAACGCATGCAAGTTTCGCTGCAGCGTGTGGCACAGTGAGGTCAATCTCACTTGTGCTCGTGTGTTATGCCTCAGACTTCTATTCTACCCTTCAATCTCATCAATATAACACCTAAACAACATAAAACACCAAGTCAACATCTAACCCACAATCAATCCACTAATTACTAATTTACCCCTGATTAGTAGCTAGTTTTTAGGATTGAAATTAGGGATGTTACATATAATATATGTTGCATCTTGTTGAGTTTATCACAGTAGTGAATACATGGGTAGGCATAGATGTTATTCAAGCAAGAATGTGACATGATGTGTAACTTGTTTCACTGATTATGTATGTGAATTGTTGTGTGATAGTGTCTATCTGTGTGAAATTTGACTAAACTATAAGGCTTGACCTCATTTGTATGAGTCAAGTGTATATATATGAACCTTGTCTATATGGTGAGGCTTGGCCTTATATGTGTATGTCAAAGGGGTGAAAGTGGAACAAGTGTAATTATGTATATATGATGTTGTGTGATACTTCATATAAGTCCGCAGGTGTTTAAAGTGGCATTGAGAGGTCAAAACATGTGTGTGACATATGATTTATCATTAAATGTGTCAATCAAGTGTGCTTAGTTCTTTTAGACTCGGTTCAAAGCCAAAATTTGTCTAATGAGGCAAGGTGTGGAATTTGACCAATTAGGGTGCATGCTTTTTTGAAAGAATAGTAACTTTTTGAAATCAAATGTCCAAATTGAGATTGGACGGTTAGATAATGACCAAACTTATCCCTTTAGATAGATTATGATATAAGCTTTATGTGGGTACTTGAATCACTCCAATCGGACATCAGATGTGAAGTTAATATCAAAAATCTATCATGATATTGGATTTTGATATATGTGCTGCGGCACATAGGGGCAAGCCGTGGCACATGACATAGAATTGAACCTTGTTGCTTTACACCACATGCCATGGTGCATGACATGTTTTTTTTGAGGAAATAATTGTTTAGTCTTTCTTACAAGTGGATATACATTTACGCTTTTGTGAGCCTTTTCTATTAAACATGTTTTGAATGAAGTCGGGATCCCGCATTTAAAAAATAAATTAAGGGCTTGTTTATATTCATTGTGTTATATTTATGTTGTAAATAGTGGTTGGTACAAGTAAAATCCATGGTGAAAAAGAGGGACTTTTCAAGAATGGCATTTGGGGTGCTTGGGGATTCTATAGCATTAATAGGGGAGAGACTTAAGGCAAGAAGGGGCTCATTTTGTAAATGCCCTAAGAGGGGGTGAATTGGGCTAATTGAAAATTTAAATGAAATATAGTAATAATAAGTGAGATGAAGGAATGAAATCACAAGAGTTGGATGAGTAGAGCTTGACACAGGTGATTTATCCTTGTTCGACTCTTACCACTTGAGTTTATGTCCAATCCCTAGAAACCTTTGGAGATTTCAAACAATATTACCAAGATTAATCCAAGATCTTGGTTGCCACAGTACATAAATAGACTTCTCAATAAGTCTGAAACTCTTCCCCTTACAAAGATAATAATAAATCCCCTTAAGCTCCCCAAGCTTAAGTTTCTTTATTTTGAATATGTAAAATAGGAATAAATAGAGCAAGTTCAAGAATGAACTAATACTACTTTTAAAGTCTCTTTAAAGTAGATTATATAATCAATGAAGCTCTCTATTAATAAATGATGCACAGAAGGTACATAAACGTTGATGCTCAAATAAATGTAGAATGTTCTTGTTGTTCTCATTATTTCTCTTCTTCTTCAGGTTTCATAAATGAGTCTATTTATAGTTGAGAATCATAAATGATCCGTTAGACTCATAAAATTTTTTGTTGGAGGTTGCTTATGATCTGTTTCCTTCTAGCTTTGAGTTTCCTCGAATATCCAAGCTTCTTTGAGGTTTTCTGCTGGATTGGCCAATGAAACAATGCTTTACGATAAAGACTTCCTCTTTTATACAGTAACGGCTAAAAACATTAAATGCTTCTGACCAAAGTAGTTGAAACTTTTATGTTTTGATGTAACAAAAAGCAAGCTCAGTGACAAAACAAACATAAGCAACCAGAATAACTTCAAGAAAATAATTGTGTTTAAATATCCTTTAGTAAAGATATAGAGTGAACAAAATTAATTTTGTATAAAAAGAAGGATTAAAGATGAGTTCTGATGATCTCCAGAGAAGATATGAAAAATAGAGCATAAAGATTCAAAGTAGTAGTACCAATGTTACTATGATCTAGCACCAATGTTATAGTAAAGATCAGATACAAAAGGGAGGCCATAGCACAGGTGTAATCCAATACATAAAAGATAAATATTTTTGATATTTTTAGAAGAATTAGAATATTTTGAAAAGATCATATAGCACTAGTGTTAAAAGAAAATAATACTGAAGTAACATATCAATCAAATCTCTATGTAGGGTAGAAGAAAGGACAGTACTGGTGTTAAGGTGTTGTACAAACTTAAGCAAAACTTAGTATAGGTGCTAACCACATAACACAGGTGATGACATAACTCAAAAAAATAAATGAAGAATAAGACCGACGTTTGAAAAGATAGTACCAATGCAAAGAAAAAGGTTCGAATAAGAGAGACTCAATTGCACAATTTTTAAAAAGGTAACACCGATGTTAGAATGTATAGGGCTGGTGTTATATGAAACATGAATCAATAGAACAATGAAGATAACAGAGGTAACACTGGTGTTAAGACATTCAGTACCAATGTTATCAACACTTAGAAATATTTTTGAATAAGACAATTTCAAGCACAAAGATTATAGTTAAGTTAAATACTTAACTATCAAGATGGCATACCTTCTATTACATATAAGCCCTTACTTAGTCAGATTTAATATAAAGCCAATTATCTTAGTTTTAGTTAAGAAAACTTGAAATGCACAAAACTTTTCTTTATTTCGTAATCATCAAAACCAAGGTTCAATACGTTTGGGGCTCAATCACTTGATCGTACTTGAAGTTAAGACACGAAGATTGTTTGTGATAATGGCTCCAAGATGTGTGCAGAATGGTTCAATTTCAAGGGGGGAGAATGGTTGAGGAGAAAAAATTGCATTGCTCTAGAAGAGTTCAGTTAGTGAAACTAGAGGGAAAACTAAAGATTTTGAATTATAAAAGCTTAAGTATGATAGTTTCACATTTAACCATCATATATGTGGAAACCTTTACTTAGTGGTTAAAGTTATAAACTGTCAAACTCAAGAAAATAATTTTTTGAAAGCCAAAAGTTTGATTGTTTCCTCAACAACCATTATATATTGTTATGTATATATTTAATA
This sequence comes from Prosopis cineraria, assembly GCF_029017545.1. Lineage (NCBI taxonomy): Eukaryota > Viridiplantae > Streptophyta > Magnoliopsida > Fabales > Fabaceae > Prosopis > Prosopis cineraria. Next base: position 21,170,435 of record NW_026555343.1, on the reverse strand, counting down.
GTTAAGTAATTAACCATCAAATATATGTTCGCCCATTCTCTACCTCCCCTTATTCAACATGTTTAGATTCATAACCGTCAAATATTTACCCATCAAATATCTTAAATTCTGTAGTAGTGTTTAAAAATCATGAACAACGGAAGTCATTCATAACACTTTATACAATATTATTAAAACATGCATTTGCTTAATAATTACAAAATGATTTGAATGATTAGGCTGACATTGATATAAAGTTGCTGTGGATATTTAAGGGTACCATTGTCACCACCAAAAATAACACTTTTTCAATAACTGTATATGTCCTTATTAAGGAGATTCATTAGTGTGAGGGTTTCTAGATAGCTATATAATTTAATAATGGTACATAGGTTGTTATTAAAAATCGTTAGTGGTAACTTTTTGAGATTTTATCAGCGCAATTTGTTGCTTTTAAAGTGTGTGTACCACATTTTTTGGAAAATGACAATAAAATCTCTTTAAATTATGTAAATAATATTTTAGTCCTTTAAAATGCATAATTTCTTTAAAATCTCTAAGAACTTTTTTGTCATTAAGAAATTAATACAAATAATCAAATTGCCTTTAGTTCAGAAATTCAAATGCGAACTTGCGAAATGTTGCTACATTTTTGTGATTTAAAAAAAAGTTATGAATCTTAGAACAAAACTTATAAATAGTAATTGATATTTACAATACTTGAGAAATATTAAGATTTTAAATGCGAACTTGTAAACTTCTATTAAATTCTTGTAATTTTAAAAAGAAAAACTGTAAATATTAAAACAAAACTTGTGAATGAAAATTAGTATTTGCAACATTTAAATATTAGGATTTTAAATAGGAACTTATGAATTGTATTGAATTCTTGCAATTTTAAAAAGAAAATTTGTGAATCTTGGGACAAAACTTGTAAAATGGCAATTGATATTTGAACTAAAAACAATTTAGTCGTCTGTATTAATTTCTTAATGACAAAAAAATCTTAAGAACTTTATTGATATTATAACATTTTGAATGATTAAATTATCATTTATATATTTTAAAGAAATTTTATTATCATTTTCCCTTCATTGTTTTTATATTAATAAAATTAACTTTTGTTCGGGAGGGGAAAAAAGAATGCTTTGTCCCGCTGAATTAATACCTCACAGCATTAGCTGTCCATTTCTCAAATTAAGTGGGCATATCCTTATGCATCATTTTCATGTTTACTTTCTAGCCGCCATAGGCACCTAAAATCCACAAATATGCAGCACAATGAATTAATAATATTCTAATATTAGTGTTTAATGTCTTTTTACAGTGATTATATGGTAAATGAGTCAGTATGTTATTTTTTCTTCTGATTTGTTGAAATTGCACTTACTTTCACAATATTTTAAGATATAAACTTTAATCAAATTTACAAAATTTTATTACACTGTTCTCTATCAACCTAAATTACTTGTATGGATGATATATAATATGAGATATGCACAGATACTACTACTACAAAATTTTAAATAGTTGACAGTTATTGGCATAAATATTGAATAAGGGGTGGCGGAAAATAGAAAAGTAAATATTTGATGGTAAAAGGTTTAACCGTTAAAACTATATCAATATATATTTAACGGTTCCACTGGAAGTTGTTTAACTTTTATTTGGTTCAAAATTTTAAAATACATATTTTCAGAAAATATATAATATATATAGTAGTTATATATAATTAAAAATAACTGTCATAGATAGTTTTTTTGTAGTAGTCTTAATAAGGCCCAATAACTTAACGAACCTAAACATAAAGATTAGATATATTACAATATCTTTGTGCAACCGAATTTATTCAACGTAGGCAACTTTTGTCTGCTTGTTTTAAGCTCCCAGCTAGACCATTCCTTTCATGAAAATTTGGAATAAACGCAACAATACGCTATGTAACCTTCACACGCGCGCACATCTTTAACATGTGATACGATAAGTGGGCATCACCGAAATGCAACAATAAAGAATGTAGGTCCCTCCTTTGTCCATTCTTTCCCCTCTAATCTTTTCATCATGCGCTATATACACCTTCACATAGCGCATATTGAATTTAAAGATATGGCATGCATGCATTAACAATTAACAACTAACAAATAGCACTTATTAAAAACATTATCCTTTGAATCTACTACATTCAGCCTGTACAGTTGGACGCGCGCTTGCAGAATGAAATGATTTGTCAATACAATGACTACAAAATTTTGTCCGGTTCATTATAAAACTTTATATATCATAAAATTAATAGACATTTTTGCATCTCAACTATATTATAGATTTAAAGGGTATAGTTACCCCCTCAAATATTAAAATCATTGCAATGCCGCCACTTGACTATCATTTGTGTTGATTGTTGTTAACTTTTGACTTTAGGTTAAAAAGTGCTTTTGTCATTTCATTACTATTAAAAAAAAGCTCTTGTAGCACTTATTTTTTCAATTTTGTAGCATTTATGTTACAAGTTCCAACACCGTATATCTAAAACCATAGATAGCATTTTGATAAGTTAAACCCTAAAAAATTGTCATTCAACACAAGGTAAAACACAATGCGCTCCCAAAGTGATAAATGGTCATTGTAGCTAGCCCACTGTCAACCCTGCGCCAAAACACAAGCCATAGCCTATACAAAAGCTGACTTGTGATATAATAATAATAATAATAATAATAATAATAATAATAATAATAATATAGGCCACTTGCATTTCTAAAAATCGTAAGTATTGCATCCTCCGCATTTTTTTTATTTTTGAGTGAAAAGGGAATTATATTAACACAATATATTTATAAAACAGACAGATTAGACCTCATGATCCAGAGATTGAAGGACCCCATGCCACAATACCTAATAAACTAATTTTATCGTAAATATTATCTTATTCCTATTGGTCCAAAGCTTCCATTCCACAATACCTCCTCTACAATTTTTTTTTATGACTATGGCTTACGCCCTATTATCAAATCATCATTGAATACCCAGATAACTTGATCAGCCTACTGAAGAAATTGTGTGATATAAAAGAGTCTTAACATATATATTGTCGTTTTTTGGTCAAAGATTTAATTTATTAAGGAAGAAGGCATTACTACCCAAAAAAAAAAATTTAATTTCATCGATCGTGTTTATAAAATACTACAAGTTATAATGCAATCTAAAATCTTAAATGGCATTTCATAAATTATGAGATGCCACAGAAAGATCTGACGAAATGCCACCTCTTAAATTCTTTTTCAAGCTATTGTACATTTATTTCCAATAAAAAAATGGAGAGGTAGCCACCTCTCCCCCTTTGTGTTTTTTTTTTTTTTTCAAACTAGCCAACGCCACTTTTATAATAATGGTTACATGGTCATACAGTTGATATCCAACAAATTAAGCACCGTTTTTCTTTTTTCTTTTTAATATATATATATATATATATATATAATCTCTTCTATAGCTATCAATTCAAATGCAAAACATTTTTAGTAAATCAAATATGATAATAAATATACAACTAATTTATACAATTAATATAAGTAAATAATCAATTTAGCAAAACTTCAACAAATTTAGCAAGGTTTATAAAAAAAATTAGGGATAAATAAAAAACATCAATTAAAGAGTAGCTAACATTGATTAAACCATAAAAGCAGACATCACACCATTTGTGGTGTATAAAGCTCAATCAACATGCCTTTGTAAAGTTACAAGTTGACAGAAAAGTGTGTTCCATAATATGGAAGCTATCTTGTATCACTTGCCCCGAATGTTATCTAAAAATTATACAATTCAAATAAACTAAGTGTGGTTAAGGAGTTGATCCTAAAACCAACTTAGGAAAAAAATCATTTAAAACACTAAACAGATACACAATTGCAAAATAAACATTTAAAACCTTTTTTTAAAAAAATTTATAGGTTTTACCTATAGCATGGAAGCAAGTTAGGCGAAAGCAAGGTAAAAAGATGCTGTTATGACAGTATGCCCTCCCGGGCCAACTTCCAGGAGGCACCGTTCTGTCATCCGATCCTCGATCAAAGTAATTTTAAATCTCGCATGTCACATTTAAAGGGTACTATAAGTGTCCCAAATTTTAAAAAGATCCAATGGTCGGATTAAAAATTAGACATGTTACAAGTTTGGTCATTTTTTGCTATCATGACAACTTCCTTTAGACTAACTTTCAGAGTGCACCATTTCATCATCTGACTTCCGATCAGAGCGATTCCAAAGCCCACATGTCACTTTTAAAGAGAAATATTAGCATACAAAATTTTGAAAAGATCCAACGGACAGATTGAATTTCGTGCATATTGCAATATCAATATTGTTACTGTCATGACAGCACTTTTGCTGTTATGGCAACTCCTCCAGACCAAATTTCAAAGTGCGTTGTTTCTTCATCTGGTGTCCAATCAACATGATTCAAAAGCCCACACTAAGCTAATGAAAGGTTTTACTTGTGACTCAAATTTTAGAGAAGTCCAATAGTCGAATTAAGATTTGGATATCCGGATGCAAAAGTGTAGTTTTTTGGTAAAAACTATTTTCATAATTGTCCAAATCTCATCCTAATGGTTACAAACCTATGAGAATACTTTGGACACATTAAATAGGACTAAAAACACCTGATAGAATATTTAAATGATAGAAACCTCTTTTATACCAAAATTTGACCACCCGGGTGCCATTTTTCAAAATGGACCCTAAGTCCTCAAAATTCACAAATCACACAAGAGTGGCCAAAAACCATTCTAAATATCATATACACATATGAATACACACGCTAAATATTTTCACTTGACTCAGAGATCTCCATGGGGCCCATGCACCCACTCTCTCGATTCAAGGTGTATGTTTGCCCATAGCACACCATTTGCAATACAACCACTTTGCATTTGCTTGTGGAATCATATAAATACCAAACTAAATATTTGCTTGTAGTGGAAATTTGGTCTACTAAATAAATCCATCAAAACCACACACCATAACCAAGTTTCCTAGCCACAAGTCTGCAAGCAAACAAAAATTCATACAAAAGCCATATAATCCACACATATTCACACACATATATACATATTCACACACATATATACATAATCACATCCTACTGGCACCCTAATCCTAAATACATTATAATAGATTTTCTCAAAAGAAAGGGGTTGTAGCTCTTTACAATCCACAAACAACCTCTAGCTCTGCTCCTTTCCCCGTCCTCCACTTATTCCTTTGCCTAAACTAGGAAATATTGAAAAGAAAGGGGTAAAATAATCACAGTCTCAGTAATAGAGACTGTTACTAGGATTGTATTATGAATATGATTGTATATATATGGGTTGAGAAATAGCCAAGTGGGTTAAACTATGCCAAGAAATGGCAAAATGTGTAAAGTTAGTGAATTTTGGAAATTGATCGTAGAATGGTCAAATTTTGAAATATGAGTATGATTATGATTAATTGTGATCAATTAGGTGTCTTAGATCCTTTTGAACTTAGTTCAAGGCCTAGTGTGGCCTAATGAGAGAAAGGGATCGTATTGAGTGCTTGGATGCACAAAATTTTTAGAAAAAGAAATTTTTTGCACCCAAGTATTCAAATTTTGATAGAACCATTAGATTGTGTCTAAACCTTGTCATTAGTTAGTATATGAGCTAAGCTTTGTGTGGGCACTTGAATCACTCCAATCAGATATCGTATGTGAAAATGGCATACGCTGGAAGTTCATCATTTTTGCTGTCAAAATGATAGTAGAAATTTGGACAAGCGTGCCGCGGTGCATGGTGACACATGCCGTGGTACACAGCATAGAAAGAACGAGCGTATGGCTCTGTGCCATATGTTACAATGCTCGAACTGTACGCTGTAGCGCACGAACCAAATTTTAGTTTTTATTTGGTGTTAAAATGCATGCAATTGGGATAGAAATGCTGGTGGGTTATGTCCATTACGTATTTGAAGAATGTATCATTTACTTCCACTGTGTATTTCTTTGATTGTGTTGTGAATTGATTGATTTTATAAAATAAGTCTTTAGCCAAAGCTTTCAAAATATCATTGGATTATTGTAATTGATATGAGGTAGTAGTAACACTATAATCTTCTTTTATATTGAGTAAATATGAAAGGAGATTACATGACTCGTGCCACATGTACTGCGGCATATTGCACAGAGACCTTAGCGTTACTCTCTTTGTCATGCGCCATGGCATGTGGTCCTTTATTGACACATTCACGGTGGTTTAGAATTTGCTGTCAAATTTTAAATTTTTGATACAAACTTTGAAAATGCATCATTTTTGCATTCGATGTCTGATTGGGGTAATTCAAGTGCCCACACGAAGTTTACTTCAAAATCTAACTAATGACACTAGTTTCATTTCAATCCAATATTTCATTAAAAAATTAGACACTAAAGTATATTTTGACTATTTTAAGTCAAAATTTGCCACATAAGCATATCAAAACGAAACTATATGTTATTAGCCACTTCTAGGGCCTTCACCATGACTAAATAGACAATGTACACCTGATTGACCAATTATATACATGATATAATACTCATACACACAATTGACTTGTAAATTGCCCATCACACACTTTGGGCATAATTTCATTTTCTTATCTTAACCACACAATAATGGCCAAATTCTCCATATACATCATATATTCAAACTGACATACATATTCCAATCTATTCACTAGTCCACATGGCATTTTTATCATATACAAATATATACACAGTAGGCTAGGGAACCAAAATCATCAAACATGTAATAGTCAAAACATTATGAGGATGCTCTGGATCCTATGGCAATTTATGTACACATTTACCACTACTTATATACAAATTCATTACATTGATTCTTACCTGAATCTTTCCCTTTAGCACTACAATTGCTAGAACCTAAAAAATATAAATAACAATGAGTGAGATCAAAATTTCAGTAACCAATGTAGTTCATTTAATGTCTATTAGCACAGATAACCATGTCAAAGTAACAAACACAAAGTATAGCATATATGTTTATCATAACATAGCTTAACTCATAAATTTTTCTCATTGAAAATATTTTCACATATTTTCCACAATAACATGATCATCTATCCACCGATCCTCCAAAAATGCCCCGACACAAAACCATAGGTTTTACTGGATCAATCACTCATTGACCCAAGCAAACCTTTAGTGGTAAAACACTCGGCCAAAGGTATCCCACTTATGGACCATGGTTTCTGTAACGCCCTCACTGACAATACCATATGCTCCACTATAATATTACTAATCAAATCAAAATCATTTACTTTGAAAACATTAAAAACCTTGGGATCCTAGATAAAAAATTTTTAGAAATCATTTTATAACTCACTCAAGTATAAATCTTATTACACACAGCGAAAGCAATAAACCTATGTGCATTAAGGATCTAGAAAACATGTACCTCACTAAAAAAAATAAAGTAAAAATTGGCATTGTGTGCCGCAGCTTGTGCCACATGCATCACGGCATGTCGCACAGAGGCTACAATCACTTGCTCTGTCACATAAGAACATTTTTATTACTATTAGATAAGAAATCAACTCCTTAAAACTCTCAAATTCAATTTTTCATTGGTTAAAACTAAGAGAAAATAGGGTAGATTCGGATATTAAGGTAGTATGTGACTTGCCTAATAAGTAACGAGTCGGAGACACTGTCCTTGCTCCTGATTTAGCTTGCCCTTAATTACGGCAGCTCACTCAACTCCTCTTCCTTGGCTGAAAAATGCATTTACTCAAGACAACTATCTCAAGTATCCTTAGCTTCACTAATTCAATTTCCTAAGTGCTATTACAAGCCCCTAGGTAACCTTAGTAGCTTAGCTCTAAAATTAACCAATTGTTTAGCTAAAATTCATTCCCAAATGATACCTAAGTTTAAAACTATGAAAACTCAAGCAACTCATCAAATATTCACCACACAATTACATGCTAGACTAATATAAGATATACCTATTGAAATCACATATTACAATACAAATTCATAAAGTAGATGAAATTCTAACAGCACATGGGTCATGAAATTCAACTCAAAAATCTTGTTTCAACATTACAAATTACAAACAACCATGTAACTAAAGTCAAATTAAACCACAATCAACAATAGTCATAGTATTCTAATGGAATTGAAACAAGATGAAGAAATAGTTGAGCTTAGCCAAGTAAAGACTTCAAAACTCCTCTTCCATCAACTCTCCCCTAGGATTTCATGGAGACTCTAGCTAGAAAATATCAAGAGCACTTTGCTTCCTCTATGAACACAACTAGGCTGTGGCACATGCTTCATGCTTCTTGATGGATTAAGCTTCAAATCTCATTCTAGTTGCTTGGGGTTAGTTTGGCCTTGAGAGAGGAGAAGAATGGTGGAAGAATTGAGTGGATTTGATGGTGAAAAGAGGAAGAAATGGTGGCTGGACGTGCTGTATTGTAGAGAGAAGGAGGAGAAAATGAAGAACACCAAGAACAAGAGAGAGAAAATATGGAAGATGAATGAATGAGTGTTTGATCTGATTTGAGGGGGTAAATGGCATTATCCCCCTTGTTTACCATTAGCTGAAAGCTTAATTAAAAAAAATAAGAAAACAAATTAAAATGGACATGAGAGCCTTGTCACACTTGCTAGGTGGCAACCTCCTATTGGTTTGTAAATGATTCCAATGTGTGTGTAATTTCTCATGTGTCATCCACATCATTTAAGCTGATTTAATATCCCAAAAATAGCATAAATCACGTGAAAATGCTCAGCCATTGACCTCAAGGAGTGCTAACTTCAATTGCCTAATTGATGCACAAGTCACATGCCACCTATGTCATATAAATCACATAATTCAATTAAATGGCATGTGACATAATAAAATCTAATTAACATTTAGAATTAAATTCGTAATTAGAAGGAAGAAGTTATTAAATTAACCAAGTTTCAGGCTCCACAAAATTATTTAAAATTTTCACACAAAGGCAAACTGAAAACTAGGTCAAACTAAGACACTTAAGTAAGTGTTGACTTTTTTATTTAATTACTTCCAAATTAAAATGAATTTTAAAAATATAATTTCACCACTCATCAATTGGATATAAAATGTACTTTTTTAATTTTTCTTGTACATTTTCTCAAAATTTTATTTTTTGGACCAAAATGCCCCTAGTGTACTGAACCTAGAAACTTAGGCAAAATTCTAAATTTAATGTAATGTGTGCACTTGAAGGTGATAAATTATTAATAAAAGGGTTCTAACTGATAAATAAAAGTGGGTAACAAATGTATTCTATCACTATGCGTCGTGGTGTGTAATACGTGTGTCGTGGCATGTGGCACAGACCCACACACCTAACCTTCTGTGTCATGCACTATGAGCCCGTGACATCATGTGTCATGAAGCACCAATTCAAATTATCTACTGCTACTTTGACAACAAAAATGATGAACTTCTAGCATGCATCATTTTCACATACAATGTCTGATCTGAGTGATTCAAGCACCCAAACGAAACTTATTTGTCAACTAGCTAATAAGATAGATTTGGATACAATCTAATGTTCTGATTGAAATTTGGATATTTGGGTGTAAAAAGTCACTTTTTACAAAAATTTCACGCACACAAGCGCTTAAATCGATCCATTTATCTCATTAGACCACATAACACCTTGAACTAAGTCTAAAAGGACCCAACACACTTGATTAACCACAATATATAACATATATTAACGTATATCAAAATTCAGCATTCCATAGCCTATTTTCACATTTCACAAAATTTCACCAATTAACACAATTGGCCTACTTGGCCATTTCTCACCACATATCACCACAAATTCACTACTTTACACATTTACAACACAATCACAACTCAATTTTTACCTTAAATTACTCATTTCATCATAATTTTATACATGGGCTAAGATTCACCAAAACTCACAACATTCATTACAATTTCTTCATTTAACAACTTATAACTATTTAAATCATGCATACAACCTATGGCAACTCATGTATGCAAATTTCACACTAGATTAGTTCATTACACAAACTTTAAGTTCACACAGCTTCAACAACTCTAAGCCAGTCCAAACTCATTTCCCTTGCCCTAATCACTATTTTGTCTTGTAAAAATGTAACCACGGGGTAAGATAAAAATCTTAGTAATAGTAAAACTCACTCCTATTGATTATCACACGCAACTATATTAAAGTAAAGCATAATATATCTTTTAATATAGCACAACCTACATATCACATATTTTATTCCAAATCTATTCCAAATCACAACAATATGCGCCAATTGAATTCTTCTACCACTATAATCACTACTTTTCACCACTTTTCCACGTATACAACATATAGCATGATCATTACCGACTGAACTTCTAAATCACCCTGACTTGAATCCATAGGCTTGCCTTAGACTAATATATAATCTTATTGGCTTTGAGCTCACCTTTAGTGGTTGGATCACCCGACCGAAGGTGTTCTATCCTACTTTCAGACTATGGTTTCCCTTAATATACGTAATAGGGTATCGTTGATTCTAACATCATATTACACAGATACTAAGGAGTCTAAATCTCGAACATTGCACCTATATAAGCACTAATAAATCATCTCCAATACCGCACCTCAAAAGGTATTAAGGAGGTATAATTTTCCAATACCACACACATTAGGCACTAAGAAGAATCTACTATATAGTCTTATCATCACACTCTACAAGTGTGAACTCCCACCCTTATAATCATGCTTTTTGAACCATTCATAGGTTTCCAATCACCACTTTACTCATATATATACATATACGCATTTCCATATCAAATTATACAATTTCATTACTTGTTTAATCAAAATCTCTTTTTATGCAAAAACATTCAAAATAATTTCATGCACTATATAGCATACTCACATATAATTACAACAAATGGTCAAACAAAGGAAGTTATTTGGTTACCTCAATACTTCTGTCACTAGAAAGGTTACTCGTAGATTTTAGTTACCATTTAGTCACAAGCTTCCTTTCTCAACTCAAATGCACAGTATGCCAATTTAAACACAATTTAGTCAATTAGTCCAATTTGACCAAAAATACATAATTATTACTTATGGCTATATTTAGCTGTTTATACTTTTTTATTTATCCATTTTAGGTCTATTATTACTCGATTACTACTTTACATCACCTTAACTAGTCTTATTACAATTAAACAAGACTTTCACCCTAAAATCTCATTGAATTAGGGCCAAATTGAGCCTATGTGTTCAAAGCTCTATCATTCAGCTTAAACCAGTCATAAAGCTTTAATTTAACTCTTAAGAACTTTTTTATTATTATTGTGCAAGAATCAAACCCCTAAAATTTCATCGATTCAATTTCTCTATAACTCATTTTTAGAGCAATTTGGGTAGAATGGAAGGTAAGGGTTATACATAGCTTATCCGCTAAGTTATTGATCAAAAGAACCTTTCATGGCTCTAAAATATCTTGCCTTATCACAACTTCGCTTGCTCTCCTCTCCTTTCATGTGTTTTATGATCTTTCTCTTATGAAATTCATGAAATTTAATGACTTATGAAGTTACTTTTTGGTCCATGTGCCATAGTTTATTATGGCACATGTAACCTTTCTAGCAAACAGAAAGGTTGAGGTAACCATATAGTTTATTATATTTATTAACTATTATAACTGTGTAAAAGTGAATATCAAATGGTATATTGTGAATTTATGAGTTTTATGCATGATTTTTATTAAAATGATTTTAGAATGAACATTGATTTGTGAAATGGAATTTGGAAGGTCATTGATTTCAATAGATATATATATATATATATATGGTATGAAAGTATATATGGTGGAAATGTTGATAGTTAGTGAAAATTGTGTAAGAACATGATCATAGGGGGTGAGAGTTCACCTAAGATATGTGGAGATTTGTGTGTGAAGATATATAAATGAAAAATTTATATGGTCGAGCTGACACCATAGGATATCCGGTATAGTATTATATGGGCTGTTACATAGGTAATCTAGTACAGCATATTATGGGGCTATTACCATGAGACATCTGGGCAATCTGGAAACTCCCTAATGCTCGATAGGGTGTGATTAGGAGTCAATAATGCCTACATCACAAGTGTGTGAAAAGGGAAGCCATAGTCCATATGTGGGTTAGATTATCCTTGGCCTGTGTTTCTACCACCGAACATGTGCTTGAGTCAACAAGTGATTGATCCAGGAGAGCTTATGGTTTCATGTTAGGGAGCATTGGAGGTTTGGTGGCTAGATGATGATGTTAGTGTATATTTATGTGGAAATACTCTTGAAAAGATGATATTTCTTCATACTTTGATATAGATATGTGATATTACTTTATTTTTGTTACTTTGGCATGGTTATCTATGGCAATAGGCATTAAATGAGCTATATTGGTTATTGAAATTTTTATCTCACCTGTGGTCATTTACATTTTTAGTCTCTGGTGCTAGTGGATTAGAGGGAAAGGATTTTGTTGCCATTTCTCACCTAAGTCTTTGTAAGAATTGATGTAATAAATTTGTTGCTAGTGGTTGTAAATATCTATAAGTTGTCTTAGGATTTGAGCATGTGCATATTATGGTATTTGATGATTTTGAGCTTCTAGCCCTTGTATATGTGTGAATGAGGAAATGATTAGAAGGGTTAGTGGAATAACGTATATGTGTGTGAAATTGAGATAGTTAAAGAGTATATATAGTGATTTTGCCATGTATGAGAATATAGAAGTGAAAATGTGAAGTTGGCCCAAAGTGTAAAATGGGTGGTTTACAAGTCAAATGTGTGTATGTGCAATATATTATGCATGTATGTGGTCAATTAGGTATGTATTGTCTATTTAGACTTGGTCAAGACCCAAAGAGTGGCAGTTTAGAAAAGCCTTCAATGCAAATCTAGAAGGTAAGCCACCTTTGTTGTTAATAAGGAATGAGCTATTTGATAAGATCTAGGATTTGCATATTGAATTTAGCAAACTTTTTGTTGTTAATAGGCTATGTTGAGATTTATGCTTCAACTACAAGGTTGATTCATCAAATGCCAATTGGGGGTATTATTAATTTTGATGATAGGCTGTTTACCAAAGCATCATTTGAAGTCATTTCGAGATGAAATTTTAAATGAAATCCTCAACCACGACATGGCAATCACTAGTTTAATGAGATTTTACAGAGATGATTCTTTAATATTACTTTGTTAATTACTTGAATTATAATATGTGTGCACGTATGTGTATTAATGTGTTTATTTTTTTCACCTAAGTCACCTTTATACCTCATTCATGGTTCTTGGTGTCCTCGAGTTGAGGTTCAAGTTGATTAATCCCGATGATGTCTCTTCCCACAATGATATTACTAACAAGCTCTTATAGATCAAGCACGAACACTTTAGATCAATTCTAGTAAAGGGCAGCAGACAATTATACTTTATTTTTCGCTCTTTACTGCCAAGGGTGAGTTGCTAACACGTGTTACAAGTAAATCTTTTTTTATATTTATTTATTTGCTAACACTTACTATTTCTTGGTAAGGGGTAATGGATGCTTATTATGGTTAATCCTATTGCTTCAAAAATATGGTATCTCAATCCACTTTATAGAGAATCCAGCAACAAGAAAGAGATGGTTGTACTTTTTAAACAGTAAGTCAAATTATAATTTTTTTCACTTATTATTTCTTATTATTTTTAATTTTCATATATATTTCTCACATTCATTTCATACTTTCTTCTTAGAGCTATGGTGTTGTATCGCATTGCAACCAATATGAATATGTCCCCCAGAATAGGGACATTCGACTCTTCTGACAAATGGGTCACCGTTATAGTATTCATTTAATTGATCAAGTTTTTAAGTAAAAAATCATGACATTTTATACAATATCATTGATATATATATATATATATATGGTTTTTTTATAGTGTCCACTCTAGCCAGATCAGAGCAATGACTGTGGTTATTGGTTGATGAAATTCATGAAGGATATTATTACCTATGTCCCTACCACATTATCAGACAAGCTATATTAAATCTAATTATATTTATATTATAAAGATTAACCAACTTTAAATAGCTAGCTATTAAAGTTGATTCTTCTTCACATTTGACTTTATCTAATGATGAGCATAATAATTTAAATGATGATAACATAGATGAAGAAATTACAGTTGAATCACTTTGTATGTTTGAGCCTGAATCATATTGTGAAAAAGTATACCCTTGGGAGAAAAACACTTTGAGTCCATATGATAATTCTCTTGATTTAAATTCAAATATCATTGAAAGTGTTGACTCTTCACTTAGCAATAAAGAAAATAAAATGAATGTAGATGGTGGCGATAATGTATCTTGTGTGCTTGAAATTCCAATTCCTTTTTGTGATTTGTTGATAGTGCATATGCACTTGTTTCTTCAAACTAATTTCAAGGAGGAACTTGCTCAACTTGAAGAGTCTAATATGCAAGGCTTACAAGAAATTGAGGACAAGTCACAAGAAGGGGGGATTTTGGAGGATTTAAAGCATAAAGAAATTGAAGTCAAAGTATGCTCTTAAAAATCCTAATGGCGAAAGGATCAAAGGAGCTAATGTTGAGGAATTTCCTCTACTCAAGCTTGATGTCCAAAAGGTTTGCAAGCTATTGGAGGAAAGTTCTACTCTTGTGATAAATTATTGAAAAGTCTAACTTTTAAGGGAGACTTTATCAAATTTTTTAAAAAACTTATTATTTGGCCCCTTCCCCTATGTGGAAAGGGCTAAAGAATATTGCTTAGTGTTCTCCAAAAAATTAAAAATTTCTAACTTAAATTGGAAATGTTGGAAATGAGCAATAATAATCGACAACTTTGTTACATTTTAGAAATTTAATCATGGATTGAAGTTGGATAAATGCTAAATGATATACCAAAGAGTATGATAATAGGGTGAAGGGGCTTTTGGACTTTGATAAAAAAAATGTCGAAGATAATAGTGGAAAGTTTTATTGTCCTTTTGTGGATCGCTTGAACAAAAGGCTACTGGATGCTGCAGAAATATACACACACTTGATTTGTAAGGGATTTACAAAAGTTATGCAACATGGATATGGCATGGTGAAGAAGTGGAAAGGCCAAGGCCGAGTACATTGTAACAATGGAAGGTTGATGATAATGGTGATGATGATATGGTGGATCAATTAGAGGACATGATTTGTGATATTGGAGAAAAGGCTTTTAAGCAATCACATGCATATGATAATATTAGTAGTGATGCAGAGAGGCCTCTATATTCGGGGTGTGAAAAATACCAACTATTATTTAGCATTGTTGAAATTGATAGTTTTGAAAGCAAGACATGGATGGAGTGACAAGAGTTTTATAGAATTGCTTGAGTTAATTAAGGACTTGCTTCTGAATAAAAATGTGTTGCCAGATCAATAATACGATGTGAAGAAAATACTATGTCTACTGGGCTTGAAATATAGAAAAATACACACGTGCCCTAATGAGTGCATACTCTACAGAAAAGAGTTTGAAGATGATTTAAAGTTTCCAATATGCGAGACACCAAGGTATAAAGAGAAAAAAGCTCCGGCAAATGTGTTGTGATATCTTCCAATTGTGCTAAGACTTAAGTGCCTTTTTACTAATGAAAGGGATGCAAAAAATTTAAGATGGCATTTAGATGAGATGATTAATGATTGGAAGCTCCGACATCTAGCTGATTCCAAGTAATGGAAGAAAATTGATTGACTATTTCCTGAGTTTGGTAATGACCCAAGAAATCTTAAGCTAGGACTTAGTACGGATGGCATAAATTCTTATGGTAGTCTTAGCAGCATTTGTAGTTCATGGCCTGTTTTTCTAGTGATTTACAACTTATCTCCTCTGTTGTGCATGAAATGCAAATGCATCATGCTTTCTATGTTAATCTTAAGATTGAAATAACCTAGGAATGACATATATATTTATCTAAAACCCTTGATCAAAGACTTGAAAGAGCTATGGGAGGTAGGCATGGAGGTGTTTGACACCAATCAAAAGGAAGTCTTTAAAATGCATGCCATGATCTTTTGCACCATAAATGATTTCCCTATACATGGAAATTTACCTAGGTATAGTGTTAAAGGGCACAAAGCGTGTCCTATTTGTGAAGTAGGCACCTGTTATCATCAAGTTCAACATGAAAGCAAGACAGTTTACTTTGGCCATAGGAGATTTCTTAAACATGATCATCACTATCATAGATTGAAGAAAGCTTTCTATGGCGGTCAAGAGCATGAAAATACTCTAGAGCCATTAACTAGAGAACAAGTTTACAAAAAGGTAAAAGACATTAATGTTATCTTCAAAAAAAAGTTAAAGAGTACAAGTGAAAGGAATGTGTGGAAGAAGAGGTCAATTTTTTTGAACTTCCATATTGGTGCCATCTTGATGCGAGGCATTGCATTGATGTTATGCATGTGGAGAAAAATATGTGTGATAGTATTGTTGAAACACTTCTTGACATACTGGGCAAGTCCAAAGATGGTGTAAAGGCAAGATTATATTTGAAAGACATGAGAATGCGAGAAGATTTACATCCAAGGCCAAATTGTAAGTAGACTTATTGTCCGCTAGCAAAACACACATTGTCCAAGGTTGATAAAAGAAGCTTTTGTGAGTATTTACATGGTATTAAAATACCTAAAGGGATTCTTCTAATATTCAGAAGCTTGTGTCGATGAAATATTTGAAATTGGTGGGCTTAAAGTCACATGATTTCCATGTTATAATGCAACAACTACTTCTAGTGGCTATTCGGGGCATTTTAGAAGATGATGTGAGGCACATTATAACTAGACTTTGTTTCTTCTTTAATGCTATATGTAGTAAATTCCTGTTATGTTCCAAACTTTAGAAGCTCTTCCTTCCTTCCTTTTTTGATATTATGGTACACCTTATTATTCATTTGGTAAGGGAGATAAAATTATGTGGCCCTATTTACTTACGATGGATGTATTCTATTGCAAGGACAATGAAATTCTTAAAAGGTTACGTGAAGAATCCCCATCGACCTGAAGCATCCATTATTCAAAAATATGTTTCTAAGGAAGTAGCTGAATTTTGTCAAGATTACTTGAATGGAGTACCACATATTGGGTTTAATATCTCTCGTGATGAAGATGGGGGTAAACATGGGGTTACAGTGAAGAGTGTAGATCGTGATCAATTGCAACAAGTTCACTTGTAGATCTTGAATAATATTGATGAAGTTTGAGATTACAAAACTACCTATCAAGAGTGTAAGGAAAGAAAATAGTAGAATGATTGAGCAAAAATTGATTAGGAGCATAGCAGGACTTTTGTAGCTTGGTTTAAACAAAAGGTTGAGAAGGAAGAGTGTGTTTTTGATATGATTAGGTGGTTGGCATGAGGTCCTGAGTATCATGTGATCAGTTGGACAGCATGTAATATAAATGGTTATTCCTTCTACACAAAGTATTTGGATGATAAGAGTACTATGCAAAATAGTGGTGTTATGTTAGTAGCGGAAGGGGTCCACTTCTCCAGTACGAAAGACTAGAAGCCTAAATTGGTATCCATGCCTTATTATGGGATTGTTGAAGAGATTTAAAAGGTTGATTATATTAAATTTAAGGTGCTCATTTTCAAATGCAAGTGGATTGATATTAATAATGGCATTCAATTTGGTTGATTAGGATTTACATTGGTCCATCTCAACACTCTAAATTTTAGGGATGAACCTTTCATTATGGAAGAGCAAGCGAAACAAGTGTTTTATATAACTGATCCAACAAATAAAAGTTGGTCCATTGCTCTCCAAGGAAAAAGGGTCATTGATATTGATGATGGGGGTGGTTCAAATTTAGATCTTTCTGAGACTCCTTCTTTTGTTAGGGTTTAATTAAATTGAATGTAGAAGATGAGCTAGATGATGAACATAGTGCAAGAAATGATCATCATGAAGTGTTATGGTGGAATATTCCAATATAAATCTATTCCACAAGTTAGTTAATTAGTTATGACATTTGTTTATTTATCTTAATTGTTTTATTTATGTTGTTTTATTTATGTAATGTAAATGAATATATTGTTTTATTTGTCTAAACAGTGTGAAATGAAGGATCGAAGTGTTAATCAGAGTGATCTTAATGGTATCTCACAAGTTGAGCCTACTATTCGGACTCTGAGCGAGCCTGCTACTGGGAGTCAAAGTGGGTCTACTACTGGGAGTCAGAGTGGGCAGTCTTCACAAAGGAGGGGTAGAAGTGGCATAAGGTTGAGAGGGTTGGCCATCAATTGTGCTAGCGGGGATAGGATACCAATTGAGTTTGATGAGTATTGGAGAAGTAGTCAAATACAAGCTCTGTCAGCCTACTTGCACGTAACAAGCCTAGCATCTTGATACCTGAGTGGGCAGATGTGCCAAAGCAAGTGAAGAACCATATTTAGGACTCAATCCGAGTATATGATCATAACAATTCACTGTTATTAACATTTTATTAACTATTATCACTATATCTTATTATTAACTATTTTAATATAGCATTACAGCTCACATATGATGTGCCAAATGATGAAGAGTTGAGGAGGACAACACTAAAAAATTGTTGTCACCATTAGAGGTCATTCAAGACTACTTTGGCTCACTAGTACGTGCACATTGAGGTGAAGGAACGTGAGCCACACCCTAATCCATGTTCAAAGTATATCTGTTTATTGATGAAAATACTTAGGAACAATTCTATAGGCTTCGAATAACACCAGAAGCTTTAATAAGTTGATTTATTTTAGTTTATTCCAAGTCATGTCAAATATATTATTAATTTCTATTTTTTTGTTAGTTCTGACTTGTTTATTATGTTGATCTTTTTTGTAGGAAAAACAAGCAAGGGGACTCACAAATGGTAAGAGGAATGATTGTTCCCACATAATGTCTTGTACTGGATATGCCAAAGCTGATCGAGATTTGATGGCTCAAAAGAGGAAGAGATTAGAGGAATAAGCTGAGTCTGACCCTTCCGCTCTTCTTTCTATACCACCAAAAAAGGAGCGGCTCGTATACATGCGACAAGGCTCAAGTTATTAGTGAAAGATTGCAAGTATTGTTATTTCTTATTCTATTTGCTTTAATTAAATAATTATTACTAATATTTGTGGTTTAGTGTTATAGGATGAACTTAAAAACAAGCAAGCTAAGGGGTCCTTTATTCCAGATGGGAGGAATGATATCTTGACTATTGCTACAAGAAAGCAAGAGCATCCTAGCCGTGTTAGGGGAGTTGGGGGTGGCGTGGGCATAAAGGCCATCTTTGGTGCAGCACCTACTCGACATGCTCGAGGAATGATCACTAGGGAGGATTTAGAGGTGATGCTGGCCACTATAAGGGCAGAGGTAAGGGTGAAGGCAGAAGCATCATTTGATACCATACTAAATGCCAGGATAAAGCAAATGGAGGAGAAGATGATGAATATCCTGAGTTCAAGACAAGATACATCTGGCCCACAGACCTATTCTCCTGTAGCTCATCACAGCACAAAAGGAAGTTGTTGCATTGCCGGGTGTCTATCAGAGGGCACTACAAGTGCTGCCTTGGGTGATCCTTGTAAACTATACATGGAGGATCCTAATAGATGATTCATTGCATATGGCAGTGTCCATAACTTAAGGCCAACTATCTACCACACGGCAATACAAAATGATCAAGTCAGAGTGGTGGTTGAGGAGGTTGTAGTATCTGATGCCCTTGTCCTACTTCTGACTGAATAAATGAAGATTGTCGGTAAGGCAGAATAGACATTTATCTTTTGGCTAATGAGGCTTGTTCACATGATTGCACCCAAGGTAATTTTTTTTACTTTTAAATTATTTATATTTTTCAATTTGGATTTTTTACTTTTAAATATTTTTACATTATTTATATTTTACTTTTAAATTATTTATATTCCCTAGCCACAACCGCAGTCGCGGCCACAGCCATATCTACAGTCTCAGCCTCAACTACTATTAACTTGGATGTAACAATATATTCAAGTAGCATATGATAAAACTTTTGATGTAGCAATTTTGCCAATGGATGCAGCAGTCGTTTAAAAAAAGAATGTGGATGCTAGGGTTGAGAGGGAGGACTTAATATGGATGCTGAATAATGATCAACTCACCCTATCACACATGCAATTATGGTTAATGTAAGTATCTTGTCTTAAACTAATATAATCAAATAGTTCAACTAACTTGCATATAATATTGTAGGTATATCCATCATAATTTGGTGTTATCAAGCAAAGATCATAAGTTTGGCTTACTCTCCCTAATTCATACCCAAGAGGTTGGGAACACTCCTGAGCTGAGACATGAATATATACCTCAAAGGTTGTCCGAAGGGAAGGAATGATATATTGCACCATATATTCACGAGTAAAAAAAAACTGTCTTTTATATAATTATGCTTTGAATTTTCTTTCTCTAACTTCCATTAATGTTTTTCTGCAATAGCAACACTATCCTCTTCTTGTGCTCCCTTCACTATAAACTAGGTAAGGATT
This sequence comes from Prosopis cineraria, assembly GCF_029017545.1. Taxonomy (NCBI): domain Eukaryota; kingdom Viridiplantae; phylum Streptophyta; class Magnoliopsida; order Fabales; family Fabaceae; genus Prosopis; species Prosopis cineraria. The sequence continues at coordinate 21,149,853 of NW_026555343.1, read as the reverse complement.
TGAAGAAGACGGTAGATCAGGAAGTATCCCTTCACTATAAAGCATCATTTATCATGTTAATAGGTGTTGACTTTGTAATTTTGTTGATAGGGTTATCAAGACATACCAATATGCTGAGTTGGGGAAGCACACTCATGAGGTTAAAGACCTTATATGGATCACGCCAAAGATAATAGTATATTTCTTTAGAGATTAACCTACTTAATTTTTTTTAAAAAAAACTAATTTTGCTGTTCATTTACAGAGCCATAGACAACCAAAGAAGTCTCAATCATGTGGCTTGTATGTCATGCAGCATATTTTCAACATCATCAAGCATGGCGTGACTTCATTCACCCAAGAGGTAAATGTATTAGTTTGTTTTTTTTTAGTCTATCTAGTTTTGTTTTTATTTTCCTTCACAATTTACTAATACTTTTAGTTTTCCTTTCAGATGTTCAAGCTTGCTAAACCATTCCCTGAGGAGGACATTGACAAGGTCAAGCAATGGTGGATGGAGTTTCTCATAAAGCTTTATATGGGGTAGCTCATAGTTTTTATAATGTTTTTTATATAGTTTGATTAGCTTCATGAAATTACACATACAATGTTTAGAGTTTATTTCAGTTATATATTTGAATTGGATATTATTTAAATTAATTCATTTATATTAGTTATTTGATTGCTATATTATACTGGACTAGATTGGACTGGCTGGTTTTTATTTGTAGGTTACTGAAAATTTTGCCCTACAAATTAGGGGGTTCAAGATAAAACAAACAAAAAAATTAAAAAAAAAAACAAACCACTTTCTAAACCAGTTAATACATTGACCAGTTTAACCTTAACTGAAGATTAAAGTGAAGATTGGTTTAGTATGAAATGATTTCTAAACTGGTTTTAACCTTAACTGGTTTAGAAAGTACGTGTACTAAATTAGTTAATGTAATAACTGGCTTAGGACAAGAACTTTCTAAACCAATTTATAGTATAAAACTGGTTTAGAAAGTGCATTTTTCTAAACCACATAACGAACCAGTTTAGAAAGTGATTTTCTAAATCGATTGTACAACTAGTTTAGAAAGTCTCACACTTTCTAAACCAGCCTTATCTAAATTGGTTCTAGATCCAGTTTTGATAAGCTTTTTTAACCAGTTTAAAAAGTATTTTCTGTACTAGTATGGGTCCAAGCTTTTTAAACAAAGTTTTTTATTACTGTTTGATGTTTAGAGTATAGTGATTTAATTAATCTTCTCTTGTATTTGATAGATATAATGGAGATTTACACTGTGGAATTCTTGAGTTTTATGTAATGGATACCACTCTTTTGTATAGATGTATATGAAAAGTTGTCGAACTTGCATGCATGTTTAAAGTTGTGAGTTGTTGAGATTTGTAGTGATTTTGTAAATCTTAGCCCATACATGTGATGTGCCAAGATTTAGTTGGAAATATGTTGAGACTGTGAAAACATGTATTTGTAGTGTATTTGTGCTGTTTATGGCTAAGAATGCATTATTGCATTTCATAGAAAAAAGTTAATATTTGTCAAAATGGGCTGTTGAGCTACCGAATTTTGATAAATGTGTATATATAATGTAAATTGTGGTCAATCAGGTGTATAAGGTCCTTTTAGACTTAGTTCTAGGCCCAGAATGGTCTAATGAGACTAAGGGATCAAATTGAATACTTTATTGCATCCAAATCTTTGGAAAAGTAACCTTTTGTACTCAAGTGTCCAAATTTTAATTCGACCATTAGATCATGTCCAAAACTATCACATTAGTTAGCTTATGATTTAACTTTTATGTAGGTGCTTGAATCACTTAGATCAGACGTCATACATGGAAATGAAACACGTCAGAAGTTTACTTTGCAAACTATCATACGATAGCAGAAAAATCTATCATGTGCACTATGAAGCATTACGTGCCACGCTTCGGTGAATGGTGCAATGAAGGGTTGCTCTTGTTTTTATGCCACATGCCATAGTGTATATGGTGCACACTGTGGCGCATGCCCTATTTTCAGGCTTTGAAACTTTATTTTAAAGGCATGTAATAATTGTGATGAATACAAGTAATAGTCTTCCACTGTGCAATGATTATTGTGTATTAGATTTCAAATGATTTTGATGATTTGAAAAACAAGTCTTAGGTCTTAAGCCCTTTTCAAATTATTTATTATTTCAATTTGGTATTATGTGTGGTGATTTAGTTAACCTCTCCTTCTATTAGGTGGATATTAGGGGAGGTTTCATAAATCACATGTCACCTATGTCACAAAAATTACATAATTCAATTAAATAACATATGACATCATAAAATCTAATTAAAGTTTAGAATTAAATTCATATTTAAAAGGGAGAATTTATTAAAATAACCATGTCCTTGGTGCACAAAATCATATAAAATTTTCATATAAATGCAAACCGAAAACTAAGTCAAATTGACACACTTAAAAAAGTGTTGACTTTTTATTTAATTACTCTCAAACTAAAATAAATTTACAAAATCTAATTTGACCACTCTTCTTCTGCACTAAAAACACATTTTGTCAATTTTTCTTATACATTTTCTCAAAATTTTATTTTTGGACCAAAATACACAAAAGCTGAACACTTAGGCAAATATCCAAGTCCAATGCAATGTGTGTACACTTTGAGATAATAAAGCCTTAATAATGGTCCTAATTAACATAGAAAAGTGTGTAATAAATGTATTCTTTCAATTCCTCCACACTTATCTCTTGCACTCTAGGTAAAACCAAGTGAAAATGGACCCAAAAGAAACACTAAAATAAAGAAATAAGAGAAAAACGATGTTCAAAGTTACTAAGTTACTAGCTCACGAACTTCTACAAATTATCAATCAATGTGGCAATAATTAAGAAAGAATTATGCACATCACAAACAATCTTTTACCAAGAATCAATGTCAAAGAGTAAGTCTCTCTAAGTCAAATGTTTGCTCTCATCACTCAAAATGTATAAGGTATTCAATTTCACTCAAGATTCTTTAGGACAAACCCTACCATAAGTTTGTAACCCTTCTACATCTCCTCCATTAAATAGCACTTGCAATCAAGAATCGAGTAAACTTTATTGGGTTATAATTTGGGTTATGGAAGGATAACTAAGAAATGCATGTAAGAAAATAGGGTTAACATTGAGATAATGCTATATAGTCAAGATGCATCCCCTTATATACAAAGCATAACCAAGTTCAGTTGAGTGGACACCTTAACATAATAAGGATGGAGAACAATGACAAGAAATAATGAAACAAATGGAAGTAGATGAGTTAGGCAATTTCTTTATTTTTTTCTTTTCTTTCTTTCTTTTCATTTTCACCTTCTTCTCTTCTTCTTTTGGTTCCTTTTTCTAGAAGCTTTGTTGCTTTCATTTCCATATATATATATATATATATTTTCAAATCTTTCTTTGCTTTTATTTTTCTTTTAGTTGCCCCTAACTCTTTGCGAAAACAATAAAAATAATAGATATAATGGTGTGACAACGGAGGATAAAAAGTAATGGATAGAAAAATGACAATAGACATCCACTCACTTGACCTAGGACATGAAATGCATATTAAAAAGATATAAAAGTATAACATGCATCCTTTAGGGAAATAGGGTGAATATTTATTTTTTGAAAGAATCAAACCAAAAGCTCAAAGTGGCTAACAAAGGATAATCAATAATAATGGGTTGGCTTTTTAGCTCTTGACTATTTTATGAATTCCATCTAACATTTTCTATCAAGCAAGTGCAAGAAATGTGGCCTCGAATAAGAAGTGAAACAAATTCTAAGGGGTATCATCACTAAAGAACTAATCAGATGTGTGCTGGGATGTTTCAATGCCTAAAAATTACACAATAGAAGTGGGAAAACATATCAATAGACTTCGCGTCTTGTCTATTAAGAACTCAGTCTGGATATGACTCTATATGGATTATTATGGATCGATTGATAAAGTTAATGCATTTATTGCCAGTCAAGACCACCTATAATGTGGGAAAATATGCAAAGATATATGTAAAAGAGGTTGTGAGATTGCATGGGTGTGCCTAAGGACATAGTGTCAGATTGAGATCCCTAGTTTACTTCAAGGTTTTAGGGAGCACTACAGAAGGCATAAGTGCTAAGTTGAGGTTTAGTACCTCTTATCATCTATAAGCTGATGGTCATACTAAACATACGAAAAAGATATTGAGTGTGATCGGTTATATTTGTTACATAATTTTTTTTAGCATTTAGGACCACATTTCATGATTAAAAAAAACCCTAAAATGTGCATTTTTGGTGTTAAATTAGGGTTTTAGGCCCTAGTGAGAAAATTGCATATTAAGGGTATTTTGATCATTTTTCACTTTGTTAGGAGTTCAAGGGTAAATTTGAAATTTTATATGTACCTTAGTTTTAGGATCATTTCTATATGTTAAGAGTCTTCATATGCATTGATATCATATTCTTAGTGCAATTTTGTTTAAGTGTTTAAATACATGCTTTAGGGGTAATGTAGTCATAAAATGCACTTTTTTACTAAATTAGGGTTAAGTTAAAAGTTTATGTCTTTTAATAAGCATAGATGATTAGTCTAATTAGTTTTTATTAATTCATCTCAGGTTAAGAGTTATTAGAAAAGGACAACATTTTAAGGTTGTCTCCTTTTGATTTTGGTTCAAGTGTGTGCTTGTCTACACTTGTGTCTTGTAAGGCTCTTTTCGTAACATCCTGAATTTTTGATTTCTGCATTAACACTGATTAGGGATTGAGTTAGTGATTTAATGTAAGATTAGGATTATGGATAGTGGGTGTCATTTTAACCCATTGGGATGCTATATGAATAGATATAAGAGGAAGAATGAGGTCTCATGGATAGCGTGTGAGTGCAGTAAGGACTTTTTCCATTGTGCCATATGCCATAGCAGGGAATGAATGCACATGGTGCATGGTGCAAAACTTTGATAAGTGACTTCATGTCTGCTTGTGAAAAATAGAAGGAAAGATATAGTTTAAGGGGTCAAGCATGGAGAAAGAACTAGGATCTACTAGGGCATGCGATTTTAGGAGAAAGTACGATATTTTTTACCTATCACTTATTAGGTAAGTCTCGTACTACCTGAACCTCTAATGTGGCTATTTTCTCTTAATTTTAACTAGTGAGAAATTGAATTCAAAAGTTTTAAGGAGATGATTTCTTACCCTATAGTAATAGAAAAGTATTCTAAGACTAAACTAGTACTATGTGACTGGTTTAAGTTGAAATGATAAAGCTTTAAAGCTATAGGCACAATTTGCCCTGATTTAGAGAGAGAGTAGTGAGAGAATATTTAATTGTGAGGAAGATAATGCATGTTGTGAGTGGAAATTGGCTATGGTGCATGTGTGTGAATGTGAATAAAGGAAATGAAAGTGATTAGGTGTTTGATTACTATAATTGGCACTTGTTGGTTAATGGTGAAATTGACTTTAAGTACCCAATTGTGTAGATTATCATGTGTGACAAGTTGAAATTGCAGAAAGGAGTAAAGTAAGGTTTTGAGTACACAAGTAACCCTTTCTTGTAAACAAAAAGGGTTGAGGTAACCATATAGCTTATTATGTTTATTAACTATTATAACTATGTAAGAGTAAATGTGAAATTATTGTTTTATGAGTTTTATGAACAATTGAGCATTGTGAATGATTTTTTAGCATGAAATTGAATTTGTGAAATAGAAGTGATGATTTTATAAGCTTTTTTGATATATTAATGTGTGTGTGTGTGGTGGAAATTGTGGAAAGAAAGCATTAAAAAGTGTATAAAAAACATGATCATAGGGGGTGGAAGTTCACCCAGGATATGTGGGGTTGTGTGTATGGAGATGTGAGTGAAAAATTCATATGGACAGGCTGGCACCATAGAAAATCTGGTGTAGCATATTATGGGCTGGTACTATGGGTAATCCAATACAGCATATTGTGGGACTATTACCATGGGACATTCGAGTAGTCTGGTAACTCTCTAGTTCTTATTAGGGTACGGTTAGGAGTTAACGACACTTTTATCACAAGTGTGTGAGATAAGAAAAACCATGGTCCGTAGGTAGGTTAGATTATCTTTAGCCAGATGTTTCTACCACTAAAAGTAAGCTCAGGTCAATATATAATTAATCAAGTAGAGCCTATAGTATCGTTTTAGGGAGCATTAGAGGTTTGGTGGCTAGACGATCATGCTATTGTTGAAAAATTGTGTGTGAAAATGATTTATATGAGAAAAAGTTATGAAAAAAGCTATGAGAAAATAGCTATTTTAAATACTTTGGTTTCATTACTTTGGCATGATTATTTGTGGTAATAGACATTAAATAAACTATATTAGTTATTGAGATTTTGATCTCACTTGTGGTTATTTATATTTTTTAAGTTCTGGCACAAGTGGTTCAAAGAAGAAAGACATTGGCTAAGTTAATATCTCTCATTAAAGCCTTTGTAAGAATTTGGTATAATAAATTTGTCTTTTATTAGTTATAAATTTGTGTATAATTTGCCATAGGAATTGAGTACATGTGCAAAGGGTGTGAATATTGTGCTTGGTGGTTTTGGTTCCCTAGCCTAGTGTATATGTGTGAATGCTAAAATTCTAGAGTGGGCTAGTGGATGAATGTGAATATGTATGGATATGAGGTATACTTGATGTGTATATGAAAAATTTAACCTTGGATGTGAGTTAAATGAAAATGTGAATTTATGCCCAAGTTATGCATAATAGGCAATTTATAGGTCAATTGTGTGTATGCATGTTATATTGTTTATGTGATTAGTCAATTAGGTGTGTATTATCCTTTTGGACATGGTGAAGGTTCAAAAAGTGACTAATGACATACAGTTTTAATTAGTAATACTTAAGTAGTGAATTTTGACTTAAAACGGTCAAAATGCACTCGGGTGTCTAATTTTCAAATAGAACATTATATTTAAACAAAACTAGAATCATTAGTTAGATTTTAAAATAAGCTTCATGTAGGCGCTTAAACAACCCCAATCGAACATCTGATGCAAAAACGAAGCACTTTTAAAGTTCGTATTAGAATCTGAAATTTGATAGCAGATTCTGATATGCAAGCTGCAGCACATGTGTCAATAAACGACCACATGCCATGGTGCATGGCACAGAGAGTAACGCTAGGTTTTTATGCCATATGTCGTAACACATGTGGCACGAGCCATAGCACATGGTTCCAATTTTGATTGGATTTGGTTAAATTGCACATGTTTCTTGTGAATCTAGAGATGCTTCCACTATATATTATTTTACAACTTGAATATATTGTGAAGTGGGTTTGAAAGGTTTTCTTTGGGATCCCAAAACTCACAAATTTAATGATATTGAATTGATAATAATATAAGTGAAAGGTTGTATGGTAATGTCATTGAGGGCATTACACTTTTCCTTTAGTCATTTTAATACCTTGGATGAATTAAATATTTTCTATCTTAGGTTAATTAAATAAATGTCACACTATGGTTATTTGATTATTTGATTTAATTGTGATTTAGGTGAATTAGTGTGACAAATATAGACATAACTCAAAGTAACACTTTGCATGGAAGTAGCTTTAGTTCATGACTTAGTTTGGCACATGGGAGAGCTAAGAAGCATGAAATTTCAGACTGAATGGGCTTCAAAATAGTGTGATTTTTCAAGTTTAATGAGGCACACATGAAGTTTTCATGCACTTTCACACAAGGATAAAGTTGACTTGTCAAAGTTTAAGATAATTGCAATGTGTTTGAGAAGCTTGGTAGCAAATTTCAAATCTAAATTTGAATGGCATTTAGGAGTGAATTTCAAGGAAATTAAGGGAGCATAAGAGCTTATAATACGCATGCATATGGGATTAGAAGAGCACCATTGGAATTATCACCTAAGTGAATTGCAACCTAGACTACCCTTCACCTTACTTGACCTAATGACTTATTTAGAATTTTTTGGCAACTTGTTTAGTAGGTAGCCACCATAATTTCATCTCATAACACATTTTAGCTAGGTTTAGGATTAATTTTAAGATCATTCACTAATAATTTCAAACTTCAAGTTCATCAAATCCTCTCACTTCTCTCTCAACACTTCTACTCTCTCTCCTCCATATCTCTTAATCTAACCATCCAAATTTACCAAACTAGCACCATTCTCTTCCTCTTTTCTTCCTCTACATAACCTTATAGCTTTCTCAAGGATCAAAACTTGTTTACTTAGGGAAAAATTGAGGTAAAGAATGGCCAAGATTTTAGAGCTTCGTCTTATTCATCACTCAATGATGCAAGGCTAGGTTCTTGAAGGAGCTACTATGAGGAGGAGAAAATTATGAGTTTGTATTATTTTCTAGTTGAATTTGAATTTCTTCTTTCTACTTTTTTGTCTCTAGAATTATAAATTTGTATGACTCTTTGATCTTGTAACTTCAAGTGATGATTCATATGATTAAGATATTCTTGTTGCAACTTGAGTTTTGTTACTTTAAGCTCTAGATTTTGGCCTTTTTAATTTGATTCATAATCTTGGTTAGCTTGATGAGTTTAACATGTTTTCTTGCTTATCATAATCTTTCCAACTTGAATGCATGTGAATATCTTCATGGATCATAATCTTGAATATGTTGATTCCTTCATATGTGCTTGATCTAATTGACTCATGTTTGTAACACTTTGGTTAGGCTTAATGCTTTCTTTGCTTTGGCTCATTCTTAGACCATAATCTTGGATTAGGATTGGTCAAAGTATTATCTAAATCTTCGTTAATATAACTAAGTTACTAAAACCAAAGAGAAGAGAGAAGAAACCAAACTAGATAGGTTGTAATCAAATAAGGATAGGTGACTAATTTCACATAGGAGTTTCTACTTTTAATAGGTTTTCATACACCCAATTTATTCACTTTATAATTAGATTAATTAGCTCATTTAGTTTTGAGGTTAAATCTATCCTAAATCATCCTTAAATTTTAGCACACTTCAAACCTAAATTTCCAACTAAGCCTTCTCATGGAGATCAACCTAGGTTCACACTAATACTATATTAGTATAGCTTAGTATTATTTTGCTAAGGTAGCAACAACCTTAGTTCAAAGTGCATGAGCATAACCATGAATGAGAATGATATTGAGTGCATGTATATTTATACTGTTGTTGAAATAATGCTACTTTATCTCTTGTTTATGATTTTACTTACTAACCAATATTTGAGGTTTATCCAAGTTATTGGGAACGTATATCTCACTCCATTACCTTTGTACACAAGTGAAAAGAACATGAGAAGGCTGGGAAAGGAAGCAAGGAAAGAGTAGCCTTACTTGATAGTGATTTGACTACAATTGTGTATAATGAATGAATGTATAAATGTGTTGTTAAAGATATGAGTTGCCAATTAGGATGTATAATTGCGTATGAATGTGAATATATGATTTTGTTATTGAAAATTTGCTTGTGTAAGTGGTATTGCATCTTGTCGAGTGTACCACAATAGTGAATATATGGATAGGCCTAGATGTTGGCCAGGCAAGTTTATATTGTGTTATATAACTTGTTCTACTTTTATTGTACATATGAATTTGTTATGTGAAATGTGTATGTGTAAGAAACTTGACCAAATGGTAAGGCTTGACCCTATTTGTAAGAGCTAAGTGTATTCATAATTTCCAACCATATGGCGAGGTTTAGCTCTATATGAAGAAGTCAAATGGTTGATAGTCGAACAAGTCTACATGCATATGTGATTGTACGTTTCTTCCTCATATAAGTCCATAATTGTGTAATGTAGCATTGAGAGGTAAAAATGAGTATATGGTGTAATATGTGTGATATATTGTGTTAACAAGGTGTACATTGTCTTTTAGATTTGTTTTAAAGCCCAGAGTGGTCTAATGGGATAAGGAATGAAAATTAAATACTTAATGTGTAAGTTTTGAAAGAAAGAGTAGCTTTTTACACTTAAGTGTCCAATTTTAGATTGGATCATTGGATTGTGTTCAAACTTATCTTATGAGATAGAATATGTTGAAAACTTCATGTGGGTACTTAAATAACTTAAATCGGACATTAGGTATAGAATTAGAATGCAGTGAAAGTTCACCTTGCGAACTATTATTGACAACAACTTTGTTGTCATATGAGCAGCGGCACATTGTGTGCCACGTCACAGCATATTGCAGAGAAGGAATGGAGCTCGTGGCTCTATACCACATGCCATGGCACATGGTGGTATGATCTGCAGTACTTGGGCCCTATTTTAGAAAATAATTGTTTCTTTAAGTCGAGAAAACTATGTTTGCATTTCCATTAGCCCTCTTATTTGAACATAGTTTAATGAAGTCAGGATCCCACATTTTGAAAACAAATTGAGGGTTATTACTCTAATATACCTTTGCAAACAGGTGAAAAGAGCACAAGAATGTTAGGAAAGGAAGCAAGGAAAGAGTAGCCTCACTTAGTAGTGGTATGACTACAATTGTGTATAATGAATAAATGTATAAATGTGTTGTTAAAGATTTGAGTTACCAATTAGGATGTATAATTATGTATCAATGTGAATATATGATTTTGTTATTGAAAATTTGCTTGTGTAAGTGGTATTACATCTTGCCAAGTGTAACCTCCCTGAGGTTAAACTGCAATTTACTCCAAATCATGGCAATCTAGGTTTTAGCCTTTAAAGGATTACCAAGTTATAAAATTTTATAAAAGGAATTTCTCAAAATTCTTTCAAAAGAATCCCAATCTCATCAATTCGAATCTCCAATATGATTTAATAAGCCCAAATCAGAGTTTTTGAAAGTAAAGCGAAAGCTTGGAAATCAATTGAAACCCAAAAATAATGAGATTTAAAACTTAAAAACAGATTTTGTGCAAAGTGTCATGTGCGCTAAGGCTTACAGCATGTGCGCTGCAGCATGTCTTCTCTGTGCCATATGCCGCGGTGTGAGGCACCATGCGTTATGGCACATTGCACGAGATTTGACAACACTAGTGCTGTCATACGATAGCGCAAGGTGAGTACTTCCAACGCGTCCCAAGTCTCCGTTGGATGTCCAATTAAGGTGGTTTTAGTATCTATACGAAGCTTTCTCCTAGCTCTATCTAATAGCACTAGTTTTATATTCAAACTCATTTTTTATAAAAAGTCAGACACCGAAATCCATTTTAACCACTTTTTCACAAAATCTCTCTAATAAGGTGTCCCAACTCAACCATATATGCTAATAGCTTACACCAACCATCCAACCACATTCAATGGACTCTTGTGAACTCGTGCAATGCATCACACACAATCAAAAATGCATATATCATAAAATCACCACTCAACCTCAATTTTCACAAAACATAAAGGGGGAGGAAAAGTTGCACAAAATCAACAATTTCATTCCAAATTTCTCAAAATATATATGTTTTTATTTGCACAAGTATTTTGGCCTTATTCATGGCTTCACAACTAAAACTCACTAATTTAGGCACAAAATACACTAGTTATACACAAAATCATGCAACTAGTGCATAAATCATGTCAATTAATCTTAGTTGGTGTAATTGGACTTGTCACAAAGCACTTTATCATGTTATTTAGCAAAAACATAAATAGGGTCACAAAAATAACAACCATACGCCCTCAATACATGTAGGACCACAAAACTAACAACTATGTGGTCAGACTTATATGCATAATCATATGCTAACCTTATATCCTCCTATTACCGCCGACATGAAATCAGTGGCTACCACATGGCTACGTTTTAACCTACCTATAGTTAAATCACACTTAACTCTAAATTATGGTAATCCAGGGCTTAACTCACAAGAATTACTAAACTGTAGGGTTTTTAAATGAATTTCTCAAAATCTATTTCAAGGAATCTCAATTTTCAACCGTTCAAATCTTAAACATGTTTTAAGGACTCTAAAATAACGTTTGAAAACAAAGTGAAAGCTTGGACCTAAAAATGTGTTTTAAAATTCAAAACAAATTTTTACATAGAATTTGACACGTGCGCCATAGCTTATGATTCGTGCGCTGTGGCATGTCTCCTCTATGTCATGTGCCACGGGGTGAGGCGCCATGCACCGCGACGCATTACACGAAATTTGACAGATCAATACTGTCATTTGACAGCACAGTAAGCAAACTTTCAACGCATCCCAAATCTCTGTCTGACATTTGATTGAGGTGGTTTTGGTATCTACACGGACCTTTCTCCTAGCTCTAGCTAATGGCACTAGTTTCACACTTAAATTCATTTTCTATCAAAAGTTGGACACCAAAACCCATTTTGACACATTTTCACAAAATTTTTCAAATGGGGTGTCCCAACTCAACCACTCGTGTCAATAGCCTACACCAACCCTCTGACCATACTCAATAAACTCTTGCGGACTTGTGCAACACACCACACATAATAAAAAAAATGCTTGTTTCACAAAATCACCTCTCAACCCCAATTTTTACAAAATATAGAGGGGGAGGAAAAGTTATACAAAATCAACAATTTCATTCATATTTCTCAAAAATACATATGTTCCTACTTGCACAAGTATTTTGGCCCTATCCTTGGGTTCACAATAAAAACTCACTGACCCAAGGCACAAAATACACTAGTTAAATACAAAATCATGCAAGTAGTATACCAATTATGACAATTGCTCCTAATTACACATGTAAACTACTAAAGAGAGACATTAAGAAGATTTACTCCATAAATCCTAAGTCTCTGTGTGTTTTCCCCGACTCGAATCCAATGAGCTAGTCCCTGAAAATATTAAGAATTTGAGGAGTGAATACAACTACTCAGTAACCTAGTTTCACTTAGCCTTACAGTTACATATTAATTATAAATAGATGTAAAAATGCACATAACACATATATCACATAGTATTGGGCCACGGTTCACAAAACTAACAACCATGTGACGGGCTTGCCACAGAACACTATATCATGTTGTTTTCAAAAACATAACTTAGGGTTGCAAAAACTAACAACCATGTGGCCGGACTTATATGCATGATAATGTGCCAACCTTATATCCTCCTATTACCTCCAACATGAAACCGGTGGCTATCACGTGGCTACATCCTTCACGAACTAACCCAGCCTTTCACTTGTGAGGAGCTACTGGGCCAAGGTTAACTCACTCACTTATATAATTCAATTTCCCCCAATACTAACAACCATGAGGTGTCGTACCCCTAATCTAGTCTCCTCATGAACTGGTGGAGACTAGTTAGGTTTGAGTCCCTTGTAGAACAAGTGGGACAATCCTAAATCAACCATGGGATAAGGCTGCCTCTTGATTCCAACAGTCGGTGCCAAGGCTAGTTCTCGATTCCAACGGTCACTGCCAATACCACGTGGATTTTCAATCAAACTACTCCTCTCCCTAGGCGAACTCCTGCCAATGATCATGCCATGAACATTTCACACATTTTATGTATTTCAATATTTATTACTCAACATATGAACTCACATAACACGTATACTTCACATTTTAACACATAATTCATCACAATTCTCCACCCACAGTAATAAATCACAATTAATTTCATAAAACATCAAGGGTGGTAGGATCAAGGTTTTCTTTCTCAAAGCCATTTCATACTCAAGCATTTGCCAATATGCATCATCAAATTAACTCACAAATCACATTTTACAATATAATTATCATTTAACTATAAAATTTAAGTTTCCCCCAATTACCTCAAACCTTTGAGAAGTTAAAAGTTTACCCCTCACTATAGCAACTTCCCCACACTTCAACAAGCTCAAAAGGTGCCAAGATAAACCTCTCTATAACCAAATCATAAGGATATCACTATCATCTAGCTCTATAAGCTTTATCAATATAAAAACTTCTCATACATTATTTTACCAACTCATAAACACTATCCATTCATAACCAATGTGCTTATTAGATTTCACTAATGCACATTATCATTAATAACACCTCAAACCATCATTAATGCACATTAACCTCTCCTAACTACCTTATAAATGCCAATTTTGGGATATTAAATGCTCCTATGGATTAACCACTTCCAAAATCATCAATGTGGTGTTCCAATGCATTAAATCACTCCTATTAATCTCATTTTAACCAATGGAATTAGACTCATACTCTTATGGACCAAAAAGCTATCTCCCAACTCAAACCCTACCATAAATAAGCATAAATGAGAGAGGGAAGGGAAGAAGAAAGCACCATAATCTTACCTTAAGTGTTTGGGAGCTTTAATCTATTCATAATAGGGCCAAATATCGTGCCTTAGTAAGGCCAAAACCAAGCTCTTTGTTTTCCTCCTCTTTCTCTTTTTTGTTTTCACACAGCTCACGAATCAGATTTATCAAATTTTTGGCTGTGCACTACAGCGCACGCTGCCCTCCACAATGGCGCATGGCAAAGAGGAGCCCGTTACATTTAAATTGTGTTCGTGTGCCGTGGCAGACTAACCACGCACCACGACACGTGTCACGGAACCCAACTCTTCACTTTTTCATCTCTTTCCTTACCTAGGTGGCCCACCATCGATCCGAACCCACTTCTAGGGCTGAAATCACATTGATTATGCCAAGTCAAGCCCCTTTGGCCACACACTTCATTAACTCACTAACTACTCTAATTAAGTTAATAATTCAGCGTTAAATTTTTTTGGATGTTACATACATCCTTTAGAGACTATCCCAGCCTTTCATTTGTGAGGAGTCACCAGGCCAGGGTGAACTCACTCACTTATGTAATCTGATTTCCCCCAATACTAACAACCATGGGGTGTTATACTTTTAATCTAGCCTCCTTATGAATCGATGGAGACTGTCTAAGTTTAAGTCCCTTATATAACAAGTGGGACAGTCTTGAATCAATCATAGGATAAGGGCTACCTCTCGATTCCAATGGTCGGTACCAAGGCTAGTTCCTAATTTCAACGGTCATTGTTAATACCACATGGATTTCAATCAATCTACTCCTCTCCCTAGGTAAACTCCCGCTAATGATTATGCTATGCACATTTATCACATAATATGCATTTCAACAATAAATTATGGCAACCAAATATCCACTCTTGTAACAACATGCCATTAGTAATCTTTTTAAATCACAAGTGGCATAGTCAACCTTTTCTTTTCCAAAATCATTTCACAAGCCAAACATTGCTAGCATGCATCATACATTTAAATTATTAATCATATTTCACAAACACAATTAATATTCAACCATAAAAGTTAAGTTTTCCCCAGTTACCCCAAGCCTTTAAGAGGTTAAAGGTTTACCCCTCACTATACCAACTTCCCAAAGCTTCAACAAGCTCGAATGGTGCCAAAAATGAACCTCTCTACATCTATACTATAAGAACATCATCATTGTCTAACTCTTGAAGCTTCATTAACATAAAACTCCACATACTCTATTTTTATCAACTCATAATCACTACCTATTTATACCCAGTGGGCTCATTAAATTTCATAAATGCAATTATCATTAACAACACCTCAAACCATCATTAATGCACATTAACCTCTCCTAACTACCATATTTATGATAATTTTCGGATAATAAACGCTTCCATAGACCATCCATTTCTAAATTCATCAATGTGGTGTTCCAATATATTAAACAACTCCTATTATACTTATTAAACTAATGAAAAATGACCCATACTCCTATGAATCAAAAATCCATCTCTCAAATCAAACCCTAACATAAACCATCATAAATGAGGAAGAGAAAGAAAAAAGAAGGCACTATAAAATTACCTCAGGTGTTTGGGACTTCAATTTATCAACAATGGAACCCAATGCTGTGCCCTAATAGAGCTAAAGTTGAGCTCATCTTTTCTTCTTCTTTTTCTCTTTTGTTTCTGTGTAGCACATGAACTGATTTATTAAAAATTTTGGCCGCGCATAGCGGCACACGCTGTCCTCTATCACGACACATGGCACAGAAGAGCCTGTTATATTTAAATTTGTCTTTGTGTACTATGGCTGTCGCACCCGAAAATACAACGCGGACGGTGCAAGGGCAGAGGTTCCGGCCTTCGGAAGGAAGATCGAAGAAATGGAAGTCGCCACCAAGATTTTAAGGAAAATCTCGAGAAACTGTTTAATGGTGGATAAGGATGGTCTGTGAAATCAGAGAATAGGTTCAAGAGTCGGTTGAGTGTGGGAAAGGTGTTAGGCATCCCACAATACCTGTTTGTGAGAACGATTACCTAAAGTTTGTTGTGCTATGTTAATATGATTTTAAAATTATTTTAATTATTTCTTTTTATATTTATGTGTTTGACATAAAAATGATAAAAATTAAGTAAGAAATATTTATTTATTTACGAGAAGGACTTGACTCAAAATCTGATTCTGAGGCCTACATACCCTATGATGGGCTTTGTTGGTGAAAATATTTTTTTAAAGAGAAATTAATCAAAAATAATTCACCATTTTGCAAATAAAATAATTTTCTGAAATTTTAATATGTTTGTTTTAAATTGAAAAAAGTGATTTAATTTCAATTGTTTTCTCTATTTTTTAAATTTTTGGAATATAGAAAAGAAAAGAGTTTAAGAATTACTTTTATTTTTATATTTTATGACAGGAATTTAATCACAATACCTGTAGAGCCTTATTGGCTCATACGGTAATATAATTATTTTATATATCTGTGAAGATTCCAAAATCTCTCACGATAAAAGAATTTAGCAACTCAAGTTATTTACTTAAATTTTTAAACATTAATATCATCATTTTTTTAGTATGTTCATACATATGTACCTTTTTTAAAATACTCTTAATCATCATACCTACAAAGCTTTATGACTTTTACGGTAATACGATTATCCTTAATATCTGTAGAGATTTAGAATCCTCACACAATAAAGGATTATATATTTTAAATATATTTTAATGCATAATTGTACTATTTACATTTTTAAGCATAGAAATCTTAATTGCTGTAATTTGGCAACTCAACTTATTTACTTAAATTTTTAAACATTAATAATATCATTATTTTTTTTAGTATGTTCATACATAAATATCTTTTTTTAAAAGACTCTTAATCATCATACCTACAAAGCCTCATTGACTTTTATGGTAATACGATTATCTTAAATATCTGTGGAGATTCAGAATCCTCACACAATAAAGGATTATATATTTTAAATATATTTTAATGCGTAATTGTACAATTTACATTTTTAAGCATAGAAATTTTAATTGCTATACCTGTAAAGTCTTATTGACTTTCACGATAAGATAATTGTTCTAGAGGTCTATGGATATTCAAAAATTTTATATGATGAAAAGATTGAATACCTTAATTTGATTAATTAATTTTATTAAAAACGTTTATAATTTTATTTACAAAAATTATTTATTTATTTACTATGTACAAAGTGATAATCACATCATCTATAAGAATTTATTATCCCACACGATAATATATTTAATTTAAATCTTTACGAAGATTCTTGAAATATCTCATTAAACTTAAATATTTTATTGATTTATACATATATATATATATATATAAAGAGTTAATTTTAATAATGGCTTTTGGAACCCATATTAATATATACGAGTTGGATCTTCATACCTGTGAAATTTTATTGATTTATACAGTAGAGGATCATTTTATGGGTATTTTAATTTTCCCTTGCAATGTTGGTTATTCAAGAATATCCCTATCATGCTGCCTATCATCCAAAATTTATTGTATTTGATTCTACAGTGGAACTCTAAAAATCTTGTAAATTTTATACATTAAATTGCACATGTAGAGAAATATAGATACAAAAATTTAGCTCAAAAGTGCCTTCATACAAGAAGAAGCAAAAAATTCACTAATTAAGCTGCAAAATTGACATGAGGTTTATCGACAGACTCTTAGAAACTAATGTAATTGAATAGATAAATGTGATTTAAAAATTCTAAGAATTTCATGTCTCAAACAAAAGTTAGATAGTGTCATGGATACAAAATTTTGGAGTAAATTCACCTCTGTATCAGCACATAAAAACGCATTACTCAGGCTGTAATGAACTGATAGAGGAAAGATTTTTTCATGATCAGTTCCAAAACTAGCATATTTGACCATGCAAATGGGCTCCAAAAGTCATGAAAATTTTATACATCAAACAAAACAAGAAGAGGAATGTTTATGCAAAATTTCGTGCAAGGATTACCTAGGTACAGTTGGAGAAAAATCAACAAAGTGAGCTATCAGGGTGATAGAAAATTTCTCAACCAGCCTTTAAAACTTAGCATACTTGACAAGGAAAACTAGATCTAAAAATCAAGAAAATTTTATGCCTGAAACCAGACTTTAAGGAGAGGTTGGGTACAAAATTTCAGGTCAAAATAACATCTACAACAATATATAAAAATCCATGAAGGCAAGAAATAGAATCAAGAAATGAAGACAAGTAAATCTAGGAATCAAGGCAAAGACTTTCATACTCATAACAGTAGTAACCTCATCAGAGAAATCATGGCCACATAAATGTCCTTTATCTTAAGCTATAACAATTTCAAGAATGACTGATTCCAAAAAATTAAAGTCTCAAGAATGACAGGTACACACAATTCATCAAAATCCAGAGCAATATGTACCCAACAATCATCAATCCACAGCAAACAACTTTGATAAATATCAAAGAAAATGTTTTTTCAACCTCCTATTCCATATATCCATTCAAATTCATGACCGAAAAAGAACAAAGGGATTTCTATATTTAGGCAACATCTGTACAGATCCATTTGTGCATCTCAACATCAACATGAACTCTATGAAATAGGATATAGAGATAGTCCAGAAATTGAAATGTTAATCAAATCAGACTCAAGATTGGCTTTGAACCTTTTAACAGAGATGGACATATTCAATTGTTCCTTCTCCCAAATTGGTCTTTCCCTTTGCTATGTTCTACTTCCTTCCTCTAGCTCTCAATCATCCTCTTGCCTTCAACTATCTCTGCCTCAAATTCTCCCGTGTTCTCTTAGTTTTCTCTCTCTCAAAGCTCTTAAAACTTTGCTCTTCTCCTCCTTCCCTCACTCCCACCTCTGTCTCCTCTTTTATATCAAAGACCATAAGGGAACATACATAAACAAGTAAATACCTAGGTAGCGTGAATCTATAAACTCTGACTTGATTCTGCTTCTCCTTCCTCACACGGCGCTAGATTTCCTTTGCAACGCCACCCTTCTTCAACTTGCGAATCTGGTCTTTTTCTTCTTCCTCAACTTCACCGTTTTCTAGAAAGTAGAAGCAGGGAAGTAGATTTTTGAAGCTTGCGTGTTCCCTTTCTCTCTGGTCTTCTGCGCTTCTGCTCTTCTTCTGTACGTACGTCTCTGCATTTCTTTTTGGCGTGTGTGTCTTTGCAGAATGAACCAAAAAACCTTTATCTTTCGATGCCTTTTTTCTCTTTTTTTTATAACCCTTTTGTTTTTTTTAAACAAAAGAAAAATATATATACATATATATATATTACTTTAATTTAAAATGAGAGTATTTAATATGAAGGATCTATTATTTCAAACCCAGATATTTCATTAAAATTCAAAGGAAAGTTTTACTTAATTAATTTTTAGGATTTTGTTAGCTTTGTTTTAACTATCATTTTTTAAATTTTGATTTATTCTTTTTTTTTTTTAAAAAAAGAAAGATCATCTAAAAAAATATTTTCTTAATTGTTAAAATTTAAGAAAAATATTTTTAATTTTTTAATTTTTTTAAACTAATAGTTTTAACTAACTAAACAAAATAGAATCTTAGCGAAAATTACCTAAGCTAAAATAAAATTAATTTTTTTATTTTGAAAATACAATTCTAAAAAGAATTAAATTTTATTTTTTTTGTATTTTTATATTTTTGGTTGAATTTAAAAAATGCCCAGACAAAATACAGTGTTCACAGTGGCAAACCAACCACATACCGCGGCATGTGGCACAAATAATAATTCTTCACTTTTCTTCCTCTTTCCTTCCCCGGGTGGCCCGCCATCGATTTAGACCCACTTCTAAGGCTGAAATCACAACAATTATGCTAAGTTAAGTCCCTCTAGTCACACACCTGATTAACTCACTAATTACCCTTATCAGGTTAATAAACCAAGGTTAAATTTTTCCAAATGTTACAGCGAGTGTACCATAATAGTGAATATATGGGGAGGCCTGGATGTTGTCCAAGTAAGTTTATATTGTGTTGTATAACTTGTTCTACTTATATTGTATATATGAATTTGTTGTTATGTGAAATGTGTATGTGTGAGAAACTTGACCAAATGATAAGGCTTAACCCCATTTGTAAGAGTCAAGTATATTCATTATTCCCAACCATATGGCGAGGTTTAGCCCCATATGAAGAAGTTGAATGGTTGATAGTCAAACAAGTCTGTTTGTATGTTTGTGCATTATATAAGTCCATAATTGTGTAATTTAGTATTGAGAGGTAAAAATGAGTATATGGTGTAATATGTGTGATATATTGTGTTAACTAGGTGTATATTGTACTTTTAAACTTGTTTTAAAGCCCAGAGTGGTCCAATGGGATAAGGAATGAAAATTAAACACTTAAGGTGCAAGTTTTGAAAGAAAAAGTGGCTTTTTGCACCTAAGCATCCAATTTTAGATGGGATCATTGGATCGTGTTCAAACTTATCTCATTAAATAGAATATGTTGAAAAATTCATGTGGGCGCTTGAATTACTCAAATCAGACATTAGGTGTTGAATTAGCGAGCGGTGGAAGTTTGCCTTGTGAACTATTATTTGACAGCAAAATTGTTGTCATATGAGCTGTGGCATATTATGTGCCATGTTGTGGCACATGGCATAGACGGAATGGAGCTATGGCTCTATACCACATGTTGCAGTGTATGGTTGTATGAGCCGCAGTGCTTGGCCCCTGTTTCAGAAAATAATTGTTCCTTTGAGTTGTGAAAACTATGTTTACACTTCCATTAGCCGTCTTATTCAAACATAGTTTAACAAAGTTAGGATCCTGCATTTTGAAAACAAATTGAAGGCTATTACTCTAATATTAGATTGTATCATTATTGTATTGTGTTGTGATGTGTGTGAATGTGATGGTAAAGTTCAGATTACATATCGTGGTCAGTTATCAATTTTACCAATGTGCACTCATACATCAGGGCATGACCAATATTTAATTTATAAGATTAAACATTTAATCATCACATCTCACTCTAATTAACCCCTTTTTAGTTTACTTTTGGGCACCCACTCTACCCAACATCCTACTTTAACACTGTCAATACTTCTAATACATTAATCCATTTAGCATCCAAACGCTTAGATAAACACAAATTTCCTCCTACATTGCTGCAAAACTCTCAGATTCCACTTAGGGTTTATCCAAACCCTAACCAAAAATCACAAATCATTATAAAAATTTTAAACCCAGGTTTAAAAGCTTGATTTAACTTTCTAAGGCCCTAACAAAACAATGGGTTCGGTTACAACCCAAGAAAACTGAAATTAAACCCTAACAATTTCCAAAACTGCACAAACTTTTGCATAGAAGGAGGAGGGGGTAAAGAGGGACTTACCTAAACTTGTAGCAAACTTCGAATGCCTCAAAATCACTCTAAAAGTCAAGGCTTAGCAACCAGAAGCTCATCCATCTTGCCCTCTTTCAGTTTCTCTTTCCCTCTTTATTTTTTAATGTGCATGTGAAACTGCTAAACAAAATTTTTGCCCATCCATTATGGTGGATGACACAGTGAGGCTTAGAACGATTTTGGCCTTACTCTGTGCCCTGGTTCGTGCTCTAACTCTGACATAGCTCTATTCCAAGGCTATCAAATATCCATAAACCACAATAGTCATCCAAAAGCATCATTAATTCATAAATCACATAGTTTGGACTAATTTACCCTTCCTAAACACTTAAAATTTTAAAATTTGAAATCTAGGATGTTACACATACAACAACAGTTTGCTCATTTAACTATCGTGGAAAGCCTTATTTACAATGACTGTTCATGTTAGAACTGTTGTTGTAGGTCTTGCTTTTTGTGACAGTCCTATAGTTCACTGTCTCAAAAAGTCTCCCTCTACAACTACACTCGTTTTTACTACACTGCTTTTTGTGTCACAAAAGTATGGTTTCAACTATCACAAAAAATGCTTTTTGCACTAATAGGCCCTATTCCATAATTAGGCTTATGTATGGGCTTGATCCATCAAAATTGAACAATAGTCTTCCTTCTAACCCTAGCCTTAATTTTCACAAGCTTTGTTCTCATGTCTGTTATTTATAGGTCTCGTACCTACGTCTATTTCGTGGCCTTGACCATGTTTGGTTATTTATTCTTGTAAACTGTGTGTCCACATTTATAAATTATTTTGATAAGTCCCTATAAATATGAATCGATTACTTGTTGATTTTATATCTGATTAGTTTTAATTAGTAAGTTATTTATTATTTATTTATTTTTTTATTTGCTTCTTTGAAAGTAAGTGATGGTAACATTTGATATGAAAACTAAATGATTCAAGATTTCATTTAAAAATATATAGAATCCCTTTTATTTCAAAATTTATTAAATTTTTATGAAAATCATTGTCTCTTTAACTTGCATAGTTGTTTCAAATTTTTCTTTTATTTATTTTCAATTATTTATTGTTGGGATGTTATTCATTGAAAATATTTTCAATAATTGTTTCAAATTTTCCTGTTATTTATTTTTTGTCTCTTTCAACTTGCATAGTTGATCTACATTCTATTGATCTATGAGGGAATTCTTGTTGAATTGAGGAGAAGACCTTTCGAGTATATTTTTATTGTGTCATAAATGGTTAATTAGTTGTTATATTTTAAAATTTAGGTATGGTCCACGTTAATTATAGATTCTGATTTCTAATCTTTGTTTGTTTATTGCAAAGGAGCAGATCTTCATATTTTTTATTTGAATTATATATTACTGTTGTAGAGACTTTAGGAGGTCCTATTTAAAGGGAAGATTTTAGCAAAATTTTTACAAAGGTTTATGAATTTTTTTATATTAAAATGTCACAATTATCTTCTATCATATTTCAAACGAATTAAAATACTAGATTAAAGTTTTCTTAATCAAGGCTTAAGGGAAATATATTTGTGTATATATCCCGTGCCAATCATGTTTAAATTTTAAGGACTAGGTTTTCTATAGTTAAGTGAAGCAAGGACTCTTTATTGAGGTTTCAATTATTATTATGAAACCAAGCATAATTAGAATTGAGGCATCATTGAAGGTCCTTTAGGGTTCATGTGGTGTCTTTGTTTGCTAGTCATATTTCTTTCATATGGGTATCCCCTAATATTGAGTGCTAAATAGAATAACAATAAAAAAGTAGAGTTTTGATAGAGCATACACTTTACCTGGAGTCATACTCCTATTTTATTTTCTTAAAAGTATATGTTCTTTTACATATTATAAATTTAATAGGGTTCAATGATTTGTATGTCTTCCTTATAGAGAGAATAGAAAAGAGATTTGAGATCATAGGTTGTAAGAATTTTAAGGGATATTACCAAACCGAAACCTGATCTCACTAAACATAAATAGTATTTTGCGTTGTGAAATTACCCCTTGACAAAGGATCTTATGCATATATTATGCTCTAGACTATATAATATATTTGTTACAAGTATTATGGTATTTTGTTCTCACAAGATTTATGTATTGTTTGATTTTAATTCTAATTATTCTTATATGTTTGAGTATCATGGTGGCAATTTTTTTAAGTGAGATATCATTTATGGATCAAGTGTATGAATCTTTTACCATCAATTGAAGGTAAAAGATTTATTGCTGACTTTACATAAATGTCAATAAAATTTATTTGATAAAATTATTATAAAAGAAGCGGGAGTAAGAAATATGGACATCAATTGAGCTATCATTTTTTTTTATGAATTTGTTGAGGGTTAAATAGGTCATGTATGATTTGAGAATAATATTTAGAACCCATGTGATGAGAAACTTGAATTATGGCTTAAAGTGGAGTAGAGGAGCTAATATAGTTTAATATGAATTATATATGACTTAATGTGTGATAATGCCACTCAAGTAGTCATTTTGAGTTATAAGGCCAATCTTAAAGATGGAACTAAATTTAATTATCATATGAATAAATCTGTCTATGATAAAGAATTATTAGAGAACTCAAGTTCAAGAATTTGAGTCATCAAAAAAGAATCAAATTAGTAATAAAGAGTACGACTGTAGTTGAATGTCTTAAAGGGTGAATTTACAGCTGAAACTTGGCATGCACTTATAGGACATGTAGAAGTTTCATTCACCCAAATATGATAATTTTTAGAGCTTTATAGAATGTTTTACACACTTTTCCTTGTGGTCTGAAAAGTATTCATGAAACAGATTTGCAACTTCTGTATCAAATTTGATGTTTATGATTTCCTGGACTTAATTGACTCCAATGATTTTGAAATTTTAATGATAGATAGTGTATAAATGTAATTTTTTAGGGAGTGCTAATTTGCTTTAATCAAATGTTCCTTGTTCAAGTTATGATCATTTAAAGTCTAGGATCAAATATGTGTTTATAACATGCTAAACTAGGTGAAGAGGGATTAAACTTTATTGTTCTTTAACTAACTACATTGGTTATTAATAAGATGTTTTAACCATCCTAGGTGAGTTGAAATGATCTTTGGTGGTGAATAGTGGAGAGAGAGCAAGTGAAATAAGAAAAGGATATATGAATTAGAGCAAGGGGAGTCATGTTTATGAATTAGATGACTATAATGTTTAATTTGATCAGTCTGTGATAAATTTTTTATAGAATGTATTGAGAAAATTTTGATGCATTTGACGAGTCCAAAACATGAACATTATTTATATGTTTGACACTTTCTCGTCTGCCTTTCATTTTCACACATGAACTAACATTTGTTTTTCTAGCCATTATACTTTCTCTCAATCTTAACTGCTTTCTTGAATCTTCTCTAGCTATTTTGGCATTCGAATTGCTTTACCTACTTCTTTTAATCATCTTTTCATCCCTCACTTTACTCAATTTCATATCTTTCTACGACCTAAATTCATCTCTTCTCTTAAAATCTTTGTAATGGCAAGAACAAAAGAGATTGGAAAGAGAAATGGTTAGGAGGTAACAAGGAAGAGGAAATTCACAAAGCTCTAATTAGAGAAGGAAGTAAATCACTTTCTCAATCATCCAAGAGGCTCAAAACTACAAGAAAATCCAAAGAGCCTACTCTAACATCAAAGCCTACATTGACTGATCAACAAGAAGAAGGTGTGATCAGATGTGGCTGAGAATTGTCTTAAGATGGCAGCAACATACCTCTAATTGAAGTCTCAAAGGTAAGTAGTTGAGAAGGAAAGCTTCTAAGCTCTAAGCATCAGTTAAGACTCAATCAGTACTTCTCCTCTGCTGTGGTGGTCACCAGTCACTACACCAAATATGATTCCTTTATTAAAGCTCATAACTTTAATATAGATGAATATTTGAGTGACTATAAAGGATTATTAGAACTTGATCTTTGTTACTTAGCTGATGTTGTGAAGGCTTTCTATGCTAGCTTCAGATGGGATAAACACAAGAAGACCAACAAGGCTAATGTTCAAGGTTGTCTAATGTACTTCACTCAAAGAGCTTAGGACACATACATGGTCTTGAAGCAATGGGTCTGGAGCTATAAGAGTTTGATCGTGCAAATTAGAGGAATTCTCCCAAACTACACACAAATGAAGAGAAATACAAGGCTATCATGATGATAAAAAATGTGCCAGAAGAAGCTTTGAAGCCTGGATTCATCTTCAGACCAATTTCATTCTCATTCAAGCACCGGATGTTAGCATATGTTGTGGCAAGATTCTGTTAACAAAAGGACTAGTTTCAACACTTGCATTGAGTTTGAGACTGAGTTTCTAACAAGGTTGATTGAGAAGAAAAAGATCAATATGTGTCACTACATATTGATCAAGATGTTGCATGCCTCTAAGGTTAACACTAAGAGGAAGAAGTAATAGAAGAAGGACATAAATCTTTACTTTGCATTAGTTGTATCTGCCATTCTAAAAAGATTTCATGTCAAAAACACTAAGGAGCAGTGCTAGAGCCAAAAGAATTTAAGGATACTACTATCTAAAAGATGAAATTCAAGCTGAAGGGAACAATTTTGTTCCAAAAGAAAAAGAAGAGCTCATTGATCCTGTTATAGCAAGGAAGACAAGGAAATTACTAAAGAAAGCTGCTATTAGCACATCTAGAGCTGCTGGAGCTTCTTCATCTCAACCTTTACCTTAGATGTCCATTCCACCTAACATGTCAAATGCCTTCCTTTAGAAAATTATCAATGGAATTAAAGGAAAGCTTGATCATGCAGTGGTGCATCTCAAAATTGACATTAAGGGCCTTGATGACATGACATTGTATTTAAATGAAAAATTGAATAGAATCATGGATCACCTTTATATTTATGAGGCACAAGGAGGAACTATCAAATAAGAAGATGAGGCTAGTCCTTTAAGGTTTAGAGAAGGTTCAGTTCACACAGTGGATTCATCCTTAACCTTTGATATGCTCTCGCCTATTGACTCTTCCTCTCAAGAGTAAGAAAATCTTCTTTTTCAAAGGGACCAAGGGTCATCCATTCACCTTCACCTAGAAAATCAACCTCTAGATTTAGCTCAACCCATTGACTCCTAGTCAGAATATCAAATCCATCAAGATACCTCAAAGATTATTTATCCTTTTGTTGGCACGCCACTCCCTCATATTCCCTCTCTACTAAAATCCTCAAACACAGTCAAAACTATAGAAACACCATCTTTTGAGGAGCTCTTTAAAGACATTGACAATATAAGTCTTATCAAACTTGTTAGCAAACTCACTCAAAATGTTGGAGAGCTTACCACACCTTTATTTGTGCAAATGCCAATGACTTCACCTGCCATCTCCTTTGCTCTATCTATAACTAAAACATTTCATAAGAATAAATTCATCCCCAAACACAAACAAACTAAACCTTTACTTTGCCAAACTATTAAGGAACCCATTATTAAAGAACTTGAGGATCAAGGACATGAAGATCAACCTTAGCAACATCAAGCTTTTCTACCTCCTGAAAGATAAGTTAAAGATGCTGTCAAGAATCTCCTCTACTTTCTCCTTGAGCTATTGAGGGCTCAACTGAAGCATTGAATCCCATTCCACCTATGAATCCAAATGATTCTTCCATATAGGTAATGGTTCTGCCAACTCCTGCCTTCAACCCAGATTCTCTGTCTGATAGAGAAATCTTGGAAGGCCATCTTAGATATCTTGTTTCCTCTCTCCTAGGAAGGCTTGCATCCTTTTGATGATGTCCAAGGGGGAGAAGATATCTAAAGAGATATGCTAGGCTTTAGGGGGAGCTATATGAATTAACCTTATACGAAGAAATTTTTTTTGTATAGTTCTTTTTCATTGATAATATGTTATGTTATGACTTGTATTATATTTGTTATTAATGACATTTTTATGTCTACCATTCATGTTTTCAATCTCTTTACTTCGAGTTGAATAATTTTGCACTTTCATCTTTTAATTCTCCCATATAAGTTTAAGGGAGAGTTTTATATTAAACAGAACTAAGAATCTTGATCTTAAGGTTTTCTCATTATCAAAAAGGGGGAGATTATTAGATTATGTGTTTTAATAATTACAAAACCAAAAGAAGAGTTATTTGTTGTGTGTGTAGATATAAAGAATCATAGATGAAGACAAAACTTCAAGATTATGAAGAATCAAGAGAAGATTAAGAAGTTTTAGGATAAATTATTTTAAATTCTCTTAGATTGAATTTGAAAACATAAAAGCTTAATAACTTTTCATAGTCATTAAATGAATACATCTTTTGTCTTATTTATATGCATTACTACTCATCTAAGTATGTTAAAGTTTGCAAACAATGTCTTTCTTATGTGTTGAATTTCATAAAAGCTATTTGCATTGTGAGAGGTAGAATCATGCATGATTCTGTAAGTTACTCACAAGTTTCTACATATTAAGCACACTAACTACTAGATCATGTGAGTGTGAAGAAGTAATTCACACATTATTTAACACTTGTGTTGTGTGATGCCTTAAGCTTTGGTTCTGCATGCAAAATCATGCGTGAAAGCCTTTGTTGTCCATGCAATTTTTAGCATCTATGCTTCATTGCATTGTATTAAAGTGCAAAACCACGCGTGATTTGTCACTTGTTGTACAATCATATTTTACTTTGTCGAGGCCCAAGTCTTCTCAGGCCAAGCTAAAATTATTCATATGTATGATTATTGATTCTATATCTCTTGATCATGCAAAATCTTAATTGAGTCATATGTACTTTCATGCGTGAAAATCCACTAGACGAGTTTGCGCTTCAGTGCTTGTAATTTCATACGTGATGGCTTTTCTAGTTTCACCTGAGTTTTGATCACATAGAATGCTTTGGCATTCAACTAGCCATTTCATGCATGAGAGAGAAGAGGTTCCACATGTGATTTGTCACACAAAACTGATGATAGATTCTTATGTGCAACACCATGTGTGAGAGCTAATAGTACACTTGCAAGTTTTAGCACTCTGATATGTGAGTATATTCATAAGTGAAAAACCACGCGAGAGAGCAATGAGGTACCACATGAGTTTTAGCATACAGAACTAAATGTTTATTCATAAGTATAAAACCACGACAAAGAGCAATGAGGTATTGCGTGAGTTTTAGCACACAGAGTTAGAGGCTAATTGAGAAGTGTAAAACTATGCATGAGAGGTCAAGGTGTTCACATGTGATTTATCACATATACTTTTCTAGAACAACTCTAGTGCAAATTCACTTGTGATTATACTAGTCACTTGTAAGAAAATTCACCAACAGATAGAATCACTGTTTCAACAGTCTGTCAACTTTCAAAAACTATATAAAAGATTCATTTTGAACCAGAACAACAACTAATAATCCTTAAGTGAATAGATTATCATTTAGGCATTTAAAGAGCTTTCAAATTGTGCTTTTATATCTTGTATTCATTCATTATTCTTGAAAAAAATTGTGAAAAGCTCTCATAAGTTTGTAAGCTTTCAATTGTAATTTTATCTACTCTTTAAGAGAGTTTTCTGCTAAAGTGTATTTCTTACATTAGAATTCTTTAAAAGGTATTTTTCAAGTGTTTCTAACAACTTGCTGGATTATAATAAGGTTTGTTGAGTGAATAAAGACAAGTTTAGTTTTAAGAATTGTACTGTGATAGCAAGCACCCATTGAAGCTTATAAACTTAGTTGAAAATCTCGAGTGTAATCTTGAGGACTAGACATAGGCCACGTTTGTGACTAAACCAGTATAAATCTCATGTATTTCATTTTCTTCCTTCATACTTCAATTCTTCACTCTTTTTAAGTTTTTAAAAGTTTTTAAGTATCACCCAATTTATCTCCCTCTTGGGTGCTAGTCTATCCTAATAGATACCTAGTCTAAACAGTGGTATGATAGGCCCTGTTCTATATAACTAAAAGTCCTAGTTCTAGCATAGAGATTGCTCCACTAAGTGGAACCAGGAATGCATGAGCATGAGTATGATGAGATTAATGAAAATGAATTATATATGCATAATATATTATTTTTACTAAAACACATGCTACTTTATTTCTTATTTATGATTTTGCACACTTATCAGTAATTGGGGTTATATTCGAGTTACTAGAATGTATGTCTCATTCTGTTACTTTTGCATAGGTGAAAAGAGCATAATAAGGCCGAGAAAGAAAGCAAGGGAGAGTAGCCTCAATTAGTAGTGGTATGACTACCATTTGTGTAAAGGAATGTATAATAAGATGTTATAGTTGAGTTGCCAACTAGGATGTATAAGTGTATGTGAATATGAAAATATGAATGTGTATATGAATTTTAGATGAAATCTTGCTTGTGTATATATATAATATTGCATCTCACTGAGGGCGTCTTAGTAATGGGTATGTAGGTAGGCTTAAATGTTTGTGTGTGTATGTGTGTGAATTGAATGTAAAATTTTGTGTATGTGTACAAGAGAACTTGATACAAATGGTGAGGCTGAGCCCCAGTTAGAAGAGTCAAGTATATTTATGATTTCTGGCCATATAGTAAGGTAGAGCCCTATATATAAGAGTCAGATGATTGAATGTGGAACAGATTTATGTATATATATATGTGTGTGTGTGTGTGTGTTATATAGATTGTGTCTCATATAAGTCCACAAGTATGTAATGTGGCATTGAGAGTTCAATATGAGTAAATGATGTGATATATGTGATTAAAGGTGTCAATCAGGTGTATATAGTCTTTTTGGACTTAATTCAAGGCCTGGAGTGGTCTAATGGGATAAGGAACATGAATTGAGCACGTAAGGTGCAAGTTGTGAAAGAAAAAGGGACTTTTTGCTCCCATTGTAAGCTTCATGTGGGCCCTTGAATTATTTTGATCGGGCTTTGGATGTGGAAATGATGAGTGACAAAACTTTACCTTCTGAACTGCCATAGGATAGCAAATTTTGCTATCATAATTGTTGTGGTGCATTCTATGCCACACTACAGCATATGGCATAGAGAAGGACAGAGTCTTGGCTTTGTACCATATGCCATGGCGTATGGTGGTGTGAGTCGCAGTGCATGGAACTTTTCAAGGGAAAGATGTTGTGCTTTATTGAGTCATAGTATTGTATATGTGCTTTCGTTAGCCCTCTTTTTGAACATATATTTTACAAGGTTGAGATTTCACATTTTGAAAATGATTCAAGGTCTATTACTCTAATATTATGTGATTGAGTTTGTTGATTGTGTAATTAGAAATGGTAGAGTTTGAAAAACGTAGGGACTTTACAGCAAGCTTCACTAAGTTGCTTGGGTATTTAAAAGTATAATTACTTCCTAAGTAGAGCAAGCTTCCTTGCCGAACATATGACGCAAAACAAGTGCTACGATCAGTTGGTATAAGTTATGAAAATATACATACATGCCCTAATGATTTCCTTTTATTTTGAAATGAGTATGCTTTGTTAACTATATAACATCCCAAATTTCTAATCATGCATTAATAAACTGATTAAGGAATGAATTAGTGATTTAATGTGAGATTAGGATTCTACATAGTGAAGTGTTGTTTTGACTTGTTGGGATAATGTATGAATAGATATGAGCAAAAAAATGATGTCCTGAAGTGGAGTGTGTGAGTATAGTGAGCATTTCCCTCACTATGCCATGCATTGTGGCTGAGACCGATTGTGCTACGGCACATGGTATAGAATTCTAATTAATTAAGATGTGGAGCAGCTCATGAAATAGAAGGAGAAAGAAGGAAAAGAACCTCAAGCATAGAGAAGAGAGAGGAGGTCTGCTGAGGCATTGATTTTTGGGAGAAAGGAAGATGTTTTTGACTTATTGCTTATCGAGTAAGTCTTGTACTACCTTAACCTCTAATTCTACCCTATTTTCCTAGTTTAAAACTATTGAGAAATTGAATTCAAAAGTTTTAAGGAGATGATTTCTTTCCCTATAGTAATAGAAAGGTCCTTTGGGACTAAAATAGTATTTTATGACTTTTTTGAGTTGGAATGATAAAGTTTTGAAGCTATAAGCAAAATTTGACCTAATATAGGGAGAGAGTAGTGAGAGAGAATTTGATTATGAGGGAGTTAATGTACATCGTGAGTGGTAATTCATCATAATGCATGTGAGTAAATGCGAATAGAGGAAATGGTAGTGATTAGGTGCTTAATTACTCTAATTGGCACTTTTAATCAATAGATAATTGACCCTGGTTGCCTAAATTATGTAGATTCTTGTGTGTGATGATTTGATTAGCAAAAGAAACTCAAGTGGGGTGTGGAACATGAGTAACCTTTTCTAATAAAAGAGTTGAGGTAACCATATAATTTATTATATTTATTAACTATTATAACTACGTAAAAGTAATTGTATAATTGTGAAATCTTGGTTTTGTTAGTTTTTATGCATGATTTGGGATTGTAAACAGTTTTAGCATGAAATTGATTTATGAAAAGAAAGTTTAAGAATTTATGGCTTTGAATGAATATATGTATATATGTGTTATGTATAAAAGTGTATGGTGTGTAAATGCAAAAGAATAGGAGAATGTATGTGAAAAGCATGATCATAGGGGGTGAGAGTTCACTCGAGCATGTGTGGATATGTGTGTGTAGAGATGGGAGTGAAAATTTTATATGGTCGGGCAAGTACCATGAGACATTCAGTGCAGCATTATATGGGCTAGTACCATGGGTAA
Source organism: Prosopis cineraria (assembly GCF_029017545.1). NCBI lineage: Eukaryota > Viridiplantae > Streptophyta > Magnoliopsida > Fabales > Fabaceae > Prosopis > Prosopis cineraria. The sequence goes on along the minus strand of NW_026555343.1, from coordinate 21,117,566 downwards.
TTCGGTATAGCATTATATTGGGACTATTACCATGGGACATTTGGGTAGTTTGGAAACTCCCTAGTGCTCATTAGGGTGCGGTTAGGAGTCAACAATGCCTCTATCACAAGTGTGTGAAATGAGAAAAATCATAGTCCGTAGGTGGAATATATTACCTTTGGCTGGGTATTTCTACCACTGAAGGTGAGCTTAGATCAATGAGTGATTAATCTAGTAGAGCTTATGATTTCATGTCGGGGAGCTTTGGAGGATCCGTGGATAGATGATCATGGTAATGTGTAAAAATGTGTAAAAGTGACTTATATGTGAAAGTTATGAGTTAAGCTATGTTATGATAAATATATATGCTATACTTTCATTTTTATTAATTTGACATGATTATTTGTGTTAATAGACATGTATGAACCATATTGGTTATTGAGATTTCAATCTCACCCATGGTTATTTATATTTTTTAGATTCTAGTAGGGGTAGAGCAAAGGAAAAGGAAACAGGCTGAGTAGAGATTCCTTTGAAAGGGCTATTGTAAGCTGGTGTAATGAAATTGAGTATAATAGTAGTGGTTTTGTATATAAGTTGCCGTAGGAACCAACACTTGTGAATATTTATGTGTGTGTGTGTGTATTTTTGAGATCTAGCCCACTATATGCATATATGTGTGTGCATGCGGTGAAAATGATGTTGTGGGCTTGTGGATATGTTTATGTGCGTATTGTAGAATTTAGCTATGCATATGAGTGAAAATGAGAAAAAGGAATTTGGCCTAAATTATGTATTATGGGCAGTTTATAGACCAAATATGTGTATGTGTATTACATTGTATATATAATTGGTCAATTAGGTGTACATTGTTTATTTAGACGTGGTTAAGGCCCTAAAAGTGGCCAATGACTTGTGGTTTTGAATGGTGATGCTCAAGTGGCAAATTTTGACTTAAAATAGTCAAAATACACTTGAGTATCCTATTTTCAAATGAGATATGAAATTTAAACAAAATTGGTGTTATTGGTTAGATTTTAAAAGAAGTTTTGTGTGGACACTTGAATCGCCCCAATCAGACATCGAATGTGAAAATGGAACACTTTTGAAGTTCATATCAAATTTGAAATTTGATAGCAGATTATGATATATGCGCTACGGCACATGTGTAATGAAGGACAACATGCCACAACGTATGGGATAGAGTGTGCGTCTAGGGTCTCTATGCTACATGCCGCTGCACATGTGGCATGAACCGTATCACATGGTCCCTATTTTGATTTGATTTGGTTGAATTGCACATGTTTTCTTTTGATGTTGAGGTGCTATTGCATAATGCTTCTATAACGTCCTAACTCAAACTGGACTTTACCATTCCAAATCACATAATCAATAATATAAATATAAATTAATATTAGAGTAATAGTCCTTTATTTGTTTTAAATCGCGGGATCCCAACTTCTTAAAACACATATTCAAATAAGAGGGCGTGTTTTGTCTGCACCATACGCTTGTGCGTCGCAGTACATATGATAGCAATTTCTGCTGTCATATGACAACTCAAAAGATGAATTTCTGCCATGCGCCATTTCTATATTTGACATCTGATTAAAGTGATTTAAGTGCCCATATAAAACTTACAACATGTACTAGTGCTCAATTTCTTTGTCCTATTAGACCACTTTGGGCCTTGAACCAAGTCCAAAAGAACCACATACACCTAATTGACACCTCATACCACACATATTTTGGCCTTTTAATGCCACATTACACAATTGTTGACTTATATGAAGAATATACATATACAACACATATTCACACACACACACACACACACATATAACTAGACTTGTTTCACTTTTAACCCTCTAACTCTTACATATGGGACTTCGCCTTACCATATGGTCAGGAATCACAAAATACTCAACTCTTCTAAATGGGGCCCACCTCACTATTTGTGTCAAGTTTTCATATAACAACACAATTCACAATGAACACATTATCATCACATCAATTTAAATATATACAAGTGGAATGTAATGTCCACCTTAACATTATCAAAATTCACCACATAATTACAATGAACAATCATAGTTAGGAGCAAGAATTGCTCCTAAGCTCACATTATCCATATAAGGGTTAAAACAAATAATCTTTTAAAAATAATTATGAAATAATTGGGATCCCATAAAAACCTTTTAAATTCATAATTTGAGCTCAAACTAGATTTATAAAGGTATTGGAAGCATGTAAAAGTTTTGAGAAGCAAGCCACTTCAAAACAAGGCTAAAAATGTAATTTGAGTGTTTTGGTCCATGTGCCGCTGCTCGTGGTCTGTGTGCCGCGGCATGTGGCACAGAATGTCAAATTTTCTCGCTATACCGTGCACCACGGCTTGCATGAAATGTGCCGCGGTGCACGTGTCCATGACAACATTGCTATCATGACAACTTTTCTGGACGAACTTTAAATGTGCGCCATTTTCACATCTGATGTCTGATTGGAGTGATACAAGTGCCGACGCGAAGCTTATTTAATAAGCTAACTAATGGTATAAGTTTCATTATGATTTGACCCCATATGAAAATTTTAGACACTCGGATGTAAAAGTCATTTTTTTAAAGAAATTTTCAACCATAAAAGTACCCAAAACTCACAACTAGTACCATTAACCCATTGTGAGGCTTGAACCAAGTCCAATGGACCAAAATATACTTGAGTGACCAATCAAACACACAAAAAATATACCAAACATAAAATTTGGCCACTCAATGGCCATTTTACTCAATATGGCCAAAATACACAATTAATACTACAAGCACTATTTGGCCTCTATTGCCACATAATACCCTATAAATATATTTTCACCACATAGAAAAAACATTCCTTACACTTGTATTAGTATTTCAGCCCATCACCACAAAAATTACCACATATTCACCTCATATACAATATTAGGCTAAAATACACCACAACATAGTATGAAACAAGTACAACTAATCAAAATGAAATGCATTCCTAGTTGGCAACATATAATATCATATAACAAGTTAATACACGAGTCAAACCAAAATCGGGCTTTACAACTAGAATGTAGCAAGTATACTAGCCCTTGCCCAATTCCCTCTCCAGCTCAGTCTCACTTGTAGAACTTGTGAAATGGTAACCACGGGGTGAGATAAAAATCTTAGTAACTAAGATAATCTACATTATTGATTAACAAGCCAAGTTATAAACAAGTATTAAAATAAGTGACATAATCACATCATATAATATCACCACAAATTGCATGCATGATCCTAACCATCTAGTCCTCCAATACTCCTGATCGAATCAGTAAGCTATTTCACAGAACCAAACTACATGTATGGTCTCCAAGCTCACCATTTATGATAGGACTACCCAGCCAAGGTGTCCTAAAACACTTCTGGACTACTGTTTCCCCTATTACAAGTAATTAGGGTGTCGTTACTCTAACACCGCATCCTATGGATGCTAAGGAGCATAGTCTCCAACTCCGCATCCTTTTGGGTACTAAAGAGAGTAAATCTCCAGCACCACACCTATTTTTGGGCACTAAGAAGAGTAAGTGCTGCACCTGGCGTCCTGAGGTGCCAGCAATGCCATATGGACTTAATCTTCACTATCTCTACTAGGGTGACTTCCCACCCTCTAATATGCCACATTTCACTACATATCTCCACTTGACTATGCATAAATAACTTTCCAAATAAATATAACAAATCTTACTATTTACTTCAAAAATATAGAATTTCACAAACTAATACTCCACTCATTTTCTAAAATAGTTAACCTTTAAAGAATTTATGCATATATACTCAACAATCATAGAAAAGCACTTGAGAATAACTTATACAAGGTAATAAACAATGCAAATTATCTAGTTATCTCAACCCTTTTTTTACTAAAAGGGTTACCCGTGGTACTGAATTTCTTCTTATGTCAAGGTAAGTCTTCTCACACCACAATCTATAACAACAAGTATTATATGTTAATTTTCAATTAATAGAAGCACTATTAACTACCAATAACCTCCCAATTCTCCCACTTTTCACTCATATTCTCAACAAAGAGGCTTGTTAAGATTAGAATTTGTTCATACCATCCTTTTAAGTCTCTTTCTAACTCTACCACAATATAAAACTCAATATCTCAACTTATCACACTTTAACACCCTATGATCAAGTTCGGGCTTGATCCAAAATTTACCAAACAAGAAAGTAGCTTCCTATTACCACATATCTAAGATCAATAAACCTAAATTAAACCTTTAGAGTCAATAGAAACCTTTAAAATATTGACTCATGGCTTAATCTAATCAGACTAAATTCTTACTCTTCCAAATCCCATGAAAAATGAGATGAAAAGGTAGAGAAGAAGGGTAGGAAACTTACTCAAGAGTTTGAAGACTCAAAATATCTTAGCAGTGCCCAAAGTTTCCCCTTTCATGCTCTAGGTTTTCCACCCTAAAATTTATCAATTTCTGATGATTCATGAAATTTTAAGTTGCCTGCTATGCCGTGCGCCGTAGTGCATGCCATGCAAGCCACAGCTCACGATGCAATGAGCAACAAGTTGATTTTGCTCCTCCTGATGTCTCCCGATTTAATCCGACTTTCATCCTATCTCAATTTAGAGCCAAATACGACCCAAAAATCCAATTACCACCCAAAAACATAATTAAATAAATTAATCATATTTTTATCTAATTTATCTCTTAATTAATCAACTTTTCTAGATTTGAAATTTTAGGATGTTACAGTTCTCCTCCCCTTTAAAGGAATTTTGCCCCCAAAATTCAAGAACAACCACAACACATACCTAGGGAAATAGATAAGGATATTGCTGCTTCATTTTGTCCTCTGTCTCCCAGGTAGCATCACCAGGAGCCATTCCTTTCCACACCACCTTAACTAGTCGAATAGTCTTGTTCCGTAATTACTTATCTTTAACATCTACTATTCGTTCTAGCTCTGCTCGATAAGTCATATTCTCTTGCAGCTTTACCTCTTCGGGTTTAATCACATGAGATGGATCAGGTTGATACTTCTTCAGTTGAGAAACATGAAAAACATCATGAATCCCAGATAATTGTGATGGCAAGGCAATCTGGTAGGCAACTGGCCCAACTTTCCTAAGGATCTCAAATGGACCCATGAATCAAGGAGATAATTTCTTTACTCTGATTGACCTCCTGATTCCCATCACAGGTGAGACTCTTAGAAAAACATGGTCACCAACCACAAACTCCAATAGCCTTCACTGTCTATCCGCATAACTCTGCTGCCTACTCTGAGCTGTTAAAAGTTTTTGCCTTATCATTTGAATCTTTTGCGTCGTTTGATCCACAATATTAAGACCCATAATGCTTCTCTTACTCAGTTTAACCCAACAGAGAGGAGATCAACATTTTCTTTCATATGGTACCTCATAAGGAGCCATCCCTATACTGGAGTGGAAACTATTATTGTAGGCAAACTCAGCCAAAGGAAGATGGCTATCCCAGTTACCTCTTAGTTCTAAGGCACAAGCTCTCAACATGTCCTCTAAGTTTTATATAGTCCTTTTTGTCTGTCCATCAGTTTGTGGATGATACGCTGTATTAAATCTTAATTCAGTACCCATTGCTCTCTGCAACGCTTTCTAAAAGTTTGAAGTGAAACTTGGTTCACGATCAGAGACAATGTCCTTTGGCACCCCATGCAATCTCACAACTTTCCGAATGTAGATCTCTACCAACTTCTCTAATGAATCACTTATTCGCACTGCCAAGAAATAGGCTGACTTTGTCAACCTATCCACAATCACCCAGATATAATTATAACTGGATTAGGTTCTTGGTAATCCTGAAATGAAATCCATAGATATACTACTATCCCACTTCCACTTCGGTATCTCTAGTGGTTGTAAAGTTCCTACTGGTCTCTGATGCTCAATTTTAACCTTTTGACAAATTAAACACCAAGACACAAAATCTGTGACATCTCTTTTCATTCCAGGCCACCACTAATACCACTTAATATCCTGGTACATCTTAATTGCTACAGGGTGAATTGTATATCTACTCTTATGTGCCTCATTCAAAATTTTCTTTCTCAAATCACCCTCATCTGGTACACAAACCCGATCTCAATATACAACATATCCATCATCACTTAAACCAAAGTCTGTGGTTTGCCTTTCCTCCACATCTTCTTGAATTTTCAACAAAAACTCATCCTCAAGCTGTTCTATCCTTAATTCTCTCCAAAACTCATTAGTAATCTCTGTGGAATGTAAACTGTAAAAAGTTAATTCCGATCAGTCATGTTGAATATCCAAGTAGGATTCCAGCAATTTGTGCTCTTGCACCATTAAATAAGTGACATGCAATGACTTTCGACTTAAGTCATCTGCAACCACATTTGCTTTCCCTAGATGGTATTTAATTTCGAAGCTATAGTCCTTTAAGAACTCCATCCACCTTCTCTACCTCATATTAAGTTCCTTATGATCCACTAAATATTTTAGGCTCTTATGGTCACTGAAAACACTAAACACTGCTCCATATAAATAATGCCACCAAATCTTTAGTGCAAACTCTAAGTCATGAGTAGGGTAATCTAGAGGCATAAGCCACTACCTGCTCATCTTGCATCAACACGCATCCTAAACCCTTTAGAGATGCATCTGTATACACTTCATATGGAAATCGTGGATTAGGAATAATCAATACCGGTGCTGTAGTCAGTTTCTCCTTCAACTTTTCAAATGCGTTCTCACACTTGTCATCCCAAATGAACGGCTGATCTTTTTGAATCAACCTAGTCAATGATGAAGTTATTTGAGAGAAACTCTAGATAAATCTATGATAATATCTAACCAATCCTAAAAAACTCCATATTTTAGTCACGGAACTAAGTCTCTCCCATTTCAACACCGTATCCACTTTATATGGATCCACTGCAATCCCTTTTGTAGAACATGTCCTAAAAATCGGACCTCTCATAGCCAGAACTCACACTTGCTAAGCTTGGCATAGAGCTTGTTGTCCTTTAAAATTTGTAGCACAATTCTCAAATGCTTCGCATGCTACTCCTCATTTTCAGAATATATCAAAATGTTGTTAATGAATACCACAACAAACTAACCTAGGTAAGGCCTAAATATATGGTTCATGTAGTCCATGAAAACCGCATGCGCATTTGTTAACCTAAATGGCATGACCAGGAATTTATGATTTACCTTGATGTTCTAGGGTTATTTCATAAGTTCTTGCTGATTCTTGTTCAAGTTCTTGTGTAGACTTGAGTTAGATCCATATTGGTTATAGCAATTTGACTTAAGCTATTTTTCTTCCACTAGTTTTGGTCTGAAACTTGTGTAGAACAAGGCTGAATATAGTGTTAATTTTTTAAGTTCACTTGCCCATATTCCTTAGTGTCCATTGAGTTTAATGGTGCACCACACTTAGAGGTTTCTAAGTGTCTCATTTTAGGTTAATTAAGAAGGTTTATGATGTTATAATTCTGGAAATCAATGATTGATGTTAGGAAATCTGACTTGGGCTCACCATAATCATCATTCATTTCATTACAACTAAAGCAGATTTTACAAACATTTATTGTTACATTATAGAGTTAGTTTAGTCACTTGAAAAATTCAGATTAATTTGTGGCATTTGAACAATGATTTGTATGCTTTGCTCTCTAGTGAAATGACCTAGAATACTCACTTCTACATTCTAGTAAAATTTGATAACCCAAGGTGACTAAAGGGAATTGGTGCCGTTGCCGGGGAGCAACTAGCCATACAAATTGTGGTTTCAATTACTGTTTTAATTTGTTTCACATTTTGGCTTAATTTTGGTATTTGTGTTGTGGTGGGTAATTTGTGTTTTCTGAGCATTTAATCACTTGTTTGGTTTGTTTGCTACTGGATATAGTCACCATAGTATTGATTCTGGACGTGCAAGCCAAATCTGTCAAGGTTAGCTCAAGTGCCAGCAAGTTGTGAGAATTTGCTTTGCCTAGAAATTTTGCATGAAATTTGGATGAGTATAATTTTCCCTAGACATATCGTTTAGCTTATTCTTGTTTCATTATGTTCCTGGTTATCTTAGAAACATTTTTTTTTCTGTTGAACACAATTGCTAATTCGACTATTAAGTTGGTTGAATTTTTACTTGACTGAAACAGGGATCACTGAAATTTTCAGTGCTAAAGACCTTAATTTGAAAAAATACAGGGAAGAACTGACTGCGAATTTTTGCTTGAAAATTGGATTGTATAACCTCATGTGTGTTGAAAGTTTTAGGTAAAAATTTCAGCTCAATTTGATTCAGGACCAGAGAGTTGTGCACTAAAAAAGCACATAAGGTCCACTGTTGACTCCCAGTGACACTCCAAGCAGACAGGGCTAAGTTTGGATGAGCATATCTCTCTCCCTGTTTAGAAATTTTGTTTATAAAAATTCCTGCATTTCATTCTGTGTTTTAGCTTTAAATTTTTAGTTTTGAGTTTTTTCTAATTTTGTCTTTTTCATGTTCAAAAAAATTTTACAAAAATACTGCCTCAGTGTGTTTCAATTCTACCAAATTTCAGAATTTTTACCTACTTTTGAATTTTTAATTTTTCTTTGGTCCAGGGCTATTTCCGTGGTGTTCTGAGCTTTATATGTCTTATAGGACTTGCAAAAGACTTGGTGAAAATTATATTGAATTTAGAGATCAATACTTAGAGTTCTTAGCATCTTCATCTCTTCCAAACACCATAGTTTATAATTCTGTAATTTTAGACAATATGACTGATAGATTGTGCATGGTAATGAACATGAAATACCTGCTAGGAGGAGTATTAGAGAGATGATAGCACCTATTGAAGCATTTAGACCTAGTGGCTTGTTTTTGAATTTACAAGAACAAAATGAGTATGAAATTAAACCTTCATTGATTAATGCTTTGCCAAAATTCCATGAAGTTCAAATACTTGAGAGGGTTTGTTCAACCATGAAGGCTCCCACAAAAAACTTGGAGAATTTGATGCTCAAGGTCTTCTATTTTACTCTTGAGGACAAAGCAATCACATGGTTCAATACTCTTGCCACAAGGACCATTAATTCTTGGGTGGAGATGTGAAATTCTTTCTTAGAAAATATTTTCCAGTAACCAAGTATTCTCAGCTAAGGAAGAAAATCATGGGGATTCAACAAAACCCTCAAGAATCTCTTTATGAGTATTGGATGATGTTTCTTGAGTTGCTTGCAAAGTGTCCATACCTAAATGTGGCAAGGAGTTCCTCATTGATTATTTCCATGTGGGATTGCAAATTCATGATAGAGAGACCATAGATGCTGCTGCAAATGGCTCTCTATTAGATCTTCCACCGGATGATGCATGGATCTTGTTGGAAAAGCTTGCAAATAATAACTAACAATATAGCTCAAGAGATGCAAGGGGTGTTCACCAAGTGGGCCAATCTTCTATTGCTAATTCCCAATTGGAGGATATCTACTCTCAGTTGGATTTTCTCAAGATGTCTATCTCCAATCTTCCACAAGCTCAAATTGCTTCTATGTCCAATGCTCTAGTGGCTCCTATTTGTGATATATTTAATTCCACAATGCATATTACCTCTAATTGCATGCATGCTCAAGATGTTAGGGCTGTGTATCAACAACAAAGGCCCTACAATTATCAACATAATCAAGGGGCAAGGAACAATTTTGAGGCTAACTATGGGAGCACATATAACCCAAGTTAGAGGCAGTACCCTAACTTCAGCTACAAAGGTAATCAAGAGGTTGTGCAAGCCAAGAATTCTCAAGTGATCCCTATTCAAGATGGTGGAGTTGGAGGTGATAAACAAATGTATTCCTACCTTGAGAGGATGGGTGATGCTATGTTTTCTATGGGCCAAAAGTTTGATTCTCATGTATCTAGGGCAGAATCGAAAATGGACATGATGCTTAAAAGGCTAGACAATCTTGAATCAAAGTAACAAAGCACTGATTTGGTGGTACAACAATTTGAGAATTCAAATAGCATTAGCCAAGCTCAAGGAAGTGGAAAGCTCCCAACTCAACCTGTCATCAATAGAAAGAGCCTTAGTGCAATTGAGTTGAGGAGTGGAAGAGTTCTTGAAGCCATTCCAAGTGCCTCAAAACATGGTGGCAGCAAGCCTAATGACTTCAAGGAATTCTCAAATTTGTGAAGGAAGACCACTTTCTCTTGCTGATCCATGTGATTTCACTTGCAGTGACACTAAGCTAAATGTGCATCCAAGTGCCTCACATAGCCTCAAGAACATGCCTCCTACTTCTCTAAGTCCTCAAGTGATTGATGATGAGGATGACTCTATTAAAGAGATTGTAGTTGAGGATGCAAATGGGGCAAGATCAGCTCTGAATGCTCAAGAAAAAGAGGTGAAATTGAGCTCAAATCAAGGCTAAGATAGTGCTGGAACAGCCACAGTTTATCCATCTTCTAAGGCAAATGAGAATGATTCAAGCAAGCCTAAGGAGAAAGAGGTGTTGGGAAGAAGAGAGCCTCCAAAAGAATATCAAATTGGGCACCCTATTCCCTAAGGGCTTGACTAGATTTGCTAAGAAAGGGTAAGAAGAAGATAGGCATGATGTGTTTGATATGTTGAAGAAGGTGGAAGTGAACATACCACTTCTTGAAATGATAAAAAGCATGCCTAAGTGTACAAAGTTTTGAAGGAGTTGTGCACTAATAAAAGGGGATTCAAACCATTGGCTACAGTTCAAATGAGTCCTAATATTAGTGCTGTCTTCAAGCCACAACTCCCTCTAAAGTGTAGAGATCCGGGGGCATGTACCATTCCTTATCAAATAGGGAATGTGTTTGTTCAAGAAGCCTTGATTGACCTAGGGGCAACCATCAATGTGATGCCCACTCACATTTATTCTCCCCTTAATCTTGGTGGTCTTCAAGATTGTAGTGTTATCTTGCAACTAGCCAACCGGAGCACCAGGAAGCCTGAGGGATTCTTGGAAGACATCTTAGTGAAGGTCAAGGACTTGGTCTTTCTAGCATATTGTTATGTGTTGGATATGCAAGAAGGAGGTGAAGGTACACTCATTCTTGGGAGACCTTTTATGATGACATCAAGTACTATATTGAACATGAAGGAAGGTAAACTTACCATGGAGTTTTTGGACAGCAAGATTGAATTTAACATATTTGATAGTTTGAAAAACTCTTATGCTAATTATAGCCTTCATTTTGTAGATTGCAATGATGATACACTTGATGGAATCATTGATGAGATTTCTATGCATCCTAGCTTGGATGATGTTGCATCTTTGCCTAGCTTCACTTGTTCATGCACTCATGACTCTATTTGTGTGAATTGCAAAACATAGTGTTAATTTTGTCTAATTTGAAATCTCAAGATGAATTGCATTCACTTGAGCATGAGCATTTAAATGGCAGCACACATGATATGCCTCACTCATCTACTTGCACTCCATTTGAAGCACTTGTGTTATCTAGTTCTTCACATGATCAAACATATGCTTCTTTGAGTGATTTGCTTGCATTAGATGAGTTTGATGATTTGAGTATTAATTCTAGAAATTCTATTGATTTAGTGATTGAATCAAGTGATGAGAGTGAAATTGCATCTAATGATGGCCCTAGTTCATCTTTCACATGTCATATTTCATCACATCATTTGATTTGTTCTAGTGAATTTAATTTTGGAAATTTTGAAAGCTTTGATCCTTTTGTGCCTAATCATTCTCCAAGGTTGGAGGAGTATTCTATTTGTGATGTTTCAGGTTTAGGGATACTTGAAAGGCATGAACAAAGTGATTTTGGGGCTGTTAATGATCTAAGGGGTGTGTAAATTGGTGTTGAAAGTCCAGAATCAGATTTGGCTAAACCTGGAATTAATTCTGGAGCAAGCCAATCAGATATGGATGTTAGGCACAAAGTTGGAACTAAGCAAGTCAATCTGGACGAAATTTTGCATACAGAAGCTGTGAGAAGCTTGCACGTTAGCAAGGCAAATTCAAGTGCAAAAGATCCCTCCAAGCATTATTGAGCGACCTAATATGGAGTTGAAGCCACTTCCTTCACATCTTAAGTATTCTTACTTAAGAAATGATAATCAACTTCCTATTATTGTTTCTTCTTCACTAACCCCTATGGAAGAGTCTTTGTTGTGTGATGTAGTGAGGAAGAACATTGAAGCCATTGGGTGGACACTTAGAGACATTCTTGGAATTAGCCCTCAAACTTGCACACATAGGATCATGTTGGAGGAAAATGCCAAGGTAATAAGGCAGCCATAAAGGAGGTTGAATCCTCTCATACTTGAAGTGGTAAAGAAGGAGGTCACCAAACTCTTGAGTGCAAGTATAATCTATCTTATTAGTGATAGTGAATGGGTGTCTCCGGTGCAAGTTGTGCCCAAGAAAAATGGAATTACTGTGGTAAAGAATGAATATGATGAATTGATTCCTACTAGGGTACAAAATAGTTAGAGGGTATGCATTGATTATAGGAGGTTGAGTGAGGCAACCAAGAAAGACCATTTCCCTCTCTCATTTATTGATCAAATGTTAGAAAGATTAGGGGGAAATCTCATTATTGCTTTCTTGATGGATATAGTGGTTATTTTTAGATTTGCATTGATCCGATTGATCAACATAAAACCACTTTCATTTGCCCATTTGGTACCTTTGCATATAGAAGAATGCCTTTTGGATTGTGTAATGCTCTAAGGACCTTCCAAAGATGCATGTTTGGTATTTTTAGTGATTTTATTGAAAATTGCATGGAAGTGTTCATGGATGATTTCACAATTCATGGGGATTTTTATTCTTCTTGCTTGAGAAATCTTGATAAAGTCCTTGCTAGATGTGTGGAGAAGAACTTGATTTTGAACTTTGAGAAGTGCCATTTTATGGTTGAGCAAGGGATTGTCTTAGGCCACTTGGTTTCAAGCCGTGGCATTGAGGTGGATAGGGCTAAAATTGAAGTGATTTCATCTCTGCCCTATCTAACTAATGTCAAGGACTTGAGATCTTTCCTTGGCCATGTGGGTTTTTATAGAAGATTTATTAAAGATTTTTCAAAGATTGCACATCCCTTATCTCAATTACTTCAAAAAGATGTCAAATTTGAGTTCTCTCCAAGTTGTAGGGATGCATTTGATGCTTTGAAGGCTAAGCTTCTTTCCCCTCCTATTTTAAGGAGTCCTAATTGGTTGATTGCATTTGAATTTCATGTGATGCCTCTAATTTTGCTGTTGGGGCTATGTTGGGACAAAGGGAAAACAAGCTACCTTATGTTATTGCATATGCATCTAGGACTTTAGACAAAGCACAATGCAATTACACCACAACTAAAAAAGAATTGTATGCATTAGTGTTTGCTCTTGACAAGTTTAGATCTTACTTGTTGCATTGCAAGGTTGTTTGTTTTATAGATCATGCGGCCTTGAAGTACCTTTTAAAGAAGAAGGACACCAAGCCACGTTTGCTTAGATGGATGCTTCTACTTCAAGAGTTCAATTTGGAGATCATTGATAGGAGTGGAGCAACAAATCATGTGGCGGATCACTTGAGTCGATTGCCTTATGACTTAAATTATGGTGAATTCTCTTTTGATTTCCCTTGTGATGAGTTTAGAGATGAATCATTATGTGCTATTTCTTCCCATGATGTTGTTTGGTATTCTGATTTGGTCAATTTGTTGGTGCATAATGTGTTTCCAAATGGGATTACTAGACATGCTAGGGAGAAGCTTGCTAGGAAAAGTAGATACTATGTTTGGGATTCACCTACTCTTTGGAGATTGTGTAGTGATGGTGTCATTAGGAGATGTGTTCTTGATGTTGAGATTGGTGATGTGTTGAGGATGTGTCATACTTATGCATGTGGTGGTCATTTTGGGGTTATGAGGACCGGGCAGAAGGTCTTAGATTGTGGTTTATATTGGCCATGTCTTTTTAAAGATGCACATTAATTTTGCAAAGCATGTCATGCATGTCAATATTTTGGGAGTTTGGGAAAGAGACATGAAATGCCACAAGTGCCCATTATATTTTGTGAGATCTTTAATGTTTGGGGTATGGATTTCATGGGTCCTTTTCCATCTTCTAATGGTTGTGAATATATATTGCTCTGTGTTAATTTTGTTTCTAGGTGGGTTGAGGCTATCCCTACTAGAACTAATGATGCCAAAGTTGTGGCAAAGTTTCTTTTGTCTCATGTGTTTTACAGGTTTGGCATCCCAACAGCAATCATCACAGACTAAGGGACACACTTTTACAACAAGAATATCTCCTCTTTGCTTCAGAAATATGGTGTTCTACACAAGGTGGCAACCCTATATCATCCTCAAACAAATGGATTGGCCAAGTGTTTGAACAAGGAGATCAAGTCTATCCTCCAAAAGATTGTGAGACCGAATAGAAAGGATTGGAGCTCAAGACTTGAGAAGGCTCTTTGGGCATACTGAACCGCCTTTAAGACACCCATAGGGATGTCTCCATTTAGGTTGGTCTATGGTAAGCAATGTCACCTCCCGGTGGAGATTGAGCACAAAGCTTATTGGGCTGTGAAAGCTTGTGCTTTTGGTGAGAAGGGTGTAGCTCCCTCTAGGAAGCTCCAACTTCAAGCATTGGAGGAGTTGAGATTGAAAGCATATGAGAGCTCTAAATTGTATAAAGAAAGAAAAAAATTCATTCATGATAAATGTATTTTGAGGAAGCATTTTCAAGTGGGAGATAAAGTGCTTGAGTTCAAGACAAGGCTCAAGCTCATTGGTGGCAAACTTCAATCCAAATGGGAGGGCCCTTACATTGTGGAGGAAATTTTTGACTATGTCACTCTCACCCTAAAAAATCCTCAAAGTGGCTATACATTCAAGGCAAATGGCCACTTGTGCAAGAAATTTCATGAGGGTGAATCTTCCACATTGCTTGCTGAAATGAGATTCAAAGATCCTCCATGAGTCTTCAAAGGTTGTATCTCTCCTTATTTCTTTTTGATTGATTTGATTGATTCACAAAGCAGACAAGTAGAGCACTAATTGGGATATACTTGCTGTCACATATGCACACATGTTGTACACCATTCTTTACTTGTATTTGTATTTGTGAATATCATTTTGAGTTCAAGTGTGGGGGGAGATGCAATCTGATTCATTAGGTTAGAAACAAAGAAAAAAAAGAAAAAAAACAAAATTCCTTTTCCTTAGTTATGTTAGTTTTTGTTGTTTCTCTGTTTTCCTTTTATTTCCTTGCTGTTTAGTGGTGCATTTTTAAAAAAAAGAACATTTTCCACACTTTTACATGCTATACAGATTTGGTTTAATTCTTCCCATTATGTGTTTTGCATACATTAGGGACAATGCATTGTTTAAGTGTAGGGGAAAGGGTGTTTTTGAAAAAAAAAAAAAACTTTTATTTTGTGAGCAATCTTGAGTTTTGAATATGATCTTAGTTTTTGCATTTGAGTTTGAACTCTTGAGATGTTGTTTTCTTTAGTTTAAATCTGTTTTGAAGCAAGAAACCATTTGGTTGAGTGTAATTGATTAAGAGAGGCAAGAATAAACCATATGGAAGGGGCATTCAACCATTGAGAGTTCTATGTTCCTTGGTTTTGTTAATCCTCTAGAACTTGTTTTTTTTCTCTTACTTGAGGTTACACTTGTGCATTGGTTGTAGGAAAGTGATTATGGCCATCATTAAAGTGCCCAAGGCCTTTTAGCTAACCCTTGATTACTTGATTATCCCTTGCTTAGCCAAATAGAGCCTTCTTTTGTTTTAGCTAACCATTGGGTTTGCTATTTGAGCAAAGAGAGAGCTTATGTGGCATTGTATTTTCAGAATTATGGAAGCTGAATGGCATGATTATTCAGAATTAATTTGAGGGAATTAAATAAAAAATAATCAAGAGCACGGCTGAATTGGATGACATCATCAAGGGAACAAAGAAGCACATATGCGTGAATTCAAATCTGATTGTAAGAGAGCATGCTGAATAGGATGACATCATCATGAAGCTTGAGGAGCATTATGTGCGTGAATTGAAGCTGAATCATAAGGCTTGATGAGCATTTTAGGCATGATTTTAGATCTAAATTAGAGAGCTTAGGTGGCAGCTGATTGAGGGTTCAAATCAAGTCACATTTCCCATGCTCATTCATTCAGTTATGAGGCACCAAATTTAGTTGAATTTCAGCCATTTAATTCCATTTTTCAGCTAGAATTAACCAACTTCAAATTTGGATTTTCCTTGTTTTTATCACCACTTACTTTGGTTTCATCACCTTCAAATTATTCACACATACACAAGCTGAATTTTCAGATTGGAGCCTCATAATTCAGATCCCACTCTCTCACTTCAGCCATATTCTCTCTCAATTTTCGTTCATATTCACTCTCCAATTTTCCAGATTCAGTTCTCTCATCTTCTTGTCCAGATCACGCCATTTTCTCATCCTCTCACTGTCCAGATCATTTCTTCTCCTTTCTCCTTCATTCACGTTGAATTCTTCCTTCATTCTCCTCCAAATTTTTGTCATTTTCTTCTTCTCCTCTAGATTTCATCCAGCACACATTTATCTCCAGATTTCATCTTCATCTTTCATACATTCATGGAGGCTTCTCAAGGTTTGATTCAAGTGAAGAGCAAGAGCATGAGAGGTTGATCATTTAGAGCTCCAAGAAGGATGACTTGACATTATGAGATTTTCATATTTGTAATTGTTGTTTATTCTCTTGATTTCATGTTCTTATTTTGATTCTTTGAGGATTCGATTCTGAACCTATATTTAGTTAAGGAATTTGTGATTCTAATTCAGATTTGATGAGAATATGAATGTTGAATTTAGATTTTTATGCTATTTTTAGTTCTAGAATTTATGATTTATCTTAATGTTCTAGGGTTATTTCACAAGTTCTTGCTGATTCTTGTTCAAGTTCTTGTGTGGACTTGAGTTAGATCCATATTGGTTATAGCAATTTGACTTAAGCTGTTTTTCTTCCACTAGTTTTGGTCTGAAACTTGTGTAGAACAAGGCTGGATATAGTGTTAATTTCTAAGTTTACTTGACCTAGATTCATTAGTGTCCATTGAGTTTAATGGTGCACCACACTTAGAGGTTTCTAAGTGTCTCATTTTAGGTTAATTAAGAAGGTTTATGATGTTATAATTCTGAAAATCAATGATTAATGTTAGGAAATCTGACTTGGGCTCACCATAATCATCATTCATTTCATTACAACTAAAGCAGAATTTTACAAACATTTATTGTTGCATTATAAAGTTCGTTTAGTCACTTGAAAAATTTAGATTAATTTGTGGTATTTGAACAATGATTTGTATGCTTTGCTCTCTAGGAAAATGACCTAGAATACTCACTTCTACATTCTAGTAAAATTTGATAACCCAAAGCGACTAAAGGGATCATCAGTGACATAATTACATCATATAAGATCACCACAAATTGCATGCATGATCCCTAACCATCCGGTCCTCCAATACTCTCAACTGAACTAGTAGGCTATTTCACAGAACCAAACCACATGTATGGTCCCCAAGCTCACCATTCATGGTAGAACTACCCGGCCAAGGTGTCCTAAACCACTTCTGGACTACTCTTTCCCCCTATTACAAGTAATTGGGGTGTCGTTACTCCAACAGCGCATCCTATGGACACCCTTTTGGGTACTAAGGAGAGTAAGTCTCCAACACCGCACCCATTTTCGGGCACTAAGGAGAGTAAGTGCTGCATCTAGTGTCCTGAGGTGCCAGCAATGCCATATGGACTTAATCTTAACTATCTCCACTAGGGTGACCCCCACCTTCTAATATGACACATTTCACTATATATCTCCACTTGACTATGCATAAATAACTTTCCAAACAAATATAGCAAATCTTACCATTTACTTCAAAAATATAGAATTTCACAAACCAATACTCCACTCATTTTCTAAAATAGTTAACCTTTAAAGAATTTATACATATATACTTTACAATCATAGAAAAGAACTTGAGAATAACTTATACAAGGTAATAAAGAATGCAAATTATCTAGTTACCTCAACCCTTTTGTTACTAAAAGGATTACCCGTGGTACTAAATTTCTTTTTGTGTCAAGGTAAGTCTTCCCACACCACAATCTCTAACAACAAGTACTATATGTTAATTTTCAATTAACACAAGAACTATTAACTACCAATAACCTCCCAATTCTCCCACTTCTCACTCATATTCTCAACAAAGAGGCTTGTTAAGATTAGAATTTGTTCACACCATCCCTTTAAGTCTCTTTCTAACTCTATCACAACATAAAACTCAATATCTCAACTTATCACACTTCAACACCCTATGATCAAGTTGGGGCTTGATCCAAAATTCACCAAACAAGAAAGTAGCTTCCTATTACTACATATCTAAGATCAATAAACCTAAATTAAACTTTTAGAGTCAATAGAAACCTTCAAAACATTGACTCATGGCTTAATCCAATCAGACCAAATTCTCACTCTTCTAAATCCCACGGAAAATGAGATGAAAAGGTAGAGGAGAAGGGTAGGAAGCTTACTCAAGAGTTTGAAGGCTCAAATCATCTTCAAAATCCTCTAAAATTGATGCCCTAGCAGTGCCCAAAGTGGCCCCTTCGTGCTCTAGGTTTTCCACCCTAAAATCTGTCAATTTTTGATGATTCCCAAAATTTTAAGTTGTTTGCTGTGCCGTGCATCGCAGCGCACGCCATGCAAGCTGCGGCTCATGACACAATAAGTAACAAGTTGATTTTGCTCTCCCTGATGCCTCCCGACTTGATCCGACTTTCATCCTATCTCAATTAGAGCCAAATGTGATACAAAAATCCAATTAGCACCCAAAAACATAATTAAATAAATTAATCATATTTTTAACTAATTTATCTCTTAATTAATCAACTTTTCTTGATTTGAAATTTTAGGATGTTACATGAAACTAGTTAGATAACAACATAGACTTGTTTAAATAGTATTTAGGCTTATCCAAGTACCCTTCATAAGGGTACCCTTAACGAGATGCACATTATATACATATATAAGCAATATTCATAACACAATTCATACACATATTTACTTATATATCCTTGTTGGCAACTCATACTTTAACAACATATTACACATTCATTTCACTCAATGATTATCAAATGAAGCTACTCCTTTCTCGCTTCCTTTCCCGACCTTCTCATGATCTCTTCACATGTGTTCAAAAGTAATGAAGTGAGACATATGTTCTAATAACTTGGGAGGTAATCCCAATTACTGGTTAGTAAGCAAAATCATAAACAAGCAATAAAGTAGTATATGTATCAGTAAAAGCAATATCACATGCATATAAAGGAATTCATTCTTATCAATCTTGTTATGCTCATGCAATGCATTTCTAGTTCTACCTAATGGAGTACTCTCTACACTTAATCTAGGACTTCCAATCACATAAAACAAGGACCATCATACCACTGGTCAAACCAGGTAATTCTCTTCACATATGGGTGGTCTCCTAAGTTTATCATGATGGAGTTAAACTCTATGCTCTAGATTATTAGGACTTCCTAACCTTATATATAATAGGATCATAACCCCTTACCCTAGTCTAAAGTAACCTCGTGGATCATTTCATATCCTAAATCTATCGTGGAGTCCAGCTCTACGCTCTAAATCATCAGGGCTTCTTGGACCTCCTCACAGTAAGGCCATGTCCCCCCACTACAATCTAGGGTATTCTCACAGATGTAATGCATGGCAATGCACATGCCACCTTAAATTTATTTCAATCAATACTCACATATCTACATGCATATACTTTCATAATGCTGCTATTTTATAGTACACAACACAATGCATGTAGTTATATCAAAATACTTGCAAAAATTTAACAAACAAACAAGTAAAATTACTTCAGTTACCTTTAACCCTTACTACTAAGGGTTACTAATCACATTAAGCTCCTAGAGGCATAGATTCTCATGAGCAATACCACAGATACTCAATCTATATAGTACAATGCCCTTCAATCAATTCTCAACCTTTCACATAAGCATTGATTTAGCTCAGCCGAATCCCTTAACATGTAGAATAGTTCAATTGAACTTTTTTGAATTTACTTATCCATTATTTATAGTTATTACCCTTATAGGCTACTCAAACAACCATAACAATCTCCTAACACATTATTCAACCAAAATCTTGCCATTTAACCTAACTTTTAGGCTATCTTGAGCATAAATCCTCAAAGCTTAATCATTCAACTCCATACTATTCATAAAACCATAGTTTTGCATTCGATAGCCTGTTTTAACCTTTTCTTTTAGATTACAACACCTTAGAACTTTATGATTCAATTTTTCAACTAATGAAATTCAATAAAAATGAAGCTTGGGATTGTGTGATACTTACCCAGCAAGTTTCTAATCAAAGCAGACTCTAAATCTCCAGATATGGCTTGCCCTAGCAAGTTGATTCTTTTCCCCTCCAGATGAGTTTTTCACTCTTCCACTTCTAATTTCACAGGTTATTCATGTCAGCTTTAAGTGATTCCTAAACAATGTGCCTTGATGCATGACACAATGAGTCCAATCTCATTAGCTTGGGAAGGACATAAGTTAGGTGAGCCACATTATGTCATGTTTGATTATGCTTTTGATTATATAAGATACAATTGCTTTCACTTTACACGA
The DNA here is from genome assembly GCF_029017545.1 of Prosopis cineraria. Classification (NCBI taxonomy): domain Eukaryota; kingdom Viridiplantae; phylum Streptophyta; class Magnoliopsida; order Fabales; family Fabaceae; genus Prosopis; species Prosopis cineraria. The sequence goes on along the minus strand of NW_026555343.1, from coordinate 21,096,865 downwards.
TTAACAAATCAAATCCTCCAATCAAAATCTTAAGTCATAATGCCGTCGATGAATAAATACTTGTCAAAATCTAAGTCACTCAAATGTAGGATACACCAAAGTGGATACATTTATGTCATCTTGGTGAAACAAGCGTGAGTAATGGTACTATTCACAAAGATTCATTATTGTTTGACTTAATTGAGATTATCAAATGGTTTTGGATCTCAAGGCATTAGATGCGATTGAACATGCCAGATTATATGATAATTGAATCTCATAAAGATCTAAGATTTACATGTGATGTAATTGATAAATGAGTTACCTACTTAAATAACTTAATTTCAAGTGTCCTGCCAAAATGGACTTAAATTTAAGCTTAGCCCACTAATCAAATTTAAGGGTTATTAGTTTTAGTAGGAGATATAAAATTAACTTTGTATATTTTATTATAGAATCATGTCGACTAGTAACACTGCTACACTATTGTTGCAATTAGTCCTTGAGAAGGACAAACTCAAGGGAACAAAATTTCTTGACTGGTTCAGGAACTTGAGAATTGCTCTCAAGCAAGAAAGAAAGGCTTATGTCCTGGATGAACCCATTCCTGAGGAGCCTGCGGCCAATGCTCTAAGAACTTAAAGGGATGCTTACACAAAGCATATTAATGACTCAATGGATGTAGGATGGCTAATGCTAGCTGCCATAGTTCCAGAACTTCAAAGAGATTTGGAACACATGGAGGCTTATGAGATGATTGTACATCTCAAAGAAATGTTTCAGTAATAGGCAAGGCAAGAGAGGTATGAGACCACAAAAGCCTTAAAGTCCTGCAAGATGGCTGAGAGTACATCAGTTAACACTCATGTTTTAAAGATGAAGAGCTATATTGATCACCTTGAAAGGCTCAGATTTCCCCTAAGCTAACAGTTAGCTATAAATTTGATCTTGAACTCACTCCCAGAAAGTTATGACCAGTTTGTTATGAACTATAAGATAAAACATAGAGAAATCCATTTCTAAACTACATGTGATGCATAAAACTACCAAGTAAAACATTAAGAAAAGGCCTAACATTATTTTGATGGTTTAAAAAAGAAAGGTTATGAAAAAGAAAGGTAAGGGTAAGGGCAAGGGAAAGGGTAAAGGCTCAGATGGTAAGACTAAAAAGTCAAACAAGCTTGAAACCAAGCATCTAGCCAAGAAAGCAAAGCCTCCAAAGGAAGGAGTTTGCTTCTTTTGCAATGAATCAGATCATTAGAAGAGGAACTACAAGCTCTACCTAGAAGAATTGAAAAGGAAGAAGGATAGGGGGGCTACTCTTTTAGGTATTTATATTGTAGACATTTACCTTTCTACTTCTTCTGCATGGGTATTTGATACTTCATGTGGTTCTCACATTTGTACAAATGTGCAGGGTCTCAAAGATAGTAGAAAGTTAGTAAAGGGTGAAGTGGACCTACAAGTTAGAAATAAAGCAAGAGTTGCTGCTTTAGCCGTAGGCATTTATGAATTACTTTTGCATAGTGGACTTTTGTTAGTTTTGAACAATTGCTATTATGTTCCTGCTTTGAGTAGCAGCATTGTTTCTCTTTCTTATTTGGAGAAGGAAAGTTTTACTTCCATTATTGAGAATGGTAAATGTTCTATTTATCAAAATGATATTTTTTTATGCTAATGGTGATTTACATTTTGGTCATTATCTTTTAAATCTAGAACATACTGGTAATGAAAACATCTATAACATAACTACCAAAAGGATCAAGTCAAATGATTTGAATCCAACCTACCTATGGCATTGTCATCTCGGCCATATAAATGAGAAACGCATTTCTAAGATCCATCAAGATGGACTTCTCAACTCATTTGATTTTGAATCTTCTAACACTTGTGAATCTTATTTATTAGGAAAGATGACAAAAGCACCTTTTATTGGGTATGGTGAGAGGGCTAATGACTTATTGGGACTCATACATCCAGATGTATATGGACTAATGAGTACAGTTGCTAAAAGGGGTTATTTGTACTTACCTTTATTGATGACTATAGCTGATATGGATATATCTACCTGATGAAACACAAATATGAATCTTTTGAAATGTTCAAATATTTCAAAATGAAGTACAAAAACAACTTGGCAAGACTATTAAAACTCTTCAATCTAATTGAGGAGGTGAATATTTGAGCCAAGAATTCATTGATCATCTCAGAAGTTATGGGATAGTTTCACAATTAACTCCTCCAGCAACACCACAATGGAATGTTGTTTCTGAGCGAAGAAATCGAAAACTATTAGATATGGTTCAATCCATGATAAGTCAAGTAGATCTTCCACCATCCTTTTGGGGCCATGCATTAGAAACAACTATGTTCACACTAAACCGTGTTTCATCTAAGGTAATTGAGAAGACACCATATGAGATATGGATTAGGAAGAAACCTAGTTTGTCTTTTCTCAAGATTTAGAGAAGTAAGGTTTATGTTAAGAAACAAGCCTAAAAAAAGTTAGCACCCAAATCCACAAAGTGCCTTTTTGTGGGGTATCCTAAAGAAACAAAGGGATACTATGTCTACAATCTCACCGATAATAGTGTTTGTAATTCAACATGGTATCTTTCTAGAAAGAGAATTTATCTCTAAAAAAACCAATGGGAGCAAGATAAATCTTGAAGAAATTCAAGAACCACAAAATAGCATAGAGTCAAAGATGGAAAACCAAGAAGACTCATGAGAAGTAAACGACCCTACTCAAATAACACAAGGCCCACGAAGGTCTGATAAGGCACGACATCATCCTTAGAGACATGGATTTCTAATTAATAATTATCGTGATGTGTTGCTCATTGAGCACAATGAACCAACCACCTACCAAGAAGCCATAGTGGGATCGAATTTTGAGAAATGCCTAAATTCCATAAAGTCTAAAATGCAATCTATATACAATAATAAGGTATGGACCTTAGTCAATCCACTTGAAGGTATAAAAACCATTAGGTACAAGTGGGTTTTTAAGGAGAAATTTGACATGGATGGCAAAGTAAATGTCTTCAAGGCACAATTGGTTGCAAAAGGATTTACCTAAACTCATGGTGTAGACTATGATGAAACCTTTTCACCAGTCACAATGGCCAAATCAATCAGAATCATCCTTGCTATTGCAGTATATTATGATTATGAAATATAGCAGATGGATGTTAAAACAGCATTCCTTAATGGACGTCTACTTGTAGAAGTGTACATGACACAACTTGAAGGCTTTGTGCATCCAGAGGACTCTAGAAAGGTGTGCAAGTTTCAAAGATCGATTTATGGATTGAAGCAAGCATCTCGGAGTTAGAATTAATGTTTTGATGAAGTAGTCAAAGAGTTTAAATTTATTCAAAACATTGATGAATCTTGTGTTTACAAAAGGGTTAATGGTAGCACAGTTATATTTCAAGTGCTACATGTAGATGACATCCTACTCATTGGGAATGACATTCCTACCTTGCAGAATATCAAGTCTTGCTTAGGAAAATCTTTTTCTATGAAAGACTCAGGTGAATCCACTTACATCCTTAGGATTAAGATCTATAGAGATAGATTCAAAAAGCTAATAGTCCTAAGTCAGAGTATATACATAGACAAGATACTGCATATTTCAGTATGTAGGATTCAAAGAGGAGTTTCTTCCCCATGTCTTATGGCATTCATCTCAACAAAGACTAGTGTCTTAGTACACAAAATTAACGAGATCGCATGAGTAAGGTTCCATATGCCTCGGCAATTGGATCTATCATCTATGCCATGCTGTGCACTCGACTGGATATTACATTTGCCTTCAGTATGACCAGCAGATACCAAGTAGATCCAGGAGAGGATCATTGGACTATTGTCAAGAATATCTTAAAGTACTTAAGATACATGATCTATCTCATATTTTACATGTTAAAACACTTGGTTTTTGGCATCAAATTGTACATATTAGGTTTAATTTCCAGTTTTGAGTTGTCATTTCTAGATTAACTTTATGAACCCTAGTAGTGCTATTTGATGATTGTTTTGACACTTTCATATCCTAAATTGAGATCTTGGGCATTAATTCTCTTCTTTTCCTTTTTATTTAGAATTTGTTTAGTCTTGTGTTTTTATTTTCAGATTTTGTGAGGGCAATTTTGGAATCAAGGATCAAAGGTTAGTCCACATGCTTGGAGAAATTCAAGAGATAGTAAATAAATAAAGATGAAGAATTTAGGGGCTGTTGGGCGCAAATTCCACAATTATTTGAGGGATGATGTAGCACCATTATTCAGATTTAATTGGGGAAAATTAATTAAATAAAAAATCAAAGGAGCATGGAAAGCATTGAGGGACACATCATCAAGTGAAGAAGGGGCATGGGAGGTGTGACATGATCAGATCTAATGGGATGACATGTGGCAGCTGATTGGGAGCCTAAGGAGGAGTCACATTTCCCACACATGTTCACATGTCCCTTGCCACATTTTCCACCTCATTTTTATTCTCATTTTAGCTTATTTTCGTCCATTTTTCCAGCTCATTTCAGATCTGGACTTTCCTTGTTTTTATCACCATCCACTTTGGTTTTATCACCACTCACATTTTCCACACATACTTAATCCTTCATTTTTTATTTTTCATATTCATTCTTCACCTTTACTTGTCAGATTTTTCCAGATTTCTCTCTCTTCTTCTTCATTCATTTTCGTCCAGCACTGTTCATCCGTTTTTCAGATTTCATTTCTTCATCTTCCATCATCAACACTTGGTCCAGATCATCATTCCTTCTCTATTCAGATGTTTGTCCACTTTCTTCTCCATTCCAGCTTGCATTTTCGTCCATCTCTTGTCCAGATTTCCAGATTGCAACTTCTTCATCTTCATTCATCCATGGAAGCTTCTCAAGCTCAAGGTCTGATTCAAGCAAAGAGGAAGAGCATGAGAGGCTGATCATTTAGAGCTCCAAGAAAGATGACTTGACATTATGAGATTTTCAGATTTGTAATTGTTGTTCATTTTCTTGATTTCATGTTCTTGTCTTGATTCTTTGAGGATTTCGAATTTTGAACCTGTTTTGGTTGAAGACTTTGTGATTCTAATTCAGATTTGATGAGAATATGAATGTTGAATTTAGATTTTCATGCTATTTTTAGTTTTGGAATTTATGATTTACCTTAATGTTCTAGGGTTATTTCATAAGTTCTTGCTGATTCTTGTTCAAGTTCTTGTGTAGACTTGAGTTAGATCCATATTGGTTATATGAATTTGACTTAAGGTGTTTTTCTTCCACTAGTTTTGGTCTGAAACTTGAGTAGAACAAGGCTGAATGTAGTCTTAATTTTTAAGTTCACTTGACCTAGATTCATTCGTGTCCATTGAGTCTAATGGTGCACCACACTTAGAGGTTTCTAAGTGTCTCATTTCAGGTTAATTAAGAAGGTTTATGATGTTATAATTCTGGAAATCAATGATTAATGTTAGGAAATCTGACTTGGGCTCACCATAATCATCATTCATTTCATTCCAACTAAAACAGAATTTTACAAACATTTATTCTTGCATTATAGAGTTAGTTTAATCACTTGAAAATTCAGATTAATTTGTGGCATTTGAACAATGATATGTATGCTTTGCTCTCTAGGGAAATGACCTAGAATACTCACTTCTACATTCTAGTGAAATTTCAGTGCTGCAGACCCTAATTCAAAAATACTGGGAAGCATTGATTGCAAATTTTTTCTTGAAAATTGGATTGTATAACCTTGTGTGTTGAAAGTTTCAGATAAAAATTTCAGCTCAATTTGATTCGAGACCAGAGAGTTGTGCACTAAACAAGGACAAAGGGTCCACTGCTGACTCCCAGTGACACTCCAGGCAGACAGGCTAATTTTGGATGAGCATATCTCTTTCCTTGTTTGGAAATTTTGTTTATAAAAATTCCTGCATTTAATTCAGTGTTTTATCTTTAAATTTTTAGTTTTGAGTTTTTTCTAATTTTGTCTTTTTCACGTTCGAAAAATTTTTACAAAAATACTGCCTCAGTGTGTTTCAATTCTGCCAGTTTTCAGAATTTTTGCCTACTTTTGAATTTTTGATTTTTCTTTGGTCCAGTGCTATTTCTGTGGTGTTCTGAGCTTTATAAGTCTTGTAGGACTTGCAAAGAACTTGGTGAAAATTATATTGAATTTAGAGATCAATACTTAGAGTTCTTAGCATCTTCTTCTCTTCCAAACACCATAGTTGATAATTCTGTGATTTTGGACAGTATGGCTGATAGATTGCATGGTAATGAACATGAAAATACCTGCTAGGAGGAGTATTAGAGATCTAGCACCCATTAACACATTTAGACCTAGTGGCTTGTTTTTAAATTTACAAGAACAAAATGAGTATGAAATCAAACCTTCATTGATTAATACTTTGCCAAAATTTCATGGCCTTGCAGGTGAGGATCCTAATAGGCATCTTCAAATACTTGAGAGGGTTTGTTCAACCATGAAGCCTCCCACAGCAAACTTGGAGAATTTGATGCTCAAGGTCTTCTATTTTACTCTTGAGGACAAAGCAATCACATGGTTTAATACTCTTGCCACAAGGACTATCAATTCTTGGGTGGAGATGCGAAATTGCTTCCTTGAAAAATATTTTCCAGCAACCAAGTATTCTCAACTAAGGAAGCAAATCATGGGGATTCAACAACACCCTCAAGAATCTCTTTATTAGTATTGGATGAGGTTTCTTGAGTTGCTTGCAAAGTGTCCATAGCTAAATGTGGGCAAGGAGTTCCTCATTGATTATTTCCATGTGGGGTTGCAAATTCATGATAGAGAGACCATAGATTCTGCTGCAAATAGCTCTCTATTAGATCTTCCACCGGATGATGCATGGACCTTGTTGGAAAAGCTTGCAAACAATAACCAACAATATAGCTCAAGAAATGCAAGGGGTATTCACCAAGTGGGCCAATCTTCTATTGTTAATTCCCAATTGGAGGATATCTACTCTCAATTGGATTTTCTCAAGATGTCTATCTCCAATCCTCCACAAGCTCAGATTGCTTCTATGTCCAATGCTCTAGTGGCTCCTATTTGTGGTATATGCAATTCCACAATGCATATCACCTCTAATTGCATGCATGCTCAAGATGTTGGGGCTGTGTATCAACAACAAAGACCCTACAATTATCAACATAATCAAGGGGCAAGCAACAATTTTTAGGCTAACTATGAGAGCACATATAACCCAAGTTGGAGGCAGTGCCCTAACTTCAGCTACAAGGGTAATCAAGAGGTTGTGCAAGCCAAGAATTCTCAAGTGATCCCTATTCAAGATGGTGGAGGTGATAAACAAATGTATTCCTACCTTGAAAGGATGGGTGATGCTATGTTTTCTATGGGCCAAAAGTTTGATTCTCATGTGTCTAGGGCAGAATCGAAAATGGACATGATGCTTAAGAGGCTAGATAATCTTGAATCAAAGCAACAAAGCACTGATTTGGTGGTACAACAATTTGGGAATTCAAATAGCATTAGCCAAGCTCAAGGAAGTGGAAAGCTCCCAACTCAACCTGTCATCAATCCAAAGAACCTTAGTGCAATTGAGTTGAGGAGTGGAAGAGTTCTTGAAGCCATTCCAAGTGCCTCAAACCATGGTGGCAGCAAGCCTAGTGAGGTTATTTCAAGGACTTCTCAAATTTGTGAAGGAAGACCACTTTCTCTTGCTGATCCACGTGATTCCAATTGCTGTGACAGCAAGCTAAATGTGCATCCAAGTGCCTCATATAGCCTCAAGAACATGCCTCCTACTTCTCTAGGTCCTCAAGTGATTGATGATGAGGATGACTCTATTGAAGAGATTGTAGTTGAGGATGCAAATGGAGCAAGATCAGCCCTCAATGCTCAAGAAAAAGAGGTGAAATTGAGCTCAAATCAAGGCCAAGACAGTGCTGGAACAGCCATGGTTCATCCATCTTCTAAGGCAAATGAGAATGATTCAAGCAAGCCTAAGGAGAAAGAGGTGTTGGGAAGAAGAGAGCCTCCAAAAAAATATCAAATTGGGCACCCTATTCCAAGGGATATGCCATTCCCTAAGGCCTTGACTAGATTTGCTAAGAAGGGGCAAGAAGAAGATAGGCATGATGTGTTTGATATGTTGAAGAAGGTGGAAGTGAACATACCACTTCTTGACATGATAAAAAGCATGCCTAAGTGTGCAAAGTTTTTGAAGGAGTTGTGCACATTAAAAGGGGATTCAAACCATTGGCTACAGTTCAAATGAGTCCTAATATTAGTGCTGTCTTCAAGCCACAACTCCCTCTAAAGTGTAGAGATTCGGGGGCATGTACCATTCCTTGTCAAATAGGGAATGTGTTTGTTCAAGAAGCCTTGATTGACCTAGGGGCAGCCATCAATGTGATGCCCACTCACATTTATTCTTCCCTTAATCTTGGTGGTCTTCAAGATTGTAGTGTCATCTTGCAACTAGCCGACTGGAGCACTAGGAAGCCTAAGGGATTCTTGGAAGACATCTTAGTGAAGGTCAAGGACTTGGTTTTTCCAGCAGATTTTTATGTGTTAGGTATGCAAGAAGGAGGCCAAGGCACACTCATCCTTGGGAGACCTTTTATGATGACATCAAGTACTATATTGAACATGAAGGAAGGTAAACTTACCATGGAGTTTTTGGACAGCAAGATTGAATTTAACATATTTGATAGCTTGAAAAACTCTTATGTTGATTATAGCCTTCATTTTGTGGATTGCATTGATGATACACTTGATGGAATCATTGATAGGGTTTCTATGCCTCCTAGCTTGGATGATGTTGCATCTTTGCCTAGTTTCACTTCTTCATGTACTCATGACTCTATTTGTGTGAATTGCAATAACATAGTGTTAATTTTGTCTAATTTGAAAAATCAAGATGAATTGCATTCACTTGAGCATGACCATTTGAATGGCAGCACACTTGATATGCCTCACTCATCTACTTGCACTCCATTTGAAGCACTTGTGTTATCTAGTTCTTCATATGATCAAACATATGCTTCCTTGAGTGATTTGCTTGCATTAGATGAGTTTGATGATTTGAGTATCAATTCTAGAAATTCTATTGATTTAGTGATAGAATCAAGTGATGAGAGTGAAATTGCATCTAATGATGGCCCTTGTTCATCTTCCACATGTCATATTTCATCACATCATTTGATTTCTTCTATTGAATTTAATTCTGGAAATTTTGACAGCTTTGATCCTTTTGTGCCTAATCATTGTCCAAGGTTGGAGGAGTGTTCTATTTGTGATGTTTCAGGTTTAGGGACAATTGAAAAGCATGAACAAAGTGATTTTGGGGCTGTTATTGATCTAAGGGTGTGCAAATTGGTGCTGCAAGTCTAGAATCAGATCTGGCCAAACCTGGAATTAATTTTGGAGCAAGCCAATCAGATCTGGATGTGAGGCACAAAGTTGGAACCAAGCATGTCAATCTGGACGAAATTTTTCACACAGCAGCTGTGAGTGGCTTGGGCATGCCACTTAAAGAGGAAGACATGGATATAGCAAGGCAAATTCAAGTGCAAAAGATTCCTCCAAGCATCATTGAGCCACCCAATCTGGAGTTAAAGCCACTTCCTTCACATCTTAAGTATTCTTACTTAAGAAATGGTAATCAACTTCCTATTATTGTTTCTTCTTCACTAACCCCTATGGAAGAGTCTTTGTTGTGTGATGTAGTGAGGAAGAACATTGAGGCTATTGGGTGGACACTTGGAGACATTCCTGGAATTAGCCCTCAAACTTGCACACATAGGATCATGTTGGAGGAAAATGTCAAGGTAATAAGGCAGCCACAAAGGAGGTTGAATCCTCTCATACTTGATGTGGTAAAGAAGGAGGTCACCAAACTCTTGAGTGCAGGTATAATCTATCCTATTAGTGATAGTGAATGGGTGTCTCCGGTGCAAGTTGTGCCCAAGAAGAGTGGAATTACTGTGGTAAAGAATGAACATGATGAATTGATTCCTACTAAGGTACAAAATAGTTGGAGGGTATGCATTGATTATAGGAGGTTGAATGAGGCAACCAAGAAAGACCATTTCCCTCTCCCATTTATTGATCAAATGTTAGAAAGATTAAGGGGGAAATCTCATTATTGCTTTCTTGATGGATATAGTGGTTATTTTTAGATTTGCATTGATCTGGTTGATCAACATAAAACTACTTTTACTTGCCCATTTGGTACTTTTGCATATAGAAGAATGCCTTTTGGATTGTGTAATGCTCTAGGGACCTTCCAAATATGCATGTTTGGTATTTTTAGTGATTTTATTGAAAATTGTATGGAAGTATTCATGGATGATTTCACAATTCATGGGGATTCTTATTCTTCTTGCTTGAGAAATCTTGATAAAGTCCTTGCTAGGTGTGTGGAGAAGAACTTGGTTTTGAACTTTGAGAAGTGCCATTTTATGGTTGAGCAACAGATTGTCTTGGGCCACTTGGTTTCAAGTCGTGGCATTGAGGTGGATAGGGCCAAAATTGAAGTGATTTCATCTCTACCCTATCCAACTAATGTCAAGGACTTGAGATCTTTCCTTGGCCATGTGGGTTTTTATAGAAGATTTTTCAAAGATTGCATATCCCTTGTCTCAATTACTTCAAAAAGATGTCAAGTTTGAGTTCTCTCCAAGTTGTAGAGATGCATTTGATGCTTTGAAGGCTAAGCTTGTTTCCCCTCCTATTTTGAGGAGTCCTAATTGGTTGATTCCATTTGAGATTTCATATGATGCCTCGAATTTTGCTGTTGGGGCTATGTTGGGACAAAGGGAAAACAAGCTACCTTATGTTATTGCATATGCATCTAGGACTTTAGACAAAGCACAATGCAATTACACCACAACTAAAAAAGAATTGTATGCATTAGTGTTTGCTCTTGACAAGTTTAGATCTTACTTGTTGCATTGCAAGGTTGTTTGTTTTATAGATCATGCGGCCTTGAAGTACCTTTTAAAGAAGAAGGACACCAAGCCACGTTTGCTTAGATGGATGCTTCTACTTCAAGAGTTCAATTTGGAGATCATTGATAGGAGTGGAGCAACAAATCATGTGGCGGATCACTTGAGTCGATTGCCTTATGACTCCATTATGGTGAATTCCTCTTTTGATTTCCCTTGTGATGAGTTTAGAGATGAATCATTATGTGCTATTTCTTCCCATGATGTTGTTTGGTATTCTGATTTGGTCAATTTGTTGGTGCATAATGTGTTTCCAAATGGGATTACTAGACATGCTAGGGTTGCTTGCTAGGGAAAGTAGATACTATGTTTGGGATTCACCTACTCTTTGGAGATTGTGTAGTGATGGTGTCATTAGGAAATGTGTTCCTGATGTTGAGATTGATGATGTGTTAAGGATGTGTCATACTTATGCATGTGGTGGTCATTTTGGGGTTAGGAGGACCAGGCAGAAGGTCTTAGATTGTGGTTTATATTGCCCATCTCTTTTTAAAGATGCACATCAATTTTGCAAAGCATGTCATGCATGTCAACATTTTGGGAGTTTGGGAAAGAGACATGAAATGCCACAGGTGCCCATTATATTTTGTGAGATCTTTGATGTTTGGGGTATGGATTTCATGGGTCCTTTTCCCTCTTCCAATGGTTGTGAATATATATTGCTCTGTGTTGATTTTGTTTCTAGGTGGGTTGAGGCTATCCCCACTAGAACTAATGATGCCAAAGTTGTGGCAAAGTTTCTTTTGTCTTATGTGTTTTATAGGTTTGGCATCCCAAGAGCAATCATCACAGACTAAGGGACACACTTTTGAAACAAGACTATCTCCTCTTTACTTTAGAAATATGGTGTTCTACACAAGGTGGCAATCCCATATCATCCTCAAACAAATGGGTTGGCCGAGTGTTCGAACAAGGAGATCAAGTCTATCCTCCAAAAGATTGTGAGACCCAATAGGAAGGATTGGAAATCAAGCCTTGAGGAGGCTCTTTGGGCATACCAGACTGCATTCAAGACACCTATTGGGATGTCTCCATTTAGGTTGGTCTATGGTAAGCAATGTCACCTCCCAGTGGAGATTGAGCACAAAGCCTATTGGGCTGTGAAGGCTTGTGCATTTGGTGAGGAGGGTGTAGCTGCCTCAAGGAAGCTCCAACTTCAAGAATTGGAGGAGTTGAGATTGGATGCATATGAGAGCTCTAAATTGTACAAGGAAAGAGCAAAATTCATTCATGATAAATGTATTTTGAGGAAGCATTTTCAAGTGGGAGATAAAGTGCTAAGTTCAAGACAAGGCTTAAGCTCATTGGTGGCAAACTTCAATCCAAATGGGAGAGCCCTTACATTGTGGAGGAAATTTTTGACTATGGCACTCTCAACCTCAAAGATCCTCAAAGTGGCTTAACATTCAAGGCAAATGGCCACTTGTGCAAGAAGTTTCATGAGGGTGAATCTTCCACATTGCTTGCTGAAATGAGATTCAAAGATCCTCCATGAGTCTTCAAAGGTTGTATCTCTCCTTATTTCTTTTTGATTGATTTGATTGGTTCACAAAGCACACAAGTGGAGCACTAATTGGGATATGCTTGCTGTCACATATGCACACATGTGGTACACCATTCTTTGCTTGTGTTTGTGTTTGTGAATGTCATTTTGAGTTCAAATGTGGGGGGAGATGCAACCTGATTCATTAGGTTAAAAAAAAGAAGAAGAAAAACGAAATTCCTTTTCCTTAGCTATGTTAGTTTTTGTTGTTTCTTTGTTTTTCTTTATTTCCTTGCTGTTTAGTGGTGTTTTCAAAAAAAAAAATTGACATTTTTCCACACTTTTACATGCTATACAGATTTGATTTAATTCTTCCCATTATGCGTTTTGCATGCATTAGGGACAATACATTGTTTAAGTGTGAGGGAAAGTGTGTTTTTTTTTTAAAAAAAAACTTTTGTTTTGTGAGCAATCTTGAGTTTTGAAGATGATCTTAGTTTTTTGCATTTGAGTTTGAACTCTTGAGATGTTGTTTTCTTTGGTTAAAATCTATTTTGAAGCAATAAACCATTTGGTTGAGTGTAATTGATTAAGAGAAGCAAGAATAAACCATATGGAAGGGGCCTTCAACCATTGAGAGTTCTATATTCCTTGGTTTTGTTAATCCTCTAGAACTTGTTTTCTCTCTTACTTGAGGCTACACTTGTGCATTGGTTGTAGGGAAAGTGATTATGGCCATCATTAAAGTGCCCAAGGCCTTTTAGCTAACCCTTGATTACTTGATTATCTCTTACTTAGCCAAATAGAGCCTTTCTTTTATTTTGTCATTTTTAAACACTTGACCTATTTTGGATAGATTGCATGTATTTTCATTTGGTATGTTTCAATGTGCATTGACTATTTTTAATTTAACTAGTAGATAACATCTATTGGGATCTATTTCATTCATTCACATTGGCCATACCATTCCATTCTTATGATTAAGGAACATTTATTGAGTTGTACCCAAATATTGGAAGCTATGCTTGAAAAAATGAAATAAAAAAACAAAATTAAGAAGAACAGCAAGAGAAAAAAAACAAAAGAAAGAAAGAAGTGATAGAAAAGAAAGAAGAAAAAGATTATAGAAAGAAATATATTTGAGAAAAAGAGATCCAAAGTGGATCAAAGAAAGAGTTTGAATAAGCAAGTTTCAATGGGTTTGCTATTTGATTCACTTGTTCTTATTTGTAGATTCTCATTTCATCTCATTCTTGGCCAATTATTCATTCCATCCATGATCTATCCTATTATGTTATCTATTTGGTTTAGTTTTGAGTAGTCATGTATATTGAACATTACATTGTGGCCAAGACAAGTTTCTTGAGCCAATCCCTACCTCTTTCACATGAAAATCTAAGTATATCCTTCATTGAGCACATTACATCTTTTGAAAGTCCATATGATTCTTGAGAACCCTTGCATGTTCGTAGTGGTGAGATAGAGGGATTACAAGCCTATGGTAGGATGACTTGCTAAGAAACTTGAGTGATATTTGTACCCTTATACACCAAGTGCTTGAGTGAAACACTAATCCGGTGAGGTTTCTTTTTGAGATTACATTTTTACAGATGGTTTACTTGTGATGTATTAAGGTTTTTCTCTAAAGATTGCAACATTGGTTTGGTTCTTGTGATAGTGCATTGACTTTGAAAATTGGATTTACTCTTGAGAGCTTGTATTTTTGTGTTGTTTACTTGTCTAGGTTTTGAGAGAGTTTTACCCAGAGAGCAAAATCTAAGTGTGGGGGAATTGATCTATCTCATATTTTAGATGTTAAAACACTTAGTTTTTGGCATCAAATTGTGCATAATAGGGTTTAATTCTCGGTTTTGAGTTATCATTTCTAGATTGACTTTATGAACCCTAGTAGTGCTATTTGATGATTGTTTTGACATTTTCATATCCTAAATTGAGATCTTGGGCATTAATTCTCTTCTTTTCCTTTTTATTTAGAATTTGTTTAGTCTTGTGTTTTTATTTTCAGATTTTGTGAGGGCAATTTTGGAATCAAGGATCAAAGGCTAGTCCACATGCTTGGAGAAATTCAAGAGATAGCAAATAAATAAAGATGAAGAATTTAGGGGCTGTTAGGCGCAAATTCTAGAATTATTTGAGGGATGATGTAGCACCATTATTCAGATTTAATTGGAGAGAATTAATTAAATAAAAAATCAAAGGAGCATGGAAAGCATTGAGGGACACATCATCAAGTGAAGAAGGGGCATGGGAGGTGTGACATTATCAGAAATAATGGGATGATGATAGAACACATTTGTTACCCACTTTTATTTGTCAATTAGGACCATTTTATTAATGATTTATCACCTTCAAGTGCACACATTGCATTAGATTTGGAACTTTGCCTAAGTTTCTAATATCAGTGCACTAAGGGCATTTTGGTCCAAAAAATGAACTTTTGAGAAAATGTACAAGAAAAATTGACAAAGTGCATTTTATGTCCAGTTGATGAATGGTGAAATTATATTTTTAAAATTTATTTTAGTTTGGGAGTAATTAAATAAAAAAGTCAACACTTTCTTAAGTGTCTTAGTTTGTCCTAGTTTTTGGTTTACCTTTGTGTGAAAATTTTTATATAATTTTGTGCAGCCTAAAACTTGGTTAATTTAATAAATTCTCCCTTCTAATTATGAATTTAATTCTGGACATGAATTAAATTTTATTATATCATATGCTATTTAATTGAATTATGTGATTTATGTGACATAGGTGGCATGTGACTTGTGCATCAATTGGGCAATTGAGGTCAACACTCCTTGAGGACAATGGCTGATGGTTTGCACGTGAATTATGATTATTTTGAGGGATTAGATCAGCTAAAATGATGTGGATGACACATGGGAAATTCGGCACACATTGGAATCATCTACAAACCAATAGGAAGTTGCCACCTTGCAAGTGTGACAAGGCTCCCATTTACATTTTAATTTCTTTTTCCTTATTTTAATTAAGCTTCAGCTGATGGGAGACACCAAGGAGCACGCCATTTTAAGTCTCAAATGGGATCCAACACATATCTCATTCATCTTCCACATTCTCTCTCTCTTGTTCATAGTGTTCTTCATTTTCTCTCTTTTGTTCTTCATTTTCCAGCACCCTAACCTCCATTTTTAGCCACCTAAACCTCCACAAAACTCATACCATTCTTCTCCTTTCTTCATTTTCGTTCCATCCCTTCCATTTTCACAAGGATTGAAGCTCATTTTCATCATTCAAGAGCTATGGAGTTTGGCCTTCACAAGCAATCACTAGGGTTCTTGAAGATGAAGATTGGCTAAGTTTCTTTGTGGAATCCTAGAGAGATGAAGATGGAGGATGAGTCTTGAGCTTCAAATTGACTAAGTTCTTTTGTTTCCTATCCTCTTCTCTTTTTACTAGATGGTTAGATTCCTTAATCTAGGGTCTAATCATCTTAGCTTATAAATTCTAATTTGAATTTGATGTTGATGTAAAGAGAGAGGATTGTTTCATTTAATTTCTTCCTTGGACAGCCATGACTGAATTTTGCCACTCTTTGTTTGGCACATAATCTTGTGTTTTTCAATTAGTGAATTTCTTGTGTTAATATTGCATAATCTTGTGGTGTTAATGCTTGTGTTATTGAGTAGCTTGACATAATCTTGTGGTTGCTCAATTTATGTGTTTGACCATGGCTGTTGAGAGAGGATTTTGAATGAATCACTTGGCTAATGTCTTCACCAATTGGTTAATTGAACTAGGGACTTTAATCTAAGACCTAGGGAGGTTAGCTAATTAGGTTAATTGGCTTAGGATAATTTTCTTAAGTCATGACAGCTTTAGTCAAGAGGAAAGGGAAGCTAAACTTAGCCTAATCATGAGAAGATAATGAGTCCAAAATCAACTAATCTCTAGGGTTCCATTATTGTAAAAAGGGAAGTTCATTTCACTCACTTTCACTAGCATTTTAATTACTTGCATATTAGGTAATTAGTTTAGATAATTAGATAGATAACTAAATTCCTACAAACTTTGGTTGATTTATTTCACTAGATAACTTTCAATTAGACTTAAAACCATTCCTTGGGAGATGACCTAGGGTTGGCCCTATATTGCATTAGGGTTAGCTTTAGTGTAATTTTGAGGATAAGCGACTAATTTCCTATCAGATGACATGTGGCAGCTGATTGGGAGCCTAAGGAGGAGTCATATTTCCCACACATGTTCACATGTCCCTTGCCACATTTTCCACCTCATTTTTATTCCCATTTTAGCTTATTTTCGTCCATTTTTCCAGCTCATTTCAGATCTGGACCTTCCTCGTTTTTATCACCATCCACTTTGGTTTTATCACCACTCACATTTTCCACATATACATAAGCTGAATTTTCAGATGAGAGCCTCATAATTCAGATCCCACTCTCTCACTTCAGCCATATTCTCTCTCAATTTTCGTTCATATTTACTCTCCAATTTTCCAGATTCAATTCTCTCATCTTCTTGTCCAGATCACACCATCTTCTCATCCTCTCACTGTCCAGATCATTTCTTCTCCTTTCTCCTTCATTCAGGTTGAATTCTGCCTTCATTCTCCTCCAAATTTTTGTCCATTTTCTTCTTCTCCTCCAGATTTTAGTCCAGCACACATTTATCTCCAGATTTCATCTTCATCTTCCTACATTCATGGAGGCTTCTCAAGGTCTGATTCAAGTGAAGAGGAAGAGCATGAGAGGTTGATCATTTAGAGCTCCAAGAAAGATGACTTGACATTATGAGATTTCCAGATTTGTAATTGTTGTTCATTTTCTTGATTTCATGTTCTTGTCTTGATTAATTGAGAATTTTGAATTTTGAACCTGTTTTCGTTGAAGACTTTGTGATTCTAATTCAGATTTGATGAGAATATGAATGTTGAATTTAGATTTTCATGCTATTTTCAGTTTTGGAATTTATGATTTACCTTAATGTTCTAGGGTTATTTCATAAGTTCTTGCTGATTCTTGTTCAAGTTCTTGTGTAGACTTGAGTTAGATCCATATTGGTTATATGAATTTGACTTAAGGTGTTTTTCTTCCACTAGTTTTGGTCTGAAACTTGAGTAGAACAAGGCTGAATGTAGTCTTAATTTTTAAGTTCACTTGACCTAGATTCATTCGTGTCCATTGAGTCTAATGGTGCACCACACTTAGAGGTTTCTAAGTGTCTCATTTCAGGTTAATTAAGAAGGTTTATGATGTTATAATTCTGGAAATCAATGATTAATGTTAGGAAATCTGACTTGGGCTCACCATAATCATCATTCATTTCATTTCAACTAAAACAGAATTTTACAAACATTTATTGTTGCATTATAGAGTTAGTTTAGTCACTTGAAAATTCAGATTAATTTGTGGCATTTGAACAATGATTTGTATGCTTTGCTCTCTAGGGAAATGACCTAGAATACTCACTTCTACATTCTAGTGAAATTTGATAACCCAAGATGACTAAAGGGGTTCATCAATGGACTAAGGATTTATTTTAGTTTGTGGCAAATTGGATGACGAGCTAGTCGTAACAGGTTACACAATGCAAGTTTCCAAACTAACCAAGATGACCTTAAATCGCAATCAGGATATGTGTTCACCTTGAATAGTAGGGTAATGAGCTAGAAGAGCTCAAAGCAGAGCACAACAGTTGATTCTGCAATAGAAGCTAAGTATATAATAGTATCAGATGCAAATAAGGAAGCCGTTTAGGTCAGGAAGTTCATTGCCAAACTAGGAGTGGTGCCTAGCATCTTAGATCCAATAAACTTGTTCTGTGATAATAGTAATGTAATTGCACAAAGCAAGGAGCCAAGGTCACACAAAAAGACTAAGCATATAATCAGGCATTTCCACCTTATCAGAGAGATCAATTATAGAGGTGATATAAAAATATGCAAAGTAGCAAGAGAAGATAATGTTGCTAATCCACTTATAAAGCCTCTTACATAGGCGAAGCATGAGCGTCATGTCAAGACAATGGGAATTAGACAAATTAATGATTCTACCTAGTGCAAGTTGGAGGATGTTGGAAATTATGCCCTAGAGCCAATCATTGTGTTATTCACATTGTTATTTAATGAATTTCTCTTTTGTTATCATATCAATTGTATGTCCAATATGATAACTATATCCTTGGACAAACTATAGTGATTGTCCTAAATGTCCCTAGTTAGTCATCTATGAGGGATCATAAATGAAATAAGACTAGTATGAATTTGATTAATTATAGAGATACAAATCAAAGTCATAGGCACTTGAAAGGGTACAAGGTGCTGGACCGACCCGTTATGAGAAAGATGCATAGTACAAGTCATAAGCTTATTTCATATGTAACTATATCACTAAACCTTTTGACCTGAGATCATCATGGATTTCTATATAATAATCACTGAAATTTGACCTAATCAAAAGTCACCTTTGACCGGGTGATCATAAAGGCTATGATTGAGTTTAGTGATATTCATGTAGAGGAATATGAATGGTCAAAATGAAATTTATCCCTCACATTAAGTAAGAGATATTACTAGGCCCCTCGATGAGTAAGACTGAGAAAATGTATGGCTATACTACAATAGAAAGGGTTTTTCATCGCTACAATCAATCCATTCAGAGATCGAGAAAGTAATGGTTAGGTAGAGGAAACTGACAATTTCATGTCTCACACTTGACCGAAATATCACGTGACAAAAGGGATGTGATATGGTTTTATGATAGGTTACATCGAATTATCGATCCCCATGTGAATTGAGTAGTTGTAATGTCTTGCTAAAGCCCACTTTTAACTTATGGGCTAATAGCATAATTAGCCTACTGTCAATTTCATATAGGCCTACAGGGTCACACACAAGAACAGCCCAAATCAAGCTATAATGTCCAAGTTCATTGAATCTAGAATATGTCTAGATTTAATGAATGCAATATAGGGTGAATGAATTATATATATATATATTTGAATATTTATTTGATAAATATTTATATATATATATATGAAATATAAAATTCAAAATATAATTATATATATTTTTAAAATATATATATTTATATGTGTGTGTGTGTGTGTATCTAATATATATATATGTATATGTATATGATATATAAAATTAAATATACATAATATAATATATATGTATATATTTTTAAAATAAATATGTATATTATATTATGTATATATATATATTATATTATGAATATATATATGTATATATATATTCATATATATATATATATATAATATAATATGTATATGTGATATATATTATATTATGTTACGTTATGTTATGTTATGTTATTTTTAAATTTAATTTTATATGATAAATTAAATTTAATAACTAACATGATATAAGAGAATATTATGTTAATTTTATAATTTAAATTTATAAGATAAATTCGAATTATATATGATATCATGGATGAAATTTATGAGATAAATTTAATTAAATTTTCGTGAGCTTTTAAGTAGAAGACGAAAACCTTAATCCATATACTATATATAGATAGGGATGTCCTTTATGAAGGAGGAGAGAGTTAGAAAGGTTTGATGGCAAAAATACTTTAAGAGCCATGAAACACCCTATAGAAAAAAAACTAAGAACAGATGCTGGGAGTACTAGCACACTGTTCAAGTTAGAGAGTTGTTCGTGTGGATATTGGTAGAGGGAGCAGATCTACATTGTCAGCTCTTGAGATCCAAACTCTTAAAGAAAACGTGCGCCAAGTTTGAAGAATTAAAAGGTAAGTCTTCTATCCACCTTGACTTAAATGAGTTCATTCGATCTATATTAAGATAGGGAACTTACAATTTTAATCTTCTACTGTGCCTCCCTATCCAACACATATCACTAGATATATCCAGAGGGAGGAATTGAGGCAACAGAATAGTGATTGACTATTCTAAGACGAGTCTTCACAGTGATGCAAGAAGAGGCCAGAGTGTCTCCGAACTTGATTAAAGGTATGATTTTTGTCTGTGATAATAGAATTGAAGCATTGTTTGACTCTAGAGTTACACATTCTTTCATCTCAAATGAATGTGTAGATAGATTGAAACTAGCACTAAAAGAGTTACCTATGTTGATCAAAGTGACTACACCTTTAGGATATTTAAGTATTACTAGTAAGGCTTGTTAGAAAGTAAAGATTGTATTTGAGGATTGGGTGTCTGTGATCGATCTGATTTGCATTCCCATGAAAGGGATTGATGTAATAGTTGGCATGGATTGGCTAGCAGCTAATAATACTACGCTAGATTGTGCTAAGAAGCTTGTGTCTTTGCCAATATTAATGGTAGGGACCAGTTCTACTGAGTAGACCAGATTTTTATTAGTTGTACAAGCTAAAAAATTAATCAAGTAAGGTTTTTGTGTGTGTATAGTAGTGATGTTTGTAGCCAACAATGTATATGATGGGGGTATTGAAAAGATTAGAGTAGTGAGCGAATTTCCTAAGGTATTTTCAGAAGAGATGTCTGGATTGCCTTTAAAAAGGGAAGTTGAATTCTCAATAGATTTAATTCCTAGTACTGAGCTAATTTCTAAAGCTCCATATCAGATGTCACCCTTAGAGTTGAATAAGTTAAAGAAGCAAATTGAAGATTTACTTGATAAGGGGTTCATCAAAACAAGTGTATTATTTGTAAGAAAGAATGATGGCAGTTTAAGGTTGTGTGTCAACTACGGCAGTTGAACAAGGTGATAGTGAAGAATAAGTATCCTTTATCAAGAATTGATAATCTATTGGATCAGTTAGCTGGAGCTTTAGTCTTTTTAAAATTGACTTGAGGTTAGGGTATTATCAGTTAAGGGTCTCTAAGAAAGATGTGCCCAAGACAGCCTTTAAGACATGTTACAGGCATTACAAGTTCCTTGTCATGCCATTTGGTCTGACTAATACACCTACAGTATTCATGAATTGCATAAACCATATTTTGATTAGTTTGTTGTAGTATTTATCAACGATATTATGGTTTATTCGGAAGATGAGGAACAACAAGCCAAGCATCTCTGAATTGTCCTCTAAATTTTAAAAGAGAATAAGCTGTACTTTGGAATAAGTAAGTATGAATTCTAGCTAAGGGAAGTTAGAATTTTAGGTTACGTGGTGTCAGAAGATGGGATTTTATTGATCCTCATAAAGTGGGTGCTGTGTTGAAATGGGAACAATCTAGCTCAGTTATGAAAATTCAAAGTTTTCTAGGATTAGCTGGATATTATCAACAATTTATCCAAGCTTTATCTCAAATTGCTTCTCAATTGACAACATTGACTCATAAAGATCAGCTTTTTATCTAGGATGACAAGTATGAGATCACATTTTAGAAGTTGAAGGAAAAGTTTACTACTACACTGTAATGTCCACCTTAACATTACTAAAATTCACCACACAATCACAACAAACAATCATAATGAGGAGCAAAGATTGTTCCTAAGCTCACATTATATATGTAAGGGTCAAAACTAATAATCCTTTAAAAATAATTGTGAAATAATTGGGATCCCATAAAAACCCTTCAAATTAGTAGTTTGAGCTCAAACTTAATGATTTATAAAAGTATAGGAAGTATGGAAAAGTTTTGGGAAGCAAAACACTTCAAAACATGGCAAAAAATATTATTTTTAAGTGTTTTGGTCCATGTGCTGTGGCTCATGGTCCATGTATCACGGCATGTGGCACAGAAAGCTAAGTTTTCTCGCTGTACCATGTGCCACAGCTTGTGCGAAATGCGCCATGGCGCATATGTCCATGACAGCATTGCTGTCATGACAGCTTTTTTGGATAAATTTCGAACGTACGCCATTTTCACATCCAATGTTCAATTGGAGTGATTCAAGTGCCCACACGAAACTTCTTTAATAAGCTAACTAATGGTATAAGTTTTGCTATGATCCGACACCATATGAGAATTTTAGACACTCGATGACAAAGTCAGTTTTTAAAGAGATTTTCAAGCATCCAAGTACCCAAAACTCATAACTCATACCATTAACCCATAAGGCTTGAACCAAGTCTAATGAACCAAACTACACTTGAATGAACATTCAAACACATAAAAACATACTAAACACAAAATTTGGCCACTCAATGGCCCTTGTGCCCAAAATGGCCAAAATACACAATTAACACTACAGGCACTATTTGGCCTCTATTACCACATACTACACTACAAATGCATTGTCACCACGTAGATAAAACATTCCTTACACTTGTATTAGTATTTTAGCCCATCACCACAAAAATTTTCACATGTTCATATCATATACAATATTGGGCTAAAACACAAAATAACAAAGTGTGAAACAAGTGCAACCAATCAAAATGATTCTGCATTCCTAGTTGGTAACTTATAATATCATATAACAAGTTTATGTATACCACTCAAACCATAATCTGGCATTACTATTCAATGTAGCAAATCTACAAATCCTTGCCAGATTCCTTCCCTCGCTCAATCTCAACTGTAGAACCTGTAAAATGATAACCATGGGGTAAGATAAAAATTTCAGTAATTAAGATAATTTACTATATTGATTAACATGCCAAGTTATAGATAAGCCTTAAATGAAGTAAAATAAGCACAACATATAAAATCACCACAAGTTACATGCATGATCCCTAACCATCCGGTCTTCTAATACTCTTGACCAAACCAGTAGGTTATTTCATTGAACCAAATCACATGTATGGTCCCCAAGCTTGCCATCTATGGTAGGACTACTCGGCCAAGGTGTCCTAAACCACTTCTGGACTACTGGTTCCCCCTATTACAAGTAATTAGGGTGTCGTTACTCTAACACCGCATCCTACAGATGTTAAGGAGTATAGTCTCCAACTCCGCACCTTTTTGGATACTAAGGAGAGTAAGTCTCCAACACTACACCCATTTTCGGGCATTAAGGAGAATAAACGCTGCACCTGACGTCCCGAGGTGCTAGCAGTGCCATATGAATTTAATCTTCACTAACTCCACTAGGGTGACCTCCCACCCTTTAATATGCCACAATTCACTACATATCTCTACTTAACCATGCATAAACAACTTTCCAAACAAATATAACAAATCTTACCATTTACTTCAAAAATATAGAATTTCTTAAATTAATACTCCACTCATTTTCTAAAATAGTTAACCTTTAAAGAATTTATACATATATATACTCAACAAATCATAGAAAAGTAACTTGAGAATAACTTATACAAGATAATAAATAATGCAAATTATCTAATTACCTTAACATTTTTATTACTAAAAGGGTTACCCATAGTACTAAATCTCTTCTTGTGTCAAGTCTTCCCACACCACAATCTACATCAACATGTATTATATGTTAATTTTCAATTAACACAAGCACTATTAGCTACCAATAATCTCTCAATTCTCCCACTTCTCACTCATATTCTCAACAAAGAGGCTTGTTAAGATTAGAATTTGTTCATACAATCCCTTTAAGCCTTCCTCTAACTCTCTCACAATATAACACTTAGTATCTCAATGTATCATACTTCAAAACCCCATGATCAAGTTAGGGCTTGATCCAAATTTCACCAAACAAGAAATAGCTTTATATTACCACATATCCAACATTAATAAACCTAAATCAAACCTTTAGAGTGAATAAAAACCTTTAAAGATAGACTCATGGCTTAATCCAATCAGACCAAATTCTCACTCTTCCAAATCCCAAGGAAAATGAGATGAAAAGATAGAGGAGAAGGGTAGGAAACTTATTCAAGAGTGTGAAACCTCAATTTGTCTTCAAAATCCTCTCAAATTGATGCCCTAGCAGTGCCCAAACTTTCCCCCTTTGTGTTCTAGGTTTTCCAACCCAAAAACTGTCAATTTCTAATGATTGGCGAAATTTTAAGCAACAAGAGGATTTTTCTCCCCCCAATGGCTCCCGACTTGATCTGACTTTCATCCTAACTCAATTTAGAGCCAAGTATGACCAAAAAATCTAATTAGCACCCCAAAAACATAATTAAATAAATTAATCATATTTTTCCAGATTTGAAGTTTTTTGATGTTACAGTTCTCCCCTCCTTTAAAGGAATTTTGCCTTTAAAATTCAACAACAGCCGTACACATACCTAGGGAAACAGATAGGGATATTTTTGCTTCATTTTGTCCTCTGTCTGCTAGGTAGCATCACCAAGAGCCATTCCTTTTCACACTACCTTAACCAGTCAAATAGTCTTGTTCCGCAATTGCTTATCTTTAACATCCACTATTCATTTTAGCTCTGCTTGATAAGTCATATTCTCTTGCAACTCTACCTCTTTAGGTTTAATCACATAAGATGGATCAGGTTGATATTTCTTCAACTGAGAAACATAAATTGTGGTTGCAAGGCGATTTGGTAGGCAACTGGCTCAACATTCCTGAGGATCTCAAATAGACCCATAAATTTAGGAGATAATTTCTTTGCTCTAATTGACCTCCCGATTCCTATCACAAGCGAAACTTTTAGAAAAACATGGTCACCAACCATAAACTCCAATGACCTTTACCGTTTATCCGCATAACTCTTTTGCCTACTTTGAGCAGTTAGAAGCTTCTACCTTATCATTTAAATCTTTTGTGTCATTTGATCCATAATATCTGGACCCATAATGCTTCTCTCACTTAGTTCAACCCAACAGAGAGGAGATCAACATTTCCTTCTATATAGTGCCTCATAGGGAGCCATCCCTATACTAGAGTGAAAACTATTATTGTAGGCAAACTCAGCCAAAGGAAGATGGCTATCCTAGTTGCCTTTCAGTTCTAAGGTACAAGCTCTCAACATGTCCTCTAGAGTCTATATAGTCCTTTCTGTCTGTCTATCAATCTGTGGATGATATGCTGTGCTGAATCTTAATTCAGTACCTATTGCTTTCTACAATGCTTTCCAAAAATTTGAGGTGAACCTCGAATCAAGATCAGAGATAATGTCCTTTGGCACCCCATGCAATCTCACAACTTCCCGAATGTAGATCTTTGCCAACTTCTCCAATGAATCACTTAGTAATGGGCTGACTTTGTCAATCTATCTACAATCACCCAGATAGAATCATGACTGGATTGAGTTCTTGGTAATCCCGAAATGAAATCCATAGATATACTATCCCACTTTCACTTCGGTATCTCTAGTAGTTGTAAAGTTCCTGCAGGTCTCTGATGCTCGATTTTAACCTTTTGATAAATTAAACACCGAGACACAAAATTTGTAACATCCCTTTTCATTTTAGGCCACCATCAATACCGCTTCATATCCTAGTACATCTTAGTTGCTCTAGAGTAAATTGTATATCTACTCTTATGTGCCTCATTCAGAATTTTCTTTCTCAAATCACCCTCATCTGGTACACAAACTTGATCTTGATACACAACAAATCCCATCTTCCCGAATTTTCAACAAATACTCATCCTCAAGATGTGCTATCCTTAATTCTTTCCAAAACTCATTAGTAATTTTGTGGAATGTAGGCTACACAAAGTAAATTCTAGTGAGTCATGCTGAATATCCAAGTAGGATTCCAGCAATTTGTGCTCTTGCACTATTAGACAAGTAACATGCAATGACTTTTGACTTAAGGCATCTGCAACCACATTTGCTTTCCCCGGATGGTATTTAAATTTGAAGCTATAGTCCTTTAAGAACTCAATCCACCTTCTCTGCCTTATATTAACTAAATATTTCAGGCTCTTGTGGTCACCGAAAACACTGAACACCTCTCCATACAAATAATGCCGCTAAATCTTTAGTGCAAACACAACTGCGGCAAGCTCTAAGTCATAGGTCAGGTAATTTTCTTCATGTAGCCTAAGCTGTCTAGAGGCATAAGCCATTACCTGTTCATCTTTCATCAACACACATCCTAGACCCTTCAGAGATGTATCTATATAAACTTCATATGGCAATCATAGATTAGAAATAATCAACACCGGTGCTGTAGTCAGTTTCTCCTTTAACTTTTAAAATGCAATCTCACACTTGTCATCCCAAATGAACGACTGATCTTTTCAGTTCAACCTTATCAATGATGAAGCTATCTGAGAGAAAACCTAGATAAATCTATGATAATATCCAGCCAATCCCATAAAACTTCATATTTCAGTCACAAAACTAGGTCTCTCCCATTTTAACATTGCATCTACTTTATACGGATCCACCGCAATCCCTTCTGCTGACACAACATGTCCTAAAAATTGGACCTCTCGTAGCTAGAACTCACACTTACTAAGCTTGGCATAGAGCTTGTTGTCCTTTAAAAATTTGTAGCATAATCCTCAAATGCTTCGTATGCTGCTCCTAATTTTTTGAATATATCAAAATGTCGTCAATAAATATCACTACAAACTGATCCAAGTAACGCCTAAATATGCTGTTCATGTAGTCCATGAAAATCGTAGGCGCATTTGTTAACCCAAATGGCATTACCAAAAACTCATAATGCCCATATCTGGTACAGAAAGCTATCTTGGCCACATCCTCCAAGCGTACTCTCAATTGATGGTATCATGACCTTAGGTCAATATTTGAGAAAATCAAAGCTCCCACCAATTGATCTAATAAATCATCAATCCTTGGTAAAGGATATTTGTTCTTCACCGTCACCTTATTTATCTGTCTATAATCAATACATAGCCATAAGCTACTGTCCTTCTTCTTAACAAATAGTATAGGTGATCCCCAAGGTGACACTGGGTCTAATAAATTTCTTTTCAAGTAACTCCTCTATCTGCTTCTTCAACTCAGCTAGCTCAGTTGGTAACATTCGATATGGTGCCTTTGAGATTGATTCAGTTCCTGGCACTAAGTTTATGGTGAATTCCACTTTCCTTTTTGGAGGCAAACTGGATATATCATTCGTAAATACCTCAGGGAATTCATTTACTACCCCAATCTTATCAATACTTCTATTGCAGACCCCATGCACTGAGAAAAAAACCATATAAGCCATACACCCTTGTTACATCAATTTTATTGCTTGTACCACTGATAAGAGCTTAGACTCCTTAGGAATATTAACTGGTGTAGTATGTACCGATAACAAAACTATCTTCCTAGCACAGTCCAAGGTCGCATTATTTGCCATCAACCAATCCATACCGATAATCACATCCAAACCCTTCATAGGAATCCAGATCAAATTGAGAGTGGTCGAATGATTTTCAAACCTCACTTCTATATCCAAACATGCTTTACTAGTCATATCAGATGACCCAAATGGTGTAGACACTTCTATCACATAAGGTAATTCATGCAAGGAAAGTCCCAATCTTTCTACACATTCATATGAAATTAACAAATGTGTAGCACCGGAATCAAACAATGCTTCAATTTTCTACTTGCAGATAGAAATAATACCTTTTATAAAATTTAGCGACGCTCTTGCCTCCTCTGGAGATAGTGTGTAGACTTATCTCTGCTCTGCCATCTCTACTCTTCCCTCAGGGTATTATCTTGCTAGATGGCCAAGTTTCCCACATTTAAAACATGCCCAACACCTAAGATGTGACCACCCACATTTAGCATACAATGGTGGTCGAGCTGTACTCAAGGTCAGGGCAGGCATATTTGAAGCCTGTCAGGATGGTTGTGGAATACCAGAACTCCTAAATCCACCCCTTTGAAATGTTCCTCGAGTCTACGATCCTCTAACAAAGGTCTTCTTGCCTGATGCTGCAGAACTACTCGGGCCATAATTGGTCTTCTCAGAGACTCTTCCAAAAGGGCCTAGGGAGGACGAGAACCTCCCATAACTATCTTGTCTCTTTTCCGCTTCTACTTCCTGACCCCTTTTTTCTATAATTTAGAGCCGATTACACATGTCAGTGCATGTTGTTACTGCTAGCAGAGCAATTTATTGTCTATATTCAGGCCTCATCTTTTCCAAAGGCCTCTTGGCCTTCTACTTGCTATCATTTGTCTCATTCAGATAAGTAAAAAATTTTGATAGCTGATTAAACTTTTGAATAAATGCTTCCTTATCAAGATCTCCCTGTCGAAATGCATGGAACCCGGCCTCCTTCTCATCTTTGAATGCTGAAGGAAAATGATGATCAAAGAACATTTCTTTGAATTGTTCCCATTAGCTGACGTCCATCTATTGGTCTTGCAGAATTCCACCAGTGTTTAGCATCTTCAACAAGATATACTGTGGCTATAATCACCTTATGTTCTATAGAGCACAGTACCACCTCAAAGATGGTTTCAACTCTCTTTATCTATTTCTCTGCTTCTCCTTCCTTTATAGTTCCATTAATGGTTAGAGGGTTAAACTGAGAGAAAGTCTTCCATGCTCGATCAATAGCCATCCCTTAAGCATCTCCATCCACTCTCATCCCAGACAATCCAGGTCTACTACCAGAACCATGAGATGGTTCCAATCTACTCTCATGAGCTTCCTCTTGTCTCCTTTGTTCCTCTTCACGACCTTAATTATGGAGCAGAATGTCGTGGTCTTGAACAGTTCTCTGAATATTCCTCATCATATCCCACAATTCTTTAAGAATTGTATCATTACCCTAGGGCCTTTGTTGTTGTTCCACTTGTATCTCTGGCTATATCTCTGGTATAGGCCCATCATTCTCCAGTAAATTACCAGCATTTCAGATGCTTCTTCTAACCATTTTTTCCCCTCCTAAGGAAGAAACCAAGTAGAAAAGGGGAATTAGTGGGAAATAAAGGAAATGAGACAAAGGGAAAGAGTTGTGTACATAAAGTTGTAACTAATGAGAATGAATGCAATAGACACATCGCCACAACCAAATCTCAAAACCTGAAAACTGATACCCAAATGTAATTGTCCACCTTGACATTACCAAAATTCACCACACAATCACAACAAACAATCATAATTAGGAGCAAAGATTGCTCATGAGCTCACATTATATATGTAAGGGTTAAAACTAATAATCCTTTAAAAATAATTGTGGAATAATTGGAATCCCATAAAAACCCTTCAAATTGGTAGTTTGAGCTAAAACTTAATGATTTATAAAGTTATAGGAAGCATGGAAAAGTTTTGGGAAGCAAAACACTTCAAAACAGGGCCAAAAATGTCATTTTTGAGTGTTTTGGTCCATACGCCGTGGCTCGTGGTCTATGCACCGCAGCATGTGGTACAAAAAGTCAAGTTTTCTCACTGTATCGTGCACTGTGGCTTGCGCAAAATGCGCCGCGGCGCACGTGAATACTGTCATGACAGCTTTTCTGGTCGAACTTCCAATGCACACCATTTTCACATCCGATGTCCTATTGGAGTGATTCAAGTACCTACATAAAGCTTCTTTAATAAGCTAACTAATGGTACAAGTTTTTTTATGATCCGACAGCATATGAGAATTTTAGACCTCATGTAAAAGTTAGTTTTTAAAGAGATTTTCAAGCATCCAAGTACTAAAAACTCATAACTTATACCATTAACCCATAGTAAGGCTTGAACTAAGTCCAATAGACTAAAATATACTTGAATGAATATTCAAATATATAAAAACATATCAAACACAAAATTTGGCCACTCAATGGCCCTTTTGCTCAAAATGGCCAAAATACACAATTAACACTACAAGCACTATTTAGCCTCTATTGCTACTTACTACACTACACTACAAATGCATTATTACTACATAGATAAAACATTCCTTGCACTTGTATTAGTATTTTAGCTCATCACCACAAAAATTTTTACATATTCACATCATATATAATATTGGGCTAAAACACAAAATAACGTAGTGTGAAACAAATGCAACCAATCAAAATAATATGCATTCCTAGTTGGCAACATATAATATCATATAACAAGTTTATGTACACCACTCAAACTATAATCCGGCATTACTACTCGACGTAGAAAATCTACAAATCCTTGCCCGATTCCTTCCTTCGCTCAGTCTCAGCTGCAGAACCTGTAAAATGATAACCACAGGGTGAGACAAAAATTTCAGAAACTAAGACAATTTACTATATTGAATAATGATCTATCTCATATTTTACATGTTGAAACACTTGGTTTTTGGCATCAAATTGTGCATAATAGGGTTTAATTCCCAGTTTTGAGTTGTCATTTCTAGATTGACTTTATGAACCCTAGTAGTGCTATTTGATGATTGTTTTGACACTTTCATATCCTAATTTGAGATCTTGGGCATTAATTCTCTTCTTTTCCTTTTTATTTCTTTTTGTTTAGAATTTATTTAGTCTTGTGTTTTTATTTTCAGATTTTGTGAGGGCAGTTTTGAAATCAAGGATCAAAAGCTAGTCCACATGCTTGGAGAAATTCAAGAGATAGCAAATAAATAAAGATGAAGAATTTAGGGGCTGTTGGGCGCAAATTCCAGAATTATTTGAGGGATGATGTAGCACAATTATTCAGATTTAATTGGGGAGAATTAATTAAATAAAAAATCAAAGGAGCATGGGAAGCATTGAGGGACACATCATCAAGTGAAGAAGAGGCATGGGAGGTGTGACATGATCAGATCTAATGGGATGACATGTGGCAGCTGATTGGGAGCCTAAGGAGGAGTCACATTTCCCACACATGCTCACATGTCCCTTGCCACATTTTCCACCTCATTTTTATTCTCATTTTAGCTTATTTTCGTCCATTTTTCCAGCTCATTTCAGATCTGGACTTTCCTTGTTTTTATCACCATCCACTTTGGTTTTATCACCACTCACATTTTCCACACATACTTAATCCTTCATTTTTTATTTTTCATATTCATTCTTCACCTTTACTTGTCAGATTTTTCCAGATTTCTCTCTCTTCTTCTTCATTCATTTTCGTCCAGCACTGTTCATCCGTTTTTCAGATTTCATTTCTTCATCTTCCATCATCAACACTTGGTCCAGATCATCATTCCTTCTCTATTCAGATGTTTGTCCACTTTCTTCTCCATTCCAGCTTGCATTTTCGTCCATCTCTTGTCCAGATTTCCAGATTGCAACTTCTTCATCTTCATTCATCCATGGAAGCTTCTCAAGCTCAAGGTCTGATTCAAGCAAAGAGGAAGAGCATGAGAGGCTGATCATTTAGAGCTCCAAGAAAGATGACTTGACATTATGAGATTTTCAGATTTGTAATTGTTGTTCATTTTCTTGATTTCATGTTCTTGTCTTGATTCTTTGAGGATTTCGAATTTTGAACCTGTTTTGGTTGAAGACTTTGTGATTCTAATTCAGATTTGATGAGAATATGAATGTTGAATTTAGATTTTCATGCTATTTTCAGTTCTGGAATTTATGATTTACCTTGATGTTCTAGGGTTATTCATAAGTTCTTGCTGATTCTTGTTCAAGTTCTTGTGTAGACTTGAGTTAGATCCATATTGGTTATATGAATTTGACTTAAGCTGTTTTTCTTCCACTAGTTTTGGTCTGAAACTTGTGTAGAACAAGGCTGAATATAGTGTTAATTTTTAAGTTCACTTGACCTAGATTCATTAGTGTCCATTGAGTCTAATGGTGCACCACACTTAGAGGTTTCTAAGTGTCTCATTTTAGGTTAATCAAGAAGGTTTATGATGTTATAATTCTGGAAATCAATGATTAATGTTAGGAAATCTAACTTGGGCTCACCATAATCATCATTCATTTCATTCCAACTAAAACAGAATTTTGCAAACATTTATTGTTGCATTATAGAGTTAGTTTAGTCACTTGAAAATTCAGATTAATTTGTAAGCATTTGAACAATGATTTGTATGCTTTGCTCTCTAGGGAAATGACCTAGAATACTCACTTCTACATTCTAGTAAAATTTGATAACCCAAGGCGACTAAAGGGTTCATCAATAACATGCCAAGTTATAGACAAGCCTTAAATGAAGTAAAATAAGCACAACATATAAAATTACTACAAGTTACATGCATGATCCCTAACCATTCAGTCCTCCAATACTCCTGACCAAATCAATAGGCTATTTCACTGAACCAAATCACATGTATGGTCTCCAAGCTTAGCATTCGTGGTAGGACTACCCGGCCAAGGTGTCCTAAACCACTTCTAGGCTACTAGTTCCCCCTATTACAAGTAATTGGGGTGTCATTACTCCAACACCACATCCTACAAATGTTAAGGAGCATAGTCTCCAACTCTGCACCCTTTTGGATACTAAGGAGAGTAAGTCTCCAATACTACACTCATTTTCGGGTATTAAGAAGAGTAAATACTGCACATAGCATCTTGAGGTGCCAGCAGTGCCATATGGACTTACTTAATCTTCACTAACTCCACTAGGGTGACCTCCCACCCTGTAATATGCCACAATTCACTATATATCTCTACTTAACCATGCATAAACAACTTTCCAAACAAATATAAACAAATCTTACCATTTACTTCAAAAATATAGAATTTCTCAAATCAATACTTCACTCATTTTCTAAAATAGTTAACTTTTAACGAATTTATACATATATATACTCAACAAATCATAAAAAAAGCAACTTGAGAATAACTTATACAAAATAATAAATAATGCAAATTATCTAATTACCTCAACCTTTTTATTACTAAAAGGGTTACCCGTAGTACTAAATTTCTTCTTGTGTCAAGTCTTCCCACACCACAATCTACATCAACATGTACTATATGTTAATTTTCAATTAACACAAGCACTATTAGCTATCAATAACCTCTCAATTCTCTCACTTTTCACTCATATTCTCAACAAAGAGGCTTGTTAAGATTAGAATTTGTTGATACAATCCCTTTAAGCCTTCCTCTAACTCTCTCACAATATAACACTTAGTATCTCAATGTATCATACTTCAAAACCCCATGATCAAGTTAGGGCTTGATCCAAATTTCACCAAACAAGAAATAGCTTTTTATTACCACATATCCAACATTAATAAACCTAAATCAAACCTTTAGAGTGAATAAAAACCTTTAAAAGATAGACTCATGGCTTAATCCAATCAGTCCAAATTCTCACTCTTCCAAATCCCAAGGAAAATGAGATGAAAAGGTAGAGGAGAAGGGTAGGAAACTTATTCAAGAGTGTGAAAGCTCAATTTGTCTTCAAAATCCTCTCAAATTGATGCCCTAGTAGTGCCCAAAGTTGCCTCCTTTGTGATCTAAGTTTTCCAACCCAAAAACTGTCAATTTCTAATGATTGGCAAAATTTTAAGTTGCCTACTGTGCCATGCACCGTAGCACACACCACTCAAGCCATGGCTCATGACGCAGCAAGCAATAAGTGGATTTTGCTCCCCCAAATGCCTCCCGACTTGATCCGACTTTTATCCTAACTCAATTTAGAGCCAAATATTACCCAAAAATTTAATTAGCACCCCAAAAACATAATTAAATAAATTAATAATATTTTTAACTAATTTATCCCTTAATTAATTAAATTTTTCTAGATTTAAAATTTTCGGATGTTACATGCACCAATATTGATAATTCTGAATCCAAGGCTTCCTTTTGAGGTGTGCACGAATGCTTCTCTAAAAGGTTTGGGTTGTGTGCTGATGCAAGATGGATGAGTAGTGGCCTATGAATCAAGGCAATTGAGACTACATGAAGAAAATTACCCAACTCATGATCCAGAACTTGCAATAGTGGTCTTTGCATTGAAGAGTTGGCATCATTACTTGAATGGTTCAATGTTTAGTGTGTTTAGCCACCATAAGAGTTTGAAGTATCTGATAGATTAGAAAGAGTTGAATATGAGATAGAGAGATGGATAGAATTGATCTAGGATTATAATCTTGAGTTCAAATGCCATCATGGGAAGCTAATGTGGTAGTAGATGCATTGAGTGGGAAGATACCACACATAGCTAGTTTGATGGTCCAAGAGCACAATTTGATAGAGTCTTTCATAGATTCTCAACAAGATGCACTGTTGAAAGTATTAGTTAGTGCCTATACTACTATGATTAGTAGTCATTTCTGGAAAGAGTTGAGAATGGCGCAGCTAGAAGATGAGTATCTTCTCAAGATTTGAGAAGAGGTTGAGTCAAATTTGTCTAAGGATTTCAGTTTTAATGATGATGGATTTGTGGTATAATAGGATAGAATTTGTGTGCCTAATTTTCTGAACTTGAAGAGAGTGATCTTGAATGAAGCACATTGCAGTAAATATACTATTCATCTAGGAGTTACAAAGATGTATCTTATTGGTGGTGGCCAAGAGTAAAAAGAAAGGAGATGGAGTTTGTAGCATGGTGTTTGACTTGACAAAAGGTTAAGATCGACCATCAAAGGCCAGCTGGAGCATTGTAGCTATTAGATGCCTAAGTAAAAATAGGACAGCATTTCTATAGATTTTATTTTTAGATTGCCAAGAAGTTAGTTTGGGCACAATGCTATCTGGGTGATTATTGACCAATTGACAATGTTAGCTTATTTTCTAGCCATTAGGATTAGTGATTCTTTAGAGAAGCTAGCAGAGACATATAATCGAGAGGTTATGTGTTTGCATGGAGTACCAAAGGATATAGTTTTTGACCATAATCTGGGGTTTACATCCAGATTCTAGGGAGAATTGTAAAGAGCTGTAGGTCCTACTTTAAAGTTTAATATCGATTATCATCCTCAAACCAACAGGTAGACTGAGTGAACCATTTAGACTTTAGAAGATGTGTTGTAATCTTATGTATTGGAGTTGCGTGGTAGCTAGGATAGCCTTTTACCATTGGCTGAGTTTGCATACAATAATAGCTACCATTCTAGCATTTAAATGGCACCATTGAAGCTCTGTATGGAAAGAAGTGCAGATCATAGTTATGTTAGACTGAATTAAGTGAGAAAAGTATTATGGGTCCTAACATTATGGACCAAACTACTCAAAAGATTGAGTTGATATGGTAGAAACTATTGATAACTCAAAGCAGCCAAAAGAATTATGCCAATTGATGAAGAAGGCTATTGGAGTTTCTAGTAGGTGACTACATGTTTTTGAAAGTTATGCCAGTAATAGGAATCGGAAGGTCAATTAGATCTATGAAATTAACTCCTAAATTCATGGGTCCATTTGAAGTTTTGGAGAGAATTACGCCAATTGCCTATCGAGTAGCTTTACCTCCATAATTATCTAGGATTCATGACGTATGTCATGTGTCATAGCTCAAGAAATACCAATTGGATCCTTCTCATGTGATTTTGCTTGTAGAAGTGGAGCTATAAGAGAATATGACCTATAAAGCAGAACCCAAAATGAATAGTGCATATGAAGAACAAGCAATTGAGGAATAAGACTATTTAATTAGTAAAGGTGTTCTGAAAGGGTATGACTCCAAGTGACACAACTTGGGAGAAGAAACAAAAATGAGGCAGCAAAATCCTCAATTGTTCCCTCAGGTGTGTGCGAGTTAATAGATGTTTCAATTTTAAGGACAAAATTCTTAAAAGGAAGGGAGAGCTGTAACATCTTGAATTTTTAATCTTGCATTAATAACTGATTAAGGAATGAATTAGTGAGTTAATGCAAGATTAGGATTCTGGATAGTAAAGTATTGTTTTGACTCATTAGGATAATGTTTGAACAAATATAAGAACGGCATCCTGAAGTGGAGTGTGTGAATATAGTGAGGATTTCCCTTACTGTGCCACGCACCACGATTGAGGCTAGTTGCCCCGTGGTGCATGGTACAAAATTATGATTAATTGGGACATGGAGCCGCTCATGGAATAGAAGGCGAAAGAGGGAAAATAACCTCAGGCGTGGAGAAGAGAAAGGAGGTTTCTTAGGGCATCGAGTTTTGAGAGAAAGGAAGATGTTTTTGACCTATTATTTATCGGGCAAGTCTCATACTACCTTGACCTCCGATTCTACCCTATTTTTTCTTATTTTAAACTATTGAGAAATTGATGTTCTTTTTCTTAGGTGATTGAAATTTAGAGTTTTGAGTACTTGATTATGCTTGTTCTGCAATTAGAAGATTACTTTTGATTTTTTTATTGCTTGAATTGTCAATTTTTACAATGTTAGTGTTTAAATTGATTGAAAATTGACTTATATAGTTATAATTTTTTTAAGTTTTTAAATTAATATATATAGTGTTTAATGTCGATTATGTGATTTTCATTAAAAATTTTCTTTTATTGAAGTTGTTATAGGATCATATATAAGATTTGTTGTTGATTATATGGGTTTTCTAAGGGCATAAATAAAACTAAGGTAATATTAACTTTTAAGCCATTATGTTGCTGATTTTTTTTTTTGAAATTGTTGTTAGGTATAACTTTATATGGTTATTGTTGTTGATGTCATTTAGATTAATAAAGAAAGGGCATAAAGTGTAATCTCCTCCTATATCTGCTCGATATAGAAAAAGATTAACTAAATCATCACATTACAATCACCATAATAATCAAAAACTTTATTTGAAAGGCTTGGCCCCAAGACTCATTTTACAAAAATCATTGAAATCATAATTCATCTGAATAATGTGCAGTGGAAACAACCCATAAGCATTCATAACATAAATTGCATGCAATAAAAAACACAAAATTAAATTGGAAGATAGGCTATATGATAGGAATTGTCACTTCTCCTCAAAATCAAACTAAAGCTAACCCTAATACAATATAGGGCCAACCCTAGGTCATCTCTCGAGGAATGATTTTAAGTCTAATTTAAAAGTTATCTAGTAAAATAAATCACCTAAATTTTGAAGTTGATTAACTAATTGCTAATCTAATTATCTAGTGAATTAAGCTAGAAAACTAATCCTAATTTTGAAAGAAGTGACTTCTCAATTTAAGTAGGAACCTTAGGGTATTGTTAATGGAAGATTCCTAGCCTTTAATTAATTATGGCAGCTCACTCAACTCCTCTTCCTTGGCTGAAAAATGCATTTACTCAAGACAACTATCTCAAGTATCCTTAGCTTCACTAATTCAATTTCCTAAGTGCTATTACAAGCCCTTAGGTAACCTTATTAGCTTAGCTCTAAAATTAACCAATTGTTTAGCTAAAATTCATTCTCAAATGCCACTATCCAAAGCTATACCTAAGTTTAAAACTATAAAAACTCAAGCAACTCATCAAGTATTCACCACACATATACATGCTAAACTAATACAAGATATTCACCTATTGAAATCACATATTACCATGCAAATTCATAGAGTAGATGAGATTCTAACAGCACATGGGTCATGAAATTCAACTTAAAAATCTTGTTTCAACATTACAAATTACAAACAACCATGTAACTAAAGTCAAATTGAACCACAATCAACAATAGTCATAGTATTCTAATGGAATTTAAACAAGATGAAGAAATAGTTGAGCTTAGCCAAGTAAAGACTTCAAAACTCCTCTTCTATCAACTCTCCCCTAGGATTCCATGGAGACTCTAGCTAGAAAACATCAAGAGCACTTTGCTTCCTCCATGAACACAACTAGGCTGTGGCACATGCTTCATGCTTCTTGATGGATTGAGCTTCAAATCTCCTTCTAGTTGCTTGGGGTTAGTTTGGCCTTGAGAGAGGAGAAGAATGGTGGAAGAATTGAGTGGATTTGATGGTGAAAAGAGGAAGAAATGGTGGCTGGACATGCTGTATTGTAGAGAGAAGGAGGAGAAAATGAAGAACACCAAGAACATGAGAGAAAAAATGTGGAAGATGAATGAATGAGTGTTTGATCTGATTGGATGGGGTAAATGGTGTTCTCCCCCTTGTTTTCCATCAGCTGAAAGCTTAATTAAAAAAATAAGAAAAGAAATTAAAATGGAAATGGGAGCCTTGTCACACTTGCTAGGTGGCAACCTCCTATTGGTTTGTAGATGATTCCAATGTGTGTGTAATTTCTTATGTGTCATCCACATCATTTAAGCTGATTTAATATTCCAAAAATAGCAGAAATCACATGCAAATGCTCAGCCATTGACCTCAAGGAGTGTTGACTTTAATTTCCTAATTGATGCAAAAGTTATATGCCACCTATGTCACATAAATCACATAATTCAATTAAATGAGATGTGATATAATAAAATTTAATTAATGTTCAGAATTAAATTCATAATTAGAATATTAAATTAACCAAGTTTCAGGCTACACAAAATTATTTAAAATTTTCAGACAAAGGCAAACCGAAAACTAGGTCAAACTAAAACACTTAAGTAAGTGTTGACTTTTTTATTTAATTACTTCCAAACTAAAATGAATTTTAAAAATATAATTTCACCACTCATCAACTGGATATAAAATGTACTTTTTCAATTTTTCTTGTACAGTTTCTCAAAAGTTTATTTTGTGGACCAAAATGCCCCTAGTGTACTGAACCTAAAAATTTAGGCAAAATTTCAAATCTAATGCAATGTGTGCACTTGAAGGTGATAAATTATTAATAAAAGGATTCTAACTGACAAATAAAAGTGGGTAACAAATGTGTTCTATCACTATGCATTGTGGTGTGTAATACGTGTATCATGGCATGTGGCACAGAGCCACACACCTAACCTTCTGTGTTATGCACTGCGAGCTTGTGACATCATGTGTCATGAAGCACTAATTCAAATTTTCTACTGCTACTTTGACAGCAAAAATGATGAACTTCTAGCATGCATCATTTTCACATACAACGTCTAATCTGAGTGATTCAAGCACCCAGACGAAACTTATTTGTCAACTAGCTAATAAGATAGGTTTGGATACAATCTAATGTTCTGATTGAAATTTGGACATCTAGGTGTAAAAAGTCACTTTTTACAAAAATTTCACGCACACAAGCGCTCAAATCGAACCATTTGTCTTATTAGACCATATAACGCCTTGAACTAAGTCTAAAAGGACCCAACACATCTGATTAACCATAATATATCACATATATTCACATATATCAAAATTCAGCATTCTATAGCCCATTTTCACATTTCACAAAATTTCAGCAATTAACACAATTGGCCTACTTGGCCATTTCTCACCACATATCACCACAAATTCACTACTTTACACATTTACAACACAATCACAACTCAATTTTAGCCCTAAATTACTCATTTCATCATAATTTTATACATTGGCTAAGATTCACCAAAACTCACAACATTCATTACAATTTCTTCATTTAACAACTTATAACTATTTATATCATGCATATAACCTATGGCAACTCATGTATGCAAATTTCACACTAGATTAGTTCATTACACAAACTTTAAGTTCACACAGCTTCAACAACTCTAAGCCGGTCCAAACTCATTTCCCTTGCCCTAATCACTATTTTGTCTTGTAAAAATGTAACCACGGGGTGAGATAAAAATCTTAATAATAGTATAACTCACTCTTATTGATTATCACATGCAACTATATAAAAGTAAAGCATAATATATCTTTTAATATAGCACAACCTACATATCACATATTTTATTCCAAATCTATTCTTATCATCACACTCTACAAGTGTGAACTCCCACCCTTATTATAATCATGCTTTTTGAACCATTCATAGGTTTCCAATCACCACTTTACTCATATATATACATATACGCATTTCCATATCAAATTATACAATTTCATTACTTGTTTAACCAAAATCTTTTTTTATGCAATAAACATTCAATGCTACAAAACATGCTTAGTTCAAAACAATTTCATGCACTATATAGCATACTCGCATATAAGTACAACAAATAGTCAAACAAAGGAAGTTATTTAGTTACCTCAATACTTCTGTCACTAGAAAGGTTACTCATGGATTTTAGTTACCATTTAGTCACAAGCTTCATTTCTCAACTCAAATGCACAGTATGCCAATCTAAACACAATTTAGTCAATTGGTCCAATTTGACCAAAAATACATAATTTTTTATTTATCCATTTTAGATCTATTATTACTCGATTACTACTTTACATCACCTCAATTGGTCTCATTACAATTAAACAAGACTTTCACCCTAAAATCTCATTGAATTAGGGCCAAATTGAGCCTATGTGTTCAAAGCTCTATCATTCAGCTTAAACCAGTTATAAAGCTTTAATTTAACTCTTAAGAACCTTTTTATTACTATTGTGCAAGAATCAAACCCCTAAAATTTCATCGATTCAATTTCTCTATAACTCATTTTTACAGCAATTTGGGTAGAATGGAAGGTAAGGGTTATATATAGCTTATCCGCTAAGTTATTGATCAAAAGAACCTTTCACGGCTCT
The DNA here is from genome assembly GCF_029017545.1 of Prosopis cineraria. Lineage (NCBI taxonomy): Eukaryota > Viridiplantae > Streptophyta > Magnoliopsida > Fabales > Fabaceae > Prosopis > Prosopis cineraria. The sequence goes on along the minus strand of NW_026555343.1, from coordinate 21,056,249 downwards.
AAAATCTCTTGCCTTATCACAACTTCGCTTGCTCTCCTCTCCTTTCATGTGTTTTATGATCTTTCTCTTATGAAATTCATGAAATTTCATGACTTAAGAAGTTACTTTTTAGTCCATGTGCCATAGTGCATGCAGTACTAGCCCGAAGCATGGCACAGTGAAAAGAATTCTCACCATATGCACTTGCTTCAACCCGAAATGCAATCCTTTCACCCGTACCTAATCATTTAACATTCAAAGAACACAAATTATCAAGTAACCATCTAAATTTATAATCCTTTACTAACTACCACTTTACCCCTGATTAATAACTAATGATAGGGTTAGAAATTTGAGATGTTACATTATAAATTATAAATTAATAACTAATCTTGTATTAATGATTGATTAGGAATGAATTAGTGATTTAATATGGGATTAGGGTTCTGAGTAGTCAAGTGTTATATGGATTCATTGTTGGAAATTGTGCCCTAGGGTCAATCATTGTACTATACACATTGTTATTTAATGAATTTCTCTTTTGTTATCATAACAATTGCATGTTCAATATGATAACTATATCATTGGATAAACTATAATGATTGTCCTAAATGTCCCTGGTCAGTTATCTTTGAGGGATCATAGATGAAACAAGACTGGTATGACTTTGATTAATTATACAGATACAAATTAAAGTCATAGGCACTTGAAAGAGTATAAGGTACTGGACCGACCCATTATGAGAAAGTTGCATGGTACAAGTCATAAACTTATCTCATATGTAACTATATCACTAAGCCCTTTGACCTCAGATCATTATGGATTCCTACATGATGACCACTAAACTTTGACCTAGTTAAAAGTCACCTTTGATTGGGTGATCAAAAAGGCTATGATTGAGTTTAGTGATATTCATGCAGAGGAATATGAGTGGTCAAGATGAAATTTGTCCCTCATATTAAGTGAGCGATATTACTAGGCCCTTCGATGAGTTCTTGAGAAAATGTATGGAATGGAAAGGGTTTTTCTATTGCTACTATCAGTCTACTCAGAGATCGAGAAAGTAATGATCAAGTAAAGAAAAATGACAATTCCATGTCTCATACTTGATCGAAATATCACGTGACAAAAGAGATGTGATATGGTTGCATGATAGGTTATATTAGATCATTGATCCTTATGTAAATTGGGTAGTTGCAATGTCTTATTAGAGGCTACTTGTAACTTGTGGGCTAATGGCGTAATTAGCCCACTGGCAATTTCATATGGACCTACAAGTTTGCACACAAGAATGGCTTAACTCGAGCTATAATGTCCAAGTTCGTTGAATATAGAGTATGTCTAGATTCAATAAATGTAATATAGGGTGAATGAATTTATATATATATATATATTTGCATATATATATTTGATAAATATTTATATGAAATATAAAATTCAAAATATAATTTTATATATATGATATATGTATATATAATTAAATATAGACAATATATATATATATATATATATATTTGAAATATATATATGTATCTATATATTCATGTATATATATAATATAATATGTATATGTGATATATATTATATTATATTATATTATGTTAGTTTTAAATTTAATTTTATATGATAGATTAAATTTTATAACTAACATGGTAAGAGAAAATATCATGTCAGTTTTATAATTTGAATTTATAAGATAAATTCGAATTAGATAAATATTATGGATTAAATTTATAAGATAAATTTAATTAAATTTTCGTGAGCTTTTAAGTGAAAGACAAAAACCCTTATCTATATACTATATATAGATAGAGACATCCTTATGAAGGAAGAGAGAGAGTTAGAAAAGTTCTGACGGCAAAAACACTTTGAGAGCCATGAAACACCCTATAGAAAGAAAAACTAACATTCAAAGAAGAACGGATGCTGAGAGTGCTAGCATGCTATTCGAGTTAGAAAGCTATTCATGTGGATAACGATAGAGAGAGCAGATCTATGTTGTTAGCTCTTATAATCCAAATGTGCGCCAACTTTAAAGAATTAAAAGGTAACTCTTCTATCCACCTTGACATAAATGAGTTTGTTTGGTCTATATCAAGATAAGGACTTTAAAATTTTAATCTTCCATTGTGCCTCCCTATCCAATACTCATTGGGGTCTTATATGAACAAATACATGCAAAAGAGTGGAATCTCGAAGCAGACGTGTGAGTATAGTAAGGATTTCCCTCATTGTGCCATGTATTACGGTGGGGGATAGATGCACCATAGCGCATGATGCAGAACTTTGATTAATAATACTTGTCTAGCTTGTAGAAAACATAAGGGAGAACATGGGAGAAGAGCTCAGGCATGAAGAAGAGAGGGAGATCTATTATGGCAAGTAAAGTTAGGAGAAAGAATAGTTTTTTTGACATGTTACTTATCGGGTAAGTCATGCACTATCTTAACCTCTGAATCTACCCTAATTTCACATAGTTCTAACTAGTGAGAAATTGAATTTAGGAGTTTTAAGGAGTTAATTTCTTACTCAATAGTAAAGAAAGGTTCTTCAGAAGTAAACTGGTGCTTAGTGACTAGTTGGAGTTGAAATGATAAAGCTCTAAAGCTATAGGCAAGATCTCCCCTAATCTAGAGAGAGAGTAGTGAGAGAAAATTGCTAGAAAATGTTAAAGCTTGAAATGTGGAGTAATCAATAGTAATGTGTGTAATCGGGTGTGAAACGTGAATTTGATAGCGATTAAGTGCTTAAATGTGATGATTGGCACTTTTTGTCAATAGAGAAATTGACTTTAGATTGCCAATTTTGTGCAGATTCTAGTGTGTGTGATACACGAATTATGATAAAGGAACTTGAATAGGGTTGTTGGAACATAGGTAAACCTTTCTAGCAAACAGAAAGGTTTAGGTACCATATAGTTTATTTTGTTTATTAACTATTATAACTGTGTAAAAGTAAATATCAAATGGTATATTGTGAATTTATGAGTTTTATGCATGATTTTTATTAAAATGGTTTTAGAATGAACATTGATTTGTGAAATGGAATTTGAAAGGTCACTAATTTCAATAGATATATATATATATATGGTATGAAAGTATATATGGTGGAAATGTTGATAATTAGTGAAAATTGTGTAAGAACATGATCATAGGGGGTGAGAGTTCACCCAAGATATATGGAGATGTGTGTGTGGAGATATGTGAATGAAAAATCTATATGGTCGAGCTGACACCATAAGATATCTGGTACAGCATTATACGGGCTGTTACCATAGGTAATCTAGTACAGCATATTATGGGCCTATTACCATGAGACATCTGGGCAATCTGGAAACTCCCTAATGCTCGATAGGGTGCGATTAGGAGTCAATGATGCCTATATCACAAGTGTGTGAAAATGGAAACCATAGTCCATATGTGGGTTAGATTATCCTTGGCCGGTGTTTCTACCACCGAACGTGTGCTTGAGTCGACAAGTGGTTGATCCAGGAGAGCTTATGATTTCATGTCGGGGAGCATTGGAGGTTTGGTGGCTAGATGATGATATTAGTGTATATTTATGTCGAGGAGCACCGCGGCATGTGGTCTTTTGTAGACACCTGTGCTACTACGCACGTATCAGAATCTGTTGTCAAATTTCAGATTCTAATATGAACTTTGAAAGTGCGTCGTTTTTGCATCTGATGGTTGATTAGTGTGATTCAAGCGCCCGCACGAAGCTTATTTCAAAATCTAACCAATGACTTTAGTTTTGTTTAAATATGATATTCCATTTGAAAATTGGACACCTAAGTGCATTTTGATGGTTTTAATTCAAAATTTGCCATTTGAGCATCACCAATCAAAAATATAAGTCATTGGCCACTCCAGGGGCCTTGACCACATTCAAATGGACAATATACACTTGATTAACTATCTATACAATATAACACACATACACACAATTAGCCTATAAATTGCCTATTACACATAACCTAGGAAAATTCACATTTTTTCCATTCAATTCATACACATGACCAATTTCACATACATATCCCACATCCACACATATTATCATTCATCTACTAGCTCACACTATTATTCATCATATATGCTCATCTACTAGCTCACAGTAACAAATGTGATAGATCATATATGCTCATCATATATGCTCATTCATCATATAATTTGTTACTCATTTTTATTTATCAATTAGGACCCTTTTATTAATGATTTATCACCTTCAAGTGTGTTGCATTAGATTTGGAATTTTGCCTAAGTTTCTAGGTTCAATGCACTAGGGGCATTTTGGTCCAAAAAATGAACTTTTAAGAAGATACACAAGAAAAATTGAAAAAGTGCATTTTATGTCTAGGTGATGAGTAGTGAAATTAAATTTTTAAAATTAATTTTAGTTTGGGAGTAATTAAATAAAAAAGTTAATACTTTCTTAAGTGTCTTAGTTTGACCTAATTTTCGGTTTGCCTTTGTGTAAAATTTTTTATATAATTTTGTATAGCCTAAAACTTGGTTAATTTAATAAACTCTCCCTTTTAATTATGAATCTAATTCTGAACATTAATTAGATTTTATTATATCACATGCCATTTCATTGAATTATGTGATTTATGTGACAATGGTGGCATGTAATTTGTGCATCAATTGGGCAATTGAAGTCAACACTCCTTGAGGTCAATGGCTAAGCATTTGCACGTGATTTATGCTATTTTTGGAATATTAAATTAGCTTAAATGATGTAGATGACAAATGAGAAATTACACACATTAAAATTATCTACAAACCAATAGGAGGTTGCTATCGTGCAAGTGTGACAAGCTCTCATTTCCATTTTAATTTCTTTTCTTATTTTTTAATTAAGCCTTCAGCTGATGGGAAACAAGGGGTAGCATGTCCATTCAGCTCCCAATGGAGATCCAACACTCATTTCATTCATCTTCCATATTTTCTCTCTCGTTCATATTGTTCTTTATTTTCTTTCTTTTGTTCTTCATTTTCCAGCACCCTAACCTCCATTTTCAGCCACCAAACCTCCACAAAACTCATACCATTCTTCTCCTCTCTTCACTTTCGTTCCATCCCTTTCATTTTCACAAGGATTGAAGCTCATTTCCATCATTCAAAAGCTATGGAGCTTGGCCTTCACAAGCAATCACTAGGGTTCTTGAATATGATGAATATTGGCTAATTTCTTTGGTGGAATCCTAGAGAGATGAATATGGAGAATGAGTCTTGAGCTTCAAATTGGTTAAGTTCTTTTGTTTCCTATCCTCTTCTCTTTTTACTAGATGGTTAGATTCCTTAATCTAGGGTTTAAACATCTTAGCTTGTAAATTCTAATTTGAATTTGATATTGATGTAAAGAGAGAGGATTGTTTCATTTAATTTCTTCCTTGGACAGCTATGACTGAATTTTTCCACTCTTTGTTTGGCACATAATCTTGTATTTTTCAATTAGTAAATTACTTATGTTAATATTGTATAATCTTGTGGTGTTAATGCTTGTATTGTTGAGTAGCCTGACATAATCTTGCGGTTGCTCACAATTGGTTAATTTTTACCATGACTGTTGAGAGGAGATTTTGAGTGAATCACTTGGCTAATTTCTTCACCAATTGGTTAATTGAACTAGGGACTTTAATCTAAGACCTAGGAGGTTAGCTAATTAGGTTAATTGGCTTAGAATAATTTTCTTAAGTCATGACAGCTTTAGTCAAGAGGAAAAGGAAGCTAAACTTAGCCTAATCATCAGAAGATAATAAGTTCAAAATTAACTAATCTCTAGGGTTCCACTCTTGTGAAAAAAGAAGTGCATTTCACGCACTTTATTTAGCATTTTAATCATTAGGTAATTAGTTTAGATAATTAAGTAACTAAATTCCTACAACTTTACTAGATAGCTTTTAATTAGACTAAGACCATTCTTTAGGAGATGACCTAGGGTTGACCCTATATTGCATTAGTATTACCTTTAGTTTAATTTTGAGAATAAGCGATTAATTGCCTATCAAAATTTTGGCGCCGTTCTCAAGGAGTGGTTTAGATTTAATTCTAAGGTTGTTTAGTGCTTAATTTACATCTTTGGTGTTCTTAAAAAATTTTGTAAAAAATTATAAATTTTTTTTGTGTTTTATTTAGTGTTTTTGTGTTTTGAGTATTTTTATTCTTTTTTGGAAAAAAATAAAAAAAATTAGTGCAATTTTCATCGGTTTGGTGTAGAGTTTCAAAATACTCTGTTTCTAGTGTCTCTATCTAAAATTAAAAAATTAACTGGGAATGAGTCTGATGGAATTTGAACTTGAAATTTATTTTATTGAAAGCTATATATCTTAGCTTTATGTTAAAATTAGTTTGGTCAATTTTTGACGTGGAAGTGTCCTGTGGAAATTTTACAAACTAACAAGATCTAGGGAGCCTTTACAGAGGACTCCCAAAACCCTATTTCAACTTTGAGTTGGCATATCTTCCTCTCTGTGCGTCTAAATGGATTGATTCTAGTCTCATTTTTCTTACCACTATCTTAGCTTTGTTTCTTGTGTTTAGGATTTTCTTCAATTTTTTCATTTTCCTATTTGAAAGTTTGTTAGAATCTCTGAAGGTCTTCTAGACAAAATCCTGTTTCTCCAGACCTGTGGACCAACTTGTGAAAATTTTAGGAACGATTGGGAAGGATTTGTAGTCTAAAAGTTTTATATAATTTTCCTATATATTGCTTGTGTCTCTCATAAAATTTTTAGGAGAATTGCTCATGTGGATTGGCTGCTAGAAAATTCACAAGTTCACTACCTCCAGAGAGCTTGGTTTCATGATCATGATTCATTCCATCATTTATTTGACATGCATTCTCATCCATTTTCGGCACCTAACATTGATCATATATCCTATTTTCATAATCAATTTCAATAATATAACTTTGATTGTCTACCCCCATATTATGATCATTTCCATCTAAGTCATAATTATGAATTTTTCCAATCCCATGAGTTTTGAATCCAATCTAAGAACTCATGTTGAGCATACACCACCCATTGACATTGAGAATCTAGAAAAATTATATGCACAAAGGGGTAAATTTTATTGTGTGCATTATGAGGCTACCTCCCACTTCTATTATGATTATCCTATTCTAAAAGGATACTGTGAACCATATGGAGTAGCCCAAGCCCCACAAGAGAGCAATTATATGTTTCAAGTTGAAGATACACAAAAAGTTGCTCATGAAGCTATTGAGAACACAAATACACCTCAAGCCACTCAATCTCCAAAAAAGGAGTCAATCTAACCCTTCAAGAGGTAATTTCTCCTATTCCTATTAAGGTTGATTATTCTTCACATTTGACTTTATCTAATGATGAGCATAATAATTTAAATGATGATGACATAGATGAAGAAATTACAATTGAATCACCTTGGATGTTTGAGCATGAATCATATTGTGAAAAAGTATACCCTTGGGAGAAAAACCCTTTGAGTCTATATGATAATTCTCTTGATTTAAATTCAAATATCATTGAAAGTGTTGACTCTTCACTTAGCTTGAATAAAGAAAATAAAATGAATGTTGATGGTGGCGATAATGTATCTTGTGTGCTTGAAATTCCAATTCCTTTTTGTGATATTATTGATAGTGCATATGCACTTGTTTCTTCTAACTATGATGTGCTTGATAAAGGTTGTTTACCTTCTTTTGTAGGTGAACAAGGCAATGTGGCCAAACCATCTATTAGTTTCAAGGAGGAACTTGCTCAACTTGAAGAGGCTAATATGCAAGGCTTATAAGAAATTGAGGACAAGTCACAAGAAGGGGGGATTTTGGAGGATTTAAAGCATAAAGAAATTGAAGTTAAAGTATGCTCTTGAAAATCCTAATGGTGAAAGGATCAAAGGAGCTAATGTTGAGGAATTTCCTCTACTCGAGCTTGATGTCTAAAAGGTTTCCAAGCTATTGGAGGAAAGTTCTGCTCTTATGGTACCATTAGCCGAGCACCCCATTGAAATGCTTGAAGAGGCTGTGGCTCCTACTGAGGATTTGAACAAGGAATTGAAAATAACTCAAGATGACAAGGAGGTTGGAATTCAAGGAATTGATTTTACAAAGCCAAATGGTAATAAGAAATAATATTGATTTAATCCTTGATGATTTTGATGATGAGTTGGCTTTGTTTCATAGTACTTGTTCTAATTCCCTATTCACTTGTGATTGTTCACATAATTCTCCATGCCCTAATTGTTTAGAAATTAATTCATTTGTGTTTGAAAAGAGTAGCAATCATTTACTTGATGAAATAATTGATTATGCATGTTTGTGTGAAATTAATCATGAGTGCACTTCTTTGGAACCCAATATGCTTAAAGAAGGGTTCTTTGTTGATTTTATAGGTCTAAATAAAAGATATGGCCAAGAGCCCACATGTACTTAGAGGATTTATCATTGCAATAGAAGAGAACTTGGCTAATGATAAAGATGATCAACCACATGGAGTTATGGAACAATCCACATCATACATCTTGGAGCCATTACAAATTGATCCTGAGCCTCCACCCAAGATGCTTGGAATGAAGATGACAATGAGTAGATTTATGCTACTCCTCAAGGATAAAAATTTCAACTTCAAGAGCTTGTGGAGATTTAAACTAGGTTGTATCTTCTTCACCTTTGCTCTTTACTTTACTTTGCTTTATGCTTTAATTTGTTGATTGAGTAAATTGCGAGTGTGAGGGAGATGAATCTAGTAGGAAAAAAGGTAGAATTTCATTCTTTTTGGTTTGTTTTGTGTTTTAGTTTGGAAAAAAAAATTCTGCACCACACTTTTGTTATACATTCATTAATTCACCTTGTTTTATCACTAGTCTATACATACATTAAGTACAATGCATGATTTAAGTGTGGGAGAGAGAAATAAATATTTTGTTTTGTTTTGGTTTGGTTTTTGGAAAAAATTTTTGAAAAAATTTAAAAAAACTTGCTTTGCCTTGTTTTGTTTTGTTTAAGGTTACTTAATGACCTAACTCTTGAATGGATATTTTGATGCTTGAGATATGGTAATTTTTATGATTGAATAGGTGTAAAGTGAACATTCTTTTACCTTGAATTAATGGATTAGAGTGCCACATTATCCTTTCATGGAAGAGGCTAAATACTTATGTGTGATTAATTTCTTAGTGATGTTACCCTCTAAAATTTGTTTCACTTCTTATTTGAGATCACATGTCTTGCACTTGTTTGATAGAAGATGAAAGATGGCATTCATAAAAATAGCCAAGAGCCAAATAGCCAACCTATTATTATTGATTATCCTTTGTTAGCCACTTTGCACTTTTGGTTTGATTCTTAAAAAGATATTCACCCTATTTTTCTCCAAGGAATGCATGTTACACTTTTATATATCATTTTAATATTCACTGCATGTCCTAGATAAAATGAGTGGATGCCTATTATCATTTTTCTATCCATCACTTTTTATCCTTTATTGTTACACCATTACATCTATTATTTTCATTGTTTTCAAAGAGTTAGGGGCAACCAAAAGAAAAAGAAAAAAAAGATAGATTTGAAAAAAATATATAGTCAAAAAGAAAAGAAATAAAGTTGCTAGAAAAAGAAACAAAAAGAAGAAAAAAGAAGGAGAAAAAGAAAAGAAAGAAAAGAATAAAAAGTTACCTAGCTCATCCATTCCATTTGCTTTATTAATTATTGTTATTGCTTTCCATCCTCATTATGTTAAGGTAGCCACTCAATTGAATTAGATTATACTTTGCATATTAAGGGAATATATCTTAACCTTAGCATTATTTTGATGTTAACCCTATTTTTTTTTTCATACATGCATTTTTTAGACATCCTTTCATTACCTATATTACAACCTAATAAAGTCCACTTGATTCTTGATTGCAAGTGTTATTTAGTGATGGAGATGTTGAAGGATTACAATTTTATGGCAAGATTTATCCTAAGGAATTTTGAGTGAAATTTAATACCTTATACACTTTGAGTGATGAGAGCAAATACTTTATCTAGAAGGCTTATTCTTTGACATTGATTCTTAGTAAGGGTTCGTTTGTGATGTGCATGATTCTTTCCTAATTATTGCCACATTGATTGATAATTTATAGAAGTTCATGAGCTAGTATTTTAGTAACTTTGAACATTATTTTTCTCTTGTTTCTTTGTCTTATAGTTTCTTTTGGGACCTTTTTCACTTGATTTTGCCTGGAGTGTAAAAGATAAGTGTGGGGGAATTGATAGAATACATTTATTACTCACTTTTATTTGTCAATTAAGACCCTTTTATTAATAATTTATTCACCTTCAATTGCACACATTGCATTAGAATTGGACTTTTGCCTTAGTTTCTAGGTTTAGTGCATTAGGAGCATTTTGGTCCAAAAAAATGAACTTTTGAGAAAATGTACAAGAAAAATTAAAAAAGTGCATTTTATGTCTAGTTGATGGGTGGTCAAATTAAATTTTTAAAATTAATTTTAGTTTGGGAGTAATTAAATAAAAAATTTAACACTTTCTTAAGTGTCTTAGTTTAACCTATTTTTCTTAATAGCCCATGGATTTAGTCACCGATGTTTAGGAGGTTCGGTTAGAATCTGAGGATCATGCATTTTGACTTGTGATGTGTGTGTTTAGTGTCATGTGTTTCCATGATCATGTAACTTTTGATATCCCACTTTTCATGCTCATTTATTCATGTATGTAACTTTTGTAGGTCCAATTTTAATCATGTATTTATTTTTTATTTCTAGACACCTTATACTCTTAAGTGGGGCAATTTTATCCTTAAACTATTTTTTTGAGAAGCAAAAAAAACTCTCTTTGTTAATTAACCATTAATTCTACGATTATATCCTGACGTGGCCTGTTTTTTAAGCCCACGCACAAAGATAGGTAAGATTCTGACCATATCCTTTGGTGCTAATTTATTCTTAAACATTTTTTTCAAGAGCACTGAACACCTTGAAGTCTTATTAAAATAAAATTTAATATATATTGCCAAAATATTAAATATTTTTATATTTAATAATTTAAATATTTTTATTTATAAATATTCATTCAAAATTTGTAAATTACTTTTTAAATATTAACAACTCAAACTAGTATTTTATATATTTATAGATGACTTCTTAATTTTTATATATCAATTTTTAATTTTTTTTCTGAGACAGTGCCCAAAACATTATACTTTTTGTTCATGTCAGAACTTACTTATATTTTTAATATTGATTAAGTTTCTTAATTTTTTTAGTCAATTAAAGATTTTTATCCAAAATATTAGACTACCAAAATTTAATATTCTCTGAATGTTGCAGTGTTAAAAGTAAAATTAGAAATATGACAATTAGAACTAACAAAATGACAACAAAAATTTTTATTTAAAAGATATCGCTTATTCCTTTAATGTACAGCAAACAAGTTTACTTAAAAGGAAAAAAGTGGAGAGGTGAGAAGAAAAAATCCTTTGTTAATTTGGAGGTTCATTCCCTTTATTTTTAATACTAAATTGCAAAATATTAAAATATTAATTTGGGTGATGTAATGTTTTAAATAATAATATTTAAATAATTAGATATTAAAATATTTAATATTTTAATAATATTTATTAAATTTTATTTTAATAAGACTTCAGGGTGCCTAGCACTCTTAGAAAAAGACTTGAGGAGCTCAGTGCTCCTGAAAAAAGAGTTTAGGAGCAAATTAACATTAAAGGACATGTCAAAGTCTTATATGTCATTCTACATGGGCCCCATGCATATGTTATGTCACCATATAATGACAAAGTTAACGGTTCATTATTGGAGGGGTTTTTTGCTCCTCAAATACTTACTCGATAAGTAACAGGTCAGAAACGCCGTCCTTGCTCTCGAAATCAGTTACCTAGCAGAGGTCCCTTTTCTTTTCCATACTTGATTCCTCTTTTCCTCTTTTTTCTTCTATTTCATGAGCTGCTTCACATCCCAATTAATCAAAATTCTGTACCATGCTCTACAGTGCATCTATCCTCCACCACAGTGCGTCGCATAGTAAGGAAAATGCTCACTATGCTCACAAACTCTACTTTGAGACCTCATTCTTCCACTCATATCTGTTTGTATAACATTTTAAGGACTCAATATAACATTCCACTATTTAGAATACTCATCTTACATTAAATTACCAATTCATTTCATAATCAATCATTAACACAGGATCAAAAATTCGAGATGTTACACAAGCTAATGGGTAGTGATCATTAATTTCCTCTATAGTTTGCCCATTGCTTGAAAACATATTGGGACAACTCTTTAAGGACCTCTTCAATCTGTGATACGTTATATTTATCTAGATATGCATCCTTGAAGTACTATAAAGCCAAACATAACCACATAAATTGTTAAAAATAGTGTAATATAATGTATATTAATAAAAATAATAAATTAGAGATATAGGACATACTTGGCTAACCAATCCCATCATCCGGTGCATGTTTGACTTTGTCTTTCATGTGCGTCATGATATTATAGCCACAATCCGTAGCTATGACACATTGTTTTAGACTGATCTAACAAAAAAAGTTAGTTATCATATAATAAATTAAATTTGATGAAATAAATAAAGGGTAAATGAATACCTTATTATCATCCAATCAAATACATTCTCATAATTATAGCTAGGGTTGCAAGGTATATTTTTCACACTTTGGTACATGTAGACAGCTTTACATAACAATATGAAACTTAATATAAAAGACTACAAAGAAATAATAACTTACCCCCATGTAGAAAAATTATTTAACTTATTGAACTAGAAATAATAACTTACATACATGCAAAAAAAATTATTTAACTTACTAATTGAACCACTATGATATGTTTGTGATTACTCGAGTTACTCCAAGAGGATCAAGGTACCATATCATACTTCTATATAGATCAAACATGAGTAGCATCTAATGGCCCATATCACAATGAGTACATATTATCATGCTTTATACAAAAAAACTTAATTAAACATATTCAAACAATACAACAAAAAATGATTCACCCATCACAAATTGTGCTAAGAAAATTTGATTCTCCTTAGGAGAATGTTGGCACAAGTAATTGTAGATGTCTTTTGATTTACTATCCAGTTGCATCTTGCTCATTACCCCAATTCCATGAGGGAGTTAAAGTGAGGATTTATCAAAAAAGCACCCTATTCCCTATATACTATCATCAATGTGTGAAGGTACCTTATATGTAAAAATAATAATTAGATCAATAAAATGTGTTCAATAAATTATTCAAGATAGTTGATCAATGTGTGAAAGTACCTTATAAAAAGATTACACAGACTCATGCTTGCTTGCTCACGGTTGACAACCTCTATGACAATCTAATTATTGATGTTATCATAAGGGTCATGATTGCCATAAATACAATCAATTCAAAAAGAAATAGTCACATGCAATTGGCAGTGCTTATTGGTAGGAAGTGCTTTGGATTTAGAGGTAGAGGGAAACATAGCCTTCAGTGGTCTAGGTTTTTTTTAAGGGAAATGTTATAAAATTCTTGAGCCCTCTCAAAAGGCTTCTTTTTCTTGCCCTTTCCCTTATTATCCCTTGAAAACTTTTTTACAAGAAGCTTGTCAATAGGCTTCAAACACATAATATTAGTAATCAATCTAAATAGAAGAGAAAGTACAATGTTGAAAAAGGTTTTAATTGATATACATTGAACATAATTTTCCAAATTTAGTATCTAAATTCTTAACCTTTTCAAATGGCTCCTTACAAGTCAATGTCTTCGGTGGCCTATCTTTTTCTGATTTCTCATTAAAAGATTTTGCCCATTGACGGTTCCAATGCTCCTTGCACAACCATCTACGATGTCCCAAATAGACATTCTTTGCATGCTATAACCTCACTGAATGTGTGCTGTCTTCACAAATAGGACATCCAAGATGTCCTTTAATGTTATATCTTGATAAATTATTATATGCTAGATAGCCATTGATATTACCAAGAAGAATGGCTCTCAATTTGAACTTCTCTTCCCTTAGCCATCATAGACTTTTGTAACTATCTCCTAAAGTAACTTCATGTCTTCAACCAGTGGAGTCAAGTATATGCCTATGTTATTCTTAGGTTTCTTGGTGATAGAACTCATTTATTACACACATTTTTATGCTAATTAGGACCATTTATCATGTTACACATTGCATTAGAAGTGAAAATTTTCCTATGAGTCTAGGTTTTATGCAGTAGGGTCCAAAAATGAACTTTTGAGAAAATGTACAAAAGAAATTGATAAAATTATGTTAAGTATAGAAGAAGAGTGGTCAAATTAGTTTTTACAAATTCATTTTAGTTCGGGAGTAATTAATGAAAGTTAGCACTTTTTATTTAACTTTCTTAAGTGTGTTCTTTTGACCTAGTTTTGGTTTTGTATTTATGTGTGAATTTTGTACAGCTTTATGCACCTATTAGACATTTTTAATAAGTTCTCCTTTCTAAATATGAATGTAATGCTGCACTTTAATTATATTTTATGATGTCACATTTTATTAAATTGAATTATGTGTATTTTGTGACATAGGTGAAATATGCACGTGTATCAATTAGGGAAAAATGTCAAGGAAGGACAAGTGCTTATTTGGTCTATGGAAATGCTATCATCAGTTGGAGACTGATCTAATTAAATTTTCAGTGAATCATGGGATTAAATTGACACATTTTGGAATATTCTACAAGCTAATAGGGGCATGCCACCTAGTAAGCCTCTTCCATGTGACTTGGATTCACTTGCATTTTCATTTCATTTTCTTTTATTTTAATTAATTAGTGGCTGATCCTAAACAAGTTCATCATTTTTCCATGGACGCTCAACTCAGCTTGTACAAGTTCTTAGAGAGCGAGATGAAGATGATGATTTCTAGCTAAATTCTTAATGGAATCCTATGAAGGATTTGATGGAAGAGGAGCATTGAAGATCATTCTTGACTAAGCTCCTTCTAATTCTCACCTTGCTTCATTTAAATTGCTGTACTATGATTATAGTTGAATTGTTGTTCATTTTGGCTTTAGAATCATGGTTGGATGATAATGGTTCTAATGATACAAGATTGTTGACTTGATTTCTTCCTTTTTTGGTCTTGTTTAATTTGGCCATCAAGTGATTTTTGCATATATTAATTTGATTTTCAATTGACGGTGATGATCTTGCATAAACTCTACATGGTTGTGTTTGGTTAGTGTTTGATCAAATTATTGAGTTACATTATTGTGTGCTTGGCAAGCTTGAAATCATAGCCTAGGGGGAAAATTTCAATAGAACACTTAATCAATTTTTAAGCTAGGCTAATAAGATAACCTAAGGGCTTGTATTAAGGTCTTAGGGAATTGAATTAGTTAAGTTAGATTGCTAAGATAGCTGTGTAGGTTAATCATCTTTTAGGCTAAGGGGACAAGAATAAGTGAGTTTCCATAATCAGTTTGAAAGTAAGGATTCTTCCATTAACAAGTTCCTGTGTTCTTACTTGATAGGGGAATTTCACCTTCTTGTGAAAAGATATAAGGTTGATCGATATACTACATTTAGGTTAATTGTTGTATTATTTTGTTAGAGTGTGCGATAGCCTGAATGTAACATCTTGATTTTTAATTCCCTGATTAATGAAATCTAATTAGGATAATTAAGTAATTTGAAGTAGTGTGTGGCCAAAGAGGTCTAATAATCTTGTTTGGTGCCATTTCAGCCCTAGTTGTGGGTTTAGTATTGAGGCAGACTACCCGGGCATCAAAGGAGAAGAAAAAAGAAGAGTTGAAGTTGCTATGCCATATGCCGCAGTGCGTAGATTGTCCACTATGGTGCACAGCCATCTTTGAGCGAGGGAGGACCTCTCCGTGCCATGCACCGCGCACTTTATCAGATGCGAAATGAGATAGAAAAAGAAAGAAGAGAAAAGAGAGAAAGAAGTAGTGCATCACAGCTCTGCTAAGGATTTCTTGGGGAATACTTTGAGAGTATTTTAAAGGCTACAAACACCCAAGGTAAGTATCATACTCATTAATCTCCCCTTTTCTTCCACATTTATGATTTTATGGTTAAGGTTTGATAGTGAAAGTGGGATTTCAGTCCATATAGGTTATGGGTCCGAATTTGTCTTGGGTTTTTAGGCACCATAAATACCTAAAAATCTTATCTATTGTGGGTGGTTGGAAGTTTGTGATGCCATTAATAGGGATTTAATGGCTTATTAATGCTATTGGGGGCTAAAGGTAATTATTAAACCTAATGGTTAGGCTCCACCTTTTGTAAAGTGAAGGTTGGGTAATTTAGAAATAGAGATTGAGGGTTCAACTATTTGAATTTGTTATGTTGATAGAATTTAACTTGGTTGACTGCAGTTTTGACTCTTGGTCACCTATTGGAGTGGAAATTCAAACTTGGAAGCTAATTGATTGAGGGGTAAACCTTTAACCTCTCAAAGGTTTGAGGTAACCAGGGAAAAACTTTACTTTGGGTAGTTGTATGTTAATTGATTGTTGAGTTCGAATGGTGAATGTTACATGCATGAGATTGATTTTTATATAAAACTATAAATATGTTTCATTTAGTTCATGAAAATGCTATTTTTGACTTGAAAGCGCAACATGCAAAGTCAAGAGAGTTTTAACTATGAATGTTGTTGTTGTTGTTGTTGAAAGATGTATGTGATGAGGTGTAAAGGTAGTTGTTTGTTAATGAAAAATATATTTTTAGGAAAAGGTGAGAATACACACTTAGGTAGTGCAAGGTCGTGAGCCCAATGTGATTGTGATAAAAGTGAATAAATTAAAGAGAAAAAGTAAACTCAAGTGAGTAATGATTATGGTATAATTAGTGATAGGAGTTCGCCTAAGAATTTAAGAGTAGATAAAATCCATATGGTAATTAGGCTGCCCTCCGGTACATGGGGGCTATAGCCTTATCCTACTATTTGTCGAAGGACTATCCCATAGTTTGTCGAGGGACTAGAACCTAGCTATCTCCACTGGTTTAATGAGGAGAATAACCTAGGGTATGAGACACACCAAGGATTCGAGAATGGGATAAGCCGTGGTCTGAGAGTGAGTCCTGCAATCTTTAGCCAGGTCACACCTCACGATTAGTGACCTTAGGTAGTCCAGTCACACGGACGAAGCCTTAATCAGTGTTATAGCCCACAATTTTAGTCTGAAAAAATAAGGAGGATATAAGGTTAGTTAATCATTGCCTAAGTAAATATATGATGTGTCACACATGCTAAGTAGTGGCAGGTCACAAGAGTATAGGTCATGTCACATATCTGAGAATATGGTGACAATGCACCTAGTTATATGAGTAAAGAAGCTATAGAGGGATAAATGATAAATTGTGAAATATGTGGACTTGTTTTACATATTTAATCTCCTTGTACATAAATTCATTTTATAATTGATATATAACTGTATAGGGTAGATTCAACCTTGGTTACTGAGTGGCTAGACTCACTCCTCTTTTTAAATACTTTTCAAGCTCTAGCTCTGGTGTTGAGAGGGAGAAGACTAAAGAGGTGGAGAATTAGTATGTTCCTATTGTATGCCTCTAGTTTAGCTTTAATTGTGTAAGAGTATATTGCTTGCCAATTCTAGGATGCATATTACCCTCACTTGCACTATTTTGGTTGTTGAAAATGTTAGATTTGTATTTTAAGCCCTTAACATTTGTGTATGTTGTTATGTATATGTTTATAGGGCCAAAATACTAGTACAAGTGTAGAAATGAAGATTTGAGCATGTTTTGAATGATTTGAGCTATATGCAATTCTAATTTACCTCCTCCTTTGTTTTTGTTAAATTGGGGTTGAGGAGTGAATTTTAGTTATAATGTTATCTCGGTGTTTGTGATATATTGTATTGGTAGTAGTCCTAAGTCCATTGGACATGGTTCAGGTGTTAGGAAAGGTTTTTTGGCACTTGTTGAGGGTTTTGGACATCTACTTTGTGTAAAAGTGTTAAATAGTGATTAAAATGTGTTTGGGTGTCTAACTTTTTAGGGTGACTTGTTTTTGGAGTAAAACTTATGACATTAGTTAGTATAGGAAAGGAGCTTTCCGTAAACACCTAGGTTATGTTATTCAGACGTTAGATGAAGAATCGGGGCGAGTCAAAAGTTCCCTAATTTTGCTGTCATTTTGATAGCAGAACTAGTGAAAATTGGTGCAACACGCCGCGGTGCATGGTGTAACCTCCTCCTATATCCAATTAATATAAGAGAAAACTACAGTGTTACCACTACCTCACATCCATCACATGACTCAAATTCCATTTTAAAAAGCTATGGTCGAAGTCTTACTTTATAAAATCAATTAAATCTCAATTCAATTAGAAAAAACACAGCGAAAATAAATCATACACTTTCCAAATACATAGTGAACTTAACCCACCAACATTCCTAACTTAAATGCATGCATTTCAGCACACAAAATAAAACTGAATTTTTGGTACGTGCGCCACGGAGGACGATCAGTGCACTGTGGCATGTGGCACAGAGCCACACACTCACCCTATTTGTGATGTGCATCGTGGCATGTGCCCCCATGCACTACGGCACGCCTGTCCGAACTTCTACTGTCATTTTGACAGCAAAAATGATGAACTTCCGACATATGCCATTTTCTCATACGATATCCAATTAGAGTGATTCAAGCACCTATATAGCTTGTATACTAACTAATGAGAAATGTTTGGACATGATCTAATGGTTTGATCAAAATTTGGATACCTAGGTGCAAAAAGTCACTTTTCTGAAAAATTTTGCGCACCCAAGCGCTCAAATCGATCCCTTTCTCTCATTAGACCACACT
The DNA here is from genome assembly GCF_029017545.1 of Prosopis cineraria. Classification (NCBI taxonomy): domain Eukaryota; kingdom Viridiplantae; phylum Streptophyta; class Magnoliopsida; order Fabales; family Fabaceae; genus Prosopis; species Prosopis cineraria. The sequence goes on along the minus strand of NW_026555343.1, from coordinate 21,037,436 downwards.
AGGCCTTGAACCAAGTCTAAAAGGATTTAATACACCTGATTGACCATAATTAATCACAATCATGCACATATATTGAAATTTAACCCTGCTACGGCCAATTTCCACAATTTACTAATTTAACATATTATGCCATTTTTTGGCATAACTTAGCCCACTTGGCTATTTCTCAACTCATACATATGCAATATTCACAATACAATCTTAGCCTCTAAATTACTCATTTCATCATAATTTGTCATTTGGCTTAAGATTCACCAATCATAATCACAATACAATCTTAGTCCCCAAATTACTCATTCCCTCATAATTTTTCCTTTGGCTTAAGATTGTCAATTCCTCACAATACAATCTGAGTCACTCCACCTACATCTTGCTTTCAAGTTATAAAATCTCAATATTATGGACAATATTGTCAATTCACAACCTTCATACAAAAGCGTCTCTACATAACATTTCAATCTCTATAACATTTATGGAAAATCATTGAGTACCTCTTCCATGGCATCTTCTAACTCTTTGAGATAGTCGGCCACATATAAACTTGTGTCAAAATTAGGGAAATGACAACTTTTAGTGTGTTGCTTGCTACAATTAATCTCATCCAGTGTCTTTTCAAGTAGTATGCAACATTTATAACTCTAATCGACTTCAAATTCCACCAAGTGGTTTTCAAATTTTCATGGAGACTGGCTAACAAAATTACCTTTTAAATAGGGGCAAAATTATTTTCAGATTTTTAGAATACTCACTTGCAAACTTAATGAATTCTTGAACCCTATCCTAGTATTCTTGAGATGTACGCTTAGAAAGACTTCCATCTCTTATTCATTATGCCAATCTTGTGTAAATTATTTAAAAATAAAATGTGATTAGCAACTCAATGTCAATTTGGATAGTTAAAGAAAGACAAAATCAATGCTTGAGTCACGTGTTGTCACATATTATCCCTTTCTTATTGTAGGATCAACTCTAGTACATTAAACATGATTTAAATCACTTGAAAAATTTTGGCAGCATAACAACTTAAAATTGTTATACCCCATACCTAATGCTTTCTCTTTATACAATGTTAACATAAAAACTACTTCAAACAATTTCACCAAAGCTCCTATTTTAATGGGAAACAATAGTTTTAAAAAAATCGGCAACATGAGAGCATAAATATGACTTATTCTCAGGCCTAATAATGCCTTGGGACATCATTATAAGAAGAAAATATAGAACAATATAACAACACCAAATTCTGAGAACAAATTGAAAGAGAGCAACCTATTATTTAAATCAATAGAGAAAAAAATGAAAGCACATCATTATTTAGATTAGAAAAAACTATAACCCAATATTTAGAACGCCAATCATTATGTCAAAAAATGCAAGAAAAAACTACTAACTCAGTTAAAAAAAAATAAAAACTCATTCTATCAAATAGTTAAAGAAACCAATGTAACAATCACTTAAAGCAACTAATAGAAGAACAAGACTCATGATATATTATAAATTTTTTCTAACTTAATGCTTACACAATCTCTCTCTCTCTCTCACACACACACACCCCCATATAAGCAATAAAACAAAAATAAGACAGTTCAAAAAAACAATATAGAGTAACAATGGAGAAAACCCACAGTATATATATACACAATTCACTGAGGAAAGGAGAGATCCAAAATACAATACAAATGATAATGGAAGAAGAGTAGGAATAGAAAATACACACCTAATAGGCATGCAATAGAGGAGAGAAGAAATAATCACTCTACCATGACCCACGGCTCCAATGTAATGTCAGCTGTGACACTACTAAAACAACACCCTAAACACACCATTATGATAACAAGGAATAATAAAATTTTCTAAATAAAGTTATCACATAATGTTTAGGCTCAAACCATCGGTTAAAGATGATTTAAATCATGTTTAAAACATGATTTAAATCATGTCTCATTACACTTGAAAATTTTTTGGCAACAACAACTTAAAATTGTTATACCCCATGCCTTATGCTTTCTCTTTATACAATGTTAACATAAAAAATACTTCAAACAATTTCACCATAGCTCTTATTTGAATGGAAAACAATAGTTTAAAACAAAAATCAGCAACATCAGAGCATCAATATGAATTATTCTCAGGCCTAATAATGCCTTGTTATTAAGAAGAAATATAGAGCAATATCACAACACCAAATTTTGAGAACAAATTGAAAGAGAGCAACCTATTATTTAAAACAATAGAGAAAAACTGAAACCAAATCATTATTTAGATTTGAAGAAGCCATAACCTAATATTTAGAACACCAATCATTATGTCAAAGAAAGCAAGAAAAAACTACCAACTCAATTAAAAAATAAAAACTCGTTCTATCAAATAATTAAAGAAACCATTGTAACTATCACTTAAAGAAACTAATAGAGTAACAAAACTCATGATATATTATAAATTTTTTCTAACTTAATGCTTACACAATCTCTCTCAAATACACACACACCCCTATGTATGCAATAAAGAAAAAATAAGATAGTTCAAGAAACAAATATAGAGTAACAATGGAGGAAACCCATGGTATATATATATACACAATTCACCGATGGAAGGAGAGATCCAAAATACAATACAAATGATAATGGAAGGGTAGGAATAAAAAATACACACCTAATAGGCATGCAATAGAGGAGAGAAGAAATAATCACTCTACCATGACCTACAACTCTAATGTAATGTCAGCCGTGACATTACCAAAATAACACCCTAAACATACCATTATGATAATGAGGAATAATAAAATTTCATAAATAAGGTTATCACAGTCACGGCACCACTATGCCGATCCTAACTCTTCCCTTTACTTTGATCACTACTTTAACCTCTAAAAATGTAACTGTGTGGTGAGATAAAAATTTCAGTAATATAATAATTCTCTACTATCGACTATCACATGCAACTATATAAAAGTACAACATAATATACCACTAACCATAGCATATAATATAACTTTTACTATAAATCTCATCAATATATAACATTTCACCACTTTTAAATTATAATCATCAAATTTCTCCACTTTTCACCAATTTCCTAACATACAACATGCTTACTGTAAATGCCCAAAAGGAGATGAATTGGGCTAATTAAAAATTTAAATGAATTGCAATAATGATAAGATAAATTAATGAAATCACCAATCACAAGAGTAAATAAGCAGAGCTTGACATGAGTGATTTATCCTAGTTTGACTCCTACCACTTGAGTCTATATCCAGTCCCCAAGAACCTCTTGAGATTTCTAACTATATTACCAAGATTAATTCGGGCTCATGGTTTCCTCAATACATCAATAGACTACTCAATAAGTCTAAAACTCTCCCCTTTACAAAGGTAATGATAAATTCTATTAAACTTCCTGAGCTTAAGTTCCTCTATTTTGAAGATGTAAAACAGGGATAAGCAGAGTAAGTTTAAGAATAAACTACTACTAGTTTTAAACTCTCTTTTAGAGTAGACATACAATTAATAAAGGTCTCTATAAATAAATGATACACAAAAGGGAGGTAAACTTTCATGCTCAAATAAATGCAAAATGTTCTTGTTGTTTCACGTCATTCCTCTCTTCCTTCAAGTTTTATAAATGAGTCTATTTATAGTTGAGGATCATAAATGATATCTATTAGGCTCATAAATTTTTTTGTTAGAGGTTTCTTGTGATTTATTTCCTTCTTGCTTTGTGTTTCCTCAGATATTTGAGCTTCTCTGAGGTTGTTTGATGGATTAGCCAATGGAACAATACTTTACATTAAAAGATTTCCTCTTTTGTAAAATAATGGCTAAAAACATTAAATGCTTCTAACCAAAGTGGTTGGAGCTTATACATTTTGGTATAACAGAAAATAAGCTTGGTGACAAAATCAAACATGATCAACCAAAATAACTTCAAGAAAATAATTGTGTTTAAATATCATCTGGTAAAGATATAGAGTGAACACAATTGATTTTGGATGAAACAAAGGATTAAAAGATGAGTTCAAATAACCTTCAGAAGATATGAAAAACAAAGCAAAAAGATTCATAGTAGTACTAGTGTTACTGAGTCCTAGCACCAGTGTTAAAATGATGAGCAAACTCTAAAAGAAGGTCATAGCACAGGTGTTGTTCTTATAGTACCGGTATAAACCAATACATAAAAGACAGATTGTTAATAATTTTGAGGGAATAAGAATATTTCTGAAAAGACTACTCAGTACTGGTGTTAAAAAGGAAATAACACCATAGTAACAAATCAATATTTCTGAAAGGACAGTGTCGGTGTTGAAGTGTTAACACAGGTGTTGCACAAACTTGAACAAAACTTAGTATAGATGCTAACCAAGTAACATAGTTGTTATCTTAATTCAACTAAAGTAAATGAAGAATAAGACTGATGTTAAATAAATAGTACTAGTGTAAGGAAAAGGATTCAAATAAGAGAGAATTAATTGCACAGGTTTAAAGGAATAACATTAGTGTTATAATGGGTAGGATCAGTGATATAAGAAATATAAAACTATAGAACAGTGAAAATAACAGAAGTAGCACCGGTATTAAGGCTTCCAGCACCAGTGCTATCAACACTTAGATAACACTTTAGAACCAGACAACTTTAAGTACAAATATTATAGTTAAGTCAAATACTTAACTAACAAAATAGCATACCTTCTGTTACGTATAAACTCTCACTTAGTCAGATTTGATTAATGTCAAGCTAATTAACTTGGTTTTAGTTAAGAAAGCTTGAAATGCATAAAACTTCTCTTTATTTTGTAATCATAAAAACCAAGGTTTAATATTTACTATCGAACTAAACCTCCAAATCTCCTCGACTCAAAACCATAAGCTGGCCTTAGACTAATATACACTCTTATTAACCTTGAGCTCACCTTCAATTGTAGAATCACCTGGTCAAAGGTATTTTATCTCACTTCTAGACTATGGTTTCCCCTAATACATAGAATGAGGTGTATTTAACTCCAACACCGCATCACATTAATACTAAGGAGTTCAGATCTCTAACACCACACCTCAATAGATACTGAGGAGATAATCTTCAACACCCCACCTTAATAGATACTAAGGAGATAATCTTCAACAACACACCTTGAAAGGTATCAAGGAGATACAATTCTCCAATATCGCACCCCATTAGGTACTAAGGAGAATAATGCCATATGGTCTATCTCTATATTTCTACACGGGTGAACTCCCACCCCTATGATCATGCTTCCAGACATATCTCATCTTTATACATATATAAGTCACACACATATATACAACCTCAACACACACACATACCTTAAGCATGCAATTCATAAAATCCCTTTCTTTGTTAACCAATTTCATGCATAAACACCTTTGATAAACACATTTTCATGCATTACTACTCATACTTGCAATCAGTTATATTAGATAATCAAATAGAGGAAGTTGTTTGGTTACCTCAACTCTTCTGTGACAAAAAAGGTTACCCATAGTACATTTTAACCGCTACTCATTTCTTCATGCCTCTTTTCTCACTCTACTCATGAGATGTGCCAATCTACACACAATTGGCACAATTAGTCAATTGACTAAAACCACTAAATTACTACTTAAGGCTATATTTGGCCATTAATTCATTTTCGCTTATCTATTTTAAGTTAGTTACCACTCAATTATCTCTTTATATCACTTCAAATGATCTCAATTCACCCCAACACCATTTCCACCCCTATTTCCACTAAACTAGGGCTAAAATTGAGCTTACAGGTTCAAAGCTCTTTCGTTCAACTCTAAATTAGTTATAATGCTCTAATTTAACTCTCGAGAACCTTTTTATTACTGATTAGACACATTATTTACATACTTTATCCATGCATTTAGGACCTACTTTGCATGATATATTCCTAAACTACTTGCATTCTTGGTGTTCAAAGTGATAAAATTGCCTAAGGGGTGAATTTATGCACTAGGGGTATTTTAGTCCAAATTTGCACTTCTTATGGAAAATTGGGTTTTTGTTGGACTAACTGTCAATTTTTTCTAGATTTATCATGGTCTAATTGGTTTTCAAAAATTTATTTTGGTTTAGGAGATATTGCACAAAAGTTACACTTTGGGGTTGTTAACTTGGTTGACCTAGTTTGGGCTTTACATATACATGTGTTTACATTATGCTTCTCACGTGGCATTGCCCTTGAATTTAATCTATAAATATTGTAACATCCTGAATTCAATCCCTAGAACTAGCTGCTAATTAGGGGTAAACTAGTAATTAGTGGATTGATTGTGGTTTGGGTGTTGAGTTGATAAATTGTATTGATAGGATTAAAAGGTAGGATGAAAATCTAAGGCAAAACATGTGAGCACAAGTGGGAGTCTTCTTGCTGTGCCATGTATCGCGGTGCATCGTCCAGGGATCATTTAAAGCTGACATGATCAGCTCATGAAATCAGAAGAGAAAAGGCTGAAAACACATTTGGAGGGGAAAAGGAGTCCATCTCTGATAGGGCAAGTCATAACTAGAGCTCGGGAGTTTGCTTTGATTAATAACTTACTGTGTAAGTATTGCGTAATCCCAAGCTTCGATTCTTCCCCATTTTTATTGAATTTCATCAATTCAAAAACTAAATCATGAGGTTCTAAAGTATTGTAATCTAACAGAAAGGGTTAAAATGGGCTATTCAATATAGAACTAAGGTTTTTTTACTAGTATGGAGTTGAATGGTTTAACTTTGAGAGTTTAAGCTCAATATGGCCTAAAATTTAAGTTGAAACTGAGAAATTAGGTAAATGATTAAGTTAGAAAATTGTTATGCTTGTTTGAGTAGCCTATAGGGCTAACGACTATAAATAATGGATAAGTAAATTCAAAAGGGTTCAATTGAACTATTTCATGTATTAAGGGATTCAGATTAGCTGAACCAATGCTTATGTGAAGTGTTGATAATTTACTAAGGGGCACTATGTTATGTAGATTGAGCACTTGTGAAATTGTTCATGACAATCTATTCCTTTGGGAGCTTAGTGTGGTTGGTGAGCCTTAGTAGTGAGGGTTAAAGGTAACTGGAGTAACTCTTTTACTTGTTTGTTTGTGAAATTGTTTGCAAGTATTTTGATATAAATACATGTATTGTATTATGTTGTAAACTAATAGAGTAGCAGCATTATGAAAGTATATACATGCGGGTGTGTGAGTATTGATTGAAATAAATTTGAGGTGGCACATTCATTGCCATGCATCACATCTGCAAGAATACCCTGGATCATGGTAGGGGGATGCGACCCTACCATGAGGAGGTCCAGGAAGTCCTGATGATTCAGAGCATAGAGTTTGACTTTGTCATTATGAACTTAGGATGTTGAATGATCCATGAGATTACCCTAGACTAGTGTAGAAGGTTGAGGTCCTACTCTATATAAGGCTAGGAAGTTCTGATGATCTAAAGCATAGAGTTTAACTCCACTATGATGGACTAAGGAGATCACCTATACGTAAAAAGGATTACTTGGTCTGAGCAGTAGTATGGTAGGCCTTGTTCCTTTTGATTGAAAGTCCTGGTTTGAGTGTAGAGATTACTTTGTTAGGTGGAACAAGGAACCCATTGCACGAGCATAACGAGATTGATGAGACTGAATTCCTATATATGCATATCATATTATTTTTATTGATACATATGCTACTTTATTGCTTGTTTATGATTTTGCTTACTAACTGGTAATTGGGGTTACCTTTAAGTTACTGGAACGTATGTCTCACTTTGTTACTTTTGAACACATGTGAAGAGAGCATGAGAAGGTTGGACAAGGAAGTGAGGAAAGAGTAGCTTCATTTGGTAGTGGTATGACTACCATTAATGTACATGAATGTATAATGTGTTGATAGAGTTAAGTTGCCAACTAAGATGCATAAATGTATGTGAATATGAGAAAATGAATTGTGTTGTTCAAACTTCTTTATATATATATATATATGGTATTACATTATGCCAAGGGTGCCTTAGCGAGAAGGTACGTAGGTAGGCTTAAAAGCGAAACAACTAAATATATGTTGTTTTGTAACAAGTAAAAATAATATAAGAAAGAAATATTTAATAAGATGTATGAAATATTTAAAAAACGTACCTCAGCTTGAATTATTCTCACAAGTCTCTTAGGCCACATGATAAAAGTATGTTAAGCTTCAAACATAGTGTTGACCGCATCAGTAAGGAATGGGATGAGTGCATCCATTACTTTTACATCTTCTACCACCACTCTGACTTGATCTTGTAACATTTTCTTATGGTGGATTGTTCATCCTAAAGTGTGAACATTGCCAAGAGCAACCAAGCATCTATCAGGATCCTTTAGATATAGCTCACATGGTTCACCCGTGTTTCCCACTGAAGGACCATCTGACATGCGTCTAAGAACATTACTATCTTTTGTGCTATAAAATCCAAGAGACTATTTATGAGGTGCATTGGCAATCATTTCTTGTCATGAGGACATAAAGGTCATTATTTCCTTTTTCATTTTTGCAAGCCAGGCTTCCAAGTGAGCTTTAAATGAAGCTTCAGCCTCCTTCATTGTTTGTTGCCTTACATTTGTTATTACATTTTTTAGCTCCTCTCTCAAAACAACACTCGAGCTGCTAAGGCGTGCATGTGCTCAAAAGTAATCTCTGATTCTCACACCAAATCGAAAACCTCTAACGTGTCCCGGATGCTCTAGCTTGCCGGTAAAAACCACTAAAATGTCATTTCTACCCTTTGGAACAAAGGAATCTTGAGATAATTGTTCTTTAAGAGCCTCCTATAACACAGAACAAATATCATAACATTCTATATTGGTAATTGAATAAAAAAAATTAAAGAATTAAATGTTACTTACAATCCTTTCGGCAACCTCACATGCCTTATCGCTTGTACACCCTCCCTTCTTGTATTGATGACCATATCTCCACTTATTCTTACTAGAGATAGGCAATGGTGGCGATAAGAGAATAGAAGGATTGGATTTAGCTTTTTCTTCTCTCTTCTTCAACTTCTCATCCATCAAAAATATCATCAACACAATCATAAAACCCACGAGATATCGTGTGGAGGCATTCATTTCTCCAAGAAATTTCTTTACCTTTTTCTCATCTCTTTTGTTACTAAAAAATTAAAAAATTAATATAATTAGTTGAATTAAATTACTACAATTAAATCAATTAGAAATTAACTAACCATAGCTTTTTTAAAAGTTCGAATCCTATAGAATTCTTGCCAAGTTTGTTCATCCAAAAACTGATATGTCTCTAGAGGATTAAGATGAGGCTAACCTCATTTCAACTCGACATGGATAAATTTCTTCACAAGGTCAGTCTTGAAACCTCTCCAACATTCCTTACAATATTTTATCAATTGTCTTTGACATGTTTCATCATTCGAAACATCATAGGTGAGTTGCAATTAATAATAGTTAGTATTTTACACATAATAATTACAAATGTTTATAACTTTATAATGATATACTTGAATGCTTTCCTAAATCTGTTACTTCACACGTTTTGGCACATAAAGCCAATCTTCATGTAAGATACTGGGCTTGTTTTGTGATAGGAGTCTAAGATAGCTGACAAACTTGGCCTTATTTAGCCCTTGTGATTTCCATCGTTGACCAAACTGAATTAGTAATTTGTGGCCAGTGGTCCTACTCAAGGTCAGCTCTCTCAGTTGTGTTCCTTCTAACCCTCCTCACTAACTAGCTCTGACTAGGATCACTATCACCGCTATGAGCAATCTCTGCAGTCAACTAGCTTTAAGTAACCTCTGTAGTCGGCTGGCTCTGAGTAACCTCTATAGACAGCTGGCTCGGACCACCGTTTATAGGTCCACTCTAATTTTTCTCCATTTTCCTAAAAATAAAACATAAAGAATTGTAAATAAAGAATAATTCAAATAATACAAAATAAATAAAACACAAAGAATTATAAATAAAGCATAATTCTAAATTAGAAAACTAACATTAATTTAAAAATTAAATTCATATAGTGATCTGCCACATGATTTGTTGCTCCACTCCTATTAATGATCTCTAAATTGAACTCTTGAAGTGGAAGCATCCATATAAGCAAATGTGGCTTGGTGTCCTTCTTCTTTAAAAGGTACTTCAAGGCCACATGATCTGTAAAACAAACAACCTTGGAATGCAACAAGATCTAAACTTGTCAAGAGAAAACAATAATGCATACAATTCTTTTTCAATTGTGGTGTAATTGCATTGTGCTTTGTCTAAAGTCCTAGATGCATATGTAATGACATAAGGTAGCTTGTTTTTCCTTTGTCCAATATAGCCCTAACAGCAAAATTAGAGGCATCACATGAAATCTCAAATGGGATCAACCAATTAGGACTCCTCAAAATAGGAGGGGAAACAAGCTTAGCTTTCAAAGCATCAAATGCATCTCTACAACTTGGAGAGAACTCAAATTTCACATCTTTTTGAAGTAATTGAGACAAGGGATGTGCAATCTTTGAAAATCTTTAATAAATCTTCTATAAAAACCCATATGGCCAAGGAAAGATCTCAAGTCCTTGACATTAGTTGGATAGGGAAGAGATGAAATAACTTCAATTTTGGCCCTATCCACCTCAATGCCACGACTTGAAACCAAGTGGCCCAAGACAATCCCTTGCTCAACCATAAGATGGCACTTTTCAAAGTTTCAAAACTAAGTTCTTCTCCACACATCTAGCAAGGACTTTATCAAGATTTTTCAAGCAAGACGAATAAGAATCCCCATGAATTGTGAAATCATCCATGAACACTTCCATGCAATTTTTAATAAAATCACTAAAAATACCAAACATGTATCTTTGGAAGGTCCTTGGAGCACTACACAATCCAAAAGGCATTCTTCTACATGCAAAGGTACCAAATGGGCAAGTAAAAGTGGTTTTATGTTGATCAACCGGATCAATGCAAATCTAAAAATAACTACTATATCCATCAAGAAAGCAATAATGAAATTTCCCCTCTAATCTTTCTAACATTTGATCAATAAATGGAAGAGGTAAATGGTCTTTCTTGGTTGCCTCATTCAACCTCCTATAATCAATGCATGCCCTCCAACTATTTTGTACCCTAGTAGGAATCAACTCATCATGTTCATTCTTTACCATAGTAATTCCACTCTTCTTGGGCACAACTTGCACCAGAGACACCCATTCACTATTACTAATAGGATAGATTATAGCTGCACTTGAGAGTTTGGTGATCTCCTTCTTTACCACATCAAGTATGAGAGGATTCAACCTCCTTTATGGCTACCTTATTGCCTTAGCATTGTCCTCCAACATGATCCTATGTGTGCAAGTTTGAGGGCTAATTTTAGGAATGTCTCCAAGTGTCCACCCAATAGCTTCAATGTTCTTCCTCACTGCATCACACAACAAAGACTCTTCCATAGGAGTTAGTGAAAAAGAAACAATAATAGGAAGTTGATTACCATTTCTTAAGTAAGAATACTTAAGATGTGAAGGAAGTGGCTTCAACTCCAGATTGGGTGGCTTAATGATGCTTGGAGGGATCTTTTGCACTTGAATTTGCCTTGCTAGATCCATGTCTTCCTCTTTAAGTGACACATCCAATGCTCTCACAACTGTTGTCTTCAATTCATTCAGCACAACTTGCTTGGTTCTAGTTTTGTGCCTCACAACAAGACTTGATTTCCTTGCTCTAGAATTAATTCCCATTTCAGTCATATCTGATTCTGGACTTTCTGCACCAATTTGCATGCCCCTTGGATCATTGACAGCCTCAAAATGACTTTGTTCATGCTTTTCAAGTGTCCCTAAACTTGAAACATCACAAGTAGAACACTCCTCCAACCTTGGAGAATGATTAGGCACAAAAGGATCAAAGCTGTCAAAAATTCCAGAATTAAATTCATTAGAAGAAATCAAATGATGTGATGAAATATGACATGTGGAAGATGAACTAGGGCCATCATTAGATGCAATTTCACCCTCATTACTTGATTCAATCACTAAATTAATAGAATTTTTAGAATTGATACTCAAATCATCAAACTCATTTAATGCAAGCAAATCACTCAAGGAAGCATATGTTTGGTCATGTGAGGAACTAGACAACACAAGTGCTTCAAATGGAGTGCAAGTAGATGAGTAAGGCATGTCAAGTGTGCTGCCATTCAAATGCTCATGCTCAAGTGAATGCAATTCATCTTGAGATTTCAAATTAGACAAAATTAACACTATGTTATTGCAATTCATACAAATAGAGTCATGAGTGCATGAACAAGTGAAACTAGGCAAAGATGCAACATCATCTAAGCTAGGAGGCATAGAAACCTCATCAATGATTCCATCAAGTGTATCATCAATGCAATCCACAAAAATGAAGGCTATCAACATAAGAGTTTTTCAAGCTATCAAATATGTTAAATTCAATCTTTCTGTCTAAAAACTCCATGATAAGTTTACCTTCCTTCATGTTCAATATAGTACTTAATGTCATCATAAAAGGTCTCCCAAGGATGAGTGTGCCTTAACCTCCTTCTTGTATATCCAACACGTAAAAATCTACTAGAAAAACCAAGTCCTTGACCTTCACTAAGATGTCTTCCAAGAATCCCTTAGGCTTCTTAGTGCTCCAGTCGGCTAGTTGCAAGATGACACTATAATCTTGAAGACCACTAAGATTAAGGGAAGAATAAATGTGAGTGGGCATCACATTGATGGCTGCCCCTAGGTCAATCAAGGCTTCTTGAATAAACACATTCCCCATTTGACAAGGAATGGTACATGCCCTCGGATCTCTACACTTTAGAGGGAGTTGTGGCTTGAAGACAGCACTAATATTAAGACTCATTTGAACTGTAGCCAATGGTTTGAATCCCCTTTTATTAGTGCACAACTCCATCAAAAACTTTGCACACTTAGGCATGCTTTTTATCATCTCAAGAAGTGGTATGTTCACTTCCACCTTCTTCAACATATCAAACACATCATGCCTATCTTCTTCTTGCCCTTTCTTAGTAAATCTAGTCAACGCCTTAGGGAATGACATATCCCTTGGAATAGGGTCCCCAATTTGGTATTCTTTTGGAGGCTCTCTTCTTCCCAACACATCTTTCTCCTTAGGCTTGCTTGAACCATTTTCATTTGCCTTAGAAGTAGGATAAACTGTGGCTGTTCCAGCACTATTTTGGCATTGATTTGAGCTCAATTTTGCCTCTTTCTCTTGAGCATTCAGGGCTGATCTTGCTCCATTTGCATCCTCAACTACAATCTCTTCAATAGAGTCATCTTCATCATCAATCACTTGAGGACTTAGAGAATTAGAAGGCATGTTCTTGAGACTATGTGAGGTACTTGGATGCACATTTAGCTTGCTGTCACAGCAAGTAGAATCATGTGAATCAGCAAGAGAAAGTGGACTTCCTTCACATATTTGAGAATTCCTTGAAATAACCTCATTAGGCTTGCTACCACCATGGTTTGAGGCACTTGGAATGGCTTCAAGGACTCTTCCACTCCTTAACTCAATTGCACTAAGGATCTTTGGATTGATAACAGGTTGAGCTGGGAGCTTTCCACTTCTTTGAGCTTGGCTAATGCTATTTAAATTCCTAAATTGTTGCACCACCAAATCAATGCTTTGTTGCTTTGATTCAAGATTATCTAGCCTCTTAAACATCATGTCCATTTTCAATTCTGCCCTAGACACATGAGAATCAAACTTTTGGCCCATAGAAAACATAGCATCACCCATCCTCTCAAGGTAAGAATACATTTGTTTATCACCCCCACCATCTTGAATAAGGATCACTTGAGAATTCTTGGGTTGCAAAACCTCTTGATTACCCTTATAGCTAAAGTTAGTGTGCTTCCTCCCACAAATAGGAGCCACTAGAGCATTGGACATAGAAGTAATTTGAGCTTGTGGAGGATTGGAGATAGACATCTTAAGAAAATCCAATTGAGAGTAAATATCCTCCAATTGGGAATTAGCAATAGAAGATTGGCCCACTTGGTGAACACCCCTTACATCTCTTGAGCTATATTGTTGGTTATTGTTTGCAAGCTTTTCCAACAAGGTCCATGCATCATCCGGTGGAAGATCTAATAGAGAGCCATTTGTAGCAACATCTATGGTCTCTCTATCGTGAATTTGCAACCCCACATGGAAATAATCAATGAGGAACTCCTTGCCCACATTTAGGTATGGACACTTTGCAAGCAACTCAAGAAACCTCATCCAATACTCATAAAGAGATTCTTGTGGGTGTTGTTGAATCCCCATGATTTGCTTCCTTAGTTGAGAATACTTGGTTGCTGGAAAATATTTTTTAAGAAAGCAATTTCGCATCTCCACCCAAGAATTGATGGTCCTTGTGGCAATATTATTGAACCATGCGATTGCTTTGTCCTCAAGGGTAAATAGAAGACCTTAAGCATCAAATTTTCCAAGTTTGCTGTGGGAGGCTTCATGGTTGAACAAACCATCTCAAGTATTTGAAGATGCCTGTTAGGATCCTCACCTGCAAGGCCATGGAATTTTAGGAAAGCATTAATCAATGAAGAAACATTTCATACTCATTTTGTTCTTGTAAATTCAAAAACAAACCACTAGGTCTAAATATGTCAATAGGTGCTACCATCTCTCTAATACTCCTCCTAGCAGGCATTTCATGTTCAATACCATGCAATCTATCAGCTATACTGTCCAAAATCACAGAATTATCTACTATAGTGTTTGGAAGGGAGGAAGATGCTAAGAACTCTAAGTATTGATCTCTAAATTCAATATAATTTTCACTAAGTTTACAAGACATATAAAGCTCAGAACACTACAGAAATAGCCCTGAACTGAGGAAAAATCAAAAATTCAAAAATAGGCAAAAATTCTGAAAACTGGCAGAACTAAAACACACTGAAGTAGTATTTTTTGTAAAATTGTTTCAAAAGTGAAAAAGACAAAATTAGAAAAAAATCAAAACTAACAAATTAAAGCTAAAAAACTGAATTAAATGTAGGAATTTTTATAAATAAAATTTCCAAGCAAAGAGAGAGATATGCTCATACAAAGTTAGCTCTGTCTGCTTGGAGTGTCACAGGGAGTCAGCGGTGGACCTTATGTGTTTATTCAGTGCACAACTCTCTGGTCCCGAATCAAGTTGTGTTGAAATTTTTACCTGAAACTATAGAAGGTTATATAGTCCAATTTTCAAGCAAAAATTCATAGTCAATTCTTCCCAATATTTTTTTGAAATAGGGTCTGCAGCACTGGAAATTCCAGTGAACCCTGTTTCAGTCAAGCAAAATTTCAACCAACTTAATGGCCGAATTAGAAATTTTGTTTAACAGAAAAAATGTTTCTAAGATAACCGGGAACACAATGAAACAAGAATCAGATCAAAATGATATGTCTAGCTAAAATTATATCTGTCCAAAATTCATGCAAAATTTCTGGGCAGAGTAACCTTCACTGTCTTACAAGCACTTGAGCTATACTTGTCAGTTTTAGAACTCACGTCTAGAATCAATATTATGGTGACTATATCCAGTAGCAAACAGACCAAACAAGTGATCAAATGCTTAGAAAACACAAGTCAGCCACTACAATACAAATTCTAGAATTAAGCCAAAATGCAAAGCAAATTAAAACAGAAATTGAAACCACAATTAGTATGGCTAGTTGCTTCCCGACAATGATGCCAATTGATAAAACCCTAAGTCGCTTTTGGCCATCAAATAAAACTAGAACGTAGTTATGAGCATTCTAGGTCATCTCCCAAGAGAGCAATGCACACAAATTAGGGTTCAATTGCCTACAAATTAAAAGTAGTGATATGATTCTGCTATGTCCAGATGGCTAAGAATTAGATGTCTATAATTTTTTGATTTAGTTGTGTTGATGTAAATGAATGAGATGATGAGCTCAAGTTAGAATCCCCTATGATAATCCTTGAATTCTAGATTTGCAACCACACATATAATGACAATTAGCTTAATGAAAAATGCTCTAAAACCTTTAAAGTATTGTGAAACATTGCATCCAATAATCACTATAATAAATTCATAAATTCCAGAACCTTTAAAGTGGAGTGAAATTAATAATGTAATTCAGCTTGTTCTTAACCATTAAATTCAGACCAAATTGAGTGGCAGAAAAACATCTCAAACCAAATTCATATAAACACATGGATCTAGCTTGAAATATGAAGAAATCTGAACAAGAACATCAAGAACACTAAAATGAATTCATAAATTCCAGAACTGAAAACACAATATAACATTCAATCCAACATCTACAACTTCAATCTAACATGTAATTGGAATCAAAATCATAATCCAACCTGAACTAGAATTTTGAATCCTTGAAGAAAATAGATGAAATTGTAGAATTGAAATTACACATTAAGAAGGCAAATCTGAAATACTCAAATCATAGGTTAATCTTTCTTGAGGCTCAAAGGAGAGTCAGCCACTCATGGTCTTCTTCTTTACTTGAATCAGAACTTGAGAAGCCTCCATGAATGTATGAAGATGAAGATAAAATCTGGAGATAATTGTGTGCTGGACAAAATCTGGAGGAGAAGAATGTAATGGACGAAAATCTGGAGGAGAATGGAGGAAGAACTCAACATGAATGAAGGAAAAAGGAGAAGAAATGATTTGGACAGTGAGAGGATGAGAAGATGGCGTGATCTGGACAAGAAGATGAGAGAACTGAATCTGGAAAATTGAAGAGTGAATATGAACAAAAATTGAGAGAGAATATGGCTGAAGAGAGAGAGTGGGATCTGAATTATGAGGCTCTAATCTGAAAATTCAGCTTATGTATGTGTGAATCATGTGAAGGTGATGAAACCAAAGTGAGTGGTGATAAAAACAAGGAAAATCCATATCTGAAGTTGGTTAATTTCCAGCTAGAAAATGGAATTAATTGGCTAAATTTCAAGCTGAATCTGGCGCCTCATAACTAAATGAATGAGCATGGGAAATGTGACTTGATGCATGGACAAAAACGTGATTCCCTTAGCTTGCTTCAGTTCCACATGAGTTTCCATGTATTTTAGATGAAGTCACACCTAAATTGCTCTTGGCTTGCCTCATCATGATGTCATCTTAATATTTCCCTTGGATCAGCTTCAATTCACACATAATGTGCTCTCCATTTCTTATGATGATGTCATGCAATGCTTCTCCTTGAAATCAGATTTTGAATCACACACAATGTCACACACATGCTCCTAATATTTTAATTAATTAATTCCTCCAATTAATTTCTGAAATTAGGTGTCAATATCACAGCCTCTTCAATTCCAGAATTAAAATGCCAAATAAGTCCTCGCTCTTGAATTCTCCAATGAGGTTGACTTAGTCATTGCTCTTTGATTTCAAGATTGCCCTTACACAAATCTGAAAATAAAAATACAAGACTAAATAAATTCAAAAAAGACAATTAAAAAGAAAGAAAATGAGAATTTAAGCCTAAAAGTCCAATCGAGCATCTTAAAGTCTCAAACCATCCACCAAATAGCATTATTATGGTCTATATAGTCAATATGTGAAATATAGCTAAAAATTGAGAAACAAACCCTAATATGCACTATTTGGTGCCAAAAACCAAGTGTATAACATGTAAAATATGAAGTAGATCAGCCCACGGTTTCATTTTAAAGGAATAAGAAAAATATAAGGGAGGTGTAATCATGCATATAGTGAACAAGAGCACTTGTTGTCTATATTATGTCCCTAATGATGATATCACAAGTTAAGTCTTAATTTCTTTCAATGTATTTATCAATGAATTGTGTGGCCAACTCACTTTATATGAAAAGTGCTGAAAAGAATTGTTTCTCAAGTAAATGCTATTATGTGAGTGGAATTGTGAATATCTATTTTCAAATGTTTTACATGGGTTAAAGTATTGATATTAACTACCATTTGCATTTAAACTAATTGATATGCATTAGAATGTGTTAGTTGGACCTTGATTACTGTGTAGTTGTACTCACCCCATTATCTTCAATATTATAGGGAATAGCTCAAGAGGTATGGATAGAGGAAAACACCCAAAGGCTTAGGATCGTGATCCTTTTGTAGTAGGCCTCCTTATTTTGAGTAAACTTATGTGTATAACAATTTCAATTGCCAATTAGGAATTTCTCATTTGTTCCTTACTTGCATTTATGTGAATTGTAAGTGTATTTTAGGCCCTAAAGAGTGAGTTGATGAATATGTGTTATTATGACAAGGGCAAAATACTAATACAAGTAAGAGTAGAGCATATTATGAGATGATTTGAGAGAACTTGATGAAAATTATGGTAAACTCTGCCTTTTTATGTTTTTAAGTTTAAGGGGTGGAGTAGTGAAAATTTGATCTGGGAGTATTTCATGTGATAAGGTGCATTACAAAGTTAGTCCTAATGAATTGTATGTGGTCAAATTGGTGTTGGTGGCTATTGGCCTTTGGTATTTAATTTAGACACTTGATTTTGTGAAAATTATTGTAAAAGTTTGTTTTGAAAAGGGTGTTCAATTTTTATTTTAAAAAGAATTTGAGCCGAGACTAATGCCATTAGTTAGAGCTCA
The DNA here is from genome assembly GCF_029017545.1 of Prosopis cineraria. NCBI lineage: Eukaryota > Viridiplantae > Streptophyta > Magnoliopsida > Fabales > Fabaceae > Prosopis > Prosopis cineraria. Next base: position 21,018,836 of record NW_026555343.1, on the reverse strand, counting down.
GAAAGAGCCTTTTGTAGACACCTAGTTCTTGTCATTCAGACATCAAATGAAGATTTGGGGCTTGTCAAAAGTTGGCCCTAATGCTGTCAAATTGACAGCAGAATTTACTATCAAAATTCGCACAATTACGCTGCAGTGCATGGTGTCACGAGTCACAGTGCATGTTCAACGAGCCATGGTGCATGCCTTAAAATTTTTTAGAAATTCTCTTGTTTCAAATTCTTAAACAAATGCACTCATACAAGTAATGGTCTTATGTTTTTGCATATTTGTGAACTCTGATCTAAGTGCAAGACTTGAAAATGATTTTAATTTTATAAATTTAGGGTCCCTATTTTGCTAATCATTGAAAACTTTGTATTTTGATAATTACTATAATCCCATTCCCTAATTACTTGAGATTTGATTTTAATTATGGGATATTTCGAAGGGGGATATTACACTGGGAGGGGGTGCCGAGGGGGAGGGGAGGGCAACGAGGTGGACAACTAGGTGAGGGGGCCAAGGGAAGTAAGAGGGAGGGGTTGAATAATGGAACAAGGAGATAGAAGTAAGGGCAGCAGGTGATGGTGAGGGGGAGGTATAGGGAAGGAAGAGCTAGATGATGAAAAATTGAAAGGGGTAGGTTTTTTTTATTTTCTAAAAAAAATTGATTCATTTTCAAAAATGGGTGATACGTCACCCGCTGTTGAAAGTTGGACTTTTAACAACAGGTGATGTGTTAAATATAAAAAAATTATTTATTTTTATTATAGGTTTTTAACAGCGGGTGGAGGCCACCCACTATTGAAAGTGTGGGTTTTTTTTTAAATTCATCTTTCAATAGCGGGTGGCCTCATTTGTTGTTGAAAGTACACTTTCAACAATGGATAGAGGCCACTCACTGTTGAAAGATTAATTTTTATTATTTTTTAATTAATATTTTCAACAACGGGTGGCTTACACCCACTATTGAAACTGCTACTTTGAATAGTGGGTGGCATCTCCCACTATTGAAGGTTGAGTATTTTTATTTTTTTAAATACATCTTTTTAACAGCGGGTAGATTGCACCCACTGTTGAAAGTGGAGTTTCAACAGTGGGTGGCTTTCACCTACTGTTGAAAGTTCTTTAAAATTATAAAATTTCCACTGCCTCTGCTTTCAACAACGAGTGTGTATTAACCGATGTTAAAAGTCCTATGTAAAATTCAAATTCTATACTAATGATGGCAACCTATGATTATGTATCGATTATAGACAATTGAAATAGTGATAGTAAAGAATAAGCATCCACTTCCAAGGATAGATGATTTACTAGATCAAGTAGTAGGAGCTTTAGTGTGTTATAAGATCAATTTTGTGATATGGGCGCCATCAATTGAGAGTGAATGCAGAGGATGTGCCTAAGATAGCATTTCATAGTCGATATAGTCACTTTGAGTTCTTGGTAATGCCGTTGGGGTTGACAAATGTGCCTGTGGTTTTCATGGAGTATGTGAACCGTATATTCCATCCCTTCCTAGATCAATTTATTGTCATGTTCCTAGATGACATATTGATATACTCTAAGGACAAGGAAGAGCATGTGAGGCATTTGAGGACCGTGCTAAGAATTCTGAGAGAAAACTACTTGGATGCCAAATTGAGCAAATGTGAATTTTGGCTATAAGAGGTAAGATTTCTTGAACACATGGTGTCAGTTGAGGGTATTTCAGTGGATCCTCATAAAGTGGATGTGGTACTGCAATAGGAGTGACTAAGTTTAGTAATTGAGGTTTGAAGTTTTTTGGGTTTAGCAGGCTATTGCCAAAGATTCATTTAAAGATTTTCATAAATTGCTATTCCTTTAACTCGCTTAACAAGGAAGGATCAGCCTTTTGTTTAGGATGATTGGTGTGAAGCTGCTTTTATAAAGCTTAAGGAAAAGCTAACCTCAGCATCAATGTTGATTATTCCCGATCCACGTTTACCTTATGAAATTTATGCAGATGCGTCTTTAAAAGATCTAGGGTGTGTATTGATGCAAGAAGATTGAGTTGTCACTTATGCATCTAGACAATTACAACCTCACTAGGAAAGTTATCTAACACATGACTTATAGTTAGCAACTATGGTGTTTGCTCTTAAGATTTGGCGACATTATTTTTATGATGTAGAGTTTAATGTCCGTAGTGATAAGAAGAGTTTAAAGTATCTTGTGGATCAAAAAAAGCTCAATATGAGACAAAGGTGATGGATGGAAATTCCTAAAAGATTATAATTTTGAGTTTAAGTACCATCCAGGAAAAGCCAATGTGGTGGCTGATGCTTTGAGTTGGAAATCATTGCATGTAGCTAGATTGATGGTTCAAGAACACCAATTGTTGTTGTCTTTCAAGAAGTGCAGCTTGAGGCATAAGATTATACTCTGAATACAATTCATTCAACTATAATTTTCAATGAGTTTTGGAAAGAGATACAGGAAGCTCAGTTAAAGGACAAGTTTTTGTCGAATGTATAAGAGGATATAGAAGAAGGTCATACTACCTTGTTTTAGTTCAGTGATAATGAGTTCATCTTGTACAAGGACCAAATCTATATACTCACAAATGGGGAGATTAGAAGAAGATTGTTAGGAGAAGCTCATTGAGTAGATACACATTATATCCTAGTGTGACTAAAATGTACCATGACATAAAGAAGCATTATTGGTGGCAAGGTACGAAATGGGATGTTACCGAGTTTATTAGCTAGGGTCTCACATGTTATAAAGTAAAGATCGAGCATCAAAGACCAACTGGGACACTGCAACCTCTAGAGATTCCCCAATTGAAGTAGGATAGAACTTCAATGAACTTCATGTCTGGTCTACCAAGAACTTAGGCAGGATATGATTCTATATGGGTTATTATGGATTGATTAACGAAGTCAGTGCACTTCTTACTAGTTAAGACCACCTATGATGTGGAAAAGTACACGAAAGTATATGTGAGAGAGGTGGTAAGACTGCATTGTGTACCCAAGAACATAGTGTCAGATCAATATCCCCGATTTACTTCAAGGATTTAGGGAGCACTGCAGAAGGCAATGGGTATTGAGTTGAGGTTTAGTACTTCTTAACATCCATATACTAATAGACAAACCAAAGTGCACAATACAAACTCTGGAGGACATGTTACGATCGTGTGCCCTTAAGTAGAAAGGTAACTAGGACATCTACTTACCCTTTGGCTGAGTTCGCCTATAATAATAGTTTATACTCGAGTATTCAGATGGCACCGTATGAGGCATTGTATAGGAGAAAGTGTAGATCACCCTTGTGTTAGGTTGAATTTAGCGAAAGAAGTGTGATTAGTCCTAATATTGTGGATCAAACCATCAAGAGGATTAGAGTTATCTAATAGAAACTTCTTACTGCCCAAAGCCATCAAAAGAGTTATGCTGATAAGCGACATCGATCATTAGAGTTTAAAGTGGGAGATCATGTATTTCTCAGAGTTTCACTATTGACTAGCATTAGTAGGTCTAAAGGGCTAAGAAATTAGCACCTCGTTATATGGGATCATATTAGATTCTAAGTAGAGTAGGTCCTGTAGCATACAGAATCACTTAACCTCTTGCTTTATTCAGAATACACAATGTGTTTCATGTATCACAGTTAAAGAAATATCAACCGGATCCTTACAAGGGATTGACCCAGAAAAGTTGAGCTTCAAGAAAATCTCAATTATCATGCTGAATCGGAACAGATAATAGATGTCAAAGAGAAGTAATTGTAAAACAAGTAGTTGGTTAAGGTGTTTTGGTAAGGAATGGCTCTTGGTGATGCGATGTGGGAGATGGAGGACAGTATGAGGAAGCAATACCCTCATTTGTTCCAATGAGGTGGGTTTGTACTTTTGTTTGAATTTTAGGACAAAATTACTTTAAAGGAGGGGAGAATTATAACATCCTAAATTTCAATACTAGGAACTAGGTGCTAATTAGGGGTAAATTAGTAATTAGTGAATTGATTGTCATTTAGGTGTTGAGTTGATAATTTGTATTGATTAGATGCTGTATTGATAGGATTAAAGGGTAGGAAGACAATTCAGGGTAAAACACGCGAGCACAAGTGAGAGTTTTCTTACTATGCCAAGTGCCGCAGCAGAAGCTGCATGCACCATGACGCATCATCCAAGGATCACTTAAAGTTGATGTGATCAGCTCGTGATATCAGAAGGAGAAAGGCTAGAAATGTATTTGGATGGGAAGAGACATCCATCTCTACTAGGGCAAGCCATAACTAGAGCTCAGGAGTTTACTTCAATTAATAAGTTGCTGTGTAAGTATTGTGCAACCCCAAGCTTTGATTCTACCCATTTTTGTTGAAGTTTATCAGTTGAGAAATTGAATCATGAGGTTTTAAGTGTTGTGATATAAAATAAAGGGCTAAAACCGACTAACGAATAAAGAACTAAGGTTTTGTGACTAGTATGGAGTCAAATAGTTGTGTTTTGAGAGTTTGAGCTCAAAATGGTCTAAAAGTTAGGTTAAAACTCAGAAATTAGATAAATGATTAAATTAGAAAGTTGTTTTGGTTATTTGAGTAGCCTATAGGGCTAATGACTATAAATAATGGATAAGTGAATTCAAAAGGGTTCAATTAAACTATTTCATGTGTTAAGAGATTCGGTTTAGCCAAATCAATGCTTATGTGAAGTGTTGAGACTTTACTAAAGGGTACTGTGTTATGTAGATTGAACATTTGTTAAGTTACTCGTGAGAATTGTACTTGTGAGAGCTTAGTGTGGTTGAAAACCCTTAGTAGCAAGGGTTAAAGGTAACTGAAGTAACCCTTTTACTTGTTTGTTTGTAAAATAATTTGCAAGTATTTTGATATAACTACGTGCATTATATTGTGAACTAATAGAGTAGTTGCATTATGAAAGTATATGCATGTGGGTGTGTGACTATTGATTGAAATGAATTTGGGGTGATACGTGCATTGCCATGCATCGCTTCCACAAGAATACCTTGGATTATGGTAAGGGGACACGGCCCTATCATGAGGAAGTCTAAGAAGTCCTAATGATCCAAAGCATAAAGATTGACTCCGCAAAGATGGACCCAGGAGAAGAATCCTGATGACCTAGAATGTAGAGCTTGACTCCATCTTAACAAACCTAGAATATTTCCATGAGGTTACATTAGGATAGGGGTGTTATGGTCCTACTCTGTATAAGGTAAGAAGTCCTAATAATTTAGAGCATAGAGTTAGTAAATGTTATTCCATTTTAAAAAGTGACTTTTACACCCAGGTGTTCCATTTTATATTGGACCATTAGATTGGGTCCAAACTTATTCCATTAGTTAGTATATGTTGTAAGCTTCGTGTGGGTACTTGAATCACTCTAATCGAATGTTAGATGTGAAAAGTGTAACATCCCAAATTTCTAATCTTATGTTAATAACTGATTAGGGATGAGTTAGTGATTGAATGTAGGGATTAGAGTTCTGAGTAGTGAAGTGATATATTGACTCATTAGAATGTTATATGAACAGATATAAGTAGAAGAGTAGGGCCTGAAGCAGAGTGGGTGAGCATAGTGAGGATTTTCCTTATTATGCCACGTGCCGCAGTAGGTGGCAGATGCATCGAGGCGAATGGAGCAGAAATTTGATTAATAGGGATGTGTCCAGCTCAAAAAATAGAAGGGAGAAATGTGGGAGGACAGTTCTAGAGTGGAGAAGAGCCAAGGTTGTGTTAGGGAAAGCTAAATTAGGAGCAAGGATGGTGTTTTTGACTCGTTACTTATTGGGTAAGTCACGTATTACCTTAACCTCCAAATCTACCCTATTTCTCTTAGTAATTAAGGAGAAAGTGAATTTGAGAGTTTTAAGGAGTTGATTTCTTACCCGATAGTAAGAAAAAGGTTCTCTAGAGTTAAACTAGTGCTTTGTAACTACTTAGAGTCAAAACGATAAAGTTTTGAAGCTTTAGACAAGAATTGCCCGAATCTAGAGAGAGAGTAGTAAGAGAAAAATTGTTAGAAAATGTTAAAGCTTGAAATAAGGGGTGATCAATGGTAACGTGCATAATCGAGTGTGACATGTGGATTTGATAGCAATTAAGTGTTTAATTGCGATGTTTGGCACTTTTGGTCAATAGAGGAATTGACTTTGAATGCCAATTCTGTGTAGATTCTAGTGTGTGATGCACGAATTACGAGAGAGGAGCTTGAATAGGGTTGAAGTCACACAAGTAACCCTTTATCATGAACAGAAGGGTTGAGGTAACCATATAATTTATTATGTTTATTAACTATTATAATTGTGTAAAAGTGAATGTTAAATATCAAATTGTGAATTTATGAGTTTTAGCATGAACTTTACATTGTGAAATGAATTTTAAAAGTTATTGGTTTCTCATGAGTGTATATATATATATTGTGGAAAGATGTATAAGTAGTGGAAGTTGTGAAAGAGTGTGATCATAAGGGATGGGAGTTCACTCAGTAGATGTGGGGTTGTGTGTGTGTGGAGATTTATGAGTGAAAAATCCATATGGTCAAGCTGGCACCATGGGCACCTGGTGCAGCATTAATCAGGCTATTACCATGGCACATCCAAGCAGTCTGACAACTCCCTAGTGTCCGTTAGGGTGCAGTTAGGAGTTAAGGACACCTCTATCGCAAGTGTGTGACGAGGGAAACTATAGTCTATAGGTGGGTTAGATTACCTTTAGTTGGGTGTTTCTACCACCGAAAGTAAGCTCGGGTCAACAAGTGGTTAATTCAGAAGAGCCTATGATTTCATGTCGGGGAGCTTTAGAGGATTGGTAGATGGTTGATCATGCTGTGGTGTAAAAGTGTTTGAAATGTGATTATATGCGAAAAAGATAATTTAATATCGATATGTTATATATAGATGTGCTATATAATACTTCTCAGTTACTTTGGCATGGTTATTTGTGGTAATAGATGTTTAATGAGCTATATCTGGTTATTGAGATTTTTATCTTACTCGTGGTTATTTACATTTTTTAGGTCCTAGTAGTAGTGGGTCAAAGGGAAAGGATATAGGCTGAGCTGACATCTCTTGCCTAAATCTTTGTAAGATATGGTGTAATGATTTTTAAATTATGAGCTAAAAGTATGTATAAGTTGCCATAGAATTTGCACATGTGTAATAGTTATAATTATGGTATGCTTTTATGATTTTGAACTCCCTAGTCTTGTATGTGTGTGAATGAAGAAATGATTGAAAAGGCTAATGGATGGATGTAATTATATGTGTATATGAAGTAGGTAGAGATTAAATAGAGTGATTTGGCCATATATGAGACTAGAAAAGTGAGAATGTGGTTTTGGCCTAAAGTGTAAAATGGGCAAATTATAAGCCAAATTTGTGTATGTGTGTTATATTGTGTTTGTGTATGGATAATTAGGTGTATTTTGTTCATTTGAACTTGGTCAAGGCCCAAAAGTGGCTAATGACAATTGGTTTCAAATTGAGACACTTAAGTGGCAAAACTTTGATAGAAAATGGTCAAAGTGTACTTTAGTGTTCAATTTTTGATAGAAATATCGAATTGGGGAGAAACCAATGTAATTTAGTTAGATTTTGAAATAAGCTTCGTGTGGGCACTTGAACCATCCAAATCATACTCTGTATGTGAAAATGGCACGATGTGCTGTGGCTTGTGCCACATGCATCGTGGCATGTGGTACAAAAGCCATAATCCCCTGCTCTATGCCATGCACCGCGGCATGTGAGTACATGTGCCGCGGCGCACACACCTGAATTTGCTGTTAAATGGCAGTTTCTGATATGAAATTCATATATGCGCCATTTCCACATACGAAGTCCGATTGGGATGGTTCAAGTGCCCACACGAAACTTATTTTGAAATCTATCTAATGACACTAGTTTTACCCCAATCCAATATTTCTATCAAAAATTGGATACTAAAGTACACTTTGACCATTTTCTGTCAAAGTTTTGCCACTTAAGTGTCTCAATTTGAAACCAATTGTCATTAGCCACTTTTTGTTGACTAAGTCCAAATGGACAAAATACACCTAATTGTCCTTACACAAACACAATATAACACACATACACAAATTTGGCCTATAATCTTCCCATTTTACACTTTAGGCCAAAACCACATTCTTACTTTTCTAGTCTCATATATGGCCAAATCACTCCATTTAATCTCCACCCACTTCATATACACATATAATTACATCCATCCACTAGCCTTTTCAGTCATTTCTTCATTCACACACATACAAGGCTAGGGAGTTCAAAATCACAAAAGCATACCATAATTATAACTAATGCACATGTATAAATCCTATGGCAACTCATACAAACTTTTGGCTCATAATTTACAAATCATTACACCATATCTTACAAAGATTTAGGCAAGAGATGTCAGCTCAGCCTATATCCTTTCCCTTTGACCCACTACTATCAGGACCTGAAAAATATAAATAATCACGGATGAGATAAAAATCTCAGTGATCAGATATAGCTCATTAAACGTCTATTACCACAAATAACCATACCAAAGTAACTGAGAAGTATTATATAGCACATGTATATATAACATATCAAGATTAAATTATCTTTTTTGCATATAATCACATTTCAAACACTTTTACACCACAGCATGACAACTATCTACCAATCCTTCGAAGCTCCCTAATGTGAAACCATAGGCTCTTCTAAATCACCCACTTGTTGACCCAAGCTCACTTTCAGTGGTAGAAACACCTGGCCAAAGGTAATCTAACCCACCTACAGATTATAGTTTCCCTCTTCACACACTTGCGATAGAGGTGTCATTAACTCCTAATTGCACCCTAACGGACACTAGGGAGTTGCCAGACTGCCCGGATGTCCCATGGTAATGGTGTCATAGTATCCTGTACTGGATTATCTATGGTAACAGCCCGAATAATGCTACACCGAATGTCCCATGGTGCCAGCCCAACCACATGGATTTTTCACTCACAAATCTCCACACACACACAACCCCACATCTCCTGGGTGAACTCCCACCCCATATGATTACACTCTTTCACAACTTCCATTACTTATACATCTTTCCACAATATATATATATATATATATACTCATAAAAAATCAATAACTTTCAAATTCATTTCACAATGCAAATTTCATGCTAAAACTCATAAATTCATAATTTGATATTTAACATTCACTTTTACATAGTTATAATAGTTAACAAACATAATAAATTATATGGTTACCTGATGAACCCTTTAGTCATCTTAGGTTATCAAATTTTACTAGAATGTAGAAGTGAGTATTCTAGGTCATTTCCTAGAGAAAAAGCATACAAATCATTGTTCAAATGCCACAAATTAATCTAAATTTTCAAGTGACTAAACTAACTCTATAATACAACAATAAATGTTTGTAAAATTCTGTTTTAGTTGGAATGAAATGAATGATGATTATGGTGAGCCCAAGTCAAATTTCCTAACATTAATCATTGATTTCCAGAATTATAACATCATAAACCTTCTTGATTAACCTAAAATGAGATACTTAAAGTCTTAAACCATCCACCAAATAGCATTATTAGGGTCTAAGTAGTCAATGTGTGAAACATAGCTAAAAACCGGGAAACAAACCCTAATATGCACTATTTGGTGCCAAAAACCAAGTGTATAACATGTAAAACATGAAGTAGATCATTACCTCAACCCTTTTATTCATGAGAAAGGGTTATCCGTATGTCTTCAACCCTATTCAAACTCCTCTCTCGTAATTTGTGCTTCACATACTAGAATCTATATAGAATTGGCATTCAAAGTCAATTCCTCTATTAACCAAAAGTGCCAAATATCATAATTAAACACTTAATTGCTATCAAATCCACATTTCACACTCGATTATGCACATTACCATTGATCACCCCTCACTTCAAGCTTTAACATTTTCTAGCAATTTTTCTCTCACTACTCTCTCTAGATTAGGGCAATCCTTGCTTAAAGCTTCAAAACTTTATCGTTTCGACTCTAACTAGTTACAAAGCACTAGTTTAACTCCAAAGAACCTTTTTCTTACTATCGGGTAAGAAATCAACTCCTTAAAACTCCCGAATTCACTTTCTCCTTGATTAAGACTAAGAGAAATTAAGCTAGATTCAGAGGTTAAGGTAGTACGTGACTTACCCAATAAGTAACGAGTTGGAAGCACCATCCTTGCTCTTGATTTAGCTTTCCCTAACACAGCCTTGGCTCTTCTCCACCCCAAAACTCTCCTCCCACATTTCTCCCTTCTATTTTTTAAGCTGGACACATCCCTATTAATTAGATTTCTGCTCCATGCACCACGGCGCATCTGCCACCCGCTGTGGCACGTGGCACAGTAAGGAAAATCCTCACTATGCTCACCCGCTTTGCTTCAGGACCTCGCTCTTTTACTCCTATCTTTTCATATAACATCCTAATGAGTCAATATATCACTTCACTACTCAAACTCTAATCCCTACATTAAATCACTAACTCAACCCTAATCAGTCATTAACACAGGATTAGAAATTAAGGATGTTACAGTTTTCCCCTCCTTTTTAAGAATTTTGTCCCCAAAATTGAAACAACCATTAACTCACACTTACCTAAGGGAATAACTGAGGGTATAACTATCTCATCTTAGCTTCTATCTCCCAGGTCACATCACCAGGAGTCATACTCTTTTAAAATACTTTTACCAGTCAAATAGTCTTATTTCTTAATTGCTTATCTTTTGCATTCACTATTCATTCTGGTTCTGTCCTATAGGTCCTATTTTTTCGTAATTCTACTTCTTCAGGCTCAATTACATGAGAAGGATCTGGTTGTTATTTCTTGAGTTGAGACAAGTGGAACACATTATGAAGCCTAAATAATTGTGGAGGTAAAGTAATTTGATAAGCAACTGGTCTGATCCTCTCCAAGACTTCAAATGGACTCATGAATCTAGGAGTCAATTTCTTAGCTCTAATTGATCTCCCAATTCCTGTTACGGGCGTAACTTTCTAAAACACGTGATCACCTATCAGAAACTCCCATAGTCTCCTTCTTCGATCAACATAGCTCTTTTGCCTACTTTGAGCTGTCAATAACTTCTGTCATATCAACTCAACCTTCTGAGTAGTTTGATCTACAATATCCCTACTATGTTTCTCTCACTTAGTTCAGTCCAACATAAAGGTGATCTACACTTTCTTCCATATAAAGCTTCATATGGAGCCATTTGAATGCTGGAATGATAACTGTTATTAGTATCAATTTTTTTGGTGTCTCAATCCAGTTTTGACTTTGTTTCTACATTCATTATAGTTTCTGGCAACTTATACGTTATTCATTACAAAAAGTTCCCCTTTCAAGTTGCCATATGCATCGCGGCACAGGATGTGCCTGCCACAGGGCATGATACAGATAAAAAATAGAGCAGATCATTATGTACCATATGCTACGATGCATGTGGTACACGTCGCAATGCATGGCCCATTTTTAGGGTTAAGAAGTTATGGCTTTTTGAGTCATTTGATTGCATTTGCGTTTCCATTAGCCCTCTTATTTAAATATATATTTTAAAAAGTTGGGATCCTGTGATTTGAAAATAAATAAGGGACTATTACTTTGATATTATTATGTTTTTATTTGTTGATTGTGTAATTGTGAATAATAAAGCTCGTTATGAGTTAAGACTTTACAAATATCCTCCTGTTTAAATAACTAAGTCCTTGTGCAAAATATATAATTTATTTTTTCACATATATATTACTGGATTGAATCAAATGTTATTTTGTGACTTAGCACAAGTGCCCTTGGACTTGTGTCAATTAGGTTAAAGGCAAGCAAGGAAGTTTTTGGGCTTGAGTTAGGCTTGCAAGTTGTATGGCCTTGTAAGAAGAGGAGAGGAAGCTGCAAAATTCAAATTCAAATTCAAAATGACAAGGATGTGGTGCCACATCACTCAAATCTTCCAATTCAGAAACCACTATTCTCTCCTTAATCCTTGTTTTGACTTTATGATTTGGAAATCAAATTTGTAACCAACAAAATCACCTTGAAATCAGCTCATAAGCCTCTTTTCTAATTTGAACCTAACACTCTTTGTGTCCAAAATTCATTTTGGGCTTAATCCACACACTTAATTTTTGGCCAACTCACACACATATCACCCATACAATCATCCATACCAATTTAAGGGTGGAGGCAAATTTTGTCCAAGCCATTATCCAATCACACATCTACTTATCTCTCTCATTCTTTCATCTCACTCTACTATCTCTCTTCATAAATTTCATCCATCACCTACATTACACCAAAAACATACACACAACCCTAGTCTCCATCCATTTATTCATCTAAGGTTTTCAGCTCCAATGGTAGGTAAGTTTCATTTCAGCCAAGGCATTAATAAGAGGTCCTTCATGGAGTTTGAAGGCTATAGGGCTTGTGGATCTTAAAGGAGGAAGAAGAGGACGAGGCCAAATACTCAATATCTCTTCAGTTTTTACTTACTCTACCTTACCATAATCTTGGTTCATTTGTGTTTATTTTTGAAAACTTAGTGATTTGATTATATTTTTGTATTTGATACTTCCTTACATTAGTGGATGTTATCATACTCTTGAAATTTCCATTAGTGTCGCATCTTGCATTTTCTACATCATAATCTTGAGTGGTTGATTCTTGATTTCTTGTTTTCTCACTTTAATCTTAGAAGTTTACATGCTTTTTAGGAAGGACCAAATCACATATGCATAATTTACATCAATGCTTGGTCAATGCTTAAAACTAACCTAATGAATTAAACTAAAGACCTTAATCTAGAACTTAGGGAGGTTGTTGGGAAGGTTAAGAGACTAGAGATAATTCTCCTAGTTTTCTTCATTTTAGGCCAAGAGGATAAAGTAATCTAAAGCCAACTTGATTTTTAAGCCAATGACTCACTCACTACTCCAACTTTAAGATCCTATTATTCCATAAGAAACCACTAAAGACACTTTAATCTAGTTTTAAAGATTTCTTTTTAATTTTTAGAAAATCAAATCAAAATCATTTAACCATTTGAGTAGTTTAATTCACATTAGTTAGCTTTAATTAATCATAGTAAGCCTTCTCAAGAGAATCGACCTAGGTTGACCATTATCTACATAGTGTGAAACTTAGTACTATTATGGGAATTAACAACAAACTCCTCCCAATTACTGTTGGGTCAGAAACAAACCCCTTAGATTTTCCTGATTCAATTTGTCTATAACTCATACCAAGAGAAATTATAGTAGAATTTGAGGTAAGGGTCGTATGAAGCTTACCTGGTAAGTTACTAATCGAAAGTGCCTTCCAAGCTCCTAATTTATCTTGCCCTAGTAAACTTTGATCTCTTCTCTTCTCCTTCTCATGTTTTCTCCCTTTTACCTCTCTAAATCTTTAGCCAAATCATGACTTAAGATGTCTTTTTCTATGCCATGCACTGGGGCACAGGCAGTATTAGTCGCAGCGTATGACACAGTGAAGAGAATCCTCATCGTGTGCACACACTTCACTTCAAGATGCAATTCTTCAACCTGTATCTACTCATTCAACATCCCAAAGAGTCAAATTATTAGATAACCATCCAAACTTTTAATCATTTACTAATTACAAATTTACCCCTGATTTAGCTAATCTCAGGATTAGAAAATCAGGATGTTATAAAAAATCCACATTTCACAATATGCAATATTTATAAACACAGGCATGCAAAATTACACATTTACTCATAAACAGTTAAGCACTTAATTAAATAAAGTAAATTATTCCGTTACCTCAACCCTTTTTCACAAAAAGGGTTACCGTGGTCTAAATATGTGCTCTACAAGGTAGATATGTGTAACAACACTCGAGCAATATATAATCTACACAATTTAATGATAATCATCAATTATCACTCTAATTAAACCCTTAAATCACTAAATTTCAAGTACGCATTATATCAAAAGATCTCATTTTATCAACATCAACCCTTCTAACACACTTCATTAATTCTCTTTAACACCCAAATACTCTAATATCACCAATCATTTACCCACATTGTTCTAAAACTCCTAATTTTCACTTAAAGTTCATCCAAACCTTGACCAAAAATTCCAAATCATTGCACAATCTATGAACCTAGGTTTAGAAGCTTGTTTAACTTCCCAAGACCTTAACTAAAAACAATGGGTTTGGTTTAAACCCAAGAAAAATTGAAATTAACCTCAACTACACCTAAATCTACCAAAAAAGATCTGTATAGAAGAGAAGGGAGAGCAATATATAGGAAGCTTACTAATGTGAATTCTAAGCCCAACACACTCCAAAAGTAATGTTGGAAGAAAGCCCTAGCAACCCTCAAGCCTTCCTCCATCACCTCTCTTGATTCTCCCTTTTCTCTTTTGAAATCAGATGCATTTCATGTCTGGTTTATTTCTAAATTTGGCCATGTGCTGCGGCATATAGCATAGCAAGTGCCTTATGCCACTTTGACCTTTCATTCAAGCCCGGTTGATCTGCACACCATCATAGCTCATTCTCAAGACTGTTCAAAGGTCCAAAAACTTTATTAGTGTCTCTCAAACATTATTAATCTTATTTTGACCAATTTACCCTTTTTAAACACTTAAAGTTTTAAGTTGAAAACTTATAATGTTACAATTCTCCCTTCTTTTTAGGAATTTTGCCCTTAAAATTTAAAACCTCATAAATTTAATACCTAATAATTCATGGACAAAGAAAATTTCATTTTCACATCTTTATTAAAGTTCTAAATTTCCATTATGAGATTAATAAATTCCCTCCATATATGGTTACAAAGTGAAGTAAATTATGTCTCATGGGCATTTCAAATGTTATATCCATATGATTCAATTATAAATATTTGGCTAAAATGCAAAGGATTTTTCTAAATTTTGAAGCAATAGCATATGACTCCCATCACCATTAAACATTTAAAATTAATCCCCTAATCTTTAATTTGTTTTTCAAGGCACCCTATAATTATTCTATCATCTTATTAATAGAGTTTGTCATCTAAGATTTAAAAAAGCCACATAGAAGCTTACAAGACATTTTATGTAAACAAATAATAAATGTATAAAGATTATTTTATTTTTTAAAATATTTACTTTTGTATTAGTTTTATCCATGCTTTTTGTTATCAGTGGTACATAATTTTCTTGTATTAAAGAATAAATTTTTATTTATATAATTCTTATCAATGACAGCTTATAGATTTTTATTTATTTAATATAAAAGGTTATTTTAATTGATAAAAAATAATAGAATTATAGTTTTTCTCTTAAATGTGTTAACAGTGAATAATAAGAACAAAGTCTCTCAACTAAAAAAATGAGAACATCATCATGTGTATTAAATATAAAAATTATAGTTTTGCCCCTCCTTAAATTGTGTTAAAAAATTAATAAAAATATTTTCCCCATCCTATGTGATATGTGTATTTCATTAATTTGACATAGCAAACTGGGGCTTTGAAAAGCAAAACTAAAAGTTAGAAGAGTTAATTTTAAACTTTAAAAATTAATAGGAGTTATATGTAATAGCTCCAAAATTCAAGAGTTTTATGCATTTTATATAAAATATTTTATAAATACAACCAAAAGGAGGGTATATTATATGAATTACTATATCTACAAATCAACTTATTATGATTAACTTAAAGTTTAAGACCTACCATCACCACAGCCATCAGTGATCAAGCACAAACACATATATGCATAGAAACTATCGGTCAAACAAAATTGTGTTTTTCTTTTGTTATTTTTTTATCTTTTTGATGAAAAACAAAACCGGTTTTCTTTTTGCCCAATATTTTGGCCATTTCATCATCAATGTGCCAGCTTTTTTAAACGCTAACAAAGCCTACATAGGATCTTCATCGTTTGGTTTCCTACAACCACTAATCAGTTTTATTCTTTTTTATTTTATTTATAAGATATTAAGAGGCAAAATATTTGGTCTTTTTTATAAGGTATCATAAGAAATATTTATTATATCTTTTTATTTCAGTCTTATTTAAGGTTAGTTTATGGGATCCTAAGTTTTGAATAATTTAAATACATTAAAACAATGAGAAAACTAATTTAAATCATGAGTTATAAAATATATGAAAGTATAAGATACTGATTATATTTGAAAACATTTGCACACAAGGTCAATATTGTCAAAATTCCATAAATTGAGTCATCCTTTGTGGCTAAAGGACAGTGTGCTATGGTGAACTCTTACTATGCCAAGTGTTGCAGCACATTGCATAGAAATTGATAGCTTTATGCTATCAAATGATAGTATTATGGCCAAACTTCTAGTGTGCCCCGATTCTCTACCTGACTTTGATTGAAATGATCTAGGTGTTTATAAAAAGCTCTTTTCATATACTAGCTAGTAGAACTGGTTTTACTCTCAAATTGTTTCACATCAAAAAGTTCAATACCCAAACATATTTAAACCACATTTATATAATAAACTAGCTGTCCAAATCCTAACCCTAGTGCCAAGAGC
The DNA here is from genome assembly GCF_029017545.1 of Prosopis cineraria. NCBI lineage: Eukaryota > Viridiplantae > Streptophyta > Magnoliopsida > Fabales > Fabaceae > Prosopis > Prosopis cineraria. The sequence goes on along the minus strand of NW_026555343.1, from coordinate 21,002,326 downwards.
ACTACCTGACACTAAAACCATGTTTAGAAGACTTAGAACAACTTGCACATCACACTACAACATTCATATCATGCAGACAACTCATGTTCAACGTTCAACAACTTGATCTCAAAAAGTTAAGGGGGCAATTTGCATTAAATAACAATATATTCAAATACATTCACCCATATAAGCACTATCATACTTGTACCAGTATTTTGGCATTAATTTAATTTCTCAATCACATAACATATAACCTAGGGCTCAAAATACAACCAATTTCCAAATAATGTATATGGAGTAAGTACTAAAATAAAATATGTAGCTAGTTGGCATTATCAAATTTAATTACATATATAAACCCAATAAATGAGGCCTACAGTAGGAAACTAAGTTCCTAAACCTTTGGTGCTTTTCCTCTATCACATGGTGATTGCTTTCCAAATCAATCATAGGTTCCCAATCACTACTATATATGTATATATATAATACTATCACACGATTCTTTTCTTGTTGTTTGGGTTAAAACTTACTTTCATTCAATGACCATATAATAAAACAACACATGCTTAGTTTAAAACAATTTCATATGCTAATTAACATACTTTGACACAATTACAATAAATAGTTAAATAGAGAAAGTTATTTGATTACCTCAACCCTTCTATCACAAGAAAGGTAACCCGTGGATTCAACAACTACTAACACATCACTACAAGCCTCTTTCCACAGTCCACCTGTGGATTATGCCAAATGTAACCTCCTCCCATATCCACTCGATATAGGAGAAGATTAACATCATCCCTACTTAATCACACCAATTCAATAATCATAGATTTTATTTGAAAAACTTTAGCCAAAGACTTATTTCACAAAATCATGAAAAACCATAATACATCTACATTAATGCATAGTGGACACAACCCATAAGCATTACTATCTCAATTACATGCATTTCAAATCACAAAAAAATCAAGTTGGAAAATGGTCCATATACCATGGCATGTAGTACGTGTGCCGTGGCATATGGCACAAAGCCACACACTCAAAATTTTTATGACATGCACTGTGGCATGTGACACCATGTGCTGTGGCACGCCTATCCAAAATTTTTGCTACCATTTTAACAGCAAAATGATAAACCATCAGCATGTACCATTTTCACATACAACATTTGATTAGAGTGATTTAAGCACCCACACAAAGCTTACCTCATAAGCTAGCTAATGAGATATGAGATAGGTTTGAACATGATCTAACAGTCTGATCAAAATTTGAACATTTGGGTGCAAAAAGTCATACGCATGCAAACGCTCAAATTGATCTTTTTCTCTCATTAGACCACACAAGGCCTTGAATCAAGTCTAAAAGGATCTAATACACCTGATTACCATAATATATCCCAAACATACTAGTATATTAAAATTTGACCCATTAATGATCAATTTTTACATTTCATAAACTTTTACAATTTGCCAACACTAGGCACAACTTGGCCCATTTGGCCTTTTTCTCTACAAATTCATGTAAGACCACATCTATATCATATTCAATATTCAATCTTAGCCTCAAATTACTCATTTTATCATAATTTCACACATAGACTAAGATTCACTAAAAACACAACATTTTCAATTCATACACATTCAAATCTTTAGCCCTAATTCATTTCATCACATATGTACACAAATGGGTTAAGATTTCATAAAGTCACTACTTAAAACATGCATGCAACCTTATGGCAACTTATTTACACATACATACACAAGTTTTCTAATTCGTTACACAAACTCTAGAATGACACAGCTTCTTGACTCTAAGCTGGTCCTGACTCTCTTCCCTTGCGCTGATCACTGCTTTGTCTTGTAAAAAATATAACTACGAGAGCGAGATAAAAATCTTAGTAATGGAATAACTCACTCTTATTGACTATCGCATATAACTATATGAAAGTAATGCATAATATACCATTTAATATAAAAATCACATATTTTATTTCAATTAACACTCATATCAGACGTTGCATCACTTTTTCACTTATTTCACCACTTTTCTCTACTTATACCACACATAGCAACATATTGCATCATGTAACACTTTCCTTGAGTATTAACAAAAACACACCACAACCAAATAATTTAAGAGTGGTTAAGGAGTTGATCTTAAAACCAACTTAGGAAACAAAACTTTTAAATTTCCAAACAATCTATACAATAGCAAAACAAACATTTAAAATCTCTTAAAAAAGTTTGAAGGATTACTATATAGCACATGGAAGAAAATTGGGCAAACAAGGGCAATTAGTTGTTGTCATGACAGTATTAACTTTATTGTCTTGACAGCTCTCTCGAGCAAACTTTTGGGAGGCACCAATTCACTATTTGGCCTCCAATTGAAGTGATTTCAAAGCTCACACGTCACTTCTAATGTTTATTAATAATATTCCAAATTTTAAAAAGATTCAATGATCGAATTAAAATTTTGACACATTATAAATTTGGACATTTTTGCTGTCATGTCAGCATGATAGCACCTCTGGACCAATTTTCAAAGTGCACCATTTCATCATCCAATCTCTGATCAGAGTAATTCAAAAGCCCACTTGTCACTTTCAAAAAGTATTACTAGTGTATCAAATTTCAAAATGATCTAATAGACAGATTAAAATTTGTGATTGTCCCAACATCAACACTATTGCTGTCATGACAGTAATGTAATGCTGTCATGACAACACCTTTGGACTAAATTTTAGAGTGCGTCGTTTCTCCATCTGGTGTCCAATTGATGTGATTCTAAAGTCCACATGAATATTATTAAAAGTTTTACTTGTGACCCAAAATTTAGAGAAATTCAATGGTTAGATTGAGATTTGAACACTTGGATGCAAAAGTGTCATTTTTTTGGTAAAATCCATTTTCAAAATTGTTCAAATCTCATCCTAAAGGTCACAAACTTGTGGAAATACTTTGAACACGTCAAATAGGATTAGGAGTACTAATAGAACATTTAAATGATGGAAAACCCTCATATATTAAAATTTGACTACCCAATGCCATTTTTTCAAAATGGACCCTAAACCCTAAAAATGCACAAATCATATAAGAGCGGTCAAAAATCAATCCAAATATCATGTATTTATATAAACACACATGCTAAACATTTTCACTTGGCTCAGAGATCCCCATGGGGTCCACACACCTCTCCCTCTATCTAAGATGTATGTTTGCCCTTAGCATATAATTCGCAATACAACCACTTTGCAATTGCATGTAGAATCATACATATTCATATGTATACACTAAAATAAACATTTACTTGTAGTGAAAACTTGGTCTATCAAATGAATCCATCAAAACCACATACCACAACTAAGTTTCCTGAACACAAGTCTACAAGCGGGAAAAATTCATACACAAGCACACAATTCACATATAGTCACATATATGTATAGTCACATCCTACTGGTACCCTAATCCTAAATACATTATACTATACTTACTCAAAAGCTTGAGTTGCAATTCTTTACAAATCACAAGAAAACCGTTAGATTTGCTCCTTTCCATTTCCACCACTGGATCCTTTGCCTAGACCTATAAATATTGCAAAGAAAGGAGTGAGACAACTACAATCTCAATAACAGAAAAATTAATATTCCTTATTACAAGGAAAGTCATAGTAAAGTAAATAAATAATAGATTCAAAATAACATATAATTAATCAATTAAAACATTTGAATGCATGAGAAAGGTCGATATTGCCTTTCCTGACCAATAAAATACCCCCTAGCACTCTTTAGCTTATAGATAAACCTTATACCTACTGCACCTCCACAGTTAAAAAATATATACCAAGGCATGATCTAACTCATCAAACTGCTTGTGTCCCTTTGATGTGAATCCTGAGCAATCAAAGCTAACTCTCTCACTGAGCCAGCTCGATTATGCTCTATGTGAGGGCTACCTTAGCCTAAGCACTCAACCTCACACTTCATATATCGGATTTCCTCCCTCACTGAGAGGTGTCGAACACTCAATCCACTAACTACTTTAGTATACAGACTCACAACACGAAAGGCAACACTGAGTATTGATAGTGAGCTATAAAATATCACAAGACTGTATCTCCCTATTAGTAAACTCCCACCGAGATCATGCCTCCTATCTTTTTTTACCTTTCTTGAGTATTAACCACTTTAACACTCTAAGGTAGTATAACACTCATAATTCATCCCTTAAGCTATTCCGTAGCTTATATAAGGTACGAAACCTAGTTGCACTTCCCAAGTGTGACTCTTCATTTTTATTACCATAATGCATACTAATAATCTTATTTCTATAAATAACATCATTATTAAATAGATAGTAAATAGAGATGCATTATTAATAAAGTAATACCTATAAACCCTTTCAAAATACATTTTATTTACATTCAACTATTTAAAACATGTAATGCATGCTAGATAATATTATTTGCTTAAAAATAACTAAACAAAGCAATAAAAAATATAAATTTCCCTATTACCTCAACCCTTTTATACCAAAAGGGTTCCTTTTATATAAAATTATGACTTGGCTTGTCCTTTAACTTCCAAACAAATTCTACCTACAATCCTTACAATATATAAATGATCCACATTACTTATCATGGCAAATAGCATAAAAAAAGACCATAATTTATACCACACAACTAGGGTCAATAAGCTATCATCCATTCCAATTGTTCATATATTAAACTAACTAGTCACATAGCATCACTTAACTATCAAAACCATTTATTAGCCACCACTAAGCCAATTTCCAAACCATACAATTTTTTATCAACAAAAATCCTTTACTTAACATTACCAACTTTCACAATTATCCATTATAATGAAACCAAAGCTTAATTTAAATCTTATTGGATTCAAATAGCATAATTATAACTAAATCAATAGGCTTAAACCATTGAGGAGCAAAGCCCAACCTCTTGGGGTTTAACTTTTGCTCTAAAACTCTACTTTTCATCCAATTGCCTGTTCAAAATATTAGAGCACTATATAGAAACTTAAAACAACCTCCCAAAGACCCAAGGAAACTAAAGCTTATAAAAACAAAGCTTTTGGGATCAAAATCCAGAAATTCCTTGTTACAAAAATTGAAGAAAATTAAGAGGGAAGAAAGAGGATTGAAGTAGGGAGTTTACCTATCATATAGTAGAACTCGTAATGGCCGTAAAGCCTCTTAGATCCCCTCTCTTCTCCTCCTCTCACTCTCTTATTCTCTTGTTTGTTTCTTTACTTTTGTTTCTTGGATTCAATATTTCATTTTCTGCGTTCCTTTAAATCTGAAAATTGATCATAAAAAATGTTGGGGAAAATTACAAGGAAGGGCCCAACATTTTTTTATTATAGCATAAAAGCCTGAGGAAACTTTGGTAATTTTTTCCATAATTAAATCAAATAAAACTAAACTTTTACTTAGCAAAATTTGAAGTCTAGACTCTATCAAATTATTTTTAATTTTAATTTAATTATCTATTTTATATTTTAAATTAAATTTAGGTCTTAAAAATTTCGGGATGTTATGTCATATAGCATGATCACTACCGACTGAACCTCTAAATCACCCCAACATGAAACCATAGGCTCACCTTAGACTAATGTACACTCTCATTGGCTTTGAGCTCACCTTTAATGGTAGAATCACCTGACCAAAAGTGTTCTCTCTCACTTTGACTAGAGTTGTTGGTACCTTAACAAAATAATAGTAAGTTACACTAGTGTAATGATAGCGTAAACCTAGGTTGATCTCTATAAGGAGGCTTAGTTGGACAAGCTATAGTGAAGTGTGTTACAAGTTAAAAGATGATTTGGATAGATTTGGGTTTAAAACTAAATGAGCTAATAAACCTAATTCTAAGGTGAATGAAGTGGGTGTGTGTAAACCTATTAAAAGTATGAACTCCTATGTAGAATTGGTCACCTATCCTGTTTAATTACAACCTAGTTAGTTTAGTTTCTTCCTCTTTTCTCTTTGGTTTTAGTAACTTAGTTATCTTAACCAAGACTTAGCTAATACCTTGACTAACCCTAATCAAGATTATGGTCTTAGAATGAGCCAAAGCAAAGCTAGCATTAAGCCTAACCAAAGTGTTACAAATATGAGTCAATTAGGTCAAGTACATATGAAGGAATCAACATACTCAAGATTATGATTCATGAAGATATTCACATGCATTCAAGTTGGCAAGATTATGACAAGCAAGAAAACTTATTAAAATCATCAAGCTAACCAAATTATGAATCAACTTGAAGAGGCCAAAATTATGCAATAGACATAATAAAACTCAAGTAGCAACAAGCATCTCTCAATCATATGAATCATCACTTAAAATTATAAGATCAAAGAGTGATACAAATTTATAATTCTAGAGAGAGAAAATTAGAGAGAAGAAATTCAAATCCAACTATAAAATAATACAAACTCAAGGTTTCCTCCTTCATATGGTAGCTCTTTTAAGAATCTAGCCTTGCATCTTTAAGCAATCTCTAAGTTAAAGCTCCAAAATTCTAGCTCTTCTTTCCATGAATTTTGCCCAAATCAAACAAAGTCTGACCCTTATGAAAGCTAGTCGGTTTTGTAGAGGAGGAATAGATGAAGAATGGTGGTGGTTTGGTTAAATTTGGATGGTTAGATTGAGAGATATGGAGGAGAGAGAGTGCAAGTATAGAGAGAGAATTGAGAGAAAATGAAGAACATAAAGGAAAAAAATCTGACATTGTGCTTGCTTGATCTGAAAATATGATCCTAGCCTCATTCAAATATGTTTGGATGAAATTGGGGGTGAATGACTTGCTAAACAAGTTGCCACAACAAACATTTCAAGTCATTAGGTCAAGTAAGGTTAAGGTTATAGGTTGCAAGTCACTTAGGTGATAATTCCAATGCTTACTCTTTTAATCCCATATGTGTATGGACATGATAAGTTCTTATGCTCCCTTAATTGCCTTGGAATTCACTCCAAATGACTCAAATTCAGATTTAAAATTTGCCTCCAAGCTTCTCAAACACATTACAATTAACTTGAGCTTTAACAAGTCAAATTGATCCCTTGTGTGTGTGCATTAAACCTTCTTGTGAGCCTCTTAAACCTTGTTAATCATGCCACTTTGCCTCTCATTCTAAGTCTGAATTCACATGCCCAAGCTTCTTCCTTCATGTGCTAATTGAGTTATGTCTTCATTTGTCACACTTAATTCACATAAATCACAATTAATTCAAATAATCAAATAAACATAGTGTGACATTTATTTAAGTAGACTAAAATAGAAAATATTTAATTCATCCAAGGTATTAAAATAACTAAATTAAAATGAATATGAAAGCCTAACAAAACTCAGATATAGACAAGTGCACATTTGAACTAAAATCAAGGCTAATTAGAAACCCTTGAGGAGACAACCTTAAAATATTGTCTTTTCCTAATAAATTTCAACTTAGAATGAATTAATGAAAACTAGTTAGACTAATCAGCTTATCCCATCAAAAGATATAAATCTCAAGCTTAACCCTAATTTGGTGAAAAAGTGCATTTTATGACTAAATTACCCCTAATGCATGTATTTAAATATTTAGATAAAATTTCACTAAGAATGTGATATCAATGCATATGGAGACTCTTAACATGTAGAAATAGCCCTAAAACTAATGCACACGTAAAATTTTCAATTTGCCCTTGAATTTCTAACAAAGTTTAAAATGACCAAAATACCCTTAATATGCACGCTTTCTCATTAGGGCTGAAAACACTAATTTAACACCAAGAATGCACATTTTATGATTTTCTATCATGAAATATGGTCTTAAATTCCTAAGAAAAGTGTGTAACAAATATGACCTATCAAAATTCCCCCACACTAGTCTTTTGCACTCCGGACAAAATCAAATCAAAAGAACACCTCACCTCATAATTCCTAAAAACCTAAAAATAAAAGAAGAAAATACAAATGAGTTGTCAAGGGAAATCAAATCCAAAGTCCAAGGGATGTTCGTACAAACAAAGAAAATGTTGCTGCCCTAATTAAAGAACTTTATCCCTCATAAATTAACCATTAAAGAGATGCAAAATAATAGATAAAGCCTCACTAGGGTATAGTATTTGCTCTCAATCCGCTTAAGTGTTTAAAAGGGTAAATCATTTCACTCCATGTACATTAGCACTGCACCCTACTATAGGCTTGTAATTCCTCTATCTATCCACTACTAATTTGCAAATGTTCTCAAGAATCAGTTGGCCTTTATTATGGATGTAATATGGCTAATAAAAGGATATACTTAGATTTACATGTGAAAGGGTAGGGTTTTGGTTCAAGAAACCATGCCTTGGCCACAATGTGAGCATGCAACAATGTTTAAAACTTTTCAAACCTTAACTAAGTGGATATAACCTCATATGAACAATGAGAATGAGAGGGATATGATAAAACAAGGAACAAAATACTGAGATGACTTGCAACTCAAGAAAACCCTCATATTCTTGCTTGACTTTTGCTTTTGCATTCCCTTTTCTTTTCTTCATCTCATTTTTCTTTTGGTAATCTTTTCTTTTCTTTCTTTTGCTCTTCTTCTTTCTATTTCTTATTCTATTATTTTTCTTCATATTTTTTTTCTTTTTCTTGACATTCTTTTCCAATTTTTTCCTCTCATACAAAAGCCATGAAACGTTTTGGGTTCAAGAATAAGAGTCACATAAAATAAGGCTTGTTTCTTTAAGAAGATGGAATAAATGTAGGAAGATGATGAAGGGATGAGTTTATCCACTAAGTTGAACTAAGAAAAATTAAGGACATTGAAGAACATTATACAAGAGTACATACAATACATGGAAAAATAAAGGGATAGTGTTTAAAAATGAATGAAAAAAAGAAAGGCTTAAATTGGCTAATAAGGGATAATCAATCACATTAGGGTTAGCTAAAAAGCCTTGTGCTTTTTATATGAATGCCAAAATCATCTTCTCTACAACAAATGCAATGATGTAGCCTTGATTAAAAGGAAAGACAAGTTCTAGAGGGTGAAAATACTAAAGACAAAACTCTCAATAGTTGAAGGCTTCTTCCATGTTGGCTAATTTTACATTTCTAATCAAATACACACACTCTAATAGAAAACTTGCTTCATAAAGTATAAAAATTAGGGCAACATCATCTCAAAAGTTCATATTCCAAAATCCAAAGAAAAAAATTTTAATTCCCCATGACAAATCAAAACAAAAAATTTTATAATTTTTTTTCAAAAATGTTTCAAAACAAAAACAAAAAGAAAACCAATTTTTATGCTCTCCCCCCATACTTAAAACCATTCATTGTCCTTAATGTATGATCAAGGATGTCTAGGATACTAAATCCATAAATGAATACATGAAAAGTGCAAGAGAAAACAGTTTTAAGAGCAAATAAAGTCATAGGACCAAAAATACCAAAATTGTGACTACTATGGAAATCCTGAAAATACCTCTCTAGGGACGGTAAACTTTTGGATTTTATGACAGACGATCCATATAAGAAATTCCCATTAAAATTTTATGAGAGATAGAAGACACATATAGGAAAATGGTATAACAATTTTAGCTAGAAATTCCTTCCTAATAGTTTCTAGATGTTTTCACAAAATGGTCCACAATTTTGGAGAAACATAAATTTGTCCAAATGACCTTATTAGACTCCAACAAATTTTTCAAAGAGATAAAGACATAATCAGAGAAAATGATAAACATAAGAAATAGAGTCAAGATAATAAGGAGAAATTCAAAGCTAGAACCAAGTAATTTAGAGACACGATGTGAGAGATATACTGACTCAAAGTTTCCTTAAGGTTTTGAAATCCTTGTAAAGACTCACAGGACCTTGATAGCTTATAAAACATACACAGAGTACTCCTCATGTCCAAAATTGACCAAAATCAAATTTAAATTGAAGCTAAGACATGTAACATTCAATAAGAAAAATTCTAGGTCAAAACTCCTTTAAATACATTCCCAATGAATTTTTGAATTTAAGGCAGAGAAATTGAAAATAGAGAATTGTCAAGCTCTAAAAGATGCAATTTTTTTTTCTTTTTTCAAAATTGAAAACAAAGCACCACTATTAAAACCCAAAAATGGCAACTTAAGTAAATCAACTCATCAAAAATTAAGGCACAATTTATTTTATAAAACCAAATGAAACAAAGACAATAAAACTACAAAATTTCTAAACTAATAAACTTAGTTGTATCTCCCCCACACTTATGCTTTAACAAGAGTTACACAAAATCACAAACAGATGAAAAAAAAAGTTCTCCACATATGTGAAAAGCGGCAGCAAGCCTTACCAATAAGTGTATCCACTTGTGTGCTATGTGTACAATGAAATGTAAGCAATAAGCAAGGATAGATACAACCTTTGAAGCTCCTTATGGTGGCTTGAAGTTGTACTTCTCCATAGCTTCTTCATTGTCCTTCTTGAAGAGCTTGTAAAGATGTCCATTAACTTGCAAAGAATGATGATGGCTCATAAAGAAGTTGAAACAATCCATATGGAAAAACTTTGGCTATAAGGAAAGGACCTTCCCTTTTAGACTTGAGTTTAGCAATCTTATGAATGAATCTAGTTTGATACAAGAGAACTAGATCACCAACATGGAATTCCTTACTAAGAACCATTTGATCATGGATGAGCTTTGTCTTTTCCTTATAGATCCTTGAGTTCTAAAATGCATCAAGTCACATCTTTTTCAATTCTTAATTTCAAGGAATCTCTCCTTAGCCATAAGCTCCTCATCAATATTGAGCTTCTTGATTGCCAAATAAGCTTTATGCTCAAGCTCAACTGGTAGATGACATGTTTTTCCATAGACATGCCGAAAAGGAGACATCCCTAAAGGTGTCTTGAAGGCAGTCCTATAAGCCCAAAGTGCATCCTTAAGGTGTAATGACCAATTCTTCATATTTGTGTTGACAACCTTTGAAAGAATGGCTTTGACTTCTGTAACACTTGCCCCGAGTGTTATTCAAAAATCACACAATTCATACAAACTAAGTGTGGTTAAGGAGTTGATCTAAAAACCAACTTAGGTAACAAATCATTTAAATCAATAAAAAAATACACCGTTGTAAAATAAATATTTAAATCCTTTATAAAAATTTATAAGTTCTACCTATAGTACACGGAAGCAAGTTAGATGAAAGTAGGATAAAAAATGCTATCATGATAAAATTAAATTGCTGCCATGACAGCCCTCCCAGGTTAACTTTCGGGAGGCTCCGTTTTGCCATTTGACCTTCGATCGAAGTGATTTTAAAGTTGACACATCATTTTTAATAATTACTAGTAGTGTACCAAATTACAAAATGATCTAACAGTTGGATTAGAATTTGGATACTCCTAAAGATTGAATAAAGTTGCTATCATGACAGCACGTTTGGACCAAATTTTGGAGTGCACAATTTCATCATCTGACCTCCAATTGGAGTGATTCCAAAGCCTACATGTCACTTTTAAAGGGTACTATTAGAATACAAGAGTTTGAAAAGATCTAACAGATGGATTGAAATTTGTGCTTGTTGCAACATCAATACTGTTCTTGTCATGACAGCACTTTTACTGTCATAACAACTCCTCCGGACCAAATTTTAAAGTGTGTTGTTTCTCCGTCTGGTGTCCAATCGATGTGATTCCAAATCCCACATGAAGCTTATAAAATGTTTTACTTGTGACCCAAATTTTAGAGAAATCCAATGGTCGGATTGAGATTTAGACACCTGGATGCAAAAATGCAGTTTTTTTAGTAAAAACCATTTTCAAAATTGTCCAAATCTCCTCCCAATGATTACAAACATGTGAGAACACTTTGGACAGATAAACAACCTATCCCTCCTTGTGAGCCTAGTTAAAGGCGTAGAAATCTAAGAAAAATCTTTGATAAAACGCCGATAGTAACCCTCTAACCCCAGGAAACTACAGATCTTTTTAATCGATTTTGGTCTCTCACATTGCAAGACCGCTTCAAGCTTATGTGGATCGATCACAACACCATTTGCTGACATGATATGTCTCAAAAATCTAACCTCTCTCATCCAAAACTTACACTAACTGAACTTGGCATATAGCTTATGATCTCGTAGAAACCTTAGGATAATTCTCAAGTATCTGGCATGCTGCTCCTCATTGTTAGAGTAGATTAGTATATCGTCAATGAAAACTACCACAAACTAATCTAAGAAAGGTCAAAAGATGCGGTTCATATAGTCCATAAAAATTGCAGGTGGATAAGTCAACCCGAATAGTATAACCAAAAACTCATAATGGCCATATTGAGTCCTGAAAGTCATCTTCGCCACATCCTTCTCACTAACCCTTAGCTGATAGTACCCTGAACATAAATCAGTCTTAAAGAAAACTATGGCACCAACCAACTGATCCAAGATATCATCGATGTAAGGTAGTAGGTATTTGTTCTTCACCGTAACCTTATTCAATTACCTATAATCAATACACAATCTCAAACTACCATCCTTCTTCTTCACAAATAAGACAAGGGATTCCCAAGGAGAAACACTAGGTCTCATAAATCCCTTGTCTAATAGCTCCTCAAGCTGCTTCTTCAACTCAACTAACTCTGAAGGAGCCATTCTATATGAAGCCTTTGAAAGTGGTTGTGTTCCTCATACCAGGTCAATCAAGAATTCAGCTTCACGCTCTGGAGGTAATCCTTATACATTCTATGAAAACATATTCGTGAACTCCCTAATAATCTCAATTTCATCCACTTTACCTGCCTTAGTTGCTTGGGTAGCGAGCACTACCACGTAAGCCTCACAACCCTACTCAATCAACCTTTCAGCTTGCAAAGAAGAAAGAAAACAAGAATGATTAGGATATTCCTTGATCATCTTTGGCACCTCCGCTAGAGTCACAGTCTTAGCTATACACTCTAAGACAGCACCATAAGCTATCAACTAATCCATACCGATAATTAAATCAATCCCTTACATAGGAATTTGATCACATTCACCCAATTCGATCACCCATTAAAAGTTATCTTAATCCTAAATATCACACTGGATTGACCGACCAAACCAGAAGTAAAGGAACTTCTACATCATGGGGCAACTGGTCAACAGGCATACCCATTCTATCTAAATGCTCAAAAAAAAATAAAAGAATGCGTCATACTACAATCAAACAAAGCTTCTAAATTAAGGCCACAGATAGAAACCATACCAGTAATCAAATTTGATGACTTCATGGCCTCCTCTTGAGATACTGTATACACTCTATCAGGAATCACATTCCTCTGGTCTAAGCTCTCTTGTAAATCAAGGTAGTCACGGATCAAATGGACTAACTTTCCATACTTGAAGCGAGCAAAGTAGCGACCATAATAAACCTTGCCACATCTATCACAAGGTGACCTCACTATGCTCAGAATCGAGGCCTAACTGGCCTGTAAAGAACGTGCTGGAGAAATCCTAAAGAAATGAGAACCCCCAAATCTTATATTACCACCCGATTACCTTAAAATCTTGAATCCCTATTTAAATTCCAATTACCAAAAGCAAAAGAAGGCCTGGCCCTAAAGGAGCCACCAAAAGAAGAACCAGAGCTAAAACCCATTCTCTTGGATACACCACCAGTAAGAGCCAACCTAGAAGAAAATTGATTGCACATCATATGTCGCCTCGCCCAATAAAGACAGCTGCTGGCAGTATTCTAGCCTCATCTTTTCCAATAACCTCTTTGCTTTCCACTTGCTATGATTAGAAGCCTTCAGATATGTTGAGAACTTAGATAACTGACTTAATTTTGTTATAAAGGTCTCCTCGTCTAAGTCTCCTTGCTGAAAAACATGAAACTCTGCCTCTTTCTCGTCTCTGAAAGCTGGTGGAAAGTGAAAATCATAAAATCTTTCCTTAAATTCGACCCAAGTCATAGATCTTCCATTTGTAGGCTTAACAGAATCCCACCAATGCTTGGCTTCACCAACAAGCTGCATCGTAGCCAAGATAACCCTCTACTCAAATGTACATCTCACCATAGTGAATAGCTGCTCCATCTGATCCAACCACTCCTCAGCTTTCCCATCAAGCATGCTACCATCATATGTGGTTAGATTGGAGCAAGAAAATTCCTTCCAAGGTCCAGATATGTCATCCTCTCGATTATCAGCAACTAGTCCATGAGCTTCCACAGCATTAGAAGCTCCCTACCCATTACTTGGGTCAACATGCTAATCTAGAATAGCACAACCTCTGAGATTTTGTTGATATCCACTTTCACTTCAAGCAGCATAACCATGACTGCATCTGTCCCCTATGGTGGTGGTAGAGGCAGAGGAGGTGGAGGTAGTGGTCGTTCCTCATTCCTCGATCTACCTCTTCCTATTCGAGCAATATTACAACTGAAAGGTGTATAGCCGCATACGTACGGACCTTTCTCCCCTCCTAAAGGAACAAGCCTGAGAAAGAAAAATAACATTAGTCCAGGTTAGTAGCAGAAGCGAAAGAGCATAAGAATAATGTATTTAGGGTGCCAACTAGGAAAGAGGAATCATAAAACTAAAACTGATACCAAATGTAACACTTGCCCTAATTGTTATCCAAAAATCACACAATTCAAACAAACTAAGTATGGTTAAGGAGTTGATCCTAAAACCAACTTAGATAACAAATCATTTAAATCAATAAACAAATACACCATCGTAAAATAAACATTTAAAGCCTTTAAAAAATTTATAGGTTCTACCTATGACATACGAAAGTAAGCTAGATGAAAGTGGGATAAACAAATGATGTTATGACAATATTAAATTGCTGCCATGACAGCCCTCTCAAGCTAACCTTCGGGAGGCACCGTTCCGCCATTTGACCTCCGATCGAAGTGATTTTAAAGCTCACATGTCATTTTTAATAATTACTAGTAGTGTACCAAATTACAAAATGATCTAACGGTTGGATTAGAATTTGGACACTCTAAAATATTGGATAAAGTTGTTGTCATGACAGCACCTTTGAACCAACTTCCGGAGTGCACAATTTCATCATTTGACCTCCGATCGGCGTGATTCTAAAACCCACATGTCACTTTTAAAGAGTACTATTAGCATAGTAGATTTTGAAAAGATTTAACAGATGGATTGAAATTCATACTTGTTGCAATATCAACACTGTTGCTTTTATGACAGTACTTTTGCTGTCATGACAGCTCCTCCGGACTAAATTTTAGAGTGTGCTATTTCTCTGTCTGGTGTCTGATCGACATGATTTCAAAGCCCACACAAAGCTTATAAAAAGTTTTACTTGTGACCTAAATTTTAGAGAAGTCCAATGGTCGGATTGAGATTTGGACACTCGAATGCAAAACTATAGTTTTTTTAGTAAAAACCATTTTCAAAATTGTCCAAATCTCATCCCAATGGTCACAAATCTATGGGAACATTTTGGACATGTCAAATAGGACTAGGAGTAGCTAATAGAATATTTAAATAATAGAAAAACCTCTTATATCAAAATTTGACCACCTATGTATCATTTCCCAAAATGGACCCTATGCCCCTAAAATTTATAAATCACATAAGAGTAGCCAAAAACCATTTCAAATATCATATACACATATGAATATACATGGTAAACATTTTTACTTGGCTCAGAGATCTTCGTGGGGCCAACACACCTACTCTCTCTATCCAAGGTGTATGTTTGCCCATAACACACCATTTGTAATGCAACCACTTTGCATTTGCTTGTAGACTTACATATATACCAAAATAAATATTTGCTTGTAGTGAAAAACTTGGTCTATCAAATGAATCCATCAAAACCATATACCATTACCAAGTTTCCTAAACACAAGTCTACAAGCGGTAAAAATTCATACACAAGCACACAATCCACACATATACACATATATGTATGTTCACATCCTACTGGTATCCTAACCTAAATACATTACAATATATTTGCTCAAAAGAAATGGGTTGCAGATCTTTACAATCCACAAGCAAACCCCTAGCTCGACTCTTTTTCCTGTCTGCTACTAGATCCTTTGCTTATACTTGTAAATATTGTAAAGAAAGGGATGAGATAACCACAGTCTCAACAACAGAGAAATCAATATTCCTTATTACAAGGAAAGCCATAGTCAAGAAAATAAATAATAGATTCAAAATAACATATAATTAACTAATTAAAATGCTTGAATATATGAGATAGACTGATATGACCTTTCTTGACCAACAGAATGCCCCTTGGTACTCTTTAGCTTGTAGGTAAACCTTATACCCACTGTACCTCCACAGGCACAAATATATAAAGCAAGCATTAATCTACGGCTAGAAGTTTCAATGAACATCAAAAGAGGTGTTTTCAATCTTTTAATCCATTCATTCATTTAATCATGAATAAACAAGTACACATACCAAGACCTAATTTCTAACTATCAATTTCATGACTGGGGAAAAAAAATCTCTAGAACAACAAAAGGATTGTTTTTCAGTTTAGCAGCATCTCTATAGCTCGATTTTGTGCATTCCAAATCCCATATAAACTTTATGAAAAAAAGCAAGTAAAAGCAATCTAAAGAAAATCTTATAAATCAAACTCAATATTAGCTTCGAACCTTTTAGCAGATATGGATAGCTCCAATTGGCCCTTCACACGTTCGGCCTTCCCCTTCATTGCCTCGTGATTTACTTCTCTCCTCTGGCTCTCAAATGTTCGGTTGCCTTTAAATTTAAATTCTATTGGACTCTCACTTGCACCAATGTCAGATCTCTCTTAATCTCACCCCAAAAAACCCCTAATCCCCTCTCTTAATGCTTCGTTACTCTTACATAGGAAGAAGAGGGGGTAGATTTTTAAAAATCATGATAATTCACCGCCCTTTGTTGCTTTTCTACTGCCATATGCCTCTACATCATAGCCCTCGTTTTTCCTTCTTGTTCTTGAATCGCTGGCCATAAGGGGCTTCTTTGTCGCTCCACTTGCCTTGCCTAACCCTTCATCAATTTTCACTTGCTTGCCACCTTGCTTTCTTCTTTTGCGTGTTCCTCTTGTCTGCGTTGCGTCTCTACTTTGCCATCTTTGTTTCTTTCCTCCACGCTCCTCTGTTTATGCGTATTGGTGTGGAGTGATATTTGGGGTGATTGAAATGCTGAATGCTTCAGTATTTCGATCATCCCATTTTACTTTTTATTAATTTTTTTAATTTTTTATTTATTTTTGGATTCTTTTTTAAATATTAATTTCAGAGATTTGGGAAAGGAAATATGCTTTTAAATTTAAAAAATATATATGAATATAGGAGAAACAACCAGATTTTAAAGAATTTAAAATATTTAATTTTTAAAAAGTTGATTTCCTTAATTTTTGATTATTCAGATAATTGGGTGGTGGCAGAGATTTCAGAAAATTTAAGCATGATTTTCTCCTCAATTTTTTCAAAATTGATTTTGAAGAGAGATTAAATTTATCTATCTTCTTTACTACTTATTATTATTTTATTTTATTTTTTTGAAAAATAATCCTTAAAAGGCTTAAATTTCATTTTTTATATCTATTAGTTTTTGAAATATAATTCTTAACCAAAAATGATATTTTATTTTTTTTATATTTATTAGATTTTATTTTATATATATATATATATTGAAATGTAATTCTTTACCAGAATTAACATTTCGTTTTTCATATTTATTATATTTTTCGTGAAATATAACTCATAATCAGAATTAATATTTCATTTTTTTATTTATTGGATTTTTTTAAAATATAATTCTTAAAAAAGAATTAATATTTCGTTTTTTTTTTTTTGAAAATTTCCTCTCTTTTTTCTTAAATTAATTCTTAAAAAAGAATTAAATTTTATTTTTATATTTTAATTAATTAATTTTTTATTTTTTTACAAAAACAAATACATTTAAAAGTAAAGGCTATTTAAAAACCCAAAAAAAATTATCTATCTTTTGTTAAATGTGCAGACAAAATATGGTGTTTACACTAGGGGAGCCATTAGAGGCGGCATCTAAACTCATTTTATCTTTTGGCAAGAGACCATCATAGAAGAAATATTGAATAAGATCCATACTTGGGATTTGATGATGTGAACATCTAGCTAGCATAAATTGGAATCTATGCCAAAACTCAAAAAGACTTTCATCAAAAATTTATACCGTGCTTATGATTTGTTTTTTCAAGCTAGCTAGCTTAGATGATGGAAAGAATTTATTCAAAAACATATCTCTCAACTCTTCCCAAGTGTGTACCTTAACATGAGGTGGAAAGTTCATATACCATTCCTTAGCAAGAGACTCAAGACAAAACACAAATGCCCCAGCTTGAACATCATTGATATGAGCACTCACTAGTTTCATGGTATTGCACACAAGATATAAAGAATGTAAGAATCTATGACAATCTTCACTGAGCAACCCATGAAACTTAGGTAATGCTTGAATAAGAGAATGTTTAAGCTCAAACATGTGATCATGTTAAGGAATGTACAAATCATAGGGATTAGTATTCCAATTAGGAGAAGTAAGTTTCCTAACAGAAATCCCATCATTTGGAGGATGATGTATGCCTACTTCTGTGTATTATCTCACTCCACTAAACACAAATAACTAATATAACTCATGGTGATTAAAGGATTAACTCAAAGAGTGATTACCAAGCTCTAGTTTAAAAGCAAGGGATCCCAAGTTTTTCATAATCACAAAGAGTTTAAAACAATCAAGATATCTTGTATTAGAGTAAAAATGAGTGACAGAGAAGAAGTAAAAGAAATTGAAAACAAGTGAAAAACAACTCTTTTAATGTGTGACAGAGAAGTGCGCCATTACTCGTGCATGCTACACTGTGGCATGTTGCTTTCTGTGCCACGCACTGTGGAGTGTTGCAGAAAAAATTAGCAGATTCTGCTGTCATTTGATACTAGAATCAAAAAACTTCAGACCACCCTGATTCTCCGTTTGACGTTCGAATGATGTGATCTATATGTCTATGAAAAGCTCTTAACATGATCTAGCTAATGGCATAGGTTTCACTTTCAAAACAAGTCACACCAGGAAGTTGGACACCTAAACACATTTTAACTACTATTCACAACTTTCACATAAAAAGGGTGTCCAAAACCCTCAACAAGTACCAAAAGCCTTTCTTAACACCTGAAACATGTCCATTGGACTTAAAACTACTAGTACAACATGTCACACACACTTAAACCAGAGTATAACCAAAATTCACTCTTCAACCCCTTTTTTATCAAAAATAGAGGGGGCAATTTGTCATTGCATTGTATCCAAATCAATCAAAACATGTTCAAATGATTATTTTTACACTTGTACTAGTATTTTGGCCTTAAAAACATATATATCTCAACATACACAAATACTTAGGGCCCAAAATACAAATCAAACATTTGCAATAATGAAATAGTGCAAGTAAGATGGCATGCAACCTAAAATTGGCAAACATATACTATTACACAAATAAATCTTAACTAGAGGCATATAGTAGGAATATGCTAATTCCTAGCCTCCTGAGTCTTCTCCTTCTCAATACCAGAGCTAAAACTTGAAAAATGTTAAATGAAAGGGGTGAGTCTAGCCACTTAGTAACCATGATAAGCCCTATTTAGTTATATATCAATTGCAAACAAGCACATGCATATCATAACTCATCATTTCTCATTTAATAACTTCTTTATTTTACATATTAGTTATGCATTGTCACCATATTCTCATATATGTGACATGACCCCTGATTCACACAACTTACCATAACTCAACACGTATGACATGTCATATATTTGTATAGGCAATAATTAACTAACCTTATAACCTCTTTATTTTCTTAGACTAAAACCGTGGGCTATAATATTAAATAGGGCTTTGTCTGTGTGACTGGACTACCCAAGCTCACCAATCGTGAGGTATGACCTAGTCAAAGATAACATGATTCACTCTCAAACCACAACTTACCCCATTCTCGAATCTTTGGGGTGTCTCATACCCTAGATTATTCTCCTTGCTGGACTAATGGAGAAAGCTAGGTTTTAGTCCCTCTACAAATTATAGGATAGTCCCTCAAAAAACTATGAGACAAGGCTATACCCCTGTATATCAGAGGGTAGCCTAAATACCATATGAATTTTCTCTACTCCCAATCCCTAGGCAAACTCTTGCCTATTGATCATGCCATAAGTAGTACTCACTCATTTTCACATTTTCATTTTCATTTACTCATTATCACAACAATTACGTTGCGGTCACGATCGTACGCTATCCAAGTATGTATCCTTATCATTTTCTCAACATTATTATCACTTATCTCAAAATCCACTTCTCATTAACACACAATTACCTCTACACAACATCACATTAATTTTCCAAAAGCATAAGCATGTTTATAGTTCGAAAACCCTCTTGACTTCACATTTTGCATTTCAAGCCAAAAATAGCATTATGCACATTCAAATTTTAAACACTCATTGAAACCAATACATGGTTTCACATTGAAAATCAATCCCATGTGCGTAACATTCACAATTCACATTTAATAATTAATTAACAATTAATTAATATATAACTACTTAAAATAGTGTTCCCTTGGTTACCTCAAATCTTTGAGAAGTCAAAGGTTTACCCCTTAATCTACTACTTTCCAAGCTTGAATTTCCAATCTAATAGGTGACTAAGAGCCAAAACTACAATCAACCAAGTTGAATTTCATCAACATTACCAATTCAAGCATTAAACCCTCAATCTCCATTTCTAAATTGTCCAAAGTCCACTCCACATGAGTTTGAGCCTATTCATTAGATTTATTAATTACCTTTACTCCCCATGAACATTAATGAACCATTAAATTCTTATTAATGGCATTAAAATCTTCCAACCACCCATAATAAATGAAATTTTTAGATATTAATGGTGTCCAGCAACCCAAGACACTAAAAATTGATTATACTAGGTTCAGATATTTTAATTTACTCCTATTAACTCCATTTGAGTCAATAAATTTAGACTCATAACCTATATGGATTGAAAATCTTCTTCCACAATCAAACCCTAACTATAAACTCATAAATGTGAAAGAAATAGGAAGATCAATTAGTGTGGAACTTACCTTGGGTGTTTATATCCTCCAAAATACTCCCAATGTCGTCCATAAGTAAACCTTAGTAGAGCTTGATGCATCCTTCCATTTACTCTTTTCTCTTCTCTCTTTTTCTGCTTCATTTTCACGATTGATATCTGCAGAAAATGAGACACACAATGCACCATAGTTGATGACACATAGAGGTCCTCCCTTATATCAAAATAGTTAGTACACCACAGTAGACGATCTCCACACTGCGGCGTGTGGCAAAGCAACATCACTCTTCATTTTTCTTCTCCTTTTGATGCCTGAATGGCTCAACTTGATACCGAACCCATAATTTTAGCTGAAATACAATTAATCATGATTATTAGGCCTCCCTGACCACACACCACCTCAACTTATGCAATTACCTTAATTGGGTTTAATTAGTTAGGGGATTAAAAATTGGGATGTTATATTTTCCCTAAAGGCATGGTTATGATTTTACATGAAATTCCCATTATTTCCTAGATTTAGTGGATGGATTTGAGTGTTGTTTAATGGTGGAATTAGTGCTACATCCTTAAGATTTACTCCATTCCCTTGGTTAACAACATTAAAATTTTGGTTTTGAACACATTAAAGCATAGGATTGACATTAAGGTTGGGATTAGGGTCATTGTTGAAGTCTCTAGGCATTTCTAAATGAGCAAGATTAATGTTGTGGTTAGAAGCAGCCATGGAGGATTCTAAAACAAGATGGTTATCAATTGGATTTTTCTCTTTTCTTATCCTCAATAAGGTTCTCTCAATCTCTTAGTCAATTGGTTTTTGCTCACTAGCTCTCCCATGAGTCATACAATATAATGCAAAGAAATGAAGACCAATAACCAAAACCAACAATAAAAATGCACAAGACACAAAACAAGAACACCTAAAATTGGTTTAAAAAATGAAAGACTCAGAGAATGCAAAACACACAAAAACTTGCAATGCAAGCAAGCAAAAGACTTACAAGAAAAGCAAAAGAGAAAAGTAATATTTTGTTTTCTGAAATTAGAGAAAAACACAAAAATAACTCAAACACAAAATTAACTAAAATAACAAAGTGAATTTAGCACTAAAACAAGAAAAGGAAGAGTTTAGAAATGCTCAAGAAGAGTCTTCTTCCAAAATTGGACGTTCTAGAACTCTACTTTTTGCCTAGTCTGCCTATGCAATTTCTACAGATAAATTTCCATAACCAAATGACCTGAAAATTTAATCTTAATTAGGGATGATACTGAAAAACAATATATAAAAATGTAAAAAAATTTTAACAAGAAAATACTTCCCAATTTTTCTTGCAATTTGGGATACAACAATCTAGAAACAGAATTTCTTCAAATTGACCCTGCAAGTTTGTCACTTGTTTCAAATAGGTTAGTGGCTGAATCACAAAAAATAAAAAAAAAATAAAAAATGAAGTTAAGATACTAAGGAGAAATCTAAGCTTTGGATGGAAAAATTTTGATACGTACAGAAAAAGTTATGCAAACACAAAGTTGATATAGAGCCTTGTATTTGACCTTATGTGCTTTAAAAATTTACATAGTACAATATATGAATCCAAATGATACCAAACCATTTCTTTTCAAAAGATAAGATATATATATATTTTCATGTACAAAGTTTCAGATTTTTTCCCTAACATATTAGTTCCCAATGAAATTTCAAATTTCATCCAGGAAAGCTAGCAAATCAATTTTCACAGAGTTGCACCCTTAGAAACCCAAACTACACAAAAACACCAAAAATCATGAAAATTAAAAAAATTATAAAAACACAAAATTAACAAATTAAACACAAATCAACCATAAACAAATCCCAGCCTTACCTCCCTGACAATGGTACCAAATTATGATTAGAGTTGTTGCTACCCTAACAAAATAATATTAAGTTACACTAGTGTAGTGATAGTGTAAACCTAAGTCAGTCTCTATGAGGAGGCTTACTTGGACAAGCAAGAGTAAAGTGTGTTACAAGTTAAAAGATGATTTGGATAGATTCACGTTTAAAACTAAATGAGCTAATAAACTTAATTCTAAGGTGAATGAAGTAGGTATGTGTAAACCTATTAGAAGTAGGAACTCCTATATGGAATTGGTTACCTATCCCTGTTTGATTACAACTTAGTTAGTTTGGCTTCTTCTCTCTTCTCTTTTGTTTTAGTAACTTAGTTATATTAACCAAGACTTAGCTAATACCTTGACCAACCCAATCCAAGATTTATGGTCTTAGAATGAGCTAAAGCAAAGCTAGCATTAAGCCTAACCAAAGTGTTACAAATATGAGTCAATTAGGCCAAGCACATATGAAGGAATTAACATGCTCAAGATTATGATTCATGAAGATATTCACATGCATTCAAGTTGGTAAGATTATGACAAGCAAGAAAACATGTTAAAATCATCAAGCTAACTAAGATTATGAATCAACTTGAATAGGCCAAAATTATGTAATAGATATAATAAAACTCAAGTAGCAACAAGCATCTCTTAACCATATAAATCATCACTTGAAATTAAAAGATCAAAGAGTCATACAAATTTTTTAATTTTAGAGAGAGAAAAGTAGAGAGAAGAAATTCAAATCCAACTAGAAAGTAATATAAACTCAAGGTTTCCTCCTCCATATAGTAGCTCCTTTAAGAATCTAGCCTTGCATCTTCAAGCAATCTCCAAGTTGAAGCTCAAAATTTTAGCTCTTTTTCCCATGAATTTTGCCCAAATCAAACAAGGCTTGATCCTTATGAAAGCCATTAGGTTTTGTAAAGAGGAAGAGAGAAAGATAATGGTAGTGGTTTGGTTAAATTTGGATGTTTAGATTAAGAGATATGGAGGAAAGATAATGGAAGTGTAGAGAGAGAATTGAGAGAAAATGAAGAACATGAAGAAAAAAAATTGAAATTGTACTTGCTCGATCTGAAAATCTGATCCTAGCCTCATTCAAATCTATTTGGATGAAATTGGGGGTGAATGACTTGCTAAACACACATTACAAGTCATTAGGTCAAGTGAAGTTAAAGGTAGTATAGGTTGCAAGTCACTTGGGTGATAAATCCAATGCTTACTCTTCTAATCCCATATGTGCATAGACATGATAAGTTCTTATGCTCCCTTAATTGCCTTGAAATTCACTCCAAATAAAGCTCAAATTCAGATCTGAAATTTACCTCCAAGCTTCTTAAACACATTGCAATTAACTTGAGCTTTGACAAGTCAAATTGATCCCTTGTGTGCATGTGCATTGAACCTTCTTGTGAGCCTTTTAAACCTTGTTAATCATGCCTTTTTGCCTCTCATTCAGGTCTGAATTCACATGCCCAAGCGTCCTTCATGTGCTAATTGAGTTATGTCTTCATTTGTCACACTTATTCACCTAAATCACAATTAATTCAAATAATCAAATAACCATAGAGTGACATTTATTTAAGTGGACTAAGATAGAAAATATTTAATTCATCCAAGGTATTAAAATAACTAAATGAAAATGAAAATGAAAGCCTCACAATACTCAAGTGTAGACAAGCACACACTTAAACCAAAATCAAAGGCTAATTAGAAACCCTAAAGGAGATAACTTTAAAATGAAAACTAATTAGACCAATCATCTTATCCCATCAAGAGACATAAATCTCAAGCTTAACCTGATTTGGTGAAAAAGTGCATTTTATGACCAAATTACTCCTAATGCATATATTTGAACATTTAGGCAAAATTGCACTAAGAATGTATTATCAATGCATATGGAGACTCTTAACATGCAGAAATGGCCCTAAAACTAATACACACATAAAATTTCTAATTTTCTCTTGAATTCCCAATGAAGTAAAAAATGACCAAAATACCCCTAATTTGCACACTTTTTCATTAAGGCTCAAAACCCTAATTTAATATCAAGAATGCACATTTTAGGATTTTCTATCATGAAATGTGGTCTAAAATGCCTAAGAAAAGTGTGTAACAAATATGTGACTTATCATACTTTCAGACTATGATTTTCCCTAATACACACAATGGGGTGTTGTTAATTCCAATACCATATCATACAGGCACTAAAGACTCTCATGTCTCCAATACTACACCTCAATAGGCACTAAAGAGATCTTCTCCAATACTGTACATCGAAAGACACTAAGGAGGTCTAATTCTCCAACACCGCACCTTATCAGGTACTAAGGAGAATATGCCATATAGTCTTATGACCATCTCTCCACTCGGGTGAACTCACACCCTTATGATCTTGCTTTATGAACCACATAGGTACCAAATCACCACTTTATACATTCTTATACATAACATATATATATGTGTGTGTGTGTGTGTGTATTACATATCATTTAAAATCACATTTTCCTTATTCATTTCTTTGTTCAAAAGCCATTTTCATGCAACATTCACACAATTTTATAAAACATACTTAGCTCAAAAAACTTTTATGCACTACATAGCATACTCACACATAGTTACAATAAACAATAAAATAAAGAAAGTTATTTGATTATCTCAATCCTTTTATCACTAGAAAGGCTATCGGTGGATTTTAACTACCATGACAGTTTATCACAACCTTCCTATCTCAACTCACAAGTTCAATATATCAATCTAGATACAATTGGTACAATTTAGTCATTCGGTCCAATTTAACCAAAAACACATATTTACTACTTATGGTTATATTCATTCATAAATTCTTTTCCATTTATCCATCTTAAATCCATTACTACTTGATTACTATTTTACATCACCTGGTCTCATTTCACTCAAATCAGATTTTCACCTTAAAATCTTTCTCTTAGGGCTAAATTGAGGCTATAGGTTCAAAGCTTTATCGTTCAACTTTAAACCAGTCACAAAGCTCTAATTTAACTTTGAAAACTTTTTTATTACTATTAGGCAAGAATCAAACCCCTAAAGTTTCACCGATTCAATTTCTCTATAACTCATTTTCAGAGAAATTTGTGTAGAATGGAAGGTAAGGGTTATACGTGGCTTAGCCGCTAAGTTGTCAATCAGAAGCACCTTTCAATGACTTGAAATGGCTTGCCTTAGCACTTTAGCCCTTCTTCTCTTCTCTTCTCATGCATTTTTGATTTCTACCTTTTAAAAATCATCTAAATTTCACAACTTAAGAAGTCATTTTTGGGTCCATGTGTCGTGATACATGCAACACAAGCCACGGCATGTGGCATAGTGAGAATAATTCTCACCAAACACACTTAGTTCGACTCGAAATGCAATCTTCTCACCCTTACCTATTCAAACAATATCCTAACAAGTCAAACTATCAAGTAATCATCCAAATCTCTAATCTCATACTAATTACCACTTTACCCTCAATTAATAGCTAATTACAAAATTAAGAAATTTAGGATATTAAATCAATCTACACACAATTAGCATTATTAGTCAATTGATTCAATTAACCAAAAACACTTAGTTGTCAATTAAAGCTATAACTAGCCATTCATTCCTTTCCACTTAACCATTCTAAGCTCATTACCACTTAATTACCACTTTACCCTAACACCTTTTCCACCCCTTCTTTCCATTAAATTAAGGCCAAACTTGAGCTTATAGGTTTAAAACTCTATCGTTCAACTCTAAACTAGTTGCAAAGCTCTAATTTAACTCTCGATAACCTTTTTATTACTATTAGGTAAGAAATAAATCCCTTAAATTTTTTCAATTCAATTTCTCTATAACTCATACTAAGAGAAATTAGGGTAGAATTGAAAATAAGAGTCGTATGAATCTTACTTGATAAGTTATTGATCAAAAACACCTTCCAAGCTGCTAAATTATCTTTCCCTATTAGACCTCTGCTTCTTCTCTTCTCCCTTAATGTTTTCTATGTTTCTCGTTTCTAAAATCCAAGCTAAATCATGACTTATCATGTCATTTTCTGGTACATGTGCCACGGCATAGGCAGCATTAACTACAGCACATGGCATAATGAGGAGAATCATCACTGTGCACGCATACTTTGCCCTAAAATATGGTTCTTCTACCCATATCTGTTCATTTAACACCCCAAAGACACAAAGCATCAAATAATCATCCAAATCTCTAATCCTTTACTAATCTCTAATCCAAATAATCATAGGATTGGAAAATGAGGATGTTATAGTTCTCCCCTCCTTTTAAGAATTTTTCTCCTAAAATTCACAAAACAGTTAAACACATACCTATAGAAACAAATGAGGATACCGTTGTCTCATTCTATCCTATGTCTCCTAGGTAGCGTTATTAAGAGCCATGCCTCACCAAAAAACTTTCACTAACTGTATAGGTTTGTTCCTTAGCTATCTCTCTTTCACATCCATGATCTGCTCTAGCTCAACCTTATAGGTCAGATTCTCCTGAGCTCAAACTCCTTTAGTTCTTTCATATGATAAGGGTCTAGTTAGTACTTCTTAAGATGTGACATATAAACATGTCATGCACACCAGACAATTACAGTGGTAAAACAATCTTATAGGCAACGGGTCCAATTCTTTCTAGAATCCCAAAAAGACCAATAAATCAAGGAGTCAATTTCTTAACTCTAATCAACCTCTCGATTCCTGTCACTGGTGTAACCCTTAGAAACACATGGTCTCTTGCTAGAAACTCTAACAACCTTCTATGCCTATTCACGTAACTCTTTTGCCTATTCTAAGCCGTCGACAAGTTTTGCCTATTCAACTCAATAATTTGAGTCATTTGATCCATAATGTTTGGTCCCAACATACTCCTCTTACTTAATTCTGCCCAACATAAAGGTGATCTACACTTTCTCTAATACAACACCTCATACGGTGCCATTTAAATATTAGAGTGGTAATTGTTGTTGTAAGTAAACTCATCCAAAGGAAGATGGTTGTCCTAGCTACCTTCTAACTCTAATACATAGGCTCTTAATATATCCTTTAGGGTTTGCATAGTCTGTTCTATCTGTCCATCCATCTGTGGATGATACACTGTACTAAATCTCAACTTAGTACCTATGGCTCATTGCAAAGCTCCCCAGACCTTAGATGTAAACCTCGAATCTCTATCAAACACAATATTCTTTGGCACTCCATGTAGCCTCACAACTTATTAGATATAAATCTCTGCCGGATTTTCTAGAGAATCACTAATCCAAATAGCTAAAAAATGAGTCGTCTTTGTGAATCTGTCAACAATTACCTATATAGAATCATGCCCTAATTGAGTTCTTGGCAACCTAGTTATGAAGTCCATGGATATACTATCCTATTTCCACTTAGAGATATCTCGTGCAACATCCCTATTGGCCTCCAGTGCTCTATCTTAACTTGTTGATAGGTCAAATACTGAGTCATAAAATTATAATGTCTCTTTTTATACTAGGCAATCATCAATACCACCTCATATCCTGATTCATCTTTGTAGCTCTTGGATGGATAGTGTACTTACTGCAATGAGCTTTACTTGGGATAACCTTCTTCAAATCTATATCTTCAGGCATACAAATCCTGTCCAATAGACTATAAATCTATCATCATTAAAACTAAAGTCCATGGCCTGATTCACTTTAATCTCTTCTTTGATCCTAAGAAGATACTTGTCTTCCAATTACACCATTCTCAATTCCTTTTGAAAATCATTATTGACTTCCATATAATAAGCACCAATTAATGCCTTCAATGGCGCATCTTGCTGTGACTCAATAAAGGATTCTATCAATCTATGCTCTTTTATCATTAGACGTGCTATATGCAAAGTCTTCCAGCTCAACATGTCAACAACCACATTTGCCTTACCCGGATGGTATTTCAACTCAAAATTATAATCTTTAAGTAGCTCCATCCATCTCCTCTACCTTATGTTTAGCTTTTTTTAATCCACTAGGTATTTTAGACTCTTATGGTCACTAAATACCTTAAATATCGCACCTTAAAGGTAAAGGCACCAAATCTTCATAGCAAACACCATGATTGCAAGCTCTAAGTCATGCACAGGATAATTCTCTTCATGTGGCCTCAATTGTCGAGAAGCATATGCTACCACCTAACCGTCTTGCATTAAGACAAATCCCACGCCCTCAATAATGCATCCGTGTACACCTCATAAGGCAATCTTGGATTAAGGATAATCAATACTGGTTCTGTGGTTAACTTTTTTCAGTTGCTGAAATGCTACTTCACCCCAGTCATCCCATATGTAAGGCTGATCTTCCATATCAGCTTCATCAAAAGAGATGCTATCTAGGAAAATTTCTAGATAAATCATCGATAATACATAACTAATTCTAGAAAATTGTGTATCTTTATGACTGAACCAGGACATTCCTACTTCAACACTACATTAACTTCATACGGTTCCACAAAAATCCCCATCTGCTAACACCATATGTCATAAAAATTAGACTTCTCTCAACCAAAACTCATACTTACTAAACTTGACATACAACTTCTTATCCTTCAAAATCTAAAGCACCATCCTCAAATGCTTCATATATTGCTCCTCATCCTCAAAGTAGATTAAGATATGGTCTATAAAGACCGGCACAAAATGATCTAACTATAGCCTAAAGATACAGTTCATATAGTCTATGAACACTGTAGGCGCATTAGTCAAACTAAACGGCATAACCAAAAAATCATAATGGCCATACCGAGTCCTAAAAGCTATCTTGGGTACATCTGCTACACTAACCCTCAACTGATAGTATCCTGACCTCAAGTCTATCTTGAAAAAGACTGAGGCACCAGCCAATTGATCTAAAAGGTCATTTATCCTCGGTAAAGAATATTTATTCTTCACAGTCACCTTGTTTAACTATCAATAGTCTATATAAAGATGCAAACTACCATTCTTCTTCCTTACAAACAGTATCAATGATCCCTAAGGTGATATGCTTAGTCAAATAAATCTCTTATCTAGCAAATCTTCAATCTGCTTCTTTAACTCTACCAATTCTAATGGTGACATTCGATATAGAGCCTTTGATATTGGGTCAATTTCAAGTACCAAATCAATCGAGAATTCTACTTTCCTTTTAGGAGGTAAACTAGTCACTTTATTTAAAAATATCTCACGGAGCTCACCCACTACCCCAATCTTCTCTATTCCACCATAATACACTAAGTTGGTACTAAAGAACACCAAATATGCCTTACAACCTTACTAGATTAACTTCTTGGCACTAACTATAGATAAGAACCTAAGTTGCTAAGAAGAATCCATTACTGCAGACCATACTAGCAATAAAACTATCTTTTTAGCACAATCAAGCATAGCACCATTCATTGCTAGCCAATCCATGCCAATCATTTCATTTATTCCTTTCATAAGGATACAATTCAGATCAATCTTTGAAACTCTACCTCAATATAAATTTCTACCCCCTGATAGGCTTTACTAGTGATACTAGATGATTCAAAAAGCGTCGTCACTCTAATGAGCATAGGTAATTCTTGCAAACATAGATGCAACAGATCCACACACTCCTCAAACATAAAGGAATGTGTGGCATCATAATCAAATAGTGCCTCTACTCAGTGACCACAAATAGAAATCACATCTCGGATCAAGTTCAGAGACGCTCTACCTCTTCTTGTGTGATAGTAAATACTCAGCTAGGAATAGTGAAATGCTACTCAGTCCTATTAATTCTACCCTCTGGGTACTAACTTGCTAAAAGCCCTGACTTGCCATACTTGAAGCAAGCCCAAAACCTTCCCAAATGAAATTGGTTGCAAATGTTGTACTGGGTTGTTCTTCTAATACTCAGGGTTGGCACTGCAATATTTGATTCTTTCCTTAAAGATAAGATTGTGGAGGCCCAATTCTCACACCCCCACTCCTCTGCATTTACCCCCTCTGTTTTGATCGAGATTCAGATCCTCTTATAAATCCTTTCCTTCTAGAAGAATTGGAACTACCAATACTATACCGATGCTTCTTCAAAAATGCAACCAAAGGAGATGAAAATCTCCCTATATTGTCCTGCTTCCTCTTTGCATCTACCTCTCTACCATGTCTAGCTGCTACTCTCAACTTGTGACACATATCTTCATATGTCATCACATTAAATAATGCTATCTACTGCCAATACTTAGGTCTCATCTTCTCTAGCAATCTCTCAGCCTTCCACTTAGTGTCTTTGCTATGCTAGAGGTAGGTAGAGTAAATTGACAAATCATTAAACCTTTGGATAAACTCCTCCTCAGCTAAATCTCCTTGTCTGAAAGCATGGAATTCTTCTTCTTTTTTAGTTCTGAATGAGACTAGGAATTATCAGTTGAAGAACATCTTCTTGAACTAATCCCAATCCTCGAACACCACTGGCATATCTCACAGATTCCCACTATCTCTTCACAGCTCTAAGTAGTTGAATAGTTTCTAGAATAACTTTTTGTTCAAATGTATAAACCATACTTCAAAGATAGTCTCTAATTGTTCAATTCACAACTCTGCTTCCCCCTTCTTTCATACTACCATCAGACATTGATAGGTTAAATCGAACAAAAGTTTTCCATGCATGATCGATTGATAGATTAGTCTCAGGAACTTCTTGCTTACTACCTAAACTCTAAGATGGTCCAGGTATGTTTTGTGCTTCGTCTTGCACCATAATGCCTTGAGCTTCTACCCTCTCCTCTTGTTCTCTACCTCTCAAGATAGTGTCATGATCTCAAATCTCTACCATATATCTACCATCAAATCTCTCAGTTCCTCCAACAGGTCATCTCTTTTATCTCTTTATAGCTCAACTGGTCAAACTTCCAACTTCTGTTCCTCCTCCACTACCCATCTAGAAATAGCACTTCTAGCACGAGTGCCTTTCCTTATGATGTCTGCCCTCCTAAGGACAAAAATAAGAAGGAAAAGTGAGCATAAGGGAAAGAGTTGTGTAATGAACAAGAGTAAGTTGCCATATCTAGAAATGAATGCATCAAATAATCACCACAATCAGGTTTCAAAACTCGAGAAACTGGTACCAAAATATAACTCTCCCTTATATCCCCTCAATATAAATAAAGGATTAACCTCATCACCACATATCAAGCCAAACCATAATCAAATACTTTATTTGAAAAGCTTGGGCTTAAGACTTATTTTGCAAAATCATCAAAATCTTAACGCATTAGAGTAATACATAGCAAAAAACAATTCATATGTATTCATATAAATCAGTGCATGCCTTTGAAATAAGGAAAACAAGTCAGATTGGGGGCTATGCAATGCGGTGTGCAACACATGTATCGCAGCATGTAGCACAGAGCCACAAGCCCTAGCCTTCTCTATACCATGTGCTGCTGTGATGTGATATGCCATGTGCCACGGCATACATGATAAAAAATGCTACTGTCAAAAACTAGTTTGTAAGGTAAACTTTTGACGTAGGCTATTTCCACATACAACATCCGATTAGAGTGATTCAAATGCCCACATGAAGTTTATCTCAGAAACTAACTAATAAGATATGTTTAGAAATGATCTAATAGTCTGATTAAAATTTAGACACATGGGTGTAAGAAGTTACTTTTTCTAGAAATTTTGCATAGCTAAGCACTCAAATCAATCCCATTATCTCATTAGACCATACTAGGCCTTGAACTAAATTTAAAAAGACCTAATACACTTAATTGACCACATTCTACATCATATACACACATATATCACAATTTAGCCATTCAATGGCCCATTTCTACATATATAAAATTTTCAATACATAGCGCAATAATGCACTTTAAGCCATAGTCATTACAATTTCTCAACTTTACCCATTCACAGCATATTTATAATTAAATCTTAGCCCCTGTTAATCATTTCACCACATATTTACAAATATGGGCTAATGTTCACAAAATCACTACAATTCTCAATAAATTACAACTTTAAGCATTCATGCAATTCCCTATGACAACATATATATATATATATATATATCATATTCATATTAAGTTAGTTTATTATACAAACTTAAAGGTTTCATAGCCATGGCATCACTATGCTGGTTTAGACTCGTTTCAAGGACCCTGATCACTACTTTGACCTTTTTAAAAATGTAAACACGAGATAAGATAATAATCTCAATAATAAAATAACTCTCTACTACTGACTATCACATGCAACCATTAGCAAGTATAGCATAAAACACAATTAAGCATAGCATATAATACACGTTCACTTTGATTTTCATGTATATAAAACATTTCAGTTCTTTAATCACTATATTCACCCCAATTCACCACTTTTCACTACATTTTTGACATATAACATGATCACTAGCGACCGAACCTCCAAATCACCTTAACTTGAAACCATAGGCTCGGCTTAGACCAATATACACTCTCATTAGCCCTAAGCTTACCTTTAGTGGTAGAATCACCCAACCAAAAGTGTTCTATCTCACTTTTGAACTATGATTTCCCCCAATACATATTATGGTGTGTCGTTGACTCCAACACCACATCGCATTGATACTAAGGAGTCTAAATGTCTAACATCGCACCTCAATAGGTACTAAGGAGATATAATTCTCTAACACTGCACTCCATTGGCACTAAGGAGAATACTGCCATATGGTCTTTCTCTACACTCCACATGAATGAAGCCCCACCCTGATGATCATGCTTTTCAAACCAATCATAGGTTCCTAATAACTACTATATACATATATACATATATAATACTATCACATGATTCTTTTCTTGTTGTTTGGGTTAAAACTCACTTTCATGTAATAACCATGTAATAACACAAAATATGCATAGTTTGAAACTATTTCATATACTAATTAGCATACTTTCACGCAGTTACAATAAATAGTCAAATAGAGAAATTTTTTCGATTACTTTAACCCTTCTGTCACAAAAAGGTTACTTGTGGATTCAACAACCACTAATGCATCACTACAAGCCTCTTTCCACACTCTACCTATGGATTATGCCAATCTACATATAATTGGCACTATTAGTCAATTGATTCAATTGACCAAAAATACTTAACTATCGACAAAAGCTATAACTAGCCATTCATTCCTTTCCATTAAAACATTCTAAACTCATTACCACTCAATTACCACTTTACAACACTTCAAACAATCCCATTAACCCTAACACCATTTCCACCCCTTATTTCCATTAACTTAGGGCCAAATTTAAGCTTATAAGTTCAAAGTACTATAGTTCAACTCCAAACTAGTCGCAAAACTCTAATTTAATTCTAGAGAACTTTTTTTTACTATTGGGTAAGAAATAAATCCCAATTCAATTTCTTTATAATGCATATTAAGAAAAATTAGGTTAGAATAGAAGTTAAGGGTCGTACGAAGCTTACCCCATAAGTTACTAATTAGAAACACCTTTCAAGCTCCCAAACTATCTTGCCCTATTAGATCTCTACTCCTCTCTTCTCCCCTCGTGTTTTCTATGTTTCTCCCTTTTGAAATCCAACCCAAATCACGACTTATCAAGTCATTTTCTAGTACATGCATCGCAGCACAGGCATCATTAGCCACAAAGTTTGGCACATTAAGGAGAATCCTCACCGTGCACACACACTTTTTCCCAAAACACGGTTCTTCCAACCATATCTATTCATTTAAAACCTCAAAAACACAAATCATTAACTAATCATCCAAATCTCTAATCATTTACTAATTACTAACTTACCTCTAATTAATAGCTAATCGTAGGATTAGAAAATTAGGATGTTACACAAACTGCCATCAAATGTTGGTGGACTAAACCTTATAAAAATCTTCTAAGCTTGGTCAATAGATAGATTAGCAGCTACTACCACAACTTGTCTACGACACAAAGCTTGAGATGGCTACGACCTACTATGAGCTTTCTCTTATTCTAGTCTATCTTGACCTTCCCATTCATCCTCCTTCCAGTCCTCTCAACAAAACATTATGATATCTAATTGTTTGCCTAATCTCAATCATCATATCTTACAATTCTTTCAGCAAAACATCTCTCCTATCTGCTTGTTGGGGCTCATCCAGTTGAACCTCTAGCATAGGATCATCCTCTACCAGATGTCTTAATGTTCAAGTACCCCCTAAAGCTCGTGTACCTCTTCTCATTTTCTTCCCTCCTAAGGATGGAAATAAAAGAAAGTTAAGGAAAAGGGAAAGATTAGTGCAATAAATAATAGATAAGTTGCCACTGGCTAATATGAATGAAATATATCGAAAAAAGAACCTCGAAACTCAAAAAACTGATACCTTCTATCTGTAATGCCCTCACTGACATTACTATTCAACCTTCCATACAATCTACTAAACAATTTAAAATATTTCTTTGAAAGATTAGGATCCCAACAAAAATCTTTTGAAAATCACTTCTTAAAAATGATTTAAGTCATGCCAAACAACACATAAAGGAAGCATTCAATTAGGTATATGTAAATCTCAAGAGAAACCACTTCATAATAATAAGATTTGCACAAAATATGAGCCATGCGCCATAGCTCATGCCGTATGTGCCATGGCATGTGGCACAAAGTTACTGGCATCATGCTCTGTGCCATGTGTTGCGGCACACACACCCAAATCTACTGTCAAATAGCAATTTCTGATGCAAACTTTAGATATGCACCATTTTCATATCTAACATCTGATTAGAATGATTCAAGTGCCCGCACAAAGCTTATTTCAAAATCTAATCAATGACACTGGTTTCACTTCAATCCGACATCCTATTCAAAAGTTAGACATTCAAGTGCATTTTGACTGTCTTAAGTCAAAATTCACCATTTAAGCATCATCATTTGAAACCATAAGTAATTGGCCACTTCTAAGGCCTTGACCATGTTGAATGCTATCGATCAAAAATGCCTTTCAATGCTTAAAGAACTAATGCCCTAGTAGCTAAACATCTCCCTTTCC
Source organism: Prosopis cineraria (assembly GCF_029017545.1). Lineage (NCBI taxonomy): Eukaryota > Viridiplantae > Streptophyta > Magnoliopsida > Fabales > Fabaceae > Prosopis > Prosopis cineraria. Next base: position 20,966,359 of record NW_026555343.1, on the reverse strand, counting down.
TCTTACTTTCGTGTTTTCTTTCTTTTCTCTCTAAACTCATGAGTTGATCCACACATTTATCAGTTAATTTCTATGCTATGTGTCGTGGTGCAAGCAGTATTAGCTGTGGCCAATAACACAATGAGAAAAATCCTCACCATGCACATCTACTTTACAATTTGATCTTTTCACCCATATCTGTTTATTTAATATTCCACAGAGTCAAAACATCAAATTGTCATCTGAACTTCTAATTACTCACTCATTACTAATTCTCCCTTAATTAGCAACTAGTTTTAGGATTAAAAAATTAGGATGTTACATATAAGCTGTCTTATAAGCCCAAAATGCATTATTGAGCCTATTTGCCTAATCCTTCTTAGTGGGACCTATAATCTTTTCTAAAATCCTTTTTAACTCTTTATTAGACACTTCACACAAACCATCAGTTTAAGGATGGTATGCCAAAGACTTCTTATAAGTAACTCCATATTTTATAACCAAACTCTTGAACAACTTATTTTTAAAATGAGTCCCCTCATCACTAATGATTACTTTAGGTGTGCCAAAATGGGTAAAAATATTCTTCTTCACAAAACACACAATCATGTTGGGATCATTAGTATGGCAAGCTATGGCCTCCACCTATTTACTCACATATTCAACAATAACCAAAATATATTGATGACCTCTAGATGAAACAAAAGGTCTTATAAACTCTATTCCCTATATATCAAATAATTCAACCTAAAGAATACCTGACTGAGGCGTTTCATGCCTTTTTGAGATATTATTGGTTCTTTGATATGCATCACAATGAGAAACAAAAGGCATAAGCATCTTTAAATAGAGTTAGCTAGAACCACATTGTAACATGTTGTAAGCAACACGAGAACTACTAAAATGGCCTCTATAAGAAACAGTATGGCAAGCACATAAAATATCATGTTGTTCATTTTGTGGCACTTGCTTCCTCAAAATCTAATTAGCACATCTTTTATACAAGAAAGGTTCATCATACATAAAATTTCACATCACGAAATTTTTTTTTCTTCAAGTAGAATGAATTCACAAACTAAAAAATTTGCAAAATGAGCCTACTAAGGCAATTCATTATATTTCACAGTAAGCACTTGTTCACTAAGGAAGTTATCATTAATTTTAGTTACTTCCAACTCATTTTCTTACCTAGACATATCGTCAGCCACATGATTCTCACATCCCTTTCTATCAATTATCTTAATATCAAATTCTTGTAACAACAATATCTATCTAATTAGCCTAGATATAAACTCTTTCTTACTCATCATATATTTAATAGCAGCATGATCAATAAATACAAAGACTTTAGCACCCATCAAATAAGCGCTAAACTTATCACAAGTAAACATAATAGTAAGCAATTTACTAAGTACCAGCAAGAATTTTACTAGCTAACAAATAGGATAGAAGATCTTATTTTTTTCTCTGATGAAGAACAGCTCCAACAAAATAGCTACTCTCACCAAACATCTCCTCAAAAGGTAAAGATCAATTCAAAGCTAGGAGCAGAGATTATCAGTCTATTGAGTTCTTCAAAAGCTTTGATACACTGTTTATCAAATTTAAATGGACTGTCTTTCTCAAGTAACTAGCACAAAGGCTTAGTAATCTTTGAAAAGTCCTTGATAAATCACCAATAGAAACCAACGTGACCTAAGAAACTCTTCACAACTTTGACATTAGATGGTAAGGGAGTTGTTCAATAACTGAAGTCTTTGCTCTATCTAGTTTCAAACCCTTCTTAAAGACTTTATGCCCAAGAACAATGCCCTTTGCGAACATAAAGTGTCTTTTCTCCCAATTGTGCATTAGATTTATTTCCTCAGATATTTTAAGTACCCTTTCAAGATTTATCAAGCAAAAATCAAATGTTCACAAAAGACCAAGAAATCGTCCATAAAGACTTCTATTACCTCTTTAATCATATCATTAAAGATACTTATCATATACCTTTAAAATGTTACAGGTGCATTGCAAAGCCCAAATGGCATTCTCCTAAAGGCAAAGGTACCCATAAGGGCAAGTGAAAGTTGTTTTCTTATGATCTTTAAGGGCAATGACAATCTGATTATATCTTGAATACCCATCCAAAAAATAGAAGAATTCCTTACCAGCTAATTGATCTAATATTTGATCATTGAATTGGAGAGGAAAGTGGTCTTTTCTTGCGGCATCATTTAATTTCCTATAATCCATACAAATCCACCACCCCATAACCATTCGAGTTAGTATGAGCTTATTGTGCTCATTAGTAACCACTATCATCCCTCATTTCTTAGGAGCACATTGCACAGGGCTAACCCATGAGTTATCTGAACTAGGATAAATGACCCCTACATCGAACTACTTGATGACTTCCTTTTTAACAACTTGCTTCATCATAAGATTGAGCCTTTTTTGAGCCTGAATAGATTTTTTATGGTTATCTTCCATCAAGATTTTATGTATCACAATCGTTAGATCATGTGTTTTAATGATTACAAAACCAAGAAAAGAAGTGTTTGTTATGTGTGCAAATAAATAAAGAATTAGGATGAAGACAAAACCTCAAGAATATGAAGAATTAAGAGAAGATGAAGATTTATAGGATAATTTATGTAATTCTCTTAAATTCAATGTGAAAACTTTGAGAGCTTAATCACATATCATTATTATTAAAATGAATGCATTATCTTTAGCTCATAAGACTCAATTTTTCATATTAAAACTCATTTAATACATTCAAGCTTGCAAGTTATATCATTTTAACTAGTAGTGGTTCATAGAAGTTAAGCTTTTTACTGACTGAAGAATCACGTGTGATTCAATATGGTTACACACATGATTTGTCATGTTAGGCACATCAATTGATGTTTTATGCCTGAATCAGAGAGTGATCCACACATAATTTGTCACTTGTTTTTATGTGATGCCTTGACATTGCTTTTGTGCTCCAAACCATGCAAACAGCCCTTAGGTATTCATGCCTAAATTGTCATAATTGTGTTTAATTGTATTTTATCAAAAGCCATTTCATACATGAGAGCAGATGGTAACCACGCGTGATTTGTCATTTGTCCTTTTGAACATATTTTGTCAACTTGAGTCTTAAGCCTTTTCAAGCATGATTCAACATTGTACACTTGCATCATCTATCATTCATTGTTTTATATCTCTTGATCATGCATTCCTTGGTTGAGTACTTAATGGTTCCATGCGTGATATGATTCCTAAAACAGTTTAAGTTTTGTAACTTGCCATTTCACATGTGATTATTATTGTGTCCCATGCATGATATGTTTCACAAAATGGCTTGAGTTTAAAACAAGCCATTTTACACATGATAGTCTATTGCTTCCACACGAGCTTTGTTACACAAAATTAGTTTTGGCACTCTACCAGCCAAATCACATATGAGAGCATGTTGGTTCCACACAAGTTTTGTCACACAAAATTGGTTTTGGTTTTCTACCAACCAAACCATATGTGAGAGCATGAGGGTCACACATGAGTTTTGTCATACAAAATAGATTGCATATTCATAAACTCAAGAACATGCATGCAATGTAATGCCATCACTGACATTACCATTCAACCTTCCAGACAATCTACTAAATCAACTTAAAACATAGACTTTTGGAAATCTCTTTATAAAATGGTTTAAGTTATTCCAAACAACGCACAGTGGAAGTATACAATTAGGAATAGATAAATCTTAAAAGAAACTATTTCAAAATGACAAAATTTGCACAAAAAGTAAGCCGTGTGCCAAGGCTAATGCCACATGCGTTGTGGCATGTGGGACAAAGTCACAGCCATCTTTATTCCATGCACCACGACATGTTAACAAATGCGCTGTGACGCACACATCAGAATTTGCTATCAAATGACAGATTCTAATGCAAATTTTAGAAGTCCGTCATTTTTTCTTCTGATGTCCGATTGGGGTGGTTCAAGTGTCTATATGAAGCATGTTTCATAATCTAACCAATGACACTAGTTTCATTTCAATCTAATATTTCAATCAAAAGATTGGATACCTAAATTTTGACATAATTTGGTCAATCAAAACTATAAGTCATTGGCCACTTTTAGGGCCTTGACTACATCCAAATAGATAATGTACACTGATTAAACAATTGTATACACAATATACACACATTTGGCTGTTCAACTACCTATTTTAAACACTTAGGCATAATTCCTCTTTCTCATTTCAATCCATAAGATAGGCCAAATTTTACACATAACATACGTAATACATCTCCACACATACATATGGTCATCTACTAGCCCATATGATCATTTTCATCACATGCAAATATATACACATAATAGGCTAAGACATCCAAAATCACACATATTCACATTCACATGTTTATGCATAATGTTTGTTCTTGTGGCAACTTATATACACAATCACACTACTAATAAGCAAAATTATTACACCATTCTTCAAGACATTAGTGAGAAATCACAATTCTCAACCTAAATCTTTCCCTTTAGTACTAATACTACCAAAACATAAAAAAAATAAATAACCATAGGTGAGATCAAAATCTCAGTAACCAATATAGCTCATTAATGTCCGTTATAATAAATAACTTTATAAAAGTAAACAAAATCACATCAATGGTTTATATAGTAAAAGTGACATAGTTTCCTTTTTTCCACAACAATTTCACACAATCACATTCACTAATATGATCATCTATCCACTAATCCTCCAAAGCTCCCCAACACAAAATCACAAATTCTAATGGATCAATTACATATTGACCTAAGCACACCTACAGTAGTAGAAACACCTAGCCAAAGGTGATTTATCCCATCTACGGACTATGGTTTCCCTCATCTTACACACTGGTGATAGAGGCATTATTGACTCCTAATTGCATCCTAACAGGCACTAGGGAGTTGTTAGACTACCCAGATGTCCCATAGTAACAGTCCTAATATAGGGTTGCACTAGATGTCCCATAGTGCCAACCCGACTCTATGAATTTGCTTATACCCATCTCCACACATACACATCCACGCATGCCCTAGGTGAATCTCCTACCTCTTATGATCATGTTTTTTACATATAACTTATAAATTTTCCATACTTTTCACTATATACATATAAATATATCAATAAAAACCAGTGATCATCAAACTTACAAAATCATGCAAAATCATGTATAGAAACTTACAAAATAGTTAAGTCATAATTATGCATTTACTTTTACACAGTTATAATCGCTAATAAACATAATAAACTATATAATTATCTCAACCCTTCTATCTAATAGAAAGGGTTACTCGTGTTATACTCCTTTCCTCAAATCTATTTTATCTTATTGAGTATAAAAAAATTGGCAATCTAAAGTCAATTACTTTATTGATTAAAAATGCCAATTATAGCAATCAAGTATCTAATCGTTATCATTTCCTTTACTCGTGTCTATTTCCACAGTTTATACCCAATCACTATTCAATTCAAGCACTAACACAACCATTATCAAATTTCTTTTAGTTTTCTCTCTTTAAATTAGGTTAACTTTAGCCTATAGCTTCAAAACTTTATCTTTCTAACTTAGACCAAACATAAAGTCCTAGTTTAGTCTTAAAGAACCTTTCTATTACTATAGGGTAAGAAATCATCTCCTTAAAACTTCCAAATTCAATTTCTCAATATTTTAGACTAAGATAAAATAAGGTAGAATCAAATGTTAAGGAAATATGAGACTTACCCAATAAGTAATAAGTCAAAAATGTCGTCCTTGCTCCGAAACTTGTTGCCTTAGCAGAGCTTCTCTTCTTATCCATGCCTGATCTCCTTTTTCTTTGTTTTCTCATTTGTTTTCATGATCTAACATGTCCTAATTAATTAGAATTCTATGCTATGCACTACAGCAAATCTAGCATTAGCTGCAATGCATGGTACAATGAGGGAATTTCTCTGATGGACCCCATGGCATGGATGATATGGCATTAATGACAATGAAGCTTAAGGATGGTAATCATGAGCATGGTGGCATAAAAGGAGCCTAAGGCAAGGAGCAAGGAACCTAATACTTTCAACCCAACATGCCTAAAGACCCTTTACAACATATTAGAAGTTCAATGACAAAAGCCCAAACTAAAGCCATGAAACAAGCCTTGTTTAGTCTTGTGAAAGAAGTCCAAGAGCTTGGAGGGCATTAGGATACTCCTCTCAAGCCCAAAGGAGAACATCTATATGTGTATAATGTGCTTAAGATCCAAATCCATGAAGAGTCAAGCCCAAGAGATGCAAACCTTAGCCCAATGCAAGGAAGACTACAAGTTAAGCTTCTTGCACATAAGGAGACATGAAACCCTAATGAAGAAATTAAGAGTGGTGTGATTTTAAATTCCTTATTATCCCTTGATTATCTCCTAAATTATTTCATATTTTAATGGTCCTTTGATTTGACTCCCTTTCTTGAGGAGCGAAATTAGTCTTAGTTTCCTATTTTGATTCTAGTCAAAGATTAGGATTAATTATATTATTAATTTATAAGTTTTGTAATCCCATAATTTTAGGATAACATCTACTAAATTATGTGGTTGAATATTTTCTCATTATTTTATATTATTTCTCCTTTTAGTATTAGGAAATTAGGGTTTTAATTTTAAGAAATAGTCTTCTCTATGAGCCTATATAAATTAACCATGCTCCCTCTTGTAAACAGAGCAGAAGTTGAATGAAATTATTCATTTTAGAGTTTATAACTCTTGTGAGCCTTAGTGCTTTGTGGTGGCATCTCGTGTGAGAAAAAGACGTGATCAAGAGGGTGACCAACTCTTGTGGTGTCTTCAAAGGTTGAGGTTCCTAGAGGCAGGTGCTCTAGAGGATCTTATCCTTGATCATTATCCCATTGTTTATTTCCTTTCTTTCTTTAATTTCATCATAAATTTTTCTCCTTTCTTTTTATTCTTGTGTTTTTGTTGTGATTCAGCGTTTTGTCCTTAAACTAGCACGATTATGCTTCCGCCTCCCCTATCATCCTCACTGCACTTATATGCTCTACTTCACAATGCCATTCTCCTACTCAAATCTATTCATATAACATCTCAAAGAGTCAAAATAATAGTCCTCCATCCAAAATTCTAATCTCACATTAAATCACTAATCCATCACTTAATAAATTTTAATGCTAGAATAAAAAATTCAGGATGTTACATGAGACACCCTGAGGTTTACACTTGAATTGTCACATATACATGTCTGGAACTCAGATGGCCCTATTTCACACGTGATATGTCAAGTTGCATGTAAGAAATGACATCAATAGCTAGTATCACTATTTCAACAGACTTTCAACTACCAAAACTATATAATGATACAATTCAATTCTAGAATAGGTATTTTGATCTTTAAGTGAACTTTTCATTATTTGAGCATTATAAAAAGCTTTTGAATTGTGCTTGAACATTTATCATTCATTTATCATTCTTGATAAAGTTTGTGCAAAAGCTCTCACAAGTTTATAAGTTTTCATTTGTAATCTATCTACTCTATAAGAGAGTTTTTTTATGAAAGTTTTTCTTACTCATCTGAATTCAAAAGGAGTTTTTCAAGTGTTTGTAACAACTTTCTAGATTATAGCAAGGATTGTTGTTGAATCAAGACAAGTTAAGTCTTGTAAATTATACTGTGGTAACAAGCACCTATTGAAGCTTGTGATTTTAGTTGGAAATCTCAAGTATAATCTTAAGGGATTGAATGTAGGCTAAGTTTGGGCTAAACTAGGATAAATTTTATATGCATTATCTCTTTTCTTCTCACTTAAGTCTTTTCACTTTAAACTTTCAAAAAATTTTAGGTGTCCCCCAATTTACTCCCTCTTAAGTGCTAGCCTATCCAACAACAATAACAAGACTAATCCTCTTTATATCAGCTATAGTTCATCCTATTTCTCTCTTATACTTTAGCACAATTAACAATTGTTTTTCTTGCTCTTATGTAAGTGATAAAGATATTACAACTAGTAGTATCTCAAAATTCCCAAGATAGGCATATTTAAGAAAAGGTAGGAGTGGCTTCAACTCCAGTAGAGGAGGTTTTTCTGAAGAAGGTTGAAGAGTAGGAGTATTGCATGATCCAAGCTCCAAATATTCATATTGACAATATCTCTTAGAAAAGGATGTAGAAGCAGTTAGAGCTTGCTTAACTTACATATAGTGTTCCTTCTCTATTCTACTTTTTCCCATTAATATAGCTTCAAGAGGATCTTTAGAAGCACAAGATTTAAAAACATCTTGGACTAGATCATCAATGATATAAATCCTTAGACACCTCTCCACTTTGTTTGGGTACTTTATTACTTTATCCATATTAAATATGATTTGCTCATCACTAAGACTTAATATAATTTCCCCCTTTTCTACATCTACTAAAGACCTAGCTGTCGCTAGAAAAGGCCTTCTAACAATCAATGATGTTTCTTTATCCTCTTTGATGTTATGGACAATAAAATCTATAGGGTAGATGAAAGTGCCCACTTTTACCAACACATCCTCAATGATGCCATGAGGATATGAGAGACTTATATTAGCTAACTATAATGTGATAGTTGTAGGATTTACCTCTCTTAATTGAAGCTTCTTAAAGATAGATAAAGACATGAAGTTTATAGTAGAACCTAGATCACATAATGCACAGCCTTTAAATTTTCACCAATTAGACATGATGTAAAGAATGAACTAGGATCTCTACACACTTGAGTGGAATATTTGGCATTAGAAGACTAGTAGTTTCCTTAGTCAAAGCCATTTTAGCAAATTTAGTAAATTTAATAAATCTTCTCTTCTTACTTAACATACCTTTGAGGAACTTGGCATACTTAGGCTTTTGTTCCAATGCCTTAGAAAGTGGAATGTTGATATGGACACTACTATAACAATTATGATTAGTAACAGAAAAATTATGACAAAAAATTATATCACTAATTATGCAAATTAGTGATAGATTAGTGACAAATAACAAAAATTGTCAAGTTTTCTTAAAAATTTACAATTTTAGTGGCGGATTTTAATAAGTCACGAAATTATGTCAGTAATTTCTTAAATTTAGTGATGAATTATTATCAAATAGTGACAGACAATTGTTTTTAATTTTTTTCACCAAATAATTATTTTAAATTTTATTTTTCACAGAAATAATAAAAAATAAAACACTTAACCCTTTCATTTTCCATTTTTGTGAACCCACCTTCCCCCTTTCATTTTTCACACTGAATATAGTCTCTTCCCTTTTCAGTTTCAATTGTCTCTTCACTCTCTAGTGTTCTCAACTCCTCTACATGGCTAGTGTGGTTGTTTCTTCAAGTGTACTGTCAACTTGTAAGGTAAGTTCTTCGTCTTTGTTTTCCCTATCCTCTATTTTGGGTTATTGTTTTTCTCCCTACCTATTTATTCAAATTTCATTCATATCTTTTGTTTTTAATTAGTATTTTGGATTATTGTTCTTTCACTCTATAGTAGAAACTGACCTGTAAAAAGTAGACCTAATCCTTAGGGGTGTGGCAATACACCTAAGAAATTATTCCAGCGAACGTATTCTCCACTGGATCCAGGAATAGTGACATGGACTAAATGTCTGTCCAAGCCAAGGAACTAACTTCGAATAGTCCTAACAAATGATGATTAAGGCGGGATTCAACATTTGTAAACCACGAAACACTCGGTTTTCATTTCGGTTGTAGGTGTAACTAGCCCGCTAATAAAGATATGGCAGAAAGAAATAATAGAAAAAGAGCTCCAGTATAAAGATCCCCATTAGTATGTAAACTGATTGTATACCACAACTGATAAACACCGGAATCATTGTTTTGAAAAATAGGATATGGTTGGGTAGTTGTTGTATGCAACTCTATTTCCTATAACTATTTCTATTGTCTCTCCCTCTTTCAGAACAAAGACAAAAAAGAAATATCCAAAAAGTGTGTGCAACCCAAAGCAAAGAAGGGAAATTAAGTTACATGAAACCACACCCCTAATTATTTAGAATGGTATGGGGAAATCACTCTAAAGAGCCATGAAAGCACTTAAAAGACACTGAGGTCTCATGAATTCAAGAAATAGCTACTAGGTCCCTAGGAACTTAAGGTGAATAAATATAAAAATGAAATTACCCATTTACCCTTTAGCATTAAAAAGGGGATTTTGCTTGTGCGCGCACGTCTCACAAAATCCATGATCAGCAATACTGAATGTTGATGCATATCCATGATTGTCGATCACGATATGATAATTTTTACTTCCTCATATCCATGATTATAGCCCTTGTGTTCATCTAAGTGAGTTGGGAGTGTTTCTTCTGTAACCGCAACATTTCATCGACAGAAAATAATTTTTTTAAGTAAGCAATTGTTAGCCGTAAATAATTACATAAATTACTGATTGATAGTAGCATATCCATTATTGGTTGGGTAAATGATTTCTGGTGCATTAATGATTTCATTATTGTTTAAGGGTAGGATAATGCTTTATGGGTATACCTGCGATCATTTAGTTTACATAACTAATATATGGAATAATCTAATGCAAAACTAATATGTTGACAAATATCTTATATAAATAACTCTACATGTTGTCAATAGTGTTTTTTTGTTGTCAATATGGTATGAATAGTTGTCAATACATTGTATTGTGTAGGCTGATTTATAAGAATGCAAGTACTATTGAAAAACATGTATTATGTTATGTTTTTTCATATAGGACATTTTATATATTATTCTCAAGCATCTAAGGTAAGCTTGTTTTGTTGCAAAATCTTTGCTATGAAATAACACTGTGTCTTGTCAATAGTGGATAATTGTATTGTTAATATACTGTGTCTAGTTGTCAATGTACTGTGTGTGATACAGGTTGACTTGTAAGATGGCAAGTTCTTCCGGAGAACATATATTTTGTTTTTTCCACATAGCGGGCATTTTCAAAATGATGACCAAGGAAGTATGAAATATGTTGGGAAAGTCTTAGAATAAGAACAATAAAGGAAGGGACAACATATGAAGAGTTGACAAGAATGATATCATCAATTATAGGGAATGAAAGCAATATAATCCAGTTAAAATTCACAGTCAATATTGATGCAAGTACACTTGTAGATCTAGTAGATGATGATGGAGTAGAACATCTGATCAAGTATAACAAACAAAGTGGACATGTGTATGTAGTTGCAAATGGAATGACACCATAGAAGCATAACAGATTGCCCATTAGAGAACCAACTTGTATAAGTTGTGTAAATTTTTTTGTTAATGTAAGTAATGTTGAAAAGTACAATTCTAATGTTGTCATTGAATGTAAGATTGATAATTTATTGAGAGCTTCAGATGGATGCCCTTTGTCTCCATCAAGTATATAACCTGAGATTGAAGACTCAAAATTGGCATACATTATACGAATGGTACCTACACCAATATCTGAAATAAAGATCATAAATGGAAGGATTTGTTAGTAGGTAAAGGGAAATTTTTTCCTAATGTTGATGCCCTTTAGACAAGCATTATACAAGTATAGCATCTTCCATAAGTTTTCATACAAGTTTAAGAAGAATAATAAAGACAATATCATTACATATTGTAAGGTGGAGGGCTGTAAATGGAACATTACAGCATATTCAATAGGGAAAGATACTGAGATTTTAAGGGTTATAAAATTTAACAATGATCACATCCACAATGTGCAAGACAATCTAATTGTGTTGCACCCAACAAGGTCAAAATTAACATCATCAATCATGGTTGATGCTCTATGGTCTAATATAGACAAAAGTGCCAATGAATTGCAAGAGACTTGTATATGTGATTAAACTACAGTCAAGCTATAAGGGAAGAGAAAAAGAATTATAAGAAATACATGGTCGTGCGAAAGATTCTTATAGCATAATCCCTTGGATTTGTGATCGATTAATGGAAACTAATCCAATGGCAGTTGCGAAATGGGATGCCTCAAATAACAGATTTGAGAGGTTATTCATTACTTATGGATGCTCTATATCCAGTTTTTTAGGAGGTTTCCGAGCCATACTTTATATAGATGGATGTCATCTAAGTAGTCCATACAAGAGAACAATGCTATCAGCATGTACATATGACGCAGACAATGACTTATTTCTGATAGTATATGCCATTATTAGTAGGAAAACATTAGAAGATTGGTCTTGGTTTCTTCAAAATGTCAAAGACATAACAAGATCAGTAGAGTTAACAATTGTTTCTGAGCGGAATAATGTGATTATTGGTACTGTGCAAGCTATAGTTGGTAGTGGTGAGAGACATGCATTTTGCTACCATCATGTGAAGGAAAATTTTAGCACGACATTTATAAAAATCAATAGAGGTAAGAGGTGTACCTTAGGCAACATGAAAGATGATGCATTAAAGTTGCTTGATGCAATTACCTATGTAAGGTATGAGGCTAAATTTGATGTTGCAATGGGGAATCTAAGAATGTTTTGTCCATAGTTGGCACAATGGATTGAAACCCAAGGGGATGTAGATCAATAGGCTCAATGCAAGTTTGAGTATAAACAATAGGATAACATCATAACTAATCTTACAGAATCTTTTAATGCTTGGATTGTGAAAGAGAGAAAACACAATATTGATGTCTTAATACATGAGCATAGAGAGAAATTGGCAAAGAGGATGGTTGCCAGAAAAGTGGCTATGGGAAATTAGAAACACGGTGTTAGGCCTAATGTTGAGGCAAAAGTTATGAAGCAAGTTGTAAGAGTTGAAAATTTACATGCACAATTTTATGGAGAAAATTTGATCTCTATGCAAACTATATCACTTAGTAGACTAATACATTTGAATGTTGATCTTGCAGTATATACATGCTCTTATTTAACATGGCAAATGAGTGGAATACCTTATGCACATGCTTGTGCAGCAATCAAGCTAGTTCATAAAAATGTGTACAATTTTATGGATGAATGTTACAAGTTTATTTCTCAACAAAAGATATATGCCAGCAGCATGAGGCCGGTAGTCATACATGACTGTCTATGTCTAGAAGCATTGATGGTGATAAATTTATTAACCCAACCCTTCTTAGAGCCATCAATGACTAGAAGATATCGGGTAAGCTAAAGAGTAAAAGAAGGAAATTTCAATTTTAAAACAAAAGAGTTTATTATTGTGGAAGATGCCATGAGACTGGTCATACCTCTAAGACTTGCAAGAATCCTAATCCATGCTAAAAATTATTACAAACAAGTGTATTTTTTTGTTTATGTATATAGAATTTGTTTTTTGTTTACTTTTTGGTTTATTGCACCTAATGTATTAGCACTTGTCAATAGCAAATGCATAACTTGTAAATGAAGTGACACACCTTATAGTTAATGACCAATGGCAAGTAGTTAACAAGTTCTTGCACCTTGTTGATTTTTGAAGGGAATAACAGCATCAAGTGCATCAGCACTTGTCATTGGAGAATTACTACCTTGTCAATATAGTTATAGCCACTTGTCAATCGCCAATGGTAATTGTAACATCCTAAATTTCTAATCTTGTATTAATGACTGATTAAGAATAGACTAGTGATTTAATGTAGGAATATGATTCTGAGTAGTGAAGTGTTATTCTGACTCATTGGGATGTTATATGAACAAATATGAGAAGAAGATGGAGTTTAAAAGTAGAGCGTGTGAGCATAGTGAGGAAAATCCTCACTATGCTACACGCTGCGACGCCTAGAGTAGAAATTAGATTAATAGGGATGTGTCCAGCTCATGAAACAAAAGGGAGAAATATGCGAGGAGAACTCAAATATGGAGAAGAGCAAAGGCTGTGCTAGGGCAAGCTAAATCAGGAGCAAGGATGGTGTCTTCAACTTGTTACTTATTAGGTAAGTTACATACTGCCTTAACCTCTAAATCTACCCTATTTTCTCTTAGTTTTAACTAGTGAGAAAGTGAATTCGGAAGTTTTAAGGAGTTGATTTCTTACCCTATAGTAATAGAAAGGTTCTTCAAAACTAAACTAGTACTTTATGACTAGTTGGAGTCGAAACGATAAAGCTTTAGAGTTGTAGGCAAGAATTGCCCTAATCTAGAGAGTATAGTGAGAGAAAATTACTAGAAAATGTTAAAGCTTGGAATGATGGGTAATCAATGGTAATGTGTATAATCAAGTATGAAACATGAAATTGATAGAGATTAAGTTTTTAAATGTGATAATTGGCACTTTTGGTCAACAGAGGAATTGACTCTAAATGTCAATTCTGTGTAGATTCTAGTGTGTGATGCATGAATTGTGAGAAAGTAGCTTAAATAGGGTTGAAGTTACACAAGTAATCCTTTCTATTAAACAAAAGGGTTGAGGTAACGATAGAGTTTATTGTGTTTATTAATTATTATATCTGTATAGAAGTAAATACAAATGATAAAGTTGTGGTTTTGAAGAGTTTTGTGCATAATTTGATATTGTAAATGATTTTAGCATGAAAATTGATTTGTAAAAGGCTATTGATTTTGATTAATATGTATATAATATGTGTAAAAGTTTGTGATGTGGAAATATGAAGAAAAAATAGTGGAAATTGTGAAAGAGCATGATCATAAGGGGTAGGAGTTCACCCAGGATATATAGGGATGTGTGTGTGGAGATATGTGAGTGAAAAATCTATATGGTCGAGCTGGTATCATGGGACATTTGGTGTAACATTATACAAGCTGGTACTATAGGTAATCCAGTACAGCATGTAACATCCTAAATTCTTAATCCTAAGCTTAGAGGTTAATCGAGGGTGAAGTGAAAATTAAAGTGGGATTAGAGATTTGGATGATTAATTAGTATTTTGATTTGTATGTGTGTTGTATGAATAGATATGGGTGATAAGAGTGCGTTTTGGGTTGAAGCAAGTGCGCATGGTGAGAATAAATCTCCATATGTGGGTTAGATTACCTTTGGCCGGGTGTTTCTATTACTGAAAGTGTGCTCGAGTCAACAAGTAGTTGATCCAGGAGAGCTTATGGTTTTATATCAAGGAGCATTGGAGGTTCAGTGGCTAGACGATCATGCTAATGTGTGTTTGTGTGGAATTAGTTTAAAAAGAGGAATCATTTCATATTTTGTTATATATATGATATTACTTTCTTTTGTTACTTTGGCATGGTTATCTATGGAAATAATAATTTAATGAACTATATTGGTTACTGAAATTTTTATCTCACTTGTGGTTATTTACATTTTTCAGGCTCTAGTGCTAGTGGTTCAAAGGGAAAAGATATTGGCTGAGTTAAGATCTCTCATTAAGTCATTGTAAGGTTTTGGTGTAATGAATTTGGTTTTTATTAGTCTCATATATATATAAGTTACCATAGGATTTATACATGTGCATAAAGATATGTTTTGTGATTTTGAGCTCCCTAGCCCTTGTATATGTGTGAATGAAGAAATGACTGGATAGGCTAGTGGATGGATGTAATTATGTATGAATATGAAATGGGTGGAGATTATATGTAGTGATTTGGCCATACATGAGATTAAAGAAATGAAAATGTGAATTTAGCCTAAAGGGTAAAATGGGCAACTTACAAGCCAAATTTGTGTATGTGTGTTATATTGTGCATATGTATGGTCAATTAGATGTGTATTATCCATTTGGACTTGGTCAAAGCCCAAAAAGTGACTAATGATATTTGGTTTCTAATTGAGACACTTGAATGGCAAAATTTTAGCAGAAACTGGTCAAAATGCACTTGGATTTCTAATTTTTGATAGAGATATTAGATTGAGATGAAAATGGTGTTATTAGTTATATTTTGAAAGAAGCTTCGTGTGAGCGCTTAAACAATCCCAATTGGACATCGTGTATGAAAATGGTGCTTGATGAACCCTTTAGTCGTCTTGGGTTATCAAATTTTACTAGAATGTAGAAGTGAGTATTCTAGGTCATTTCCCTAGAGAGCAAAGCATACAAATCATTGTTCAAATGCCACAAATTAATCTGAATTTTCAAGTGACTAAACTAACTCTATAATGCAACAATAAATGTTTGTAAAATTCTGTTTTAGTTGGAATGAAATGAATGATGATTATGGTGAGCCCAAGTCAGATTTTCTAACATTAATCGTTGATTTCTAGAATTATAACATCATAAACCTTCTTGATTAACCTAAAATGAGATACCTAAAAACCTCTAAGTGTGGTGCACCATTAGACTCAATGGACACGAATGAATCTAGGTCAAGTGAATTTAGAAATTAACACTATATTCAGCCTTGTTCTACACAAGTTTCAGACCAAAACTAGTGGAAGAAAAACACCTTAAGTCAAATTCATATAACTAATATGGATCTAACTCAAGTCTACATAAGAACTTGAACAAGAATCAGCAAGAACTTATGAAATAACCTTAGAACATTAAGGTAAATCATAAATTCCAGAACTGAAAATAGAATGAAAATCTAAATTCAACATTCATATTCTCATCAAATCTAAATTAGAATCACAAAGTCTTCAACCAAAACAGGTTCAAAATTTGAAATTCTCAATTAATCAAGACAAGAACATGAAATCAAGAAAATGAACAACAATTACAAATCTGGAAATCTCATAATGTCAAGTTATCTTTCTTGGAGATCTAAATGATCAGCCTTTCATGCTCTTCCTCTTCACTTGAATCAGACCTTGAGAAGCCTCCATGAATGTATGAAGATGAAGATGAAATCTGGAGATAAATGTGTGCTGGACGAAATCTGGAGGAGAAGAAGAAAATGGACGAAAATTTGAAGGAGAATGAAGTCAGAATTCAACCTGAATGAAGGAGAAAAGAGAAGAAATGATCTGGACAATAAGAGGATGAGAAGATGGTGTGATCTGGACAAGAAGATGAGAGAACTGAATCTGGAAAATTGAAGAGTGAATATGAACGAAAATTGAGAGAGAATATGGCTGAAGTGAGAGAGTGGGATCTAAATTATGAGGCTCCAATCTGAAAATTCACTTATGTATGTGTGAATAATGTGAAGGTGATGAAACCAAATTGAGTGGTGATAAAAATAAGAAAAATCCATATCTGAAGTTGGTTAATTTCCAGCTGGAAAATGGAATTAATTGGCTGAAATTCAAACTGAATCTAGCACCTCATAACTGAATGAATGAGCATGGAAAATGTGACTTCATGCATGGGCAAAAACGTGACTCTCTCAGCTGGCTCATTTCCATGTGAATTTCCATGCATTTCAGAAATGATTCATGCCTAAATTGCTTCTCCCTTGCATCATGATGATGTCAGCTATTGCTTCCCATGTGATCAGCTTCAATTCACGCCATTATGCACTTCTTTGTTTCCCTTGATGATGTCATCCCATGAATTCCTTAGATCAGATTATACACGTGCTCTTGACTTCTCCAAATTTGTTGACCAAGTCTTTGCTCCTTGATTCCAAAATTGCCCTCACATAAATCTGAAAATAAAGACAAAAACTAAATAAATTCTAAAAAGACAATTAAAAAGGAAGAAAATGAGAATTTAAGCCCAAAAGTCCAATCAAACATCTTAAAGTCTCAAACCATCCACCAAATAGCATTATTAGGGTTTAAGTAGTCAATGTGTGAAACATAGCTAAAAACCGGGAAACAAACCCTAATATGCACTATTTGGTGCCAAAAACCAAGTGTATAGCATGTAAAATATGAAGTAGATCAGTGCGCATTTGAATTTCATATTAGAAACTGCCATTTGATAGCAAGTTCAGGTATGTACGCCGTGGCGCATTTACTCGCATGCCATGGCACAGAGCGAGTGACTATTGCCTCTGTGCCACATGCCGCGATGCATATAGCACAAGCCACGATACATGGTGCCAAATTTCATTTTGTTTTTCAATGATGCACATGTTTTTCAGATCTTTGATATAGAGAGGTTTATTGCTTCTACTGTGTGTAATAAGATTTATACTTGAGAGAGTTATAAAATAATTTTTGAAAATTTTTAGGATCCCAATGCTTTCAATATTTACAACTTAAATGATTTTAAAGTAATTTAATCAATTGTAGTGGAGCGCATGGTAATGTCAGCAAGGGCATTACAGTAATAGTTAAAAAATTTTTGCACCTTGTTGACTTTTGAAGGGAATAATAGCACCAAGTGCCTTAGCACTTGTCAATGGAGAATTATTACCTTGTCAATATAGTTATAGCCACTTGTCAATTGCCAACTGGTAAGTAGTCAACGGGTTCTTACACCTTGTTGATTTTTGAAGGGAATAACAATAGCAAGTGCGTCAGCACTTATCAATGAAAAATTACTACCTTGTCAATATAGTTATAGCCACTTGTCAATCGCTAATGGTAATAGTTAACAGGTTCCTGCACCTTGTTGATTTTTGAAGGGAATAACAGCACCAAGTGCATTAGAACTTGTCAATAGAGAATTAATACCTTGTCAATATAGTTATAGCCACTTGTCAATCACCAACAGTAAGTAGTCAACAGGTTCTTGCACCTTGTTGATTTTTGAAGGGAATAACAGCACCAAGTGCCTCAGCACTTGTCAATGGCGAATAAGTAGCTTGTCAACATACTTATAACCACTTGTCAATCGCCAACGGCAAGTAGTCAATAGATTCTTACATCTTGTTGATTTTTGAAGGGAATAATAGCACGAAGTGCCTCAGCACTTGTCAATGGCGAATAAGTAGCTTGTCAATATAATTATAACCACTTATTAATCGCCAATGGTAAGTAGTCAATAGGTTCTTACACCTTGTTGATTTTTAAAAGGAATAACAGCACCTAGTACCTCAACACTTGTCAATGGCAAATTACTACCTTGTCAATATAGCTATTACTATTTATCAATTTCCAACGACAAGTAGTTAATGGGTTCTTTTAACTAGCTAATTTTTAAAGGGAATAATAATACCTAGTGCCTTAGCACTTGTCAATGGTAAATTACTACCTTATCAATATAGTTATTACTACTTGTCAATTTCTAACGATAAGTAGTCAATGGGTTCTTTTAACTAGCTAATTTTTAAAGGGAATAATAGTACCTAGTGCCTTAGCACCTGTCAATGGTGAATTACTAGATTGTCAATATACTTATAGCCACTTGATAATAAAGTGATAACCACATGTCAATATTCAATTAATAGAAAAAACTATTTGCCATATTTACAAACTTGTAATCAACATTCATAACAACATTATCTAAGTTAACTATGCAGAATGGGCTAACTATACAAAAGGATATGATTATCAATAAAATTATACCCTAAAATTCTATAAAAAATCTTCTATTTCCTCTTCTTCGTTACCTGGGATCCTTCTAACAAATATATGGCTTTGAGCTCCTTCACATTATTACCATGACTCAATAGCCACCACAAGAGTTCTACTTTCTTCTTATAGAGGTCATTCTGCACCACAAGTAAGTCTTATAAGGAACAACAACAAATATGTATTACATGGAAGAGTAAAAATGTAATAGGAGTATTTTGGCATCGTATACCTATTCTTGTTTGCAGTATTGTCCCACAATTGTAACCATGTCATAATGTGCACCCCACAAGTATGGCTACAAATAGAATAAAAAACATAATGTAAAATTCAGTTTTCATATGTAAATATAAGGTTAATGGTATATAAACAAAAAATAAACTCGCATATTAGTTTGCATATGAACTTTAACCTATATAATGTTTGTGTTAATGTCATCCTCAAACAATTGTGGCTTAACTGCACGAAGTAGAGAGTGAAAGCAATTCTCTGCAAACTCAAGACTTGCAATGCTAGCAATGTTGATTTACAACTAGGCAACAAGACAATGATAAATATAGATGTTAGTAATGTTGAGTGACAAGTGTAGACATACACATCCTCTTGCCATCATTTCTTTGGGATCTAATTGTCCTTTCTTCTTCTTCTTCTTCTTCTTCTTCTCCTTTCCCTTGCCCTTCTTCTCAGCATTCTCTTCTTCTTCCTTTTCTTGCTGTCTTCGGAAATACTCCCTATTACTAACCAATGAATCAAACATATAGAAGTTCTTGGTCTTGGTCTCGAAGACATGCAAAACCAATGATTAAGGAAAAGAGTTGGGCCAAAAATGAAATCACAATCAGCAATGTTATATCCAACAAACTAAGGAAATATTTCTTCCTTGTTGTCATCTACCATCCATTTCAAAGGGTTGTTGATCATTTTTAGCATGAACTCAAAACCAAAAATATGGCTTCATACTTTCCCTTCATTTTTCTTTTGATCACCTACCAAAGTTTGAGCAACCATTGACATCACCCTGTCACTAATCCATCTCATTCCACAAAACATTGTAGCTGTGCACGAGTCAAGTAGTAGCCATACAAAGCTGCAATGATCTTGTTGAAGAAAAAGGAAAAAATAAATAAATTGTTAATAATAAAAAGGTGCAGTATAAGAACTTACTTGTGTCCCTCATCTTCCTTACATGGTGTTGTGCATATTTGAAATAATCGCTCCTTGTTATCCATTTTTCTCTTCTTTCCAACATTAGTTCTGAGCCATAGAGATTCACAGTAGGTCTTTTATCTCTTTTTGATCATCTAGGATGTTTACTTAATTTTTCTTCTCCTTTCCCTTTCTCATCCTCATTAGAATCTTGCCCTCCTACAACTTCTTCCTTGTCCTCTTCCTCTTCTAAATTGTCATTTTGCCCTTTTTTAAGAGAACCTTCCCTTCAACATCTTCTTCTTCATCTTCTCCCCTTTTAATTTTTCTTCTTCATTCTCTTCCTCTTTTGATTATTCATCTCCATTTTCCTCCTTAGAATCTTTCCATTCAACACCTTCTTTATTATATTTTTCCTCTTCAAATTTGTCATCTTCATTTTTTTCTCGAGAAGTTGTCCCCTCATCAACAAGTTCTTTACCTCCTTCCTCTTCTAATTTTTCATCTTCATTCTTTCCCTTAGAATCTGTCCCTTCATCATCATCTTCTTCCTCTCGTGATTTTTCACCTTCTTCCTCTCTTGACACTTGTTCGAGCAGCATTAATTGCAAGCTCATTAGCTTCTCTCCAATATCAGATACAAAAGACAACGCTTTTCCATACAACCTCATTACTTCCTACAAAACAATTTCTAACTCAGTGCATAAATAAGACCATATATATCTGTCTATTGTACTCTATTTTATATATATTGGGTGCATAAATGTCGATTCTTGATAGACCTTGGTAGATGAACTGCCATATACAATAGTTGGTTCATGCAAGATGCCTCAGTTGCTCTTTTTCTCCAACTTTACTCTTGCATTTACTTTATCATTGTCCCAATATTTAGAGCATCTATGGCCTTTAGATAACCTTGGCCAACTAGAAAATTTTGAAAGGCCCAAACCTAAAACCTTAACAGATCAGTATAAACATAAAAATTTTACATGAAAAACTCTGAAAGGCTACCACTTTGCATTGATGTAAATTAAACACAAACTTACTATTAGAAAGTAGGTAATCCCTAACGTTCTTCCTCATCCTTCCCTTCCCTTTGCTCAGCTGTTCTTGTAGTCTTCTACCTCCTTGCAAAGTTTATTGAAAATGAATGTAGCCTAATGATATATGCTTGGTTTCTTTTGTGTCTCATAAACAACCTTCAATATGCGGTTGCTAACCTCAAGACTTACAGTTGGCAATAGCAAGGTTTTCAATGCATACATTAGAAAAAGTAACTCAAATTTAGCTAGTTCCTTTCCAGATGTAATCATTTTAGCTATTTCCTTATAAGGCATTCTATAGTAATTCTCAAATTCTTGAAAAGCTTTATCATTCACATTGACATCTCCAGTAATTTGCTTACCCTTACTATGTAAGCCCATCAAGTCATTCACATCCTTAGCTTTCATTTACTTGATTTTCCCCCTTATGCATATTTCACGAGTTGGGGGGGTCAAAAGCAAACATCAATTCTCCACAAATATCTCTTTGGATTTTTTTACAAGACACATCAAGAAGTCTATGGAATCATAACTTCTCAACCCTTTTCTATAATTTCTCATTTCTCTTAACATACTTTGCTATTTCACTAAATTGGCTAGGAGAGCAGTACATATGAAATGGTACAGTATATCTCTTTACTGTTGTCTTTGCCTTATTTTCCATCTTCCTTTATCTGGAAAAAAATAGAAAAGTTTAATTACATATGTTGAAAAGAAATTTTTGCATATAATCATTAATACTAAGTTCCAACTCAGAGATTTCTGCACACTAGCATTGTTTTAATATCCACAAGGAAGAAGAAAATACAAGTCAAAGGAAAATGGTTCACTAGTCCAATAGAGCCTACTATTATTATCAAGGGAGTTTATGGTTATAGTTATTGAAGTAATTAGTTGTCATTCATGGAATAAATGATTTTTGTCAATAGAGCATATGGTTGTTATCAACAAAGAAAACAGTAGTTGTCAATGGAGAAATTTGTACATATTTAAAATTACATATTTTTAAGGAATTGAAAGTTAAACATATCAAAATAAAAAAATAAAATGTAATATGAGTAGTTGAAAGTTGAAACATGCAAATAGGTACCTTGAGTAATCACAAAAAAAAAAGGAGAAACTTAAGAGTGTAGAAACTTATCATTAACATGCTTTGAAGAGTGGAGAAACTTAAGAACTTAGTTGTTAGAATACAACACAAATTCTTAAGAAAGGAGGATGCTTAAAGGACCTCACAATAGAAAATCTTCACTTTGATCTTAATAAGTTATGAATATCTAAGGTGTTGAACTATTTCTTTTATTAGTAACTAAGCCATTCATGTTTTTGCCTTTAAATCAATTCAATGGTTTCTAGGATTATCAACTTAATCAAAAACTCTCGAGATCAATCCTCTTTGCTGGATTATGGATACTGAATTAATAATCAAGTCCCATGTCAAACATGTGATCATTTTGGCTTATGGTTTTGAACACCGAGCTACTATAGAACAAATATTTCATGATTTTTAACTAAATAATTTTTTGGACTTTAATATTCAAATAACAAACGAATGTAGAAATGGGGTTTATTATAGTTTAAAGTTTAAAATCCTTTGCTGTCATTGTGTGTCTACCAAAACACACAAGTGTCAATCTCCCTTTTATTCCTTGAACAACCATTAGCTAGTCATCTTTAAATGTATTATTAATTGATCATATTGAAATGATGATCATACTTCACAATATAACCGTTTATTAGTTCACTGTCACATATATAAGTTTGATCGAACTTTTTTAACTTTTCAAATCAAACATATATATGCTTGTGATGAGGTTACATTACTTAAGCTTGTTAAATAATCAAGAAAGAAAAGAACATAAGCTAATTCCTTGATGGCAGGGGAAAATGTTTAATTCATGAAATGTAAAATATTTGCTAAATAGGTTCCTCTGATCTCTTTGATTTTTTATAGAACAACACACAATTGCTTAGAGACATGATGATACGAACTTCAATTTTCAATTTGAATCCACAGACATTGTTCTTTATGCTTTTTCACTAAAATGCTGCTCCAACATGCTATCAGACTATTAATTGGACTGATCGAGGAAACATAAGAAATGTCTCAAGCATGGTCAAAGAATGTTTAGACTTCAATGTTTCTCAGATTTGATTAAAAAGCAATCTTCAAAAAGTTTAGTCCAAACAACACCATAGACAGATTGATCAACTTGATTGGATTAAAAAAAATTGACAATATCTGACTTCATCTTTTTCCTTTTTGATGAGAGGACTGTATCGCCTAATTTTATCTAAACCAAGGTCAAGCACTAGCAAAAATAACAATTTATGGGTACCGTAGAGTCAATAGGTAGCTATTTAATTCTAGAGTCAATGATTATTTGACACATGGAGAAGAGGGCAAAACAGACTTGTACAAAAAATTACAGTGAGAATAGAGATATGAGTAAAAAAAACCAAAAGACAAAGAAGAAAGGAATAACGAGAGAAGAAAAGGGAGAATTAATGGCACTTGAACCTATGGTGGCGAGATGGCACGAGAGGATGGCAGAGACAGTTCAATGATGGCAATTAAGGCAGATATGAGTCAGTGAAGTAGGAGCAAGCTACTTTCTTTATTTAGTCCTTCAAGTCTTGGACTCTTTGACACAAGATAGTCTTCTCTGACAAAATGCAATTGCAAGAATAGTGGTCACCGATGAACTTTGGAACACACAAGAATGAGGAACACAGAACCCTTTACGCTTTTTGTGGTTTAGTGGGAAGCAAACTAATTTTCAAGTATTTCAAATAGAGGGCAAATGGGTAATTTTATTTTCAGACTTATTCACCCTTAAGTCTCTAGGGGACCTAATAGCTATTCTTGAATTTA
The DNA here is from genome assembly GCF_029017545.1 of Prosopis cineraria. NCBI lineage: Eukaryota > Viridiplantae > Streptophyta > Magnoliopsida > Fabales > Fabaceae > Prosopis > Prosopis cineraria. Next base: position 20,942,042 of record NW_026555343.1, on the reverse strand, counting down.
TGATACCTCACATATTTTAAGTACTTCTATGAGACCTTTAAGTGATTTTCCCAAATGGTATTGTTATCTAGTCATTGCTTTTACTCTAATGCACTGTAGCATCAATCAATTCAACCCATGTAGTATCAATCAATTGCTTTTTACTCTAAAATTAAAATATCTTTTTTTGGGCTAGTAAATTGAAATACATGGATTAAATACATAAATTAAATATCTTATTGGATTTAAATTTTAGATTTCAAATTTCACAATAAAATTATGCATTTAAAATTAATTCTACATACTAGAATGAATATTTTATCATTTATGAATTTATTTTCTCTTTTAGAATTGAATATTTTGTAATTTATAAATCTATAACTTTACATAATTAAATATTTTATAATTTATCATTCATTCTACCTTTTTTAAAATTAATATTTTTTATTCATAAGCTATTTTATATTTTAACCTACATTTTTAAAATTTTAATTTTATGTTTAATATTTTTCTAAAAAAAAGTCAAATTACTCACAATTATGTTTATAGATAAAAGAAAACTCTTGTCTTCTTTATCATTATACATTTCAACTAACCTTTGAATTAAATCATCTAAATAATTTTTAGTTGGTCCAACTGACTTATGACAAAAAAAGGTATTCAAATATAAATTATGTTAAATTTATATACTTTTCTCCTAACTTCAATTTACGAACTTTAGTTAATTCTAGCCTCAATTGTATATTTTTTAATTCAAAACACACACTTAATTATAAAAAATTTAAAAAGTTAAATCACCTTTTGAAGAGCTTCTGCTTCTAAAGGTGACAAGCTTCCCAAATGCTTCCACATGGAAGCGCTTTTGAAGACTTAAATAAAAGGTTTATCATCCTTGAGCGTGGTGGTAATAAAAAAAGCATATGTATTATGTAATGTCTACCTTGACATTATCAAAATCATCACATAATAACAACAACAAAAATTATAATTAGGAGTAAGATTTGCTGCCTAATCTCACATTATATATATAAAGGTTAAAACTAATAATCTTTTAGAAATAATTGTCAAATATTTGGGATCCCATTTGGGATCCCATAAAAACTCTTTAAATTTATAGTTTAAGCTCAAACTTAATGATTTATAAAGATATTAGAAGCATGGAAAAGTTTTGGGAAGCAAAACACCTCAAAACAAGGCTAAAAATATCATTTTTTTTAGTATTTTGATCCATACATTGTGGCATATGACACAGAAAGGCAAGTTTGCTCATTGTACCGTGCTGCGTCACGGTGCATGTGTCCATGATAGCAATGCTGTCATGACAACTTTTCTAGATGAACTTCAAACACGTGCCATTTTCGCATCTAATATCCGATTGTAGTGATTCAATTGCCCATGCAAAGCTTATTCGATAAGCTAACTAATGATATAAGTTTTGTTATGATCTGATACCATATGAAAATTTTAGACACTTAGATATAAAAGTCAGTTTTTAAAGTGATTTTCAAGTATCCAAGTACTCGAAACTCAAAACTTATACCATTAACCTATTTTGAGGCTTGAACCAAGTCCAATAGACCAAAATACACTTTATTGAGCATTCAAATACACAAAATATACCAAACACAAACATTTGACCACTTAATGCCTATTTCACTCAATATGGCCAAATTACATAATCAATACCATATACACTATTTAGCCTCTATTGCCATATAATACACTACATATACATTGTCACCATATAGATAAAACATTCTTTGCACTTGTATTAGTATTTTAGCCCATCACCATAAAAATTGCCACATATTCACATCATATACAATATTAGGCTAAAATACAAAATAACATAGTATGAAACAAGTGCAACCAATTAAAATGATACGTATTCCTAGTTGGCAACATATAATATCATATAACAAGTTTATGCACATCACTCAAACTAAAATTGCGCATTACTATTCATGATGTAGCAAATCTGGTAATCCTTGCCCGATTCCTTCCCTTGCTCAGTCTCAGCAGTAGAACCTGTAAAATGATAACCATAGGGTGAGATAAAAATCTCAGTAATTAAGATAATCTATATTATTGATTAACATGCCATGTTTAAATAAGCATTAAAATAAGTAAAATAACTACACCATATAAAATCACCACAAGTTATATGAATGATCACTAACTATCCGGTCCTCCAATACTCCTGACCGAACTGGTAGGCTATTTCGTGAAACTAAACTACATGTATGGTCCCTAAGCTCACCATCCATGGTAGGACTACCCAGCCAAGGTGTTCTAAACCACTTCTAGACTACTAGTTCCCCTTATTACAAGTAATTGGGATGTCGTTACTCCAACACCACATCCTATAAATGCTAAGGAGCATATTCTCCAACTCCGCACCCTTTTGGGTGCTAAGGAGAGTAAGTCTCTAACACTGCACCCATTTTTGGGCACTAAGGAGGGTAAGTGCTACACCTGATGTCCAAGTTGCCAACCGTACCATATAGACTTAATCTTCACTAACTTTACTTGGGTGACTTCCCATCTTCTAATATGCCGCATTTTACTACATATCTCCACTTGACCATGCATAAAACACTTTCTAAACTAATATGATGAATATTACTACTTACTTCAAAAATATGAAATTTCACAAACTAATACTCCACTCATTTTCTAAAATAGTTAATCCTTATAAAATTTATACATATATACATAACAAATCATAGAAAAATAATTTGAGAATACCTTATACAAGGTAATAAATAATGTAAATTATCTAGTTACCTTAACCTTTTTGTTACTAAAAGGGTTACTCGTGGTGCTAAATCTCTTCTTTGTCAAGGCAAGTTTTCCCACACCACAATCTACATCAACAGTACTATATGTTAACTTCTCAACAATAGGCTTGTCAAGATAAAAATTTTCTCACACAATGCCTTCAAGCCTCCCTTTAACTCTATCGCAACATAACACTTGACATCTCAACTTGTCACACCTTAAAACCCTATAATCAAACTAGGGCTTGATCCAATTTTCATCACCAAACAATAATTTAACTTCATATTACCACTTATCCAAGGTTAAGAAACTTAAATCAATCCTTTAAAGTCAATAGAAATCTTTAAAACATAGGCTCATAACTTAATCCAATTAGAGCAAATTCCTCTAACTTTCATTCCCATGAAAAATGAGATAAAAAGGTAGGAGAGGAAGGGTAGGAAACTTACTAAAGAGTTGGAAAGCTCAATTTGTCTTCAAAATCCTCCCAAAATGATGTCCTAGTAGTGCCTAAAGTTGTCCCCTTCATGTTCTAGGTTTTCCACCACAAAAATTGTCATTTTCTAATGATTTTCAAAATTTCAAGTTGTCTTCTATGCTGTGAGCCGTAGCGCACACTACACAAGCCGCGGCTCATGATGCAGCGAGCAAATGTCAATTTTTCTCCCCCAGATGCCACCTAACTTAATCCGACTTCCATCTAAACTCAATTTAGAGCCAAATATGACCCAAAAAGGCCAATTAGTAACCCAAAAATATAATTAAATTAATTAATTATATTTTTAACTAATTTATTCCCTTAATTAGTCAAATTTTTCAAATTTGAAGTTTTTGAATGTTACATATTACCTCTATTCCAAATTATAAAATCTTTTGGGAAAAATTTGGTATTTAAAAAAAAAAAGATAAACACTTTGAAAAGATTGAAATTTCATTAAATAGGTTTATTTTAATAATCTTTTCTCTTTCTATTTAATTTTGTCCCTCTCTCTTTTCAATATATTAAATAAAGGATATTTTTTAAAAATTTACATTTTTATTTTTTTAAAAAAATAATGTTGTTAAGTATATTTAATGAGGGTTTATTGTTATATAAGATTTTTTTCAAATATGTCTTATAATTTCAGATAGAGTGAGTATAATAAATAATTTATAAAAAATTATAAATAAGTAATATTTTTAAAAATTTGTACTATTATATTTAATTAATTAATAATTATTAATCATTAACCCTTTTGTATAAGCACTATCGTATGAGAGCACTTCCAGGAGCATATTTTTCTGGCAGAGCTAGGGATTGCGTTAAAATGATGACTAATATTGAGTTAGAATTTGTTGCGTTTAATTTGAAATTTTTTGGAAAGATGAAGGTAATTTTAAGAACAAAAATTGTTTTAGGAAACGTTTTTGGTTTATTTAAATTACTTAAAGATAAATTTTTGGTTACTTACAAGCATATTTCTCATTAAAGGTAATCATATTCGAAGCATTCAAGTGCTAAATTACAAACCTCTCCCTCTCTGGAATTGCTTTGCTTATTATTAATTTGCTTCTATTGGGATCATCTTAATATAAGTCCATTTTAATTATCGATTAAAGAAATTAATTTGAAACTTAAAATTGTCAAAATGATAATAATTACTTATAAATCAAAATCACATATTTTTAATTATCTTATGTGTGTGTGTATATATTTCTCTCCGCACATAATTAATTGTAAAAATAATAATTTCACGTTATTGACTTTTTGTAAAGTGACTTAATTAGTGAGATTATAAAAAAAACTTATATTAAGCAACGACAGGGAGCAGAATAAGATGGAGGCAGTCATGTTTATGAATTATTTTAATTTCAAAAAAAATTGTGAAACAAGTTAATTGTTGTGGTAATGAAATTTCAAAAAAATTGTGAAACAAATGTTTAATTGTTGTGGTAATGATTCCTCAATTGTCTTCGCAATTCACGATTGCCTCATAGAAGCATACAGGAAGCTTCCACGTAGTTGCCTAAGGCATCGTCCATTATTTATTTATTTTTTTTTCTTTTGGGTGGGGATTTAAGCCTTCCCCCACTTTAATCTATATATGTATGCCACTTTAATTTTAATTTTCTTAAAAAAAAAGAAAACCACATTAAATCGTGCATATATAATAATACATAATATAATTAGTTTCTGACATATGAGTATAAATAAGTTCACATTTTAAAAAAATAATTTGGTAATAAAATAAGCAAAAAGATTTTTGTTTCGTTATTCCTAGCTTTTGCAGATAAGGGCTTATTATGAATAGGTCCTCTGAACACACAAGGGTCAATCTTTTGGTCTATATAGCTTGACTCTCATGAAATATAAACGTATATTTTTACTATTTAATGTTATATGAAGTTGGCATTTTAATATTTAATTTAATAACATGTTTTTTTCAAACTCTCTAATATTTGATCTTAATCTATTGGTTTCATTAAAAAATTTTCTGGATTTTTAAAATTTTTTAAATTAAATGTTAACAAAACATTTTTTATATGTTGTCATCATGTTATGTTTAATTTTTACAATAATAAAATTAACAAAAAAAATTATTTGAGAATAATAATACTAAAGTTAGAAAACGATATTATATATCATATATATTACACACACTTGATAATCTCTTTTGTTACTCCTACTATTCTGATGGCTATGAAACTTTTCTTTTCCATTCCCAAATAAATATATATGGTATTAGAAACTATCAATCACATAACCTGGACAAGGACTAATATTTGAATCTCATTGAAAAATGTGTCTACATTTAATGTGCAACCATGCATGCCTCGAGTAGCATTACTTTTAATAACAGAATACTTATAAGTAATAAAAAGAACATATCATTAATTATATGAAGCTAGCATATGAAGTCAACTAATTTCATATTTTAAAAACACCTTGACTTGCAAGTGTTTCATTCAAGCATACCAATTTAGATATCTCTCATAGAAATCATGGTCATAATCTCGCGCTAATTAATACATTCTTGGTCACAAAGTGACTCCTGTTAATTTAGAGTCAAACTCTACTTAACACCCTATATATATTGGGGGCATCTCCAAACTTTTTTTTTCAATGAAATCAAAGAGAGACATATTCCTTCTGAAGCATAAATATTTGTCATAACTCACGTTTTAAAAAAAAAAAAGTTAGTTAAAATCTTGATTTTTTTTTAAAAATTTCTATATCTCTTTAATTGTGCCTTTAAGAGTAATAAATATAAGTTTTTGACTTATTCAAACTACCTTCACTAATTACTCCACAAAGTGAGGGTATAATTGAAAAAATTAACATTTATCTATGTCCTATATTTTTAGACTAAGTAAAATGTTAAGAAAACAATTTATATTGTGATCAGGAAGGAAAAAATGATACATAGAGTATGGGATTTAAACACTTTTCATCACTTTCTATATTCTTCCAATATTTCTAATGAATAATATTGCATCTTATGTTTAAATTCCATGCTTCTATAAACTTTATGTTCAAGGATTTATTTTAGTGACTCATGTAAATTTTAAAAATAATTTTGAAACTCCATCCAACACATAGGACTGATCAGTCTAACAAAAATATAAAAAGAGGGATTCTTTTAACATATATTCCGGAAAATCTTATTCTATAATGTATTTTTGTGGTTGCTTTGACTAGAATATATATCAGCACGATAATTCTTTTCCGCGTCAAATTGTATTATATTATAATTATAAAAATAAGAAAAGGTTACATACTATGCAACATCACATTACTCAAAAAATCTTAATTAAGTTGATGGCTACACAAAACATTCTTAATTAAGTTGTTTACAAATTAAGAGGAGCTAGAGTTGTACTAGCATCCGTGCAATCTCCGAGGCTAGCTGTTGCTAGGGGTTCTGCTTTGAAGTTTCCCAAACGTTTTCAAAGGCGCCTACATATCAATTAAAACCCATTTGTAAAAAGAATTATACTTTTGCATGATATCCACATCTACAAATGACTTCACAATTCAACCAAAACATGCATGTGAATACGAAATAAGATGAGTTTTAGACAACGTACCATAATTTTTGTGCATGTGATTTATAGTCTCCGTTGAGGTCTCCTTTCCAGAATTTTGTAATATGCGTCACATAAACTTGGTTCAATTTGGTGTCCGGGGATTCCCCTTAACAAATATGTTCATTTTGGAATGTCCTGCACCATAACATCTCTAACTCTGGAAATTCGCTTTGGAATGTCCTGCACCATAACCATCTCTACTCTGGAAATTCGCCCAAATCAAGATCTTCACAGAAATGGTGAGTTTTGCGAGGTGTTTGAGTATGATCCTCTCCAAACTCTTGAACGCTACTGCTCCTGCAAGTTTCTTCAACATTGTTCCTCCTCCAATATCGACTTCAGAACGGAGAGGTGTTTAGCCACTTGAATGGAGAATAAAGCTTTTCAACTCCGCATCGGATGATTTGGAGTGATGTTAGCTTTCTCCACACTGGACTGAGGTTCTGTTTCCACAGTTGCTTCATTGGTACATCACTCAACGCCACTTCTTGTAAACAAGGCAGTAGTGATTCAAATGCAGAAATCTTCATTTATGTCAAAGAACACTTTCAGATTCACCACCGCCCCTTTTATAAGGTAACAGTTCCTCCAGCTTTTGGAAAACAATCCTATGCATATTTTATAGTGTTTTAATTATCGTTCTTAAAGCAATTTATGGTCACCAGCCATGCACAGAAAATGAAGACTAGTTGACAGGAAATACATGAAATAAACACCTTCATTTACCGAATTCAGGAAGAAGTTGGTTTCCATCGTGGAAACATTCCTTGAAAATGTTTCCAATGCACGACAGTTGACTATCTCACTGTTTTGAGGATGAAAAGTCAAATTCTCTAAGGAGAGCATAAAAGCTTCGGAAGATTTTCATGAAAGATAGTTCTCAAATGACTGGAAGGTCGTACGCGTTTCTGGGCCATTTTTGTTGTATCAATGAAAATTTCTTCCAAACTGTCACAGTCAGAAATTCAACGTCTGTGAGCATGTGACAGCGTGATGAGGGCAGGGACAGGCGTCGAAAAAGACCACATCTTTTTATTTGTACAATCTCCAGGTTCTGAAACGCCAGTATTGAATCATTCTCATAGAGGGCTTCAAGTTGGGTAGGCAAATAAGTACCAGTCCTCTCAGCATTGGTAGAGGATTATTCAACTTAGGAAATTGTGTGTCCACACGTACGACTTCCCCTACAAGTTGCAGTTTTCTATCCTTAAAGACTCCAGATGAACGAGTTCTTCAAGTAAACCAGTGGAATGGACTCTCGCATAAACCACAATCAATGATTTGTAACTTACTTAGATTCCAAAGTTTGAGAATCCCCTGGATCCTTGTTCCATATGCATTTCCAACCTAGGTAGACCGGATAGCCTCTCATATCTTTAAATTGAAGGATTTCATTTCGTTCTTGATGATCATCAGCAGCATGTCTCCGAGGGTCAAAAACTTGTTCCAAGTGTTCACATTTTCCACATCTAGCTCCCTCAAGTTATCTGACCAGGGCAGCAAAATGGACAAAAATTTATTTAACTTTTCATTGCAGCGTCTGGCCTTTAGAATCCTTAGTTGTGAGAAAGTCGATTCCTGAATCTTTCATTTCTATATATCTCTTCAGATCCTGAGTCTTCGATTATTATTTCTGGAACAAATGAGAAATTGTCCTATAAATGATACCATAGTCAGCACAGTATTGACCTACTGTGATGATCAGAATTTGCAGATACATATGCAGGAGTATTCGCTCGATATATATATATATATCGAACAAATCGGTTACTCTGGTTTCGTTCTTTTCATACCAAAATTACATATTTTAATAATATTGATTATAATTTTGAAATTACTTTATAGAAAATTTATAATTTTTTATTCATTAAAAATAATTAATATAGCGATAAAATACAAGATATTGTACTTCAATTTTTATTTTTAAACAATTATTTTATATATATATATAATATCTATAAACGAAGTGAGTGCTTCAATTAGAGGGCCACCATCTTTTGTCTGGCTCTAGTTCTAGCTTAGCCCTGCCAGCTCGTCGTGACGTGTTGCATGCTGTGATAACCAAATCAACTTCTAGTAAAAGTGAATTTGAAGACCCTTATTGCTGGATATCTATGAAATTTAAAACTGTTTTCTTCTGTCATAATATACTCTTTCATTTTTTATATATCAAATGTTTTTAGAACAATAACAATAAAAATCATTTGAAATATATAAAAATAATTTTAATCTTTTAAAATGTTATTTAAATTTTTTGAAGTCACTGAAAACTTTTCTATCATGATAAATGTATATAATTATTAAATTATCCTTGTTGAAAATAAATGATTCATAACTTTTTTTCTTATATTCACAACTTTCCTTATATTCACTGTAACAGCAAAAAAAAAATAACATGTGAAATTATAATTAATTTTGCATTGTTGTGAATATAAGAAGAAAAGTTATGAATCATTTATTTTCAACAAGGATAATTTATAATTTATATAAATGTATTAATGATAAAAACAATATCTAGGTCAGAGAAAATAATAGCGTTTCAAGGAGCAAATTGTTATTTATATATTTTAAAAAAATTTCTTATCATTTTCTTATATTTTAAATTGAATCTCAAATATAATAAAATTTTATTATTTCATTAAAATCCCATAAATCAAAATAATTTTCTAATTTTATTCTAATCCTTTCAATTAATGCTATGGTGATGGTGGATAAAGCACCTAATTAATTTTTTTTTTCTTTCTATTTAAGAGAAGGACAAATTATCTAATCACTTAAAAATATCGTGACATTTTTTATATTTAGGGATAAAATAAACTTAAAATATCATATAATATATATAAGAGAGAGAGAGAGAGAGAACGAGAGTAAGATGAAATTAAAGCAATTAATGCTTTTTTTCAATTTTATCCCCTATCTATTTATTGTCATTTGAATTCATAAATAATAATTTATTACTATCATTAATTACAAAGAATGGTAAAATTAGAAAGTTAGTACAATTTTTTTATAATTTCAAAGTTATAACTAATATTTCTTAATAAATGCAAAGTTTCTTAACATCATATGTTAAGGACCAAAGTAGTATACTCCATCCCTCTTAATTTATAAGATATTTTTAAATAAAATTGTGTATATTAACAAAATTCATTAAATACACTTTAAACCTTAACTTTTTCAAAATATAAATATAAATTTTTAAAAATAACTTTCATTTAATATAAATATTAGCAAAAGGATATAAGGAAGGGAGGATAATATTGAAAAGGTATATTTAATCAAACTTTATCTTTATCAATTAACTCATATTTTGGGACATTAAATCTCTAAATTATTTTATAAATTGCAACAGAATTGTATTTATAGTTTATTTTAACATATTTCTATTTTATCATAATCAAAAAAAATTTAAAATTCATTAATTCTATTTAAAAATTAATAAATTCTTAACTTTGTCATTATTAAATATATAAATTTTAATATTACAATTTTTCTTACCAATATCTAATGAAAGATACAAAGGAAAATTTGCTATAACAAAAGTTTAATGATGTGTGTTGAGTTGGAAAAAAGACAAAGAAAAAAGAACCAACTCTGTCGACCTTGTAAAAAAATAAGAACAAAGGGAGTATATAAAATTGGGTGATGTCAATGTTACGTTCCAATTTTGTGAGGAAGGGATGAGAGAAGAGAAGAGCACTCACAGTCAAGTCAAAGAGATAAGAAATGTTTCTCTCAAGATCTTGTTCTTTTTCCCAGGGCTTGCAATCAATCACGTCCACGGAATTCAAGAGAGATCTATCCACCGTTCCCAGCATCTGTTTCCGGATCTTGGGACACTCCACGACTCTTACACTCTTCAACGAATGCCACTAAACACTGCGATCATCATGGGGAAAGAACCCTGTGAATTCAGGTAAGTGCTCCAGAATTAGCTCTGTAGCCTCAGGGAACTCAACCCTAGAAGTTCTGTTCATCGATCTTGAACCGTTCGTGGAGATCAGAGAGCAAAACCAAAGTGGAAAAACAGAGGATCGGAGTAGGCAAGCAATCAAGGTCGAAAAGGATCTCCGGAGAACAAGAGGTGCAGTAATTCAGTAAGGCTTAATTATAGCAGAGAGCTAGAATAAAGGGAGCTTTAGTTCATGTTTTCTTCTGATCCACGTAAGATATCAGCGTCAAGGAATATCTAGAATAAAGTGCATTATGCTCAAAGATTTTTTAACCATGGAGTTGTTCCAAACATACAATTGAAGGGCAAAATGCTTTAATGTAAACATCAAAATTCCCTAAAAAAAATAATTACAAATATCAATCCACGTTAATTACTATAATAGAAATCCCATATATAAATTAAGAATTACAATTAGAATTAAAATGTCATATTTGCGGCTGAAGTTTCGGAATTTGTAATCATGTGAATTGAGATTTGTAACTTATTCTTTAGAAAATGCTATTGGTTATTTTCTATAATTTTTGAGGTTTTTTTAGTTATTTTTTAATCAATTAATTGTTAAAGTTAACTTTTAAGGATAGAGATGACATTGTAACATTTTTAAAAATTAAATGAAAATATTGAACGAAAAACGAGTTTAAAATCTCAAACGATCTTAGATCTATAATTATGAATTAATTTATCATTTAACCATAATTATTATTTAGTTCTTAGAAGCTTGTCTGGCATGTTTATTTTTGACTAAATGACTTTTGTCCTCAGTGACTATTAATTATGCATTGGAAAATAACTATTTTAATTGGAATATTGACTAAATGTAATAGAAAATGATTATTTTTTTTAAAAAAATTGTTCATCAATGAAGTGCAAATACTAAAAATCAGTGACTATTATCCATTAGAAAATGATTATTTTGGTTGAGTTACTGATTAAAACAGAATAGAAAATGATTAACTGCTTTTTCTGCAAATTTATGATTGATAAATGGACTAGAAAATAATTGCTTTTTTGCTAAAAATTAAGATTTCTTTTTTATGAACATCACTAGTTGTTCTTGATTGATAAACAAATTTTCAGAAAGAAAGTAATAATTTTTTATTTTGTTTTAGTTAATATCCTAGCTAAAGTAGCCTTCTTCCAATGCATAATAGTTATTGAGGGTAGATATGTCATTTCATCAAAAAATTAAAATGCCAAACAAGTCCCTATAAATTATATAATACTATCTTCTACTTAATTTATAAGACACTTCTTGAAAAAATTCAAGACACTTTGACAAAAATAATATTTTATTAATGGTACTTTTTCGATTTTATCTTTTCCACTATTCTTTCTTTATAATGTTACTTCACAAATGGAATTTAAATTAAGAGTATTTTTAAAATTTTATATTTTTTATTTTAAAAATAAAATTATAAAATATATTTGATGAACTTTTATTAATATATATAATTTTATTTAAAAGTATCTTATAAATTTAAAATAATTTTTTGAATAAAATGATTGACATTGACAGCTTCATAATTAATTCTTTGTAAAATTAATAGGCGTGTTTATGTTTACATAAACCTATATTTTAATGTACTTTTTCCTTGAAAACAAAAAAGTAATTTTTTTATCATCACATACCTTATAAATAACTTTTGTTGTTAATACTTTTTTGGCAAAATGTTATTGATACTTTTAAGTTTTTTTTTTGAACTTAAATTTTATTTTAATTGAAATAAAAAATACATTAACAAAAAAGAAAATGGCATAGTAATTAATAGAACGAGAATAAATAGGACAGCTATGAAGACTTGTATGTACTGGATTGATGGTTAGTGAGCAACACGCTAATCTCCAGGGTCGCAAGCAGGAATTGACAGACCAAAAGGGTCCACAGCACAAGTTTTGGAGTAGCTTTATTCCTGAGATGCTTAGCTTAGCAGGTAGGCATTTTAAATAATAGATTCCTAAAGTTGGTTTAGCAGTAAAATTTTAGGAAGAAATCTTATTTTAAGAATCAGACCGGATAATATAAAAAAGACAGGATAGCCAAATGAGCCCACTATAAAAGATGTTCTTCGGTCAAAAATTGAAGGAGTTTGCTCCCATAACATCAACCCAATAAAAATAGGAAAAATGACAATTAAGTCTCAAAGGAACAATTTTATATCAGTTAAGTTTCAAGTAATTCTAAAATGCTAATAAAGTCCCATACTGTTTTTCACAAATCAGAGTTATGATAGATATGATGAAAGTGTCCCTATGATTAAATATAATATGTACACTTATCAGCTCCAGTATTTTCCTCTCGATTTTCTCTTTTCGCCAATAATGAGAGCTGCATGTAAGTGTTGGAGTTGCACGTTGAAGAATACCCATTTCTAATTGTGCTTGGAAGAGGTAGAGTTGCCTTAATTATTGATTCAAGAAAGCTCTTATTCTCTGCTGAGTTTGTTTGGCTGGTGCGTTTAGATAGGTTTTTTTTTTTTTTTTGCAAATCCCTATATTTGAACCAAAAGTTGACTCCATTAAGGTCTGATTCCTTGCAAAATGGCTCTCGTAAGGAAAAAGATGGAATGGTTTTTTTGCAATTGAACATGAAGATTTTTTTTTATTTCACATCTCTAAAGATTTGACATGAAGATTCGATATTTTGCAACTAAAAGTGTAAGAATTTATCATCGAGTGTCCATATTTTAAGATGGAACGTTGCCACTGTCTCACTGATGCAAAAATCACTTATGTCAAAGGTAACTTGTTTCTAAGTGATATATTATTACATTTTATTTTGTTTATTGTAGGTTAATATTATTGGGTATGATGGAAAGTAGTTGTTTAAAGAAATTTTTTTGTTATTTTCATTTTGGTAGAGATATTGTAAAAGATATATACATGGGAAAATGCATTATGATGGGGGGAGTTGCAATGGAAGAATGATTAGAGAAGAAATGTCTCTTGAAGGACTTGTTAGGTTGATTTCATCATGCTTGAATTGTGATTTAAATGGAATAGAGTTGAAGTACACAGTAAAGTTTGATTGTAATACTCTTTTAGACCTTAAAGATGATGAAGGGATAAATCAATTAATGAAATTGAATGATAATTTTGCTCATGTGTACATCATTGGGAAAATACAGTAAAGTACAGAGGCAACAAGAGATTCAATTGATGGGTAAATTTTTTTAATAGTTGTATGATTAATATTATGCTAATATGAATATGAATAGTAGCAATAAACATGATTGAATGGAAATATAGAGCAGGATGTTCAACTAGGAATTCACATGCTACACAAGATCTTGAAATTCTACCATGTGTAATACAAAGTATCCCAACACCAATGCCTGAGCTAAATGCAACAAAGTGAAAGGATTTGCTAGTAGGACCTAGGTAGATTTTTGCGAGTGCTGATGATTGTAGACAATCAATCTACAAGTATAGTATTGCACACTGATAGGGATTGTTGTTTGTCTTTAAAATTAAACTAAAACTAACCCTAATGCAATATAAGGCCAACCCTAGGTCATCTCCCAAGGAATGGTTTTAGTCTAATTGAAAGTTATCTAGTGGAATAAATCACCCAAATTTGAAAGAGTTTAGTTACCTAACTAATTATCTAGTGAATTCAACTAGCAAATTAAACCTAATTATGAATGGAATGGACTTTCCTTTTAATGTAGGAACCCTAGGGTGTTACTAATGGAAGAATCCTAGCCTTTAATTAATTATGGCAGCTCACTCAACTCCTCTTCCTTGGCTGAAAAATGTATTTACTTAAGACAATTACCTCAAGTATCCTAGCTTCACTAATTCAATTCCCTAAGTGCTATTACAAGCCCTTTAGGTAACCTCATTAGCTTAGCTCAAAATTAACTAAGTGTTTAGTTAAAATTCATTCCCAATTGCCACTTGCCAAAGCTGTACCTAAATTCAAAACTATAAAAACTCAAGCAACTCATCAAGTATTCACCACACAATTACATGCTTGGCTAATACAAGACATTTACCAAATGAAATCACATATTACAATGCAAAATCACTAAGTGGCAGAAATTTCCAACAACAAAAGGAAGTGAAATTCAAGTCAAAAATCTTGTTTCAACACTAACAATTACAATCAACCATGAAACTAAAGTCAAATTGAACCACAATCAATAATAGTAATAGTATTCTAATGGAATTGAAACAAGATGAAGAAATAGTTGAGCTTAGCCAAATGAAGACTTCAAAACTCCTCTTCCATCAACTCCTCCCTAGGATTTCATGGAGAATTTAGCTAGAAAACATCAAAACCATCTTACTCCTCTAAGAACTAGACATAGCAAAGTAGAGCTCCATGGAAATGGTGGAATCAAGCTTTAAATCTCCTTGCAAGTAGTAGGGATAGGTTCATCCAAGTAAGAGAAATGAAATGATGGTGGTTTTTTGGAGATTTGATGGCTGAATGTGGAGTTATGGGTGCTGGAAAAATGAAGAAAGTAGAGAGAAGGTGGGGAAAAATGAAGAATAAGATGAACTAGAGAGAGAAAATGTGCAAGATGAATGAATGAGTGTTTGATCTGATTTGAGGGGGTAAATGGTGTGCTCCCCCTTGTTTCCCATCAGCTGAAGGCTTAATTAAAAAATAAGAAAAGAAATTAAAATGTAAATAGGAGCCTTGTCACACTTGTAAGGTGGCAACCTCCTCTTGGTTTGTAGATGATTTCAATGTGTGTGTAATTTCTCATGTGTCATCCACATTATTTAAGCTGATTTAATATCTCAAAAATAGAATAAATCACATGCAAATGCTCAGCTATTTACCTCAAGGAGTGTTGACTTCAATTTCCTAATTGATGCATAAGTCACATGCCACCTATGTCACATAAATCACATAATTCAAGTAAATGGCATGTAATATAATAAAATCTAATTAATTTTAAAAATTAAATTCATAAGTAGAAGGGAGAATTTATTAAATTAACCAAGTTTCAGGCCGCGCACAAAATTATATAAAAATTTTCACACAAAGGCAAACCGAAAACTAGGTCAAATTAAGACACTTAAGAAAGTGTTAACTTTTTTATTTAATTACTCCCAAACTAAAATGAATTTTAAAAATATAATTTCACCACTCATCAACTAGACATAAAATTCAATTTTTTCAATTTTTTCTTGTACATTTTCTCAAAATTTTATTTTTTAGACCAAAATGCCCCTAGTGCACTGAACCTAGAATCTTAGGCAAAATTTCAAATCTAATGCAATGTGTGCACTTGAAGGTGATAAATCATTAATAAAAGGGTCCTAATTGACAAATAAAAGTGGGTAACAATTGCGTTCTATCACACACAGGTTTGAATATAAATTTGTGAAGAACAACACAAAAAAAATAATAATTACATTTTGCAAGGCAAAAGGATGTCAATGGAAGATAACAGCATATTCATTAAGAAAGTCAATGCCCTTGCTTCGTGTAACAACTTTTAAGAATGAGCACTTACATTCTACTGAAGAAGACCTTGAAGTTTCTTACAATACAAGGTGCACACTAACTTTGTCTATAATTGATGACGTAGTAAGGTCTAATGTGGAAAAAAGACCTAATAAAATCAAAGCTGGCATATATAGAGACTATGGCATAAGTCTAACTTAATTTCAAGCTTTAAAAGTGAAAGAGAGGGTATTGGTGGAAATAAATGGGCTTCCTGACCAATCATATATGCTTGTTTCTTGGTTGTGTAATAGACTAATGGAGACTAATGCTGACATTGTAGCAAAATGGGTGGCTTTTAAGAACAATAGATTTAAATGCCTATTTATTGCATATGGTTGTTTTATCAAAGGATTCTTACTTGGGGCTAGGCCTATCTTATATATGAATGGATGTTTCCTCAATGGTCCTTATTGGGGCACCTTATGGTAGGAAATTAGTCGCTTATCCTCAAAATTACACTAAAGCTAACCCTAATGCAATATAGGGCCAACCCTAGGTCATCTCCCAAGGAATGGTTTTAAGTCTAATTGAAAGTTATCTAGTGAAATAAATCAACCAAAGTTTGTAGGAATTTAGTTATCTAGCTAATTATCTAAACTAATTACCTAATATGCAAGTAATTAAAATGCTAGTGAAAGTGAGTGAAATGAACTTCCCTTTTTACAATAATGGAACCCTAGAGATTAGTTGATTTTGGACTCATTATCTTCTCATGATTAGGCTAAGTTTAGCTTCCCTTTCCTCTTGACTAAAGCTGTCATGACTTAAGAAAATTATCCTAAGCCAATTAACCTAATTAGCTAACCTCCCTAGGTCTTAGATTAAAGTCCCTAGTTCAATTAACCAATTGGTGAAGACATTAGCCAAATGATTCACTCAAAATCCCCTCTCAACAGCCATGGTCAAACACATAAATTGAGCAACCACAAGATTATGTCAAGCTACTCAACAACACAAGCATTAACACCACAAGATTATGCAATATTAACACAAGAAATTCACTAATTGAAAAACACAAGATTATGTGCCAAACAAAGAGTGGCAAAATTCAGTCATGGCTGTCCAAGGAAGAAATTAAATGAAACAATCCTCTCTCTTTACATCAACATCAAATTCAAATTAGAATTTATAAGCTAAGATGATTAGACCCTAGATTAAGGAATCTAACCATCTAGTAAAAAGAGAAGAGGATAGGAAACAAAAGAACTTAGCCAATTTGAAGCTCAAGACTCATCCTCCATCTTCATCTCTCTAGGATTCCACAAAAGAAACTTAGCCAATCTTCATCTTCAAGAACCCTAGTGATTGCTTGTGAAGGCCAAACTCCATAGCTCTTGAATGATGGAAATGAGCTTCAATCCTTGTGAAAATGGAAGGGATGGAACGAAAATGAAGAGAGGAGAAGAATGGTATGAGTTTTGTGGAGGTTTGGTGGCTGAAAATGGAGGTTAGGGTGCTGGAAAATGAAGAACAAAAGAGAGAAAATGAAGAACACTATGAACAAGAGAGAGAGAATGTGGAAGATGAATTAGATATGTGTTGGATCCCATTTGAGGCTTAAAATGGCATGCTCCTTGGTGTCTCCCATCAGCTGAAGCTTAATTAAAATAAGGAAAAAGAAATTAAAATGTAAATGGGAGCCTTGTCACACTTGCAAGGTGGCAACTTCCTATTGGTTTGTAGATGATTCCAATGTGTGCCTAATTTCCCATGTGTCATCCACATCATTTTAGCTGATATAATCCCTCAAAATAATCATAATTCACGTGCAAACTATCAGCCATTGTCCTCAAGGAGTGTTGACCTCAATTGCCCAATTGATGCACAAGTCACATGCCACCTATGTCACATAAATCACATAATTCAATTAAATAGCATATGATATAATAAAATCTAATTCATGTCCAGAATTAAATTCATAATTAGAAGGGAGAATTTATTAAATTAACCAATTTTCAGGCTGCACAAAATTATATAAAAAATTTTCACACAAAGGCAAACCAAAAACTAGGACAAACTAAGACACTTAAGAAAGTGTTGACTTTTTTATTTAATTACTCTCAAACTAAAATGAATTTTAAAAATATAATTTCACCATTCATCAACTGGACATAAAATGCACTTTGTCAATTTTTCTTTGTACATTTTCTCAAAAGTTCATTTTTTGGACCAAAATGCCCCTAGTGCACTGATATTAGAAACTTAGGCAAAGTTCCAAATCTAATGCAATGTGTGCACTTGAAGGTGATAAATCATTAATAAAATGGTCCTAATTGACAAATAAAAGTGGGTAACAAATGTGTTCTATCACCTTACTGGCAACTTTAATATACGATGCCGATAATGAGTTGTTTCCATTATCTTTTGCAATAGTTGGTAGTGAAACTCATGATGATTGGACCTAGTTTCTACAAAATATTAAAGATATCCTTAGTTCGCTACAGGTAACTATTGTTTCTTATAGAAATAATGCTATTATTGGTATTGTTAGAGCCATATTTGGTGGTGATAGACATGCATTTGCTATCGACATGTCAAGGAAATTTTAGCTCTGAGTATAACAAAGTTTGTAGGGGAATGGGAAGGAACAGTAAAGAAGAGGTACTAAAGTTTCTTGATCACATTGCCTATATAAGGCATGAGCACAAATTTCATATAGCCATGGGAAATTTGAGGATGTTCTCTCAACAATTAACAAGATGGCTTGAAAGTCAAGGCGATGTTGATTAGTGGGCACTATCGTTGTTCCCATTTCGAAGATGGGATAAGATAACAATCAACTTGGTCAAATCATTTAATGCATAGATTCTTGAGGAGAGGAGGCATAATATATGTGTTCTTATAAATGAGCATAGGGACAAGTTAAGCAAGAAATTTTTTGTAAGTAAGGCAACCATGAGTAAGTGGAAAAGCATAATTGGTCCAAATGTTGAAGTAAAGTTGAGGGAAAATATTTTCAGGGTAGAAGTTATGATGGTTCAGCTGCATGGCTCACATATTGCATTGGTTCGGACACCATGTGGAGATATATGTGTGAATTTAATACTAAAGGAATGCACATGCAAAGTTTGGAAAATGTCTGGTATTTGTTACCCACATGCTTGTGCAGCTATTAAAGAAGTACATGGTAATGTATATAACTATGTCGAGGAATGTGATCTTCGTAGCTCACAGGAAAAATATACAGTGGCACTATGCATCCTGTTGAGACCCATGACATGCCAAAGCCAAATGCATTGACAATGTCTAAGCTTATGAACCAAACCTTTTTGCTGCCTCCTAAAATATCTCGACTAGTTGGTAGACCTCATCATGTGATGATTGAGTCTCAACATCAACAAAAGAAGCTTTATCATTGTTCTCGCTGCCATGAAGCAGGTCATACGTAGAAGAGGTGTAGAAATCCAAATCTAAGTTGATGTTACTATAAATTGGGTACCATATAAACTTGGATTTGGGTGACATACACATATGGGTAGTTTTAGGGGTCGCCTTTTTTGTAAATCCAAGTTGATGTTTCTATAATATGAGATTAGATCAACTTGGATTTGGTTAACATATATAGGTTTATGTAGATATATATTAGTATTATTAGGGGGATTTTTTTGGTACATACCAACCCCTTGTTTGTAAATCCAAGTTCATGGTTTTGTGTGTGTGGATAGCTGATATGTGCAGATGCATTAGATGAATTAATACATGTTTCTTACATATACAGTTCATATCTTCTGTGATCACTAAAAGGGTGTTGTTTTAAAATTTCGAACAAAGGTAGGAAATTATTCATAGTTACAAAATTTGGTATGTTAGTTGTAAATTACTTGAGCCATATCCAAAATTAATTTGGTAAGTTTGCAAGTTCAAGAATCAAATAGTTCTTTGATCTAAAATTTCATGTATGAGTTGCAAATTATTCCTAAGAAACTTCCAAAATTTGGTGTCTCAGTTGCAAAATACTGGAATGTTGTCCTAAAAATTTAACTTTTCTATGAATTTAATAGTTCTTCGATCCAAAATTTTGAATATTGCAAATTATTCCTAAGGAAGTTACAAAATTTGGTGCCTCAGTTGCAAATTACTAGAGCATTGTCTTAAAAGAATAACTTATAAAAATTTAATAGTTCTTCGATCCAAAATATCGAGTACCAGTTGTAAATTCTTCCTAAGGAAGTTACAAAATTTGGTGTCTCAGTTGCAAATTACTAGAACATTGTCTTAAAAGATTTAACTTTTCTACGAATTTAATAGTTCTTTGATCCAAAATTTCAAGTACCAGTTGCAAACTATTCTTAAGGAAGTTGCAAAATTTGGTGTCTCAGTTGTAAAATACTAGAAGTTGTCCTAAAAAGAATAACTTGTAAGAATTTAATAGTTCTTCGATCTAAAATTTCATGCACGAGTTGAAATTATTCCTAAAGAAGTTGCAAAATTTGGTATCTCAGTTGTAAATTACTAGAATGCCTAAAAGAATAACTCTTATAAGAATTTAATAGTTCTTTGATTCAAAATTTCATGTACGAGTTGCAAATTATTCCCAATGAAGTTGTAAAATTGGTGTCTTAGTTGCAAATTACTAGAACATTGTCCTAAAAGAATAACTCTTGTAAGAATTTAATAGTTCTTCGATCTAAAATATCGAGTACTAGTTGCAAATTCTTCTTAAGGAAGTTGCAAAATTTAATGTCTTACTTGTAAATTATTGGAACATTGTCCTAAAAGATTTAACTTTTTTATAAATTTAATAGTTCTTCAATCCAAAATTTTGAGTACCAGTTGCTAACTGTTCCTAAGAAAGTTGTAAAATTGGGTGTTTCAGTTGCAAATTACTGCAACATTGTCTTAAAAGAATAACTCTTGTAGGAATTTAATAGTTCTTCGATCTAAAATTTGAGTACCAGTTGCAAATTATTCCTAAAGAAGTTGCAAAATTTGGTGTCTTGGTTGAAAAATACTAGAACATTATACTAAAAGAATAACTCTTGTAAGAATTTAATAGTTCTTTGATCCAAAATTTCATGTACGAGTTGCAAATTATTCCTAAAGAAGTTGTAAAATTTAGTGTCTCAGTTGTAAATTACTGGAGCAATATCGTAAAAGATTTAACTCTTGTAGGAATTTACTAGTTCTTCTATCTAAAATTTCAAGTATCAATTGCAAAATTTGGTGTTTTAGTTACAAATTACTGGAGCTTTGTCCTAGAACAATAACTTTCTTAAGAAATTCAAGAGTTACCCCGCCCAAAATTTTGACAACAATTGTGACATTGGCTATATATAATTGATTTGATTGGTTGTTCAGCTTGCTTGATAATCACAAAGAGTGTTCTATATCGCTTCACTTGTCCTAAAATAATAATGAAATTAGAAAATTCCATGATTCATTTGTTACATTAAATTGGATCACCATATGATTAAAGTAATATAAGTAGCAACCTAGCTGTTTCAATTGGCAGGAAATACACGTTATTTTAATTGGTTGAAAACAATAAGTATTAATTAGTATTTGCTCTATAAACTTCGAATAGAGGTGTTGGCAATCTTGTTCACACAAAATCATAATTTAGTTAGCTAAAATGCATGCATGTGACCAAGTTCTGATTAAATAACATGTTTTGGATATAAAATTAATCAAGTATATCCCACAAAGGCCAGCTCAATTTTGCAGCCAAAAATCTTATTCTTATAAGCCCTGTAATTTGTGGGTAAAAATATTCTTATAAGCCCTAAAATTTGGTTATAGCTTCAAATTCAATTGAGTATGTCCTCACTTGTCCAAACTACATAGTCCACCTTCAGCTAAGACATTCAAGGGAAAAAATTGAAGAAGAGGCAATTTCTATAAAATTAGAATGGTAAATGTTGATGAGGAGTAGGATCTTCAGCGAGGCAAATGCATCACACCTATCAAAGATTAATGATCAAAATAGGTCACAGATTAAAAATTCATCTAGACTTCTTTCCTAGTCTCTTTGGTCAGTTAGCTGCTGAGACAAGGGCAAAAACTTCGTTTCTCACTTCATTTCTCATGTGATTCACCAACCACCATACCACATCCACCCTAAACTATCTCAGTTGTTCCTAAAAACATAAAGAAAGTTTAAGTTTTATATTGATAATTGGAAGAAAAAAATTAGAAAGATTGTAGATGACGTATACATACGTTTGAAAAGTCCTCCATGGTCAGTCCTCCTTTTCTTCTTCTACCATCCCATTCTGCACAATACTTTATCACATATACCCCATAATCATCTCTATAAATATGAGCAATTAAGGTAAGGCAAAATGTCTACTTGAAATGAATACATAAAAAGGTAGTTATTTCTATAGATAGTTACTTACATATTACTCTTTTTGGGAAGTTCTTCAAATACCATCTCCATCTATTAAGGTTGGTGTGTCAAAAGCAGTAATTACTTGTTCACATAACTCCCTGAGTAGTTTATTAAATTTAAAATCCAAGAGAGATTGGAATCCTATTTTCTTGACCTTAGTACACAACCTTTTATGTTTGGATATGTATTCCACAACTTCCTTGAACTGGCCGGGATAGCAACGCGTATTAAATGGAACCTACAAACCAAGAGGAATAATATAACACCATACAATGCATAACAATCATATTCATAAAACACTCATTAATTTAAAATAAATACAAGTGAGTGATACCGTTACCGTGGAACAAGATGTTGATTCCTTGCCTCGTCCATCTAATAAAGCCATGTTTCTATTTCTTTCTGGTTTAGCATTTGATAATTTTTGCCAACTTTCTCACATTGAATCATTGGCTTCTATAAGACTATTGAATTTTCCTTCATTTTTTTAGAAACTCTTTCTTGAAGTTGTCATATCCAGACTTCTTTTTGGTTGTAGCTTTCTTATTGTCCATAATTTCTTGGTGTTTCATTTGCAAATTACTTTTTTCTAGTTTGCAACAAGAGCAAAAGAAACAAATTTAGCCAAATGTTACACCCAAAAACACACCACATATAGATACACTGTTATGGAATAGTGAACATGTAGGGTGGCAACTTTTATTGGATTAATTAAAACTTTGGCAAATATGAAGGAGAAAAGGGACAGCACAAATTGCTAGTAGTTTATCACACCTGATGCTGCAACCAGAGTTAGACGTATGCTCAATTTTAACAGACTAATAGTTGTCATTTTTTAAAACATCAGGCCACTACAATTACCAAAGGTACCTTTTGAAAATTTATGCATAAGAAAGAAATCATCTTGGTTTCTCTAGAATCTATTTGCAATCCAATCCATTAATGTGAAGGGCACCATTCATAAGGTGGTATGCAATAAAAATCCTCAATATTGATACTCCCACCATTCGTAAGGCCATGATTAGACTAGAGGATTTAAGGGTTTTAAAACCTATAGTTGAGTTACTTATGACTGAGTTTTGTTCTTTTTTATAACATCAATAGTATTGCTAGTTTAGTTGGCATTGGCAATAAATTTAATACAAGTAACAATTTTGTGACCTAAATAGCAACAGGATATGGTAACATAATTTTTATCTCCTCTATTTCTAGTGTGAAAGCTCTACCTCTCTTGTCTACCTACACAGCATCTAAAGGTATTTTTGCTATCCCTTATCACACTTGACTATATATATATATATATATATATCAAGGTAAGCTAGAGAAAATTGACACAGAAAGCTGAGAAATATCCATATTTCAAAAAACAAAGCCATATATCTGATCATTTATGTTAGATATGATACAATACTTCAAACTAGCTTCAAATACTATATGTCTTAAATTAATGCGTTATCTACATCATGTTATGCTTCAAACCCATAGCTTATGTATCAAAAATCAAAAGTAGAGGTAACTAATTTGTGTAGTTTCATTCTGGGACTATGAACTAAGTCATAAAGAACTTGGCAATGGAATGGGCAAAAGATAACATTGGTGCAAATGCAGTAGCACCAGGACCTGTGATGACTTCAATTTTAGAATCTAACATGGTAAAAATATCTGCCTAATTACTTTCATCTCCTTGATGTTTTTTATATTTTATAGCTCTCCTCGAATTATTCATATAGAAAATATAAGATACACTTACTAAGAACCCGACTGCCTGTCATATGTGCTTTAGCTCATCCTAAGATGATCCAGCATACTGCAAAATCCAAGGCAATTACTTGGAAATTAGAGCCATGAGCCACCATGGAGATCCATAAACTAGTCCAAAAGCAATACTTAGCAACTATATGGTATCACATCACTTTGTAATGGCCCAATTAAACAATATAATACAAGACCTAATAGCATAAGCAAGCAGCAAAGAATAGTATTGCATATGCTATTCATTGTACAAATCTACATACTATCATGTGTTTAGTTTATCAATGTAAAACACATCAAATTGCATAACAAGTAGAGATGAAGACCACAAGTCTAGTCAGCACAAAATTCAACTGTTAGCAAAAATACTGGTGATGTTAACAAAGGTTTGAGGTAACATTAGCAAAATACAAGGAAGAGGTGATAGTGGTGGTGGTGGTAGCCATGACAGTGGTTTACTTGTAATTATAGTGTTTGTGGCTGCAACAGTAGTGGTAGACGAAAAAATGGCGATGAAAGCAAAGATGGTATCAATAATGATAGTTGGTGATTATGAAAATAGAGTATATTGATAAATTAACAAATGGAAACAAAAATTTAGTTTTTATATTGAAAACTTTATATAGTTCTTATCAGGACTTACCCTGCATCTCAGGTGTATAATGTTATATATTGATAGCCATATAATGGTGACAGCTATATAAAAATTATATAGGCAGAATCGATAAAGATAACAAAGCACATGCACTAGAAATTATGTGGGCAGAATTGATAAAAAAAAGGAAATATAATTGAGAGGAATAGCATATAAAATGGAAGATGCAAAATCTCTGCCCTAAACAATAAAGATGAGAAGCACCAGCTCGTAATGTCTGGCCAAACATAAAGACTATAGCAAAGAGAAGACAAAGAAGAGACAAACAGCTTCCCTATTCACTTGATCCCTGGTGTTTGTTGCTAGCGGCTGTGGTAAAGAAGAGATCAATGGCTTTCCTCTACTCAGTTACAAGTGATCACTTAGGGCAGAAAAGAGAACGATTGCCGGTGTATGTTGCTGATGGTAGGGTAGGGAAGGAATGGACAGCTTTTCTCTACTTAGTTGCAAGAGATCGCTAAGGTAGAGAAAAGAATGACCAAGCTCAAATTCATTGGCCAAATAAAGGTATTTTTGTCTTTTTCCATTATATAAAAACATCACTTAAGGACTTGGGGACTTCATTGGCCTTTTATAATTACTTGGGACTTAACTGGTATAAAATTGATCCTTGAGACTTGATTGTCATTTTCCTATAAAAATATGTTTGGGCCAGTCCAACTTTGCTTATTATAGGCTATTGACCAAAAATCACACTGTTGCATGGGCTGGCCTACTTCTACTTATCACACTATTGGCTCAATATGCTAATAGTAGGGTTGAACCTAGTTTATCATTTTCTTTTTGAGTAATCAACTAGGTTTATGACTTTATTTTTTCATTTGAGCTTATCCCAATCATATTTTATCTGCTAATGCTTAAATTTTTACAATTTTTTTAAATTGAATTTGTTAGTATTTCATTAAGCATGGTGCACATACAACTTTTCTACCACGAGTCCCACGTTCACACTCTTTATTCTATAGATTTTTAAGGAAAAAATAAATTATTTAATCATTATAGTTATGATTCCATTAAAACTATAGGGAATATAGAGTTAAAGTTCTGGATCTAAATTTTAACAGAGTCAAAATTATAGAAAATAATTTATACCAGGTTCAAATTTAGGTATTGAATTACAATTGAGTAAAACTACAATAATCAGATGATTATTTTTTTTAAAAAAGTACTATTTATAAAATCTTGGGTCAATAAAATTATTGATCAAAATGGTTTTATTAAATTTTGCTTTTTGTCTCTCTAGTTTTGACTATTCAAACAATACATCTAGTTTAATGTATATATTGATAATATATTTATATTGATGTTTGTTGATTGATTTTGATAATTGATGAATATTCCTAACTATTTCCAAAATATAATAAAGTTTGTGCCTAGTTCTATTTTTCTTCCCAAATCTTTAGCAGGAATATTTGTAATAATACATGTTGCAAGTATCTTTAGAAGGAATCTTTAGAAGAAATAATTGCAAAATATAATATTACTATTTTTTCTACTCACACATATCTTTTTATTGCAGATAATCTTCTTTAAAGCACGATCGGATGCTAAATATGAGTATCTCTCTTAGAGGTATTCGAATTTTGATTTGTCACATTATGAAGGATTAACTAATTATTCTGCTAGACACAATTCTCATTAGTTAATATAATATCACTATTCAATCATGGTGTGGCAATTAATACTTTTTTTAATACAAGGTCACAATAATAATTGTACAAAAGGTATAAAAATTAGGTCATATCAAAATCTATATTGATTCTACATCCTATAGGAGGATCAATAAAAATAATAAGATCATAATTGTTTTAAGGAGCTTGGTGAGTGAGCATATCAACGTATTTGTTAGCTTCTCTAAAGATGTTGTAATAACCCAAGAAATTTAGAAAAAAAATAAAATCTATAATATATAATATTTTGTTTTAAGTGTATTTTTTTAATTTTGGAGTAAATTTATCAAGAAGAAGAGTTAGTCTAGTGGCTACTATGTAGTTATTTAACAAATAGGTCTTGAGTTTAAATTTTGAGGAGGCCAATAGTGAGATTTTCATTTTTTTTTGCTTTAGCCTAATGTGAAATCACCATAATACCCTTCTATTAAAAAAAGAAGAGGCAGATAATAAAATGCTTGCCTTTTTCTTTCCTCTGCATCTTCATTTTTCCCTTCAATTCTAGAAATCATTAAGGACAGAGAGCTTCAGGTTTCCTTTGCTTGCTTCCTCCATCCTCTTCCTTCATCTCTATCACTCATCTAGTCACTGATGACCTTAGGAATGTTGGAATCCTCACTGTAGGTTGCACTAATTTGCTTCATCTTCCTCTCCCCTATTTCGCATCATTCTCCCTTCTCCATCATCTATGTAATCATGTGAGTGTTCTGGCCTTGCTCTTCTTTCTTCTTCATTTTTGTTCGTTTGTTGCCAGTGATGATAATAGAACAT
Organism: Prosopis cineraria; assembly: GCF_029017545.1. NCBI lineage: Eukaryota > Viridiplantae > Streptophyta > Magnoliopsida > Fabales > Fabaceae > Prosopis > Prosopis cineraria. Next base: position 20,914,616 of record NW_026555343.1, on the reverse strand, counting down.
CTTTGATAGTGTTGTGAGGTGGTTGTATTGAGCTCTCTCTCTCTCCCCCCTGTATAGCTCATGAATGCCTTCTCCTTCCTTGCTGTGTTGTGGATGATTAAGGGTATTTGGAGAAAGAAAATTTTGATTGAAATAATAAGGAAGAGTTGAAGCTTTAAAGGGTGAATTTTGCACTTGGAAATATTACAGGTATATGGATAGTGTCCTAACTAATTTATCAATTGATAATTTTTTTTTTTTTTTTCTAAAATTTTATATTTTTATATAGATTATTTTAATAATAATTATGTTGATTAGTGGATACTTTATTAATTAAATTTTTTCATTTTTAAGTTATAAGATGGTGGTGAAGAGCATTTATGTCGTGGCATATAAATGTTTTATCCCTTATGAGATATACTTTCAAAATTGATAAAAATTATTTTTTCACTAACGTTGGAATTTTTTTGATTATTTAATAAATGCAAGCATGAGTATTGGATATGAAATTTTATTCTGGCAAGTTTTAATGCCTAAAAACTATTCATACGAGTTTGATTCTAAGAATAAAAATTATATTTTTATAGTGGTAATTTTCTCACATGTTTGAAAATGAATTTGGAAGGGATTTTATATACAACATTGGTTGCAATGGCAGTTTCGTTAGCCCTTGGCATGCCATAGTTAATTATTAGTTAGTTTTATTTTCGTGAGCTTTATTCTCACGTTTATTATTTGTGGGCTTGTACCTACATTTGTTCTCATGGCTTCAAGCTGTATTTGATTAGAATTACCATCGTAGACTGTGTGTCCACATTTGTTTCATAGCTTAGGTTGTATTTGCTTACTTATCCTCGTGGACTGTGTGTCCATATTTGTCTTCATGGTATAAGCCACATTTGGTTAGTTACCCTCGTGGATTGTATGTCCACATTTGTGAATTGTTATGATAAATCCTCGAAAATATAAATTTTTAAATTAATTGACGATTTCCTGTTTAAGGGTTTTCAATTAACAAATATTGTTATTCCTATTTATTATTTAATTATTTTGACTTATCAAGATCAAATGTTAAAGCTACATTGACACTGTAAATTCAAATGTTCTTGTTATTGAAGTTGTATATATTGTTTTTATTATTCTAAATTTACAAATTTTATTATTTGAATCGCTTTATCTTTAATTTTCATAACTGCTGTAAGTTATTAATTTTTTTTATTTTGTAAAATTTTATGGTTGGAATGTTATTCATTAGAAAATATTTTTGGTCTCAGATAACATGTACCTCCATCATATCATGCAAGGAATTTTGCTATTGGATTGAAGTTGAGATGCCATTTTAATTAATCTTTATTTTGATGTAAAATTTTAATCTATATATTGTACTTTTAAAAATAATATTATAGGTGCTCCACATAGGTTATGGTTAGGGTTCTTACTTTATTAAATACTTTTTTTACTGACTGGTAGGAGCTAAGCTCCTGGTCATTATAATATTGTTTGAAAACTTGTATTGTAGAATTTTTAAAGATTCTATTTATAGAAGAGATTCTGTCAGAATTTTCACAAAAATATAAAAGCATTATTTAAATAAAAAGCACTTTAAAAAATGAAAAAATTTCTCAAAGTAAGCTTAGGGGATGTGTGTTTAGGTGCATATCCTATGCTAGTCACTTCCATGTTTTTGGGGCATGACAGAATGGTATGAAAGCTTAGGTTTTCTATAGCTATGTGGAGTGAGGATTCTTTAATAGGGTCTCAATTATCATTATGAACCCTAGCACAATCATAATTGAGACATCATTGAAGGCCTTATAAAGGGTCTTTGTTTGTTGTGCATTGGTGTATTGAAAGGCAGATTAGTCTCTATTCTATGTAAGCTGTAACATCAGAGTTTTAATTCCCTAGTTAATTAAACCTAATTAGGGTAATTAAGTAATTTAAAGTGGTGTGTGGCTAGAGAAGTCTAATAATCATGTTTGATGCTATTTCAGCCTTAGTTGTGGGTTTGGTGTTGAGACGGACCACTCAAGCATCGAAAGGAGAAGAAAAAGAAAAGTTAAAGTTGTTGTGCCACACGCCGCGGTGCATAGATCGTCCGCTGCAGTGCACAGCCATTTTTGAGCGAGGGAGGACCTCTCTGTGCCATTTGCCACAGCATATGGCCATTTTTTGCACTTTATCAGACGCGAAATGAGACAAAAAAAGAAAGAAAAGAAAGGAGGGAAAGGAGAGGCATGCCAAAGCTTTGCTAGGGTTCACTTGGGGATTATTTTGAGAGTATTTTGAAGGTTATAAACACCCAAGGTAAGTATCATACTCATTAATTTCATCTTTTCTTCCACATTTATCAGTTTATGGTTAAGGTTTGATAGTGAAAGTGGGATTTCAGCCCATATAAGTTATGGGTCCAAATTTGTTAACTCAAATGGAGTTAATGAGGGTAGATTAGAGTATTTAAACTTAGGTATGATGATTTTTGGTGTCTTGGATTGTTGGTCACCATGAATACCTAAAAATCCCATTTATTATGGGTGGTTGGAAGTTGTGATGCCATTAATGGGAATTTAATGGCTCATTAATGCTATTGGGAGCTAAAGGTAATTATTAAACCCAATGGCTAGGCTCCACCTTTTGTGAAATGAAGGTTGGGCAATTTAAAAGTAAAGATTGAGGGTTTAAATGTGTGAGTTTGTTGTATTAATGGAATTTAACTTGGTTGATTGTAGTTTTAGCTCTTGGTCACCTTTTGGAGTGGAAATTCAAGCTTGGAAGCTAATTGATTGAAGGGGAAAACTTTACTTTGGGTAGTTGTATGTTAATTAATGATTAATTAGTTGTTGACTGTGAGATTATGAATGTTACATGCATGGAATTGATTGTTAAAGTAAAAAATATATGTTAGTTTCATTTAGTATATGAAAAAGCTATTCTTGGCTTGAATATGCTCATACTTTTAAAAGATGAATGTGATGATATGTAGATGTAATTTTGTGTTAGTGATGAAATGTGTTAGAAAAAATGATGAGAATGCACACTTGGGTAGCGCAAAGTCGTGAACCTAACGTGGTTGTTGTAATAGTGAGTAAAGGAAAGCGGAAAAGTAAACTCAAGTGATAATGATTATGGCATGATTAGTGGCGGGAGTTCGCCTAGGGATTTGGATTAGAGAAAATCCACATGGTAATTAGGCTACCTTCTAATGCACGGGAGCTATAGCCTTGTCCTATTGTTTGTCGAGGGATTAGAACTTAGCTATCTCCACTGGTTCAATGAGGAGAATAGCCTAGGGTACGAGATACCCCAAGGATTTGAGAGTAGGGGAAGCCGTGGTCTGAGAGTGAGTTTTATGATCTTTGGCTGGGTCACACCTCACAATTAGTGAGCTTGGGTAGTCTAGTCACACGGATGGAGCCCTAATCAATATTATAGCCCATGGTTTCAGTCTAAGAAAATAAGGAGGATATAAGGTTGGTTGATCATTACCTAAGTAAATATATAATGTGTCACATGTGCTAAGTGGTGGCAAGTCACAAGAGTATGGGTCTTGTCACATATCTGAGAATATGGCGACAATACACCTAGTTATGTAAGTAAAGAAGCTATAGAGTGATAAATGATAAAATGTGATATATGGGGATATATTTTATAAGTTTAATCTCCTTGTGCATGTATTTATTTTACAATTGATATATAACTGCATAAGGTAGGGTTAACCTTGGTTACTAAGTGGCTAGACTCACCCCTCTCATTTAATACTTTTTAGGCTCTAGCTTCGGTGTTAAAAGGGAGAAGACTAAAGAGGCAGGGAATTAGCATATTCCTTCTGTATGCCTCTAGTTTAGCTTTAAATTATGTAATAGTATTTGAATTTTTAATTCTAAGATGCATATTACCTCACTTGCACTATTTTAGTTGTTGAAAATGTTAGAATTGTATTTTGGGCCCTTAGCCTTTGTGTATGTTGTCATATATATGTTTATAAGGCCAAGATACTAGTACAAATGTAAAAATGAAGATTTGAGCATGTTTTGAATGATTTGAGTTAAATGCAATGTTAATTTACCTCCCCTTTTGTTTTTGTTAAATTAGGGTTGAGGAGTGAATTTTTGTTATAATGATATTTTGATACTTGTAACGTGTTATACTGGTAGTCCTAAGTCCATTGGATATAGCCAAGGTATTAGGAAAGGCTTTTAGCACTTGTTGAGGGTTTTGGACACCCACTTTGTGTAAAAGTGTTAAAAAGTGGTTAAAATGTGTTTGGGTGTCCAACATCCTAGTGTGACTTATTTTGGGAGTAAAACCTATGTCATTAGTTAGTATAGGAAAAAAGCTTTCTGTAGATACTTAGATCATGTCATTCGGACGTCGGATGGAGAGTTGGGGTGAGTCGGAAGTTCCCCGATTCTATTATTATTTTGACAGCAGAACTAGTGAAAAATTCATGCAACACATCACAGCGCATGGTGCCTGAGCCATGACGCGTGGCACAGAGAGCAACACACCACGGTGCAGAGTGCGTCCACCGCGGCACATTACTCTATATTTCAGTACATAATTTGTTTTCAACTGTTTTTGAATTCCTTCACTCCTCTGAGGTATCCCATGCTTTTGAAACTTATTTTTACTCTAATATAAAAGGTTTTGATCAATTTTTAACATGTTTCTATTTAGAAAACTTGGGATCCTTTCCTTTTAGATTAAACCTTGGTAATCTCTCTTCAGAGCCAATCCCTCGATTACCATGAGCTTTCTTTGTCAAGTGTGTTTAGTGGAGTGAGAGCGTTACATGAGCTGTGGGTTGTGGTAAGAAAATGGAATGATATTGAATTTGTCATTGACTAGGAGGGTATGTCTAAAGTGGACGGTACCTGTAAGATTACATGTTCATAATTGAAAGTCAATTGAAATGATGATGTCATAAGGGCATATGATGAAGTTTTAGAACTCTAAGACTCTTAATAGGGGTTTATTCTCAAGTACGAAATGATTCCTCTTCAATTTTAATATATAAATACAATATCTATTCAAGAAAAAGAAGGAAAAAGGTTTGTGTGGAAATTATTTCAATTATTATTTGAAAGAATAGCTCTATAAATCATATACTATGCGTCCTACTTTGTAGTACTGAGTGTGTAGATAATGAAATGTTAAACAAAATAACATATTTCTCCAAGAACAAAAGATGTGTGAGGTCACAAGGTGCAAGAATTTCTTTAGGAGCGTTATCGATTCTGAACTTAGTCTTATTTAATACAACCTTTAGTAGAATAGTGGATTTGTTCTCAACAAATATTCTTATGCATTCATTACACTTTAGGAAATATAATACAATAAGATTACATATGGTTGCTATTAGTATTGATAGGCATATCATGCAAATTATTATCACTAAATCAAGTAGTTTGAATCTTTAGTTTAGTATCTTCCAAGGCATATGCATATTGGCTTGAATTATGTGAGCAATATCTAAACTGCAAGAAAAGTTTCTTGTATTGTTTGATTTTAATCTAAGTGTTCTTATATGCTTGAGTATCATGGTAGCAAGTGTAACACTTGACCCGAGTGCTATCCAAAAATCACATAATTCAAATAAACTAAGTATGATTAAGGAGTTGATTTTAAAACCAACTTAGGAAACAAATTATTTAAATCACTAAATATATACACCATCATAAAATAAACATTTAAAAAATTTATAAAATTTATAGATTCTACCTATACCGCACGGAAGCAAGCTAAGCAAAAGTGGGGTAAAAAGATGCTGTCATGATAGCAATTTCCTGGGCTAACTTTCGGGAGGCACCGTTCTTTTGTCCAATCTCTGATAAAAGTAATTTTAAAGCTCACACATCATTCTTAATGACTACTAGTAGTGCACAAAATTTCAAAAAGATCTAACGGTTAGATTAAAAATTGGACACATTACAAGTTTGTCATTTTTGCTGTCATGACAGCACATTCAGGCCAACTTTCGGAGTGCACCATTTTGTCATCCGACCTCTGATCAGAGTGATTCTAGATCCCACATGTCACATTCAAAGGGTATTACAAGTGTACCAAATTTTAGAAAGATCCAATAGTTAGATCAAAATTCATGCATGTTGTCAATTTAGCAACTTTGCTGTCATGACAGCATTAAATAACTGTCATGACATCACTTCCAGACCAACTTCTGAAGTGTACCATTTTTCTGTATGATGTCTAATCGAGGTGATTCCAAAGCCCACACGAAGATTATAAAAATTTTTACTTGTGACCGAAATCTCAGGAAAATCTAATGGTCAGATTGAAATTTAAATACCTAGATGTAAAAGTACGGCTTTTTAGTAAAAATCATTTTCAAAATTGTCTAAATCTCATCCTAATGGTCACAAACCTATGGGAACACTTTGGACAAGTCAAATAGGACTAAAAGTACCTAATAGAATATTTAAATGATGAAAAACCCCCATACATTAAAATTTGACCACCCGAGTGCCATTTCCTAAAATAGACCCTAAACCCCCAAGATGCACAAATCATACAAGAGTGGTCAAAAATTAATCCAAATACCATGTATTTATATAATACACATGCTAAACATTTTCACTTGGCTCAGAGCTCCTCGTAGGGACCATGCACCCACTCTCTCTATCCAAGGTGTATGTTTGCCCATAGCACACCATCTACAATAAAACCACTTTACATTTGCTTATAGAATCACACATATTCATATATATACACTAAAATAAATATTTGCTTGTAGTGAAAACTTGGGTTATCATATAAATCCATCAAAACCACACACCATAACCAAGTTTCCTAAACACAAGTCTGCAAGCGACAAAAATTCATACACAAGCACACAATCCACACATATTCACATATCTGTATAATCACATTTTATTGGCACCCTAATCCTAAATACATTGCAATGTACTTGCTCAAAAGAAAGGGGCTGCAATTCTTTACAAATCACAAGCAAACCCCTAACTTTGCTCCTTTCCTCGTCCACCACTAGATCCTTTGCTTGGACCTGTAAATATTACAAAGAAAGGGGAGAGACAACTATTGTCTCAATAATAGAGAAATCAATATTTCTTATTACAAGGAAAGCTATAGTCAATTAAATAAATAATAAATTCAAAATAATATATAATTAATCAATTAAAATGCTTGAATGCAAGAGACAGGCCGATATGGCCGTTCTTGACCAACAGAATACCCCCTGGCATTCTTTAGCTTATAGGTAAACCTTATACCCACTGTACCTCCACAGGCACCAAACATAAACTAAGGCATGATCTGATCTATCAAATCACTTGTGCCCCTTCGACATGAATCCTAAGTAGTCAAAACTAGCTCCCTTCTAGAGCTAGCCTAACTTACTCTCCATGTGAGGGCTACCTTGGCCTAGGCACTCAACCTCACACTTCATATACTGAATTTCCTCTCCCACTGAGAGGTGTCGAACACTCAATCCACTAACCACTTTAGTGTATTGAGCCCATAATATGAAAGGCAACACTGAGTACTAACAGTGAGCCATAGAATATCACAAGACCGTATCTCCTTATTGGTGAACTCCTATCGAGATCATGCCTCCTACCCTTTTCTACCTTTCCCGAGTATTGACCACTTCAACACTCAAGGTAGTATAACACTCATAATTCATCTCTTAAGCGGTTCCTTAGCCTATCTAAAATAGCAAACCTAGTTATACTTCCCTAAGTGCAATTTATGATCACAATGCATGCTAATAATCTTATTTCCATAACTAACATCATTATTAAATAGATAGTAAACATAGATGCATTATTATTAAAGAAATACCCCATAAACCCTTCTAAAACACATTTTATTTGCATTCAATTGTTTAAAACATGTAATGCATGCTAGATAATATTATCTACTCAAAAATAGCTAAACAAGGCAATAAAAAATATAAATTCTCCTGTTACCTTAACCCTTTGGTACTAAAAGGATTCTCCTTGTACAAAATAAGACTTGGCTTGTTCCTTAACTTCTCAATAAGTTTCACCAACAATTTACTACAACATATAAGTGATCCACATCACTTTTCATGGCAAATAGCATATAAGAAGACTATAAATCATACCACACAACTTGGGTTAACGAGCCATAATCCATCCCAATGGTTCATGTATTAAACCAACTAGTCACATAGCATCACTTACCCACTAAAACCATTTATTAGCCACTACTAGGCCAATTTCCAAACCATACAATTTTTAATCAATTAAAAACCTTCACTTAGTGCCACCAACTTTTATAATTAGCCCTTATAATGAAAACCAAAGCTTAAATTTAAATCTTATTAGATTCAAATAGCACAATTATAACTAAATCATTAGGTTTTAACCATTAAAGAGCAAAACCCAATGTCTCGAGGTTTAATTTGTGCTCAAAACACTCTTTTCATCTAATTATTGACTCAAAACACTAGAACACTATATAAAAACTCAAAACAACCTCTCAAGGACCTAAAGAAACCAAAGCTTACAAGAATAAGCCCTTGGGATCAAAATTTAGAATTTACCTCTTTTAAAAATTGAAAAAAATCAAGAGGGAAGGAAGAAGATTAAAGTAGGGAGTTTACCTACTGCACAGCCAGCTCACAATGGTCGTAAAGCTTTTTAGATCCGAGCTCTAGCTTTCCTCACTTTCTTTCTCTCTCATTCTCTCGTCTGTTCTCTCTCTCGTGCTCTTTGTTCTTTTCATTTGTTTCATTTCTATGTTTTCTACGTTCTTTACCCTTCTAAAAAACTGATCTAACTATTTTGGAGAAAATTACAAGAAAGGACCCAACATTTTTTATTATAGCACAAAAGCCCAGGTCACTTCGGTAATTTTTCCATAGTTAAAAATAAAATAAAACTAAACTTTTGCTAAGTAAAATTCAAACTCTGAACCTCTATCAAATTATTCTAAATTTTAATTTAATTATAGATATTTTATTTTATTATTATTTTTAAATAAATCCGAGTCCTAAAATTTTTAGGATGTTATAGCAAGTCCTGCAAGTAAGATGTCTTTGATGGATCAAGTGTTTGAATCTTTTACCATTGACTAAAGGTATGGGAGTACACCTGAGTGGAGGTGGTGATAAAGACAATATGGCATGCTCTCGTTAGTGCCCAACAGGGTGCGGTGTTGAAGACAATTCTCCTGAATGCCTTATGAGGTGTGGTATTGGAGAAGACCTCCATAGTACCTAATGAGGTGCGGTGTTGGAGATGTGAGACTCTTTAGTATCTATGTGATACGGTGTTAAAGTCAACGACACCCTATTATGTGTATTGGGGGAAACTATAATCCATATGTGTGATAGAACATCTTTAACCTGGTGATTCTACCACTGTAGGTGAGTTCAAGGATAATGAGAGTGTACATTGGTCTAAGGCAAGTTATGGTTTTGTGTCGAGGTGATTTGGAGGTTCGATCAGTAATGATCATGCTATGAGATGTTATGGAATGTTGTGTGAAAGTAGGGAAAGCATATGTGTTATAAATATGAATGGAAATGAGATATGTAGTATAAATGCTATTTTAATGAGATTTAAATGGTATATTATGCTTTACTTCTATATTGTTGTATGAGATAATCAATAAAAGTGAGTTATTTTATTACTGAGGATTTTATCTCACCCTATGGTTACATGTTTACAGGACCGGGCAGTAATCAAGGCAAGGAAAGAGAGTTTGGGCCGGCTTAAGTTGTTGAAGCCGTGTAAAATCTAAGTTGGTGTAATGAACTAGAAAACTTGTGTGTATATGTATAAATGAGTTGCCATAGAGTTGCATGCATGATTTGAGTAGTTATTTTATGGAATCATAGCCTAATTGTATGTATATGTGATGAAATGAATCAAGGGGCTATGATTTGGTTATATATGTGTTAAAGTTGTTGATTTTTGATGAATCTTAAGCCCAAGTGAGAAATTATGATGAAATGAGTAATTTGGGGCTAAGATTGAGTAATACATGCATTGTAATGTGAATGAATATGAATGTGATTAGAGAAAAGGCCAAGTAGGCCAAGTTATGCCTAGTTATGGCAATTTGTGCAAGTTTGTGAAAAGTGAAAATTGACTGTAGAAGGGAAAATTTCAATATATGCGTATGATGTGATAAATTATGGTCAATCAAGTGTATTAGGTCCTTTTGGATTTGATTTAAGGCCTCGTTTAGTTTAATGAGAGAAAGGGATCGATTTGAGTGCTTGGCTGTGCAAATTTTTTTAAAAAAGTAATTTTTTGCACCTAGGTATTGAAATTTTAATTGACCATTAGACCGTGCTCAAACTTATTTCATTAGCTAACTTATGAGTTAAGTTACTGTGGGCATTTGAACTACTCCGATCGGATGTGGTATGTGAGAATGGTGCACGTTAGAAGTTCATTATTTTTGTTGTCAAAATGACAGCAGAAATTTGGACAGGTGCGTTGCGATGCATGGTGACACATGCTGCGGTGCATGACACAGAACAGGCTAAGCGTGTGGCTTTGTGCCACATGTCGCGATGCACATACTGCATGTCGTGGCATACGAACCAATTCTTAACTTGATATTTGTGATGAAAATGTATGTGATTGAGATGAGGGTGCTCATCGATTGTGTCCACTAAACATTAGATAAATATATGATTTGCTTTCGTTGTGCATTTTAGTATACTATGATTTTAGGATGGTTTTATAAAATAAGTTTTTGGTTAAAGCTTTTCAAATATATCCTTTGATTTGTGTTCGGTGTTTGTGATGTGGTGATCCTAGTAATCTTCTCTTGTATCTGGAGGATTTAGGAGGAAGTTACAAAACACATCATGCACACCAAATAATTACGGTGGCAAAGTGATTCTATAGGCAGCTAGTCTAATTCTTTCTAAAATCTCGAATGGACTAAATGGACTAATGAATCGAGGAGTCAACTTCTTGGCTCTAATCGATTTCTCGATTCCCATTACTAGTGTAACCCTTAGAAATACACGGTCTCCCACTAGTAACTTTAATAGCCTTTTATGCTTATCTGCGCAACTTTTCTGCTTACTCTGAGCCATTAATAACTCTTGCCTTATCAGTTCAATCTTTTGAGTCATTTGATCCACAATGTCTGGTCCCAACATACTCCTCTCACTCAACTCTATCCAATAAAGAGGTGATCTATACTTTCTCCCATACAATGCATCATACATGCCATTTGAATACTTGAATGGTAACTATTGTGTAAGCAAATTCAACTAAAGAGAGATGGCTATCCTAGCTACCTTTCAACTCAAATACACAAGCCCTCAACATATCCTCTAGGGCCTGTATGATTTGCTCTGTCTGCCCATCCGTCTGTGGATGATATCCTGTATTGAATCTCAACTCAGTACTCATGGCTTGTTGCAAAGCTCCCCAAAACTTAAAAGTAAACTTTGAATCTCTATCTAACACTATGCTTTTTGGCACACCATGCAACCTCATAATTTCTCAGATATAGATCTTTGCCAACTTTTTCAAAGAATTAATGATCCAAATAGCCAAAAAATGAGCCAATTTAGTGAGTCTGTCGATGATTACCATATGGCATCATGCCCTAACTGAGTTCTTGACAACCCAGTTATGAAATCTATAGATATACTATCCCTCTTCCATTTAGGGATATCTAGTGGTTGCAATATCCCTATTGGTCTCTAATGCTTTATCTGAACCTTCTAATAGGTCAAACAATGAGTTACAAAGTCCGTAACATCTCACTTCACACTTGGCCACCACCAATAACGTCTCATATCGTGGCACATCTTTATAGCTCCTGAATGGATTGTGGACTTACTACAATGAGCTTCACTCAAGATGGCCTTCCTTAGATTGGCATCATCAGGTACACAAATCTTGTCCCAGTAGACTACAAACCCATCATCATTGAAATTGAAATCAACAGCCTAATTCGCTTCAATCTCCTCTCTGATTCCTAAAAGACAATCATCTTCTTGTTGTGTCATTCTCAATCCCTTCCAGAAATCATTACTAATCTCAGTAGAATAAGCACTAACTAATGCCTTTAGTGACATATCTTACTACGACTCAATAAAAGATTCCATTAATTTGTACTCTCGTACCATTAGACTTGCCACATCTAATGTTTTCCGGCTCAATACGTTAGCAACCATATTAGCTTTACCCAAATGATATTTCAATTTAAAGTTGTAATCTTTAGGGAGCTCTATCCATCTTCTCTGCCTCATATTCAACTCTTTTTAATCCACCAAGTATTTCAGACTCTTATGGTCGCTAAACACAATAATCACTGCACCATCTAGGTAATGGCACCAAATATTTAAAGCAAATACTACAGCTGCAAGCTCTAAGTCATGTGCAAGATAATTCTCTTCATGGGATCTCAATTGTCGAGAAGCATATACTACCACCTGACTATCTTGCATCAAGACATAACCAAGGCCTCTTAACGATGCATCTATATATACCTCATAAAGTAACATTGGATAAGGGATAACCAACACCGGAGCTATGGTTAGCCTCTTTTTTAGCTGCTAAAATGATAATTCATATTGGTCATCCTAACTGTGAGGCTTATCTTTCTGCATAAGCTTAGTCAAAGGAGATGCTAGCTGGGAAAATATCTAGATAAATCACTGATATTACATAGCTAATATCAGAAAACTACATATTTCCATGACTGAACTAGGACATTCTCACTTCAACACTGCATTAACCTTATACAGATCTACTGAAATCCCACCTGTTGACACCATGCATCCCAAAAATCAAACTTCTCTCAGCCAAAACTTGCACTTACTAAGCTTAGCATACAATTTCCTATCTTTCAAAATCTAAAGCACTATCCTCAAATGCTTCGCATGTTGCTCCTCATCCTCAAAATATATTAGGATGTCATCTATGAAGACTACGATAAATTGATCCAAGTACAGCCTGAAGATTCAGTTCATATAGTCGATGAACACTGCAAGTGTATTGGTCAAACCAAACAACATAACCAAGAAGTCATAGTGCCCATATCGAGTCCTAAATGCTATCTTAGGCATATCTATCGTATTGACTCTCAACTGATGATACCTTGACCTCAAATCTATCTCAGAAAAGACTAAGGCACTAACCAACTGATCTAAAAGATCATCTATCCTTGGCAAGGATACTTGTTCATGATAGTCAGCTTGTTCAACTATCGATAATCAATACAAAGATGCAAATTACCATTCTTCTTCCTCACAAATAGCACTGGTGACCCTTAAGGTGATACACTTGGTCTAATAAATACTCTTCTAGTAAGTTTTTAATTTTCTTCTTCAACTAAATTAATAGTGATATTCGATATGGGTCCTTTGATATTGGTTTAGTTTTAAGAACCAGATCAATCAAGAATTCAACTCTCCTTCTGTAATCCCATCAGTTCATCTGAAAATATCTCAAGGAACTTACTCACTATCCTGACCTTCTCAATTCTACCATCATACATGGTATTGGAGGCAAAGAATACCATATACGTATCACTATCTTGCTGGATTAACTTCTTAGTACTAACCATTAACAAGAACTTGGACTGCTCAAAGGAATCCACTGTTATAGAAAACATTAGTAGTGAAACCACCTTTCTGGCACAATCCATTAGTAGTGTAGCATTATTCACTGCTAGCTAATCCATGCAAATAATCACATCTATTCCTTTCATAGGAACAAGAAATAGATCAATCTTGAAAATTCTATCCTCAGATTGAATCTCCACATCCTGACCTGCTCTACTTGTGATACTAGATGATCCAGAAGGCGTCGTCACTCTAATAAGTATAGGTAACTCTTGCAATGACAATCGATTCACACATTCCTCAGACATAAATGAATGTGTGGCACCAGAATCAAACAATGCCTCAACTTGGTGACTGTAAATAAAAATCATACATCTAATTAGGTTTGAAGATACTCTGGCCTCTTCCTACGTGATTGCAAACACCTGGTTAGGAATTATAGATTTTTGCTTAGTTCCCTCAACTTTGCCCTCCAGGCACTAGCTCGCTATATGTCCCGACTTATCACACTTGAAGCAAGCCCAACATCTTCTCGAATGAGATCAACCATAAATGTTATATTAGAGTGTCCTTCTAATACTTAGGATCAGTGCCGGAGGTCTAATTCTCATACCTCTACTTCTTTGTATTGATCCCTTCTACACGGATTGAGACTAAGACCTTTTAATGAAACCTCTTCTTCTTAAGGAACTAGAATTGCCAGCACTATATCCAGGCCTCTTTAAGACTTCTCCTGTGAGACTAAAAAGGGATAAGAATCTCCCTATATTGTCTTATCTCCTCTTAGCTTTTTCCTCTTTACCACGCCTAGCTAGTACTCTCAGCTTGTGGCATATCTCCTCATATTTTGTCATATCTAACAATGCAATCTGTTGCTAGTACTCGCGTCTCATCTTCTCTAACAGCCACTCAGCCTTTCACTTAGTATCATTATTGTGGTTGATTTATGTGGAATAAGATGATAGGTCATTAAACCTTCTTATAAACTCCTCCTCGTCTAAATCTCCTTGTTTGGATGCATGGAATTCCTCTTCTTTCTCAATTCTGACTAGGAAGTACTGATTGAAGAAAACCTTCATGAGCACATCCTAACTCAACCAAATACCTCCAGTTAGCCTTACAAATTCCTACCATCTCTTGACAGTACTAATTAGCTATACTGTAGCTATAACAACTTTTTGCTCAGGGGTATAGATCACTACTTTAAATATGGTTTCTAGTTGGTCTATCCATAATTTTGCTTCCCCTTCTCTCATATTACCATCAAACATCGGTGGGTTAAACCGAACAAAAGTTTTCCAAACATGATCAATTGATAGATTAGTGTCAGGAACTTCTTTCCTATTAGTTGAATACTGAGATGGTCTAGGTCTGCTCTATACTTCCTCATGCACTAGTATACCTCAAGCCTAAACTCTCTCCTCATGTTCTCTACCTCTTAAGATTATGTCGTGATCCTTAACTGTCTGTCTTATATCTACCACCATATCTTTGAGCTCCTCAAGTAGCTCATCATGTCTATCCCTTTGCAACTGAATCAGTTGAACTTTCAGTTCTAGCTCGTCCTCAACAACCCATCTAGATGTAGCACTTCTAGCATAAGCACCTTTCCTCATAATGCATACTATTTTCCCCCTCCCCAGGATGATAATAAGAAATATAAAAGACATCAGGGAAAGAGTTGTGTAATGAACAATAAGTTGCCATATACTAGTTAGAATGAATGCATTAAACAATCACCACAATCAGGCCTCAAAACTATATGAAAGTAAAGTATAATATATCCTTAATCATAACATAATCAAATGTTTCATTTCAAATCACCACAACATATAGCAATTCATACTTTTTCTACTTATTTTTTACTTTCTATCACTTTTCCACATATACAGCATGATCACTACCGACCAAACCTCCAAATCATCCCAACATGAAACCATAAGCTTGCCTTAGACCAATATACACTCTTATTAGCCTTGAGCTCACCTTTAGTGGTAAAATCACCCGGCCAAAGGCGTTCTATCTTACTTTCAAACTATAGTTTCCCCCAATATGCACAATGAGGTGTCATTGACTCTAACACCGTATCATACAGACATTATAGAGTCTAAATCTCCAATACCACACCCTAATAGGCACTAAGGAGATAATCTTTAAATACTACACCTCGAAAGGCACTAAGGAGATACAATTCTCTAACACCATACCCCATCGGGCCCTAAGAAGAATATGTCATATGGTCTTATCATCACATTCCATATGGGTGAACTCCTACTCCTATGATTATGCTTTCCGAACCAATCATAGGTTCCCAATCATTACTTTACTCATATATGTACGTATACACTTTTATATCAAATTATACAATTTCAGTACCAGTATAACCAAAACTTCTTTTTATGTAATAAACATTTAATATTACAAATCATGCTTAGTTTAAAATAATTTCATACACTACATAGCATACTCACACACAGTTATAATAAATAGCCAAACAGAGGAAGTTATTTGGTTTCTTCAACCCTTTTGTCACTAGAAAAGTTACTTGTGGATTTCAATTATCATAATAGCTCCTTATAAGCTTCCTTTCTTAATACACTCATGAATTATGCCAATTTACACACAATTGGCACAATTAGTCATTTAGTTCTTCAAATTGACCAAAACTACTTAATTGCTACTTATAGCCACATTTAACCATCTATTATTTTTCATTCATCCATTTTAGATCCATTACCACTAAATTACCACTTTACATCACCTCAATTGGTCTCATTTCACTCAAACACAATTTTCACCCTTATTTTGCCATTGAATTAAGGCCAAATGGAGCCTACAGGTTTAAAGCTCTATCGTTTAGCTCTAAACCAGTCGCAAAACTGTAATTTAACTTCTAAAAACCTTTTTATTACTATTAGACAAGAATTAAACCCTTAAATTTCACTGATTCAATTTCTCTATAACTTATATTCAGAGAAATTTTAGTAGAATGGAAGGTAAGGGTTATACTAGCTTACCCGATAAGTTACTAATTTGAAATGCCTTCCACAACTTTAAAATTTCTTGCCTTATCAGTTAAGCCCTTCTCCTCTTCTCTCTTTCATATTTTTCTAATTTTTTCTTCTAAACTTCACCCAAATTTCATGACTTATGGGGTCATTTTTTGGTTCATACGCCGCAGTGCATACAGTACTAGCCGTGACATGTGGCATAGTGAGGGGAATCCTCACCATGCATACTCTCTTCAACTTGAAATGCAATTCTTTCATCCGTATCTACCCATTCAACATTTAAAGAAAATAAATCATCAAATAGTCATCCAAATCTCTAATCTTTTACTAATTACCACTTTACCCCTGATTAACAACTAACCACTGGATTAAAAAATCAGGATGTTACAATAATAGTGAGCAAGGTTAGGGGAAAGAGTCAAGATAAGCCTAGTTGTGCCATTGTTGTGAAATCTCTAAGTTTTGTGTAATGAACACTTCTTTGTGTATATTTGTGTATAAAAGTTTCTATGGGATTTGCATGCATGTGTATAGTTGTGAATTGTTGAGATTTATAGGTGAAATGAGTAACTTAGGCTAAGATTCAATTGTGAACATGTGGTGAATATGGAAAACTTGTGAAAATTTTGAATTTTGTAGTAAACTTAGCCAAATGGGTGTTTTTGTATAAAATTGTGAAATGTTCATATTTGTATGTATATGATGTGAATTGTGGTCAATCATGTGTATAAGGTTCCTTTGAACTTGATTCAAGGCCTAGAATGGTCCAATAATACAATGTGAGCAATTTGAGTACTTGGGCGCGTTAAATTTTTAGAAAATGCAACTTTTTACACCTGGGTGTCCAAAATTTGATCGGACTGTTAGTTCATATCTAAATTTACCTCATTAATTAACTTATGAAATAAGCTTCATATAAGTACTTAAATCACTCCAATCAGATGTATGTCGAAAGTTCACCCTATGAACTAGTTTATGACAGCAGCAAATACTATCATGTATGTTGTGGTGCGTGCTGTAGCACATAACATGGAGAAGGCTTGCTCGTGGCTCTGTGCCACATACCGTAATGCATGTGTGCACGCTGTGGCGCATGGCTCAGTTTTGACTATATTCTTTTGTTTTAAAGGCATGCATGGACTCTAATGAATACATATGTTTGATTCCATTGTACTATGCTCTATTTTGTATTGAAAATTTTGACAATTTTCAAAACGAGTCTTAGGCTTAAGATTTTTAGATACAGTTTAGTTTAAGGATGTGGTCATTGAATTAACCTCTCCTAATGCCAGGTGGATATTGGGATATGTTATACATTGCCTCTTTAAAATACTCATATTCTCCCTTATCAGTCAACATATATACTCATAAGGAAGGTACCCTTTAGATTATTGCCTTTACCTGTTTGACCTCTTAAGTTGAACTTGAGTGGTTTAGGTGTATTATTTGAAGAAACATCACGTGATTCATGTACTCATCAACATCGTTTATTAGAGCATCAAAAAAATCTCCAAGACGCCAATCATCGATATTATCATGTTGTACACCATTCTTAGCATTAGCATTTAGATTGTGAATAGCCAATCACATTGGGTCAACATTAATTAGATTATCACCTTTTCTAAGTGTAGTCTTCTCTACCTGGTTAATGTCATTAATGGCATAGTCTTTCATGAACTCTACATCATGGCTTCTAACAAGCTTCTTCTCAATAGGATCATATAACTTTATAGCCAAATTCATCCTAAATATACCTGATAAAGATTGCACTGCCTTGTCTTAGCATCCAATTAGGATCTTTCATCCTTTGGAACATGCACAGATGCCTTAAAATCAAAGACTAGTAGATGATAATAACTAACTTTTTTACTAAACCAAACTTTTCTAGCACCTTACTATTCAAAGAAACTACAAGACTCAAATTGATAACATGTACAGCTATGTATAGTGTCTCACCATAAAAATGTTTAGGTAACTTTGCTTTAAAAAGCATATACTTAACTCTTCCCATCAATATTCTTTTCATCCTCTCTACTAAACTATTAAGTTGAGGAGTCTAATGAGGAGTCTTCTTATGTCCAATACCACATTGCTTACAATAAGCATCAAATGGTCAATAATACTCACCATTATTTCCATAGAGAACATCATTGTTAAGCAATTAGGAAACATAAATGCACTATTATCAAAGTAATACACTATAAACCCTTATAAAACACATTTAATTGCATTTAATTATTTAAAACATGTAGTGCAAAAATAATTTTTTATACCAAAATGGTTTTCCCTTCTACAAAAATAAGACCTAGCTTATTCCTTAACTTCTAAATAAGTTTCACCAATAACTCCTACAATATATAAATGATCCACATCACTTATCATGGCAAAAAGCATAAAAAAAGGCTAGAACCCATATCACACAACTTAGGTCAATAGACCATAATCCATCTTAATAGTTCAAATATTAAACCAACCATTCACATAGTACCACTTAACCACTAAAACCATTTATTAGCCATCATTAGGCCAATTTTCAAACTATACAACTTTCAATCAATCAAAAACCTTTACTTAGTAGTACCAACTTTCACAATTAGCTATTACAATGAAAATCAAAGTTTATTTTAAACCTTATTAGATTTAAATAGCACAATTATAACTAAATAAATTGGCTTAAACTATTAATGAGAAAAACACAATCTATTAGAGTTTAATTACCCACTCAAAATAATAAAGCACCATATTGAAACAAACATCCTTAGGACATAAGAAAATCAAAGCTTACAAGAACAAAGCCATTGGAATCAAAATCCAGAATTTTTTTCTTTCAAAAATTGAAGAAAATCAAGAGGGAAGGAAAAAGATTAAAGCAGGGAGCTTACCTCACTAGTAACCGAGCTCACAATTGTCGCAAAGCCTCCCAAATCTGAGCTCTAGCTCCCTCTGTTCCTCCTCTCTCCACTATCTCCTCTTCCTTTAAGTCTCTCATCTGTCACTTCCTTTCTTTTCTTTGTTTCTTTTGTTTCATTCAATCCCTTCCTTTCCTTTATAAAAATCTAATTCCTTTTTTTTTTTTTGTTTAGCTGCCTCTTTTTTCTTAAAAAAGAAAACCTGATTTCTTTTCTTCTCTTTTAAAACATGCCCATAAAATAAGGGCATTTGATCCAGTCTTTACTTCCTAGTGCAATCCTAATCTGACCTAAATCTTTGCCAAATTAGTCTAGGGTTTAAAAATCCACAAACTCATCCCAAATTAATATTAACTTAATCAAATTTAAATTCCTAAATTACCCCTTAATTCAATTTCTTTATTAAATAATTTAACTAATTAATTCAATTTCTTTTAATTTAAATCTAGGCTTTTTTAAAAAAAATTTAGATGTTACACCCTATCTTGTGATAGTAATGACATTTTACATTCTTGTATCTGGATTTAAACTTACTCCTGTTCTTCTCTCTACAATCCTTGAATTCTCTTTTTTGATTTCTTCCCCTATTTTCTATGACAAGCACCTCATACTGAGGTTAAGACCTCGATGGCTTCCTTCTCATCTCTTCATTAAGAGCACCATCTTTGCAAATTTTCAAGGAGATAACATCATTAGGGGTTGGATTAGTTATAGAAACCCGAAATGACTCCTAAGACTGGGGTAGAGTGTTCAAAAGCCATAGTCCTAAAATCTCATCTTCAAACTTGATATCCATTCCTAAAAATTGATCTATAATTACTGTGAAATAATCCCATCATAAAGTTACTTAAATCCTAAAAAAAATTGGAATATTACATATTACAAGGTGCTGGCTATAATAATATACTTGCACTCTCATAAAACAACAACAACCTACTTGCAACAAAATCATGGTGCATTAATTCATCCACGCAAGTACGCACTATAGAATTGTTCATTTTATTTACTTTTGGTTTGTTTTTGTTTCCACTTCGCTGATAAGAAATCTTGCTGTTGAGGATTGGAGAATTAATCAGCAGGGCTTTTTGAGTTTATTTTTTAAAAAATATATTTAATATTGAATTAAATTTTAAATACATTGAATACAAGGTTTAATTTAATTTTAGTAATAATAATAATAATAATAATAATAATAATAATAATAATATGATTTGTGAGATTATGAGTTTATGACTGTGAATTATATGAAAAAAAAATTAATTTGAGAAGTTTAGAGAAAATTCTCCAAATTTTTAAATGAAGGCAAAGTGTTAATAATATTATATATATATATATATATATCGTTGACTTCATTCGCATTTCTTCTGATTAATTAACTATATTGATATGACTATTCGTAGTGTTTTCAAGAGCATATTATTGTTATTACTTATTAGGGATGGAAAAGACAAGTTGGAGCTATGAGGAAGCAAAAAATGGATTGCGTTAATGCACCCATGTATATATTTATATGTGAACTACCATTGTTTTAATAATATAATGTGAACTCTTTAGAGATTATATCTGAGATCTTGATGATTCACTCAAGCTTTAATTAGGTTGTAGATATATCAAGTTTACCTTGATTCAAATTTCATGTGTTTAGTTTAAGTTTTAGGCTTTGCTTATTAGAGTTGATTCTTTAGTTTGAATTACTAAGTTTCGTATTGACATACGCGATAATATTTGTGGTAACTCTCATAATAATGCAAGTTGCTTTTTTTATTTGTTTTGAACTTAATTTTCTGTTTTATTTTATTCTTCTTTCTTTTTCCTAAAATTTTTGGGGACTCTTCTACCCATATGTTCAAATTCAATATTAATTGCCATATAGAGCTACTTAGATCAATATAAATAAAGCTACTCAAATCGGTGATATATTGGGCATCTCACTTACAAGAAATCTTGGCAAATATCTTGGACTTCCTCTTATTCATGAGAAAGTTACAAAACTCACCTTTGCTCCTCTACTTGATAAAAGTACTTCCTGTCTTACTATTTGGAGGAGTTATTTTCTTAACATCACTGTCAAATCTATGCTCATCAATGATGTCCTCTTTGCTCTTCCTAATCATGCCATGTAGACTATACTAATTCCTAATAAAGTTCTGGTTGAACTTGAAAGAGGCTAAAAAAATGTCCTATGGGACTCATTTGATGGGATCAAGAAACCTCATCTTCTTTCTTGGGATTGTATCACAAAGGATAAAATAAATAGGGGTCTTGGCCTTAGAAATCTTGAGAATCAAAATATTGCATATATCATGAAACTTTGCTGGGGTCTTATCGCTCAACCCAAACACCTCCAGGTTTAGATCCTTTGGGATAAGTACATATGCACTAAGTCCACTATTCCTATGGTTTATAAACTAAGCTCTTCTTCTTACCTATGGAGAAGTATTTATAAAATATCCTTTTAGCATGACCAATGGGCTCCTCTCCCTAAACCTCTTGTCAAATATGCCCTTTCTAGTGCCAACACTATAACAAAAAGCATTTATAGGAGCGCTTATATTTACCCTTTCATAACATTTTTTAAATACTTCAAAAACAGGCACTTCTATATATACAGGAGTGTTTTTGAAATGCTCTTATAGGCTGACCCGTAGGAGCGTTTCCATTTATAAAAGCTCCTATAGGTCAACATACAGGAGCTTTTCTACGTAGGTCAACATATGAGAGCTTTTTTTATGTAGGAAAGCCGTCGTAAGTCCATCCTATAAGAGTGTTTTTGTAAAGAAAAGCTCTTGTATCCTGACCTATGAGAGCTTTTATGAATAGAAACGCTCTTCTAAGGTTTTTTTTTAATAAATAGTGACTTTTTATATAGATATACATTTTGTGATTTTTGTCTTCTTGAGACCTTGTATACATTTTGTGATTTTTGTCTTCTTGACACCTTTATATATAACAAATCCTATAACTAAAAAAAAAAAGAATTCATTGAATTCATATACACAACTTAATATCATTGAACACTCCCCAAGTTTAATTAAAAGGCATTACTACATTAATGATAGAAATTCAACTAACAACTTGTCATTTAATTTTAAAGAGACAACTCAAACTATGAACCAAATTGTTTCATCTACATATCAAAATTCTTATAAATAACACTATATTTTAACTACTTTTAATACCTTGTAAACATTGTCTCATGACATATTGGTAATGACTCCTCTATTAAATCTTCCAATTCTTCCACCTTGAAAGACTTGCATTGGGCTTCTTAATAATTCTACAACAATATCCAATTAAACAACATATTTGGAGAGAAACAATTTTAAAATATCAGTCATAAATAAAGATCAACATAATAATACACATCTCTTATCACTTTAAGGATTATTAAAGAATAATGGCAAGTATAGTGCAACCTTATTTGGACTGTAGCTAGCTAATTAACAATTAATCATGTCGCTAGCTAATTAATCAATTCAATCACTCTACCAAAAACACACTCGGATTCCATAAGCCTTTATTTAGTTTATCTTAAATCCAGAATATTTTATGATTGGGCCCAAGAGATATTAAGTTATTACCAGGTTGATTGTATGCATTTATGATATATAACAGAAAAATAATTATTATGTATTTTAAACTTTCAAACCACAACAGATTGTAACATGTAGTAGTCTTGCCCAAATATCATCCATAACAAATATAGTTGGCTTAGATTTGGAAAATTCATAGCCAATTTGTTGCTAATCATCCAACAATATTATAATGGAGCCGAGTCTGATAAGTGATGATGTTGACTCACTGTAAGAGGAAACTCATTAGCAAAATACAAGATAACAAGCTAGTGTGCAAAACGTCAGGGAATCCTACAGATAATTCAATGATATATTAACCAAGAGTCATGTAGAAAGCACATCAATGGCTATATGCAGAAAATACACTATAATTTCAATCCCAGTACGTCACTAATCATATATTATTTCACAAAAGATGAAATTCACATTTACTAGCATTCATGGCTTAGCCACAAAAATAATAAAAACCTTCAATCCTTGAAAACTAGAATTTATTACATGCATCCATTTATTGCAATAAATTTTGAGATCCCTCTTAACAGTTTCACACCATTGATGTCAATTAGAGAGTACATTCTTTTAGAATCATTTTGCAAAATCATTTTACCACCAATAAAGTAAAAGCTAGAAAAAAATGTGCTAAGTCTCACTTGTGCCACTGTCCACTAGCACCAGTAGAAAATCCTAGAATAGCTCCAGCTGCCATCTATGAGCAAAATATAGCATTTGCTACATTGCGTTGATCAGGACCTAAATCACAATAAAAGCAATGTATAACATTTTTCTATAATAGAAATGAGTATAGACTCTATTAAATACTAATAAAAGATGAAAACAAAGATGCCCCAACATAACTCACTAGA
Organism: Prosopis cineraria; assembly: GCF_029017545.1. Lineage (NCBI taxonomy): Eukaryota > Viridiplantae > Streptophyta > Magnoliopsida > Fabales > Fabaceae > Prosopis > Prosopis cineraria. The sequence continues at coordinate 20,890,730 of NW_026555343.1, read as the reverse complement.
ACCCAAACAAATAGATAATTTTTTTTTTAAATTAACATAAAAGAGAAGGGAAAATTAGCAAGCGTGCTTGAAAGATAAGCCAAAAGTGCACAAATGACAAGTTAAAAATAGCCAGCTTTGTAACAGAAACGCATAATAGTATATATCCAATAAAGCTCACGAGAAGACAAGTTAAAAACAAGATACTATTGCTACTTTAGAAGCATTTGGTCCCCTAGAAAAGGCAGACTAACAAGAAACATGTGACAATAATTAATTAAATTACCTATGGAAAAGCAATAGCAAGATTTAAAACTCTTATGGCCAATCCTGCATAGTCACATAAACTCTTTCGAAAAAAAATTGACAGACAAAAACAAATGCAATATATGGATTAAGGAATAATCTTTATTAGATACTTTCACAATTATTAGAAGTAAATTAAGGAGTAAAATACTAGAGGACCCTGAACAAATATCAATAGGCTACTAATGTATAATGATTGCCCCTAACTTAGCATCATTGACTCTAGAACTATATACCCATAGCTCCACTATTTGTAAAAATAAAATACTTGAAAGAATATTATCTGCATATGGGTGACTAATAATATTGAACATGAAGTGCTTGTCTCTTACAATCGGGCATTGAACAAGTTAAATGATCGAATATTTAAAAAGTTAACAAGGAAAATAAGAGAATTAGGGAGAATAAGGAAACTTCTCATTGAGATTAGAATGGATTTGAATCGTTCACAAAACCTGATGAGACAATATGGGTCTTGAAAGATAGATCTGGAAGAAGAGACCAAGTAAAATGAGAAGGAAAGCATGAATCTGCATAACGGATAGTGGACTAGAACTGGCAAATGGAGTCTAGAATGAACATGAGTTAGAAGATGTGATTTGGAGGGGTGAGAGCTCGCCAGCAGAAAGAATGGAGTTCGTGGATTGTGTTGTGAGAAGTGGTAGAAGGAGGGTTGGTTTGAATGAGGGCTGATGGAGACAGAAAGATTTAAAAGGATTTAATATAAAAAATAAATCAACATCTTACAAGAGTGTTTTTGACAAAAAAAGCTCCCATACATAAGAACCTACGGGAGCTTTTTTGACTAGAAAAGCTCTCGTAGGTACTTGCTCTTTTTTTATTTTTTTAAAGCATCTACGGGAGAGTTTTTAAATAAAAAAACTCCTGTATTGTTAACATACCATAGCTTTTTTTATTTGGTATGTTCTGCCTCTTTTTTTGAGAACATTTTAAGTAAAAACACTTCAATATAGGCGCTCCGGTAACTTATTTCTGTAATAGTGAGAATTTATTCTTCATGCCAGAGTCTCTGATCTTTGCATACCTATAGGTAGATGGAATTTCAAATTCTTGGTTGTCACCTTCAACTTGATGTGATAAAATAGATAGCATTGGTACAACCTCTAATCCTGTATGGAAATGAAGATGTCCTTTGTTGGCGACCTTCCTCTGATGGAAACTTCTCCATAAAATCTGCATACAAATCCTTGGAATTTTAAAAAGATCAAGCTGGTTATGATATTTGGTCAAAAATTTAGAAGTGGCCTACTTATGAAAAAATCAAATGTTTCTTTTGGAAAGATGCTTGGAATTGACTACAGACCAATTTCATATTTGACAAAGGGTGTGCCCCATCGCAACGAACCTGTGCCTTTGGTTGTAAATCTCCCAATTCAACAATTCATGTTTTATGTAACCTCCTCCTATATTCATTCAATATAAGAGAAGATTACAGTGTTATCACTACTGCGCATCAATCACAACAAATCAAATTTCATTTCAAAAGCTTCAGCCAAACACTTATTTTATGTAATTGATCAGTCCACAAAACAATCAAAGGAAAACACAGCGGAAGTAAATCATACACACTTCAAATATTTAGTGGATATAACCCACCAGCATTCCTATCCTAATTGCATGCATTTCAATACAAAATAAAACTAAAATTTAGTACGTGCGCCGTGGCAGGAGACCAGTGCACCACGGCATGTGGCACAGAGCCATACACTCGCCCTATTTATGTCGTGTGCCGTGGTGCATGTGTTGCGATGCACCGCGGCACGCCTGTCTGAATTTCTGCTGTCATTTTGACAGTAAAATGATAAAATTTCAGCATGCGCCAATTTCTCATACGACATCCAATTAGAGTGATTCAAGTGCCCACACGAAGCTTAGCTCGTATACTAACTAATGAGATAGGTTTGGATACAATCTAATAGTCCAATCAAAATTTAGACACCTGGGTGCAAAAAGTCAATTTTTTCTAAAAATTTTGCACACCCAAGTGCTCAATTTGATCCCTTTCTCTTATTAGACTATACTAGGCCTTGAACCAAGTCTAAAAGGATCTAATACACCTAATTGACCACACAATCATACTCATATATTAAAATTTGACCCTACTACAGCCAATTTCTACAATTAACTAACTTCACGTACTTTGCCATTTTTTTGGCATAACTTAGCCCACTTGGCTATTTTTAACTCATACATCATATTCACAATACAATCTTAGCCCCCAAACTACTCATTTCATCATAATTTGTCCTTTGGCTTAAGATTCACCAACAAAAACAACCATTTCGTACATATACTCCAAGTCATACCCCTTTTTTGTTTCGTATCAACACATTATACAATCAATTAGGCTAGACTTCACAAAATCTCAATTTAATACATGCATGCAACCCTATGGCAACTCATATACACTTATATATATGCAATCTTTCAGTTTAGTTCATTACACAACCTCAGAGTACACGGCTTCATAACTCAAACTGGTCAAGACTCTCTTCCCTTGCCCTGATTGTAACATCCTAAAATTTTTAAGACTCCGGTTTATTTTAAAATAAAATATCTATAATTAAATTAAAATTAAAAATAATTTGATAGAGGTCTAAATTTTGAATTTTACTAAGCAAAAGTTTGGTTTTATTTGATTTTTAACTATGGAAAAAATTACTAAAGTTAACCTGAGCTTTTGTATTATAATAAGTGTTGGGTTATCCACCCTTGGTGGATTAGGCCTATATAAAATGCAAATTGGGGAATGGGGCTCTTGTGACAATTATGAAAGAAGTTTGGGTTCAATATGCAATTTACTTAGGGCCTTAAAATGTAATATTTTCTAACCTTTGAATTTAAATCATGAGTGGTTAGTGAGAAACTGCCGCATGTTCCCATAAGAGGTGGTTATGGGTGTAGTTTTAGTCGATTCATTTTTGTTCTCTGCATGAAGGAAGAAACCGAACGCTCTCATTTTTCCAGTTGACTCATTTTCTCCTTACAACTCATTCTCTTAGAGAGTGCATTTACTGTGTATCCGAACAAAGTTTGACCGATGTAACTTTGTTCTTGCATACGTATGTGTGAATTAATGACTCAAGGTATGTTTTTCCTCATCAAATTCTTTCAATAGTATCAGAGCATTTGTCTTTCCTAGGCTGTGTTTCCTATGTCTAAAGAATCTGATATGCTTAATTATATACATGCAAATCTATAAGTTTAATTTTTTATTTTCTTATGGTGTTTACGCATCGATCTATCTCTGTTTGTTGTTAAGATTATTACTACCGAAATAAATATATTAATATGCTTCTTGGTTAATATGAGTGTTCCATATATGGCTATACATGTTTTGTATGCAATCAATAGTGATGAACATAAGGACCAAAAACAAACCACATAATGAGTGTTTAAAAAATGATTTTTTTTGAACAAAAGGATTGTATAAATATGTATAGCTCCAAAAAACAAAGAAAAAGACACCAAGAATGCATAAAACGGAGACCGAACGGAGGAGATATGGCCTTCAAAAGTTTTGGGTCTGACGAACTCAACCAGCCGAAGGAACCAGGTCAAGTTGACCTGGTTGGGGGAAGATGATGATAGAAATGACGCGTCATTTCTGTCCTAATCAAAAACGACATGTCATTTTGATGTGTCATAAAAAAAAAGGAAAAATAGTTTCTGGGCTACGAGCCAAAAAGCCCCAAGCCAAAAAAAAAAAGGAAACATTTTAGGCTTGAAAGCCTAACCTAAAAAAAACAAAAAAAATCAATTTATGGGTCTACGGGTTGGGTACATAAACCTAACCCAATTTAAAAAAATAAATAAAAATATATATTTAATTTTTTAAAAAAATTAATTAAAAAATTATATATAAAGAGGACACGTGGCGCTTGGGACCCATCGGATAACTCCATCGGCACGTTGTTGACCCCACTATAAAGCTGGCGGTGCGTGTTATGCACGCGCCTCCCTTAAGAGTAGCAAAATTTTTTAAGAATTTCTTGATCCAAGTGCTGGCATGTGTGAGACCAGATTGGGACAAAATTTATCTTAAAAAATCCCTAAATTCGATATCTTTATTTTGATATATAATTTGCATATTTTTTGAGATAAAATAAGAATTTATTTTTGAGTTATCTAGTGCTTTTTATGAGTTTAAAAAAAATTTCTAAATTTTTTTCTTATTTTTTTAGGAAAATATGAAGCAAAAGGCTTATAGCAACACTGATAACTCAAAAAATTATTCTGTCAGTATTGAATATCTGGATGAACCAGATTATGAGCCTCTTAGTAAGGATTCTGATCCGAAACCATTCGAAGAGGAGGAGGAGGAATATGAACCTCAAAGTGGAGATTTTGATTTTGATCCTGAAGAAGATCCCAATGTTGATCTTGAGAATATGCCAGAAGGACCTAAAGAGGTGCGCATGCTGTCAGGACCAAAACATAAATCAGAGGGTGATAAGAATGTTCAAAATAAAAATGAAGATGTCGAACAACCTTTCACACCTTCAATGATCATAAATATATCAAAAATAGAAGCTAAAAGAATAAAAAAATTGGATCAAATTTCTCCAATTGTCAGAGCATATTCAAGCTTCATAACGAAAGAAGAATAAGCCATGGTTGTAGGAGAAATTTTCAAACCACTTAGGAAGGAGCTTGTGCAACATAACAAGCAAAACAAGTCATACTCTGGAAATCCTCTACGGAATAGAGCCATCAAGGGGATGAAAGTACAAGAAAAATATAAATACATAATTAAGAGTTGTTTTTTAGGTCTGTGCCTTAAGCATTGTTCTATTTTTCCAAGAATTTTTTTTATGCTGTATTAAGACCTTGATGATTTATGAAATATATGAAGCATGTTGTTTTATATTTAATTGCTTTATATATACTTTATTTAAGTGGGAGCTCTAAAGTGATAAATTATTTATGAGCCATATGTAACGATTAAAATATTTATAAAATTCTTTATAAACGATAGTGATTTTATTAGAATCAACATGATACAAACGTAGCCTCCTGATCATTGACCAAATAGAGTTGTTATCACTCTAATAAAGAATAATACAAATATAAGACATTGTATGTTTCTCATAAGTATTTTATTCTTGGTTTAATATAGAAAACTATTAATGTGGGATAGTTTTGTCTTCAGAACTAAGAATGGCAACAAAAAGCATTATCGTTGAATTGAATAAGGGTGACAAATTAAACGAGGATAACTAGGATATCTGGCACCGTAAGGTGTCATATATTTTGAAAGAATAAGATGCTATTAAGCTATTGACTAAAGTCATGGCCGAGCCTGAGGCAGGAAACTCAGCTCAGTATAGGAGAGACCAAGAGGCATTTGAGGCATGAAAATAAAAAAAATAGCATCACACGAATAACACTTCTAAGTGCTATGGTAGACGATTTGATGTGCGAATTTGAGAAGCACTCCACTGCCCAAGCCATGTGGGTTGCCTTAAAAGAAAAATTTGGTGGTACATCAACCACCAAATTGAGAAGGGTTACAATTAAATTCAATAACTTATAAAATAAAGTTGAATACTCCCATGTGGTAGCACCTTAGAGAGATGGCTAACATGATCCGTGAACTTAAAGAAGCCAGGCACAGTCTTTCTGATGAATAACAAGTATAGGCTGTAATTAGATTGCTCCTACACAACTGGGAGCATATGAAAGTTAACCTAACCCACAATGAAAATATCATTAACTTTAATGATGTGGCTAAATGTAACATCCTAAAACTTCAAATCTATTAATTAAGGGATAAATTAGTTAAAAATATGATTAATTTATTTAATTATGTTTTTGGGTAGCTAATTGGGTTTTTGGGTCATATTTGGCTCTAAATTAAGATAGGATGAAAGTCGGATCAAGTCGAGAGGTATTGGGGGGAGCAAAATTAACTTGTTGCTTGATGCGTCGTGAGCCGCGGCTTGGACTACACTAGGAAGATAGTATTGTTACCGGTACATACTACACCAGCTAATATTCCTAGCGAGTCTAAGCTCTTATGAGTGGTACAAGTAGAGAAATTGATACAACAAGGGTGTATGGCTTATATGGTTTTCTTTTCAGTGCATGGGGTCTACGATGGATGTATTGATAAGATTGGGGTAGTGAATGAATTTCCTAAGGTATTTACGGATGATATGTTCGATTTACCTCCAAAAAGGGAAGTGGAGTTCACCATAGACTTAGTACCAGGAACTGAACCAATCTTAAAAGCATCATATCGAATGTCACTAATGGAGTTAGTTGAGTTAAAGAAGCAGATAGAGGAGTTACTTGAAAAGGAATTTATTAGACCTAGTGTGTCACCTTGGGGGTCACCTGTGCTATTTGTTAGGAAGAAGGACGATAGCTTATGACTCTGTATTAATTATAAACAGTTGAATAAGGTGACAGTGAAGAACAAATATCCTTTGCCTAAGATTGATGATTTGTTAAATCAATTGGTGGGAGTTTCTGTGTTCTCAAAAATTGACTTGAGGTCAGGATACCATCAATTGAGAGTGCGCTTTGAGGATGTGCCTAAGACAGCTTTCCATACCAGCTATGGGTATTATGAGTTCCTAGTTATGCCATTTGGGTTAACAAATGTGCCTGCAATTTTTATGGACTACATGAACAGCATATTTAGGCCTTACCTGGATCAGTTTGTAGTGGTATTCATTGATGACATTCTAATATATTCTAAAAATGAGGAACAGCATGCGAAGCATTTGAGGATTGTGCTACAAATTTTGAAGGACAACAAGCTCTATGCCAAGCTTAGCAAGTATGAGTTCTGGCCACGAGAGGTCTGATTTTTAGGACATGTTGTGTCCGCGGAAGGGATTGCAGTGGATCCACATAAAGTGGATGCGATGTTGAAATGGGAAAGACCTAGTTTTGTGACTAAAATACAAAGTTTTCTAGGATTAGTTGGATATTATTGTAGATTTATCCAAGGTTTCTCTCAGATAGCTTCATCATTGACTAGGTTGACCTGAAAAGATCAGCCGTTCATTTGGGATGATAAGTGCGAGATCGCATTTCAAAAGTTAAAGGAGAAACTGACTACAGCACCAGTGTTGATTATTCCTAATCTGCGATTGCCATATGAAGTGTATATATATGCATCTCTAAAGGGTTTGGGATGTGTGTTGATGCAAGATGAACGGGTAGTGGCTTATGCCTCTAGATAGCTCAGGCCACATGAAGAAAATTACCCTACTCATGGCTTAGAGCTTGCTGCAGTTGTATTTGCACTAAAGATTTGCAGCATTATTTGTATGGAGCAGTGTTCATTATTTTCAGTGACCATAAGAGCCTAAAATATTTAGTGGATCAGAAGGAACTTAATATGAGGCAGAGAAGGTGGATGGAGTTCTTAAAGGACTACAGTTTCAAAATTAAATACCATCCGGGGAAAGCAAACGTGGTTGCAGATAACTTAAGTCGAAAGTCATTACATGTCGCTTATCTAATGGTGCAAGAGCACAAATTGCTGGAATCCTACTTAGATATTCAGCATGACTCACCGGGTAGCCTACATTCCACAGAGATTACCAATGAGTTTTGGAGAGAGTTAAGGACAGCACAGCTTGAGGATGAGTATCTATTGAAAATTCAAGAAGATGTAGAGGAAAGGCGAACCATAGACTTTAGGTTCAGTGATGATGGTTATGTTGTATATCGAGATCGGGTTTGTGTACCAGATGAGGGTGATTTGAGAAAGAAAATTCTAAATGAGGCACATAAGAGTAGATATACAATTCACCCTGGAGCAACTAAGATGTATCAGGATATGAAGCGGTATTGGTGGTGGCCTAGAATGAAAAGAGATGTCACAGATTTTGTGTCTCGGTGTTTAATTTGTCAAAAGGTTAAAATTAATCATCAGAGACCAAGAACTTTACAACAACTAGAGATACTGAAGTGAAAGTGGGATAGTATATCTATGGATTTCATTTCGGGATTACCAAGAACCTAATCCAGTCATGATTCTATCTAGGTGATTATTGATAGGTTGACAAAGTTAGCCCATTTCTTAGCAGTGCGAATAAGTGATTCATTAGAAAAGTTGGCAGAGATCTACATTCAAGAAGTTGTGAGATTGCATGGGGTGCCAAAGGATATTGTCTCTAATCGTGACTCGAGGTTCACCTCGAACTTTTAAAAAGTGTTGCAGAGAGCAGTGGGTACTGAATTAAGATTCAGTATAGCATATCATCCACAGGCTGATGGACAAATATAAAGGACTATACATACATGTTGAGAGCTTGTACCTTGGAACTAAGAGGCAACTGGGATAGCCATCTTCCTTTGGCTGAGTTTGCCTACAATAATAGTTTCCACTCCATTATAGGATGGCTCCCTATGAGGTACTATATGGAAGAAAATGTTGATCTCCTCTCTGTTGGGTTGAATTGAGTAAGAGAAGCATTATGGGTCCTAATATTGTGGATTAGACGATGCAAAAGATTTAAATGATAAGGTAGAAACTTCTAATGGCTCAGAGTAGGCAGAAGAGTTATGCGGATAAACGGTGAAGGCCGTTAGAGTTTGTGGTTGGTGACTATGTTTTTCTAAGAGTTTCACCTGTGACGGGAATCGGGAGGTCAATTAGACTAAAGAAATTATCTCCTCGATTCATGGGTCCATTTAAGATCCTTAAGAAAGTTGGGCTAATTTCCTACCAGATTGCATTACCACCACAATTATTTAGGATTCATGATGTTTTTCATGTTTCTCAACTAAAGAAGTATCAACCTGATCCATCTCATGTGATTGAACCCGAAGAGGTAGAGCTGCAAGAGAATATGACTTATCGAGCAAAGCCAGAATGAATAGTAGATGTTAAAGATAAGCAATTGCGGAACAAGACTATTTGACTTGTTAAGGTAGTGTGGAAAGGAATGACTCCTAGTGATGCTACTTGGGAGACAGAGGATAAAATGAAGCAGCAATATCCTTATCTATTTCCCTAGGTATGTGTTGTGATTGTTCTTGAATTTTAGGGGCAAAATTCCTTTAAAGGAGGGGAGAACTGTAACATCCTAAAACTTCAAATCTGGAAAAGTTGATTAATTAAGGGATAAATTAGTTAAAAATATGATTAATTTATTTAATTATGTTTTTAGGTGGCTAATTAGATTTTTGGGTCATATTTGGCACTAAATTGAGATAGGATGAAATTTGGATCAAGTCGGGAGGCATTGGGGGGAGTAAAATCAACTTGTTGCTCGCTATGTCGTGAGCCATGGCTTGTGTGGCGTGCACTGCGGTGCACGGCACAGCAGGTAACTTAAATTTTTGAGAATTATAAAAAATGGATAGTTTTTGGGGTGGAAAACCTAGAGCACGAAGGGACTAACTTTGGGCATTGTTAGGGCATTAATTTGGAAGGATTTTGAAGATGATTTGAGTCTCCAAACTCTTGGGTAAGTTTCCTACCCTTCTCCTCTACCTTTTCATCTCATTTTTCATGGGATTTGGAAGAGTGAGAATTTGGTCTGATTAGATTAAGCCATGAGTCAATGTTTTGAAGGTTTCTATTGACTTTAAAGGTTTAATTTAGGTTTATTGATCTTGGATATGTGGTAATAGGAAGCTACTTTCTTGTTTGGTGAATTTTGGATCAAGCCCCAACTTTATCATAAGGTGTTGAAGTGTGATAAGTTGAGATATTAAGTTTTATGTTGTGATAGAGTTAGAAAGTGACTTAAAGGGATGATGTGAACAAATTCTAATCTTGACAAGTCTATTTATTAAGAATATGAGTAAGATGTGGGAGAATTGGGAGGTTAATATTAGCTAATGGTGCTTGTGTTAATAAAAAATTAACATATAGTACTTGTTGATATAGATTGTGGTGTGAGAAGACTTACCTTGACACAAGAAGAAATTTAGTACCACGGGTAACCCTTTTAGTAACAAAAGGGTTGAGGTAACTAGATAATTTTCATTGTTTATTACCTTGTATGAGTTATTCTCAAGTGCTTTTCTATAATTTGTTGAGTATATATGCAAAAATTTTTTAAAGTTTAACTAGTTTAGAAAATGAGTGCAGTATTAATTTGTGAAATTCTATATTTTTGAAGTAAATGGTAAGATTTGTTATATTGGTTTGGAAAGTTATTTATGCATGGTCAAGTGGAGACATGTAGTGAAATGTGGCATATTAGAGGATGGGAGGTCACCCTAGTGGAGATAGTGAAGATTAAGTCCATATGGCATTGCTGGTACCTCGGGATGCCAGGTGCAGTACTCACTCTCCTTAGTGCTCGAAAATGGGTGCAGTGTTGGAGACTTACTCTCCTTAGTATCCAAAAGGGTGCGAAGTTGGAGATTATGCTCCTTAGCATCCATAGGATGCGGTGTTAAAGTAACGACACCCCAATTACTTGTAATAGGGGGAAACAGTTCGGAAGTGGTTTAGGACACCTTGGCCGGGTAGTCCTACCATGGATGGTGAGCTTGGGGACCATACATGTGGTTTGGTTCTGTGAAATAGTCTACTGGTTCGGTCAGGAGTATTGGAGGACCGAATGGTTAGGGATCATGCATGCAATTTGCGGTGATCTTATATGATGTGATTATGTCACTTATTTTAATGCTTGTTTATAACTTGGTTTGTTAAATAATAATGTAGATTATCTTAGTTACTGAGATTTTTATCTCACCCTGTGGTTACCATTTTACAGGTTCTACAAGTGAGACTGAGCCAGGGAGGGAATCGGGTAAGGGCTATCATACTTGCTATATTCTAAATGTAAAGCCTGATTTCAGTTTGAGTCATGTACATAAACTCGTTATATGATATTATATGTTGCTAACTAGGAATGCATATCATTTTGATTGGTTGCACTTGTTTCATATAATGTTGTTGTGTATTTTAGCCTAATATGGTATATGATGTGAATATGTGAGAATTTTTGTGGTGATGGGCTAAAATACCAATATAAGTGTAAGGAATGTTTTATCTATATGGTAACAATGTATTTGTAGTGTATTATGTGGCAATAGAGGTCAAATAGCATATATGATGTTGATTTGGTATTTTGGCCATATTGGGCAAAATGGCCATTGAGTGGCCAAATTTTGTGTTTGGTATGTTTTTGTGTGGTTGATTGGTCACTCAAGTGTATTTTGGTTTATTAGACTTAGTTTAAGCTTCACAATGGATTAATGGTATTAGTTATGAGTTTTGAGTACTTGGATGGTTGAAAATTTCTTTAAAAACTGACTTTTGCATCTGAGTGTCTAAAATTCTCATATGGTGGCGGATCATAACAAAATTGTACCATTAGTTAGCTTATTGAATAAGCTTCGCATGGGTACTTGAATCACTCCAATCGGATATTGGATGTGAAAATAGTGTGTGTTCAAAGTTCATCCAGAAAAGCGGCACATTTCGCGCAAGCCGCGGCCCACGGTACAGTGAGAAAATTTGGCATTCTGTGCCACATACCGTGGCGCACGGACCACGAGCCACGGCGCATGGACCAAAACACTCAAAAATGACATTTTTGGCCCTGTTTTGAAGCGATTTGCTTTCCAAAACTTTTCCATGCTTCCAATACCTTTATAAATCATTAAGTTCAAGCTCAAACTATCAATTTAAAGGGTTTTTATAGGATCCTAAATATTCCTTAATTATTTTTAAAATATTATTAGTTTTAACCCTTATATGGATAATGTGAGCTTAGGAGCAATCCTTGCTCCTAATTATGATTGTTTGTTGTGATTGTGTGGTGAATTTTAGTAATGTCAAGGTGGACATTACACTAAACACTTGGAGCTAGAGGCTGAACATTTGGAGGCTTACAAGTCATTTGGACAGGCTTACCTTATCAAGGAAGGTGGTCCTTCAAATTTTTTAGGCCCAAGAGAGGCAAGAAGCAACATAAGAAGGGTTATAAGAGTGGCCCTAAAGTAAAGAAGGACAAACAACTCTTCAAGAAAAAGGGCAAGAAGAGTTGCAAAAAGAGAATTAATCTTAAAAAGTTCAAATGTTTCGCCTGTTAAAAGATGGGCCATTTTGCAAAGGACTATCCTGAATAAAGTGGACATGATCAGGTACTTGTGAATTATGTGAATTCACATTTTTCTTATATTTCCAGTAATGTTTTTCTAACGGAAACTATTTCCTCTTCTTGGATTGTAGACTTAGGCTCCACAGACCACGTAAGAAAGGATCGTGGATCCTTTGTAGAGTACCGTCGGTTACTGAATCAAAGCAAGTGGCTTTACATTGGCAACAACGCGAGGATCGAGATAAAAGGCATAGGAACTTGTAAGTTTATCTTGCGAGGTGGAAAAACCTTAATTCTCCATGATGTTTTACATGCATCGGACATCTGAAAAAACTTAATTTCAATTGCTTGCCAAAAGAATTTGGGTTTGTAATTAATTAATTTTCATGACAAGATTGTTGACATTATGTACAATTCAACTTTTTATAGTTGTGCTTTTCTTTCAAAAAGGTTCTTTATAATGGATAATGTTGACCAAGTTCATTTTCATAATTTCTTTACCACCTCTTCCAATAATGTAGATATGAATATTTGGCATGCTAGACTAGGGCATATTAATCAAAATAGAATGTTTAAGCTAGCAAAAGAAGGAATGCTAGGTCCAATTACAAACATAGAAATGTCCTTATGTGAAAATTGTCTAGCTGGTAAAGAAACAAGAAAACCTTTTAGTAAAGGTGTTAGGGCTGAAAATCCATTACAATTAATCCATAATAATATGTGTGGTCCTATGAGTATAAGGGCAAAACACGGAGCCTGGTATTTTATTACCTTTATCGATGATTTTTCACGTTTTGGTCATGTCTATTTGATATCACAAAAATCTAAAGCTCTTGAGTGCTTTAAACGATACATTAATGAGGTTGAAAATTAAATGGACAATAAAATTAAAGCATTATGAACTGACCGAGGATGTGAATACTTGTCTGATCAATTTAAAGAACTTTGTGAAGAAAAAGGAATAATTAGAGAACTAATTATTCCTGGCACTCCGTAATAGAATAGAGTTACTGAAAGAAGAAATAGGGCTCTTCTAGACATGGCTAATAGGTCAATGATGGCATAAGCAAATCTTCCAATCTTGTATTGGGGGGACGCTTTACTGACTGTAGCCTTCATACTTAATTGTGTGTTCTCAAAATTAGTTACTTCTACACCCTATGAGTTATGGACAAAACGCAAACTAGATTTAAAAATATCTTAAAACCATGGGGGTCAGTTGCATATATCCATGATGATTCCTATAAATATAGAAAAAATTAGGTCCAAGAGGAAAGAAATGTATCTTTATAAGATACTCTGAGCAATCAAAGGGTTATGTTTTTATTGGTGAAAATGATAATGGAACTGTAACTGAATTTGAATCTAGGAATATCACATTTTTAGAAAATGAGTTTCCTAGCAGAGGAGAAATTGATCAAACTATATCTCTTTACAAGACACGAGAGGAGCATAATATAGAACACATAGAAAGGCCTGAATCATCGCAAAATGCTGATTTAAGTGGGAGCTCTAAAAGGTCTTCTAGAAGACCCAAAAAGAATTAAAATCCATAAGAGACCTCACTTCAAAAAAGTAATAGAGAAAGTGTGCCAAAAAGACACTTTCAAATTATGGGTGAAGCATTGGTGGTAACTCCTCTAGATGATGATGAGCCACGTTCTATAAATGAAGTTTTATTAAGACCTGCTAAGGATAAGTGAAAGAAAGCAATGGATGAAGAAATGGATTCCATAAGGACTAACAAAGTTTGGAAATTAGTTGATTTATCACATGGCTAAAAGGCTATTGGGAACAAGTGGGTTCTCAAAATTAAAAGAAAAGTGGATGGATTAATTGATAAATACAAGGCTCTCTTAGTAGCAAAAGGGTAGACATAACAAAAGGGAATAGATTATGAGGATACATTTTCTCCTGTTGTACGCTTCAATTCTATCAGACTGATTCTGGCAATAGTAAATAGTCTGGACTTAGAGTTGCAACAGATAGATGTAAAGACTGCTTTTCTAAACTGTGATCTAGATGAAGAAATTTATATGCAACAACCATTAGGTTTTATTGAAAAAGGAAAAGAAAATAAAATATGTAAATTAAATATATCAATTTATGGACTAAAACAATTATCCAGACAGTGGTATTTGAGGTTTCATAGAGCAATAACCTCATATGACTTCCAAATGATTGAGGAAGACCACTGTGTTTACATCAAGAGGTTCAACAGGAACTTTATAATATTATCTTTTTATGTAAATGATATTTTACCAGCCAAAAATAGTCTGGATTCGATAATCGCTATTAAGGAATGGCTTTCGTTGAATTTTGAAATCAAAGACATGGGTAAAGCAGAATACATTCTTGGAGTTAAAATCTAAAGAAATCGCTCTAAGAAGCTTCTTTATCTATCACAAGAGAATTATATAAGGAAAATACTTGAGCATTTTAATATGAAAGATTGTAAACCCATGAATACCCCAGTAGCTTCAGGTATGAAGTTTAGTCCTGATATGGGTCCTAAAATTGAGATAGCTAAAAGGAAAATGGAAAGAGTTCCATATGCCAGTGCAGTCAGAAGTTTGATGTATGCAATGATGTATTATGCTATAGGACTTGTGAGTCGCTACCAATCCAACCTCGGAGAAGGACATTAGAAGGCTGTAAAGAGGATCTTAAGATACTTAAAGGGTACTGTTAACTATGCACTGTGTTATCAAGGGAGTGATCTACGCCTGACAGGATACTCCGACGTGGATTTAGGCGAAGATAAAGATGAACAATGATCAACTTCAGGCTATACTTTCTTGCTAAACAATAGGGCCATTTGTTAGAGTAGCAAGAAGTAGATATGAATTGCCCTACATTCTATAGAAGCTGAGTTTATAGCATGTACTGCAGCAGTGCAAGAGGCTATATGGCTTAAGTGATTTATAGAACATCTTGGGTTTGGAAATGAAAGTATAAATTCAGTGTTAATTCATTGTGGCAACACTGCAGCCATAGCCTATACCAAAGATCCTAAATATCATAGCAAAACAAAAATATAGACATTAAATACAATTTTGTAAGGGATTATATAGCGTAAAAGGTTATCACTATTCAATACATTTCCACAAAATGTATAATAGTAGATCCCCTAACAAAACCCATAGCTAAGGAGATATTTGAGAAACATGTAGGGGCTCTTAGCATGGCTAGATTGACTTGATGTAATATATTAGTTATATTAATGAGAATTTTCATTACTTCCATGTGTACAATTAAGAATATATAATGTTTAGTATGTCGTACAAGTTGATAAGGTTGACTCTCTTACACGAGCAACTATCTTTGACATTGAAATCAAAGATGAGACATTAGTGTTCACCAGTAAGGCAACAAAAAATGTTGATATGGTAGAAAAGAAACACAAATCATATGTCACCTCAATCAAAGAGCAAGTCGAGATGAGATCCATAAGCATACTTGGATTGAGTCATGGATCCCCATATCCATGATACCTATAGCCAAACAACAAATTCTTCTAAATTGACATCATGTGAGATCAATAGAAAAGAAGAATTTGGGTCTAGGTACAATGAATATCTAAACTTAAGTTTGTATGGTGCTAATAATAAATGAAAATGATGTACGCTCTTACAAACAAGAGTAACACCATAACATGTGTTTCATACCACATGTGCTTAAGAATTGCAATGGGAAGCAAGTGAATAAATCCCTACTTCATTGCTATGTGAGTCCTAGAAAGGAAAAATCCTTTCATTGATGTCCTTTGACTTTGATATTATCATGGAGATGTGTTATAGTGTCTGCTACTTTAACATACACCCTATGGTCATGATTGATGCGACCTAAAGATTCCATGTTAGGAAAGCGACTATTTCCTATCAAAGTGGTATATAGGCGAAAGGAAGATTATCTTAAATATACACATCTATGCTCGTATTCAAGACATGTCCCTTATGAAATAATTTGTGAATTCATAAGTGTGGATACTACGCATATAAGAGAGACTATCTGAGTATTGGACTCACTTAAGAGGGATCAGATTAGTCATAATGAGAAAAAGTATATATTGGTAAATCTAGGACATTAAGGCACGAATTTAATCAAGAATAAATTCAACTTTAAGGTTATTTGTGCTGGTCCTTAATAGGATTTCCTAGTACAAACAATTGAAATGAAGACGTCAAGCCCATGCGATCACGACAATGCACTTATTATGAAGAGAGGAAAGAGAAAGAGATAGGATTGACATTATCTTCTCTATAAGTATGAGTGGGAGATGTTGGGTTATCCACCCTTGGTGGATCAGGCTCATATAAAAGCCCAAATTAGGAAATGGGCTCTTGTGACAATTATGAAAAAAGTTTGGGTTCAATATGCAATTTACTCAGGGCCTTAAAACGTAATATTCTCTAACCTTTAAATTTGAATCATGAGCGGTTAGAGAGAAACTAACTACCGCACGTTCCCATAAGAGGTGGTTATGGTTGTAGTTTTAGTCAGTTCATTTTTGTTCTCTGCATGAAGGAAGAAACTGAATGCTCTCATTTTTCCAGTCGACTCATTTTCTCCTTACAACTCATTCTCTCAGAGAATGCATTTACTATGTATCTGAACGAAGTTCAATTGGTGTAACTTTGTTACCACATATGTACGTGCAAATTAACGACTCAAGGTATGTTTTTCCTCCTCAAATTCTTTCAATAAGAAATATTGGGCCCTTTCTTGTAATTTTCTCTAAAGTTTTAGATCAGCTTTTTAAAGAGAAACACACACAAAAATGAGAAAGGAAAGAAGGAAAAGAAATGCACGAGAGAGAGAGAGAGGGGAAGAAGAGAGGAGGAAGAGAGGGAGCTAGAGAGGGGATTGGCTTTGCAGTTGTTGTGAGCTCGACTACACGATAAGTAAACTTCCTACTTCAATTATCTTCCTTCCCTCTTGGTTTTCTTGAGTTTTTATGAGAGGTAAATTTTGATTTTGATCCCAAAGGCTTTGTTCTTGTAAGCTTTGATTTTCTTGGGTCCTATAGAGGTTGTTTTGAGTTTCTTTATGGTACTCTAATATTTTGAGTAGGCAATTAGATGAAAAGAGGTATTTTGAGCATAAATTCAAACCCTAAGAGATTGGATTTCATTCCTAAATGGTTTAAGCCTATTGATTTAGTTATAATTATGCTATTTGATTCCAATAAGATTTAAATTAAGCTTTGGTTTTCATTATAGGGGTTAATAGTGAAAGTTACCACATTAAGTAAAGGTTTTTAATTGATTAAAAATTGTCTGGTTTGGAAATTAGCCTAGTGGTGGCTAATAAATGGTTTTGGTGTTAAATGATGCTATATAACTAGTTGGTTTAATACATGGACCATTAGGATGGATTATGGCTCACTAACCCAAGTTGTGCGGTATGAGTTATAGTCTTCTTTTATGCTATTTGTCATGAAAAGTGATGTGGATTACTTATATGTTGTAGGGAATTGTTGGTGAAACTTATTGAAAAGTTAAGGAATAAGCCAAGTCTTATTTCTTACAAGGGAAACCTTTTTAGTACAAAAGGGTTGAGGTAACGGGAATTTATATTTCTTATTGCTTTATTTAGCTATTTTTGAGTAGATAATATTATCTAGCATGCATTACATGTTTTAAACAATTGAATGCAAATAAAATGTGTTTTAGAAGGATTTATGGGGTATTGCTTTAATAATAATGCATCTATGTTTACTATCTATTTAATAATGATATTACTTATGGAAATAAGATTATTAGCATGTATGATGATCATAAAAAATGAGGAGTTTTACTTAAGGAAGTGAAATTAGGTTTGGTACCTCAGATAGGCTAAGGAACTACTTAAGGGATGAATTATGAGTATTCTACCTTGAGTATTGAAGTGGTCAATACTCGGGAAAGGTAGAAAAAGGGTAGGAGGCATGATCTCAGTGGGAGTTTACCAATGGGGAGATGTGATCTTGTGATATTCTATGGGTCACTGTCAGTACTCAGTGTTGCCTTTCATATTGTGGGCTCAATATACTAAAATTGTTAGTAGATTCAGTGTTCGACACCTCTCAGTGGGAGAGGGAATCTGGCATATGAAGTGTGAGGTTGAGTGCCTAGGCTAAGGTAGCCCTCACATAGAGAGTAAGTCGGGCTGGCTTTAGGAGGGAGTTAGTTTTGACTGCTTAAGATTCACGTCGAAGGGGCACAGGTGGTTTGGTGGATTAGATCATGCCTTAGTTTATATATTGTGCCTATAGAGGTACAGTGGGTACAAGGTTTACCTATAAGTTAAAGAGTGCTAGGGGGCATTCTGTTGGTCAGGAAAGGCTATATCAACCTATCTCATGCATTCAAGCATTTTAATTGGTTAATTATATGTTATTTTGAATCTATTATTTATTTACTTGACTACAGCTTTCCTTATAATAAGGAATATTGATTTCTCTATTACTGAAACTATAGTTGTCTCACCCCTTTCTTTACAATATTTACAGGTCTAGGCGAAGGATCTATTGGTAGACGGGCCAAAGAGCTAAGCTAGCAGTTTACTTGTGATTTATAAAGAACTACAATCCCTTTCTTTTAAGCAAGTACATTGTGATGTATTTAGGATTAATGTGCAAGTAAATGTGATTATATATATATATATATATATGCGTGTGAATATGTATGGATTGTATGCCTTTATATGAAATTTTATCTACTTGTAGACTTGTAATTAGGAAACTTGGTTATGGTATGTGGTTTTGATGGATTCATTTAGGACCAAGTTTCCACTACAAGCGAATGTTTATTTTGATATATATGAATATATGTTATTTTATAAGCAAATACAAAGTGGTTGCATTGCGAATAGTGTGCTATAGACAAACATACACCTTGGATAGAGAGAGTGGGTGTGTGGACCCCATAGAGATCTCTGAGCTAAGTGAAAATATTTAGCATGTGTATTCATATGTGTATATGCTATTTGGATTGATTTTTAACCACTCTTATATGATTTGTGCATTTTTGGGGTTTAGGGTCCATCTTGGGAAATAGCACCTGAGTGGTTAAATTTTGATGTATGAGGGTTTTCCATCATTTGAATATTCTATTAGGTACTCTTAGTCCTATTTAATGTGTCCAAAGTATTTCCACAAGTTTGTGACCCTTAGGATGAGATTTGGACAAATTTGAAAGTAGTTTTTACAAAAAAGCTGCACTTTTGCATCCAAGTGTCCAAATTTCAATCCAACCATTAGATTTTTTTCCTAAAATTTGGGTCACAAGTAAAACTTTTTATAATCTACGTGCGGGATTTGGAATCACCTCGATCAAACATCGAAGGAGGAAACAACATGCTCCAAAAGTTTGTTCAGAGATACTGTCATGACAGCTATGACAGCAACAATTGCTGAAGTTTGAATGCACACAAATTTTGATTTGACCGTAGGATATTTTTGAAATTTGGTACTTATAGTACTCTTTGAGTGTGATGTGTAGGCTCTAGAATCACTATGATTGGGTGTCAGATGACGAAATGGTGTACTTTGAAAGTTGGTTTGAATGTGCTGTCATGACAGCAAAAATGCCAAACTTTTAACATGCCCAAAGTTTAATTTGTCCATTGGATCTTTGTGAAATTTGGAACACTATTATTACTCATTAAAAGTGACATATGAGCTTTGAAATCACTTCAATCAAAGGCCAGATGATGAATTGACACCTCTCGAAAGTTTGCCCAGGAGGGCTGTCATGGCAGCAAAATTAATATTGACATGAAATCAATTAATTGCCCCTGTTTGACTTATTTGCTTCTGTGCGCTACATATTAATCCTTTATACTTTTCTAAGAGGTTTATATGTGTGCTTTGCTATTATGTAAATTGTTTAGTGATTTAAAGAGTTTGTTTCCTAAGTTGGTTTTAGGATCAACTCCTTAACCATACTTAGTTTATTAGTTGTGGTGTGTTTTTGGTAACACTCGGGGCAAGTGTTACACTGATCACTTTCCAGTCTTATAAACATGTAACCACGGGGGTGAGATAAAAATCTTAGTAACAGAATAACTCACTCCTATTGATTATCATATGCAATAATATGAAAGTAAACATAGTATATCATTAAAACCTCATAAAATAGTATTTATATCACATATCTCATTTCATTCTTGACTTTTCATCAAATTACTAATGATCTTATGTTATCTCAAAATATTTCATTATATCCCATCACAAACTAGCATGATCTCTACTGACCAAACCTCTAAATCACCTTGACACGAAACCATAGGCTCATCTTAGACTAATGTACACTCTCTTTAGTCTTGAGCTCACTTATAGTAGTAGAATTACCTGGCCAAAGATGTTTTAACGCATAATGTAGACTATGGTTTCCCCCAATATACACAACAGGGCATCATTGAATCCAACACCGCATCGCAAAGATACTAAGGAGTCTCTCAGCTCCAATACCGTACCTCAATAGGTACTAAGAAAATCTTCTCCAACACCGCACCTTTCAAGGCACTAAGGTGAATTGTTTCCAGCACTGCACCCTAATAGGATACTAAAGAAACCATGCCATATGATCTTTATCATCTCCTTCACTCAGGTGAACTCTCACCCCTATGATCATGCTTTCCTGACCCATTTAAGGTTCCCATTTACTGTATCACATTTTCTTGCACATTATATAAAAATAATATGTTTCATTACAAAATGCACATTTCAATGCTCATTTCAATTAAAAGTCAACAATTACTCAATACTATAAAACATGCTTAATTCAAAACCATTTCATATACTATATAGCATACTAACATATAGTTACAATAAATAGTCAAACAAAGGAAGTTATTCGGTTACCTCAACCCTTCTGTCACTAGAAAGGTTACCCATGGATTTCAACTATCACACAAGCTTATCTCAAGCTTCTTTCCTCTACTCACGTGCCTAATATGCCAATCTGAATACATTTGGCACATTTTAGTCATTTGATCTATTTTGACCAAAAACTCATCTTAACTATTTAGGGCTATATTCATCCGTAAACTCTTTTTCATTTATTCATTCTAAGTATATGACTACTCAATTACTACTTTACATAACCTCAACTAGTCTTATTTCACTCAAAATAGATTTTTTCCCTAACTTTCTCTCTCTAAAGGTTAAAATTAAGCTTGCAGGTTCAAAGCTCTACTGTTTAGCTCTAAACTAATCGCAATGCTGTAATTTAACTTTCAAGAACATTTTTATTACTATTGGGCAAGAATTAAACCCCTCGATTTTCACTGATTCAATTTTCTATAACTCATTTTCAAAGAAATTTGTGTAGAATGGAAAGTAAGAGTTATACATAGCTTACCTAGTAAGTTACCGGTCTGAATTACCTTCTACCGCTCTAAAATAACTGGTCTTAGCTTCTCAGCCCTTCTCCTCTCTTTATCTTGTGTGTTTCTTAATTTTTTTCCTTTGAAATTTTTAAAATTTCACGACTTATGAAGGCAAATTCTGGTCCATGCACCACGGTTTATACTGCATGAATCATAATGTGTGGCACAGTGGGATTTATTCTCACCTCGCGCACTTGCTTCGACTTGAAACGTACTCTTATCACCCATATCTATTCATACAACACAAAAATAAGTCAAAATACCAATTAATCACCCAAATTTCTAATCCCATGCTAATTTCTACTTCACCCTCGATTAACCTCTAAACTTATGATTAAGAAATTCAGGATGTTACATTTTACGAGACTATAAAGAAGCACGGGAGGTCTGGCTTAAATTAGTCAAACCTTCCAAACTAAATACTTTTTTTGCTCTTTCTGTGTAGGATTAGATAGCTTGGAATGCAAGGAATGAGGCAAGGATCCTTAACACAAGAAGAATTTCTTGGCAAAGGTTATTTGCAAATGTCTATTGGAACATATGGAAAGCAAGATGCAATATGTTTTTTTGGAGAGGACAACCATGACAAAGATATTGCTTTTTCTAGCAACTAATAGATAATCAATGAAATGAGGCTTCAATCAAGAGTGAACATTATAAATAAGGGCAATCTTAGATCTGATACTAACTGGAGTCCTCCAAAAACAAGGTGTGTTAGACTTGATATCAATAGTTTAGTAAGTTCTAATGAGGTAGCTGCTTGTAGTGGAGTCATTCGTGATAAAAAATGAAATTGGATTTTGGGATTTTCAAAGTACCTTGGCTATCACCCTAATGCTACGGTTGAACTTTTAGGCATTCTAGAAGGTATTCAGATTTGTTGGGATGCAAAACTCATAAAAATTAATACTCATACTAATTCCTTAGAGGCCCTTTCACTGATTTAGCAAAACTTCTCTAATAGTCATCCTCTGGTGAATAATATTAAGAAAATTAGGAAGTTTGAAATGAAAGATTGGATTATCACTTTTGACCATATCTGTCACACCTTGAAAGCATGGAAGTGACTAGCAAAAGATATGCACCTACTTGCATATCCCTTAAGCCTAATTTAAGAAATTTTTCATTTAAAAGTACTTTTTGTTTAAATAATTCCTTAATATTTTTGTGAAAATTCTAACAGAATCTCTCCTATAATTAGGATCTCTAAAAATTCTACAATACAAATTTTCAAACAATATTATTACAACCAGAAGCTTAGCTCCTTCCAATCAGCAGACAAAGTATTTAACAAAGTAAGTACCCTAACCATGACCTATGTGAAGCACCTATAATATTATTTTTAAAAGTCAATATATAGATTAAAATTTTACATCAAAATAAAGATTAATTAAAATGGCATCCCAACTTCAATCTAGTAGCAAAATTCCTTGCATGATTTGATGGAGGTACATGTTATCTAAAACCAACAATATTTTTTTAGTGAATAATGTCCCAACCATAAAATTTTACAAGATAAAAAAATGACTAATTGACAACAGTTATGGAAATTAAAGATAAAGCGATTCAAATAATAAAATTTGTTAGTTTAGAATAATAAAAAAGATCTATACAATTTCAGTAACAAGAACATTTAAATCTACAGTGTCAAAGTAGCTTTAACATTTGATCTTGACAAGTCAAAATGATTAAATAATAAATAAGAATAATAATATTTGTCAATTGAAAACCATTAAATCAGAAATCAACAATTAATTTAAAAATTCATATTTCTAGGGCATTTTTAGAACAATTCATAAACATGGATACATAGTCCATGAGGGTAACTAACCAAATGCATCTTATGTCATGAAGACAAACGTGGATACACAATCCATGGAGGCAAGTAACTAAACGCAGCTGAGCTATAAAACAAATGTGGATACACAGTCCATGGGGGTAATATTAACCAAACGGGGCTTGAAGCCATGAGAGCAAATGTAGGTACAAGCCCATGAATAAAAAATGTGAAAACAAGGCTCGCGAAAATCAAGCTAGCTAGTCATTCACCATAGTGCGCTAAGGGCTAATGGAATTGCCATAGCAATCAATGTTCTGTATAAAATCTCCTTCAAATCCATTTTTAAATATGTGAGAAAATCAGTACTATAAAATATAATTTCTATTCTTAGAATCAAACTCGCATGAATGGTTTTCAGGTATCAAAACTTGTCAGAATAAAATTTTATATCTAATACTCATGCTTGCATTTATTGAATAATCAAAAAATTTCCAACGCTAGTGAAAAAATGATTTTTATTAATCTTGAAAGTATATCTCATAAGGGGTAAAACATTTATATGCCACGACATAGATGTTCTTCGCCACCATCTTATAACTTAAAAATGAAATTTAATTAACAAAGTATCCACTAATCAACATAATGATTATTAAAATAATCTGTATAAAAATATAAAATTTCATAAAAAAGAGAAAAAATATCAATTAATAAATTAGTTGGGATGCTATTCACATACCTGCAATATTTCTAGGTGTAAAATTTACCTTTTAAATCTTCAACCCTTCCTTACTATTTCAATCAAAATTTTCTTTCTCCAAATACCCTTAATCATCTACAACACGGCAAGGAAGGAGAAAGCGGTCATGAGCTATACAGGGGGGGAGAGAGAGTTTGATACAACCACTTCAAAGCATTGTTAGAGATGAGAAATTCTAGTTCTGTTATCGTCACCAACAGTGAGCGAGCAAAAATGAAGAAGAAATAAGAGTGAGGCCAAAACACTCATATGATTACACAGATGATGGGGAAGGGAGAATGACACGGAACAAGGGAGAGGAAGATGAAGCAAATTAGTGCAATCAACAGTGAGGATTCTAACATTCTTAAGTATTAAGATAGGCTGACACTTAAGAGGAGTTGAATTGGATGACACTTAAAACCTTTGAAAACTTAAAAAAGAGTGAAGAAATAAAGAGTGAAGGAAAAAAATGACATACTCAAGATTTATACTAGTTCAGCTACAAACTTGACTTACATCTAGTCCTTAAGATCACACTTGAGATTTGCACATAAAAACACGAGCTTTAATGGGTGCTTGCCATCACAACACAACTCTCAAGACTAACTTTGTCTTTATTCACTTAACACACCTTGCTACAATCCAACAAGTTGTTACAATACTTGAAAATTTCTTTTCAAGATTATTAAGAAGATAATAAAAGCTTTTTACAGAAAACTCTTAAAAAATAGATGAGAATACAAATAAAAGCTTATAAACGTTAGAGATCTTTTCACAATTCTTTTCAAGAATAATGAATGAATGCAATGAGTAAAATCATGATTTGAAAGCTCTTTTAAATGCACAAATGATAATTTGTTCGCTCAAGGATCATTAGTTTTTTCCTAGTTCAAAATGAATCACTTATATAGTTTTTGGAAGTTGATAGACCATTGGGATAGTGATTCTATTCATTGGTGTATTTTTTTTTAAGTAATTGGTATAATCATGTGTGATTTTGCATTGAGGAAGTTTCACAAAAATTAAATGTGACAAATCATACATGAATACCTTGTCCTCTCACATGTGGTTTTGCACTTCTGAATAACCATTCAGTTCTACGTGCCTAATCACGTGTAGTACGTCATTGCTCTCTCATGTGATTTAGTACTTAAGAATATTCATTCAGTTCTAGGTGCTAAAACTCACATGGAACTAGAATGATATCACGCGTGAAATTGCAAGCAATAATGCATAAATTTGTCTGATGCATATTCACACGTGGAATAAAGTATAACTCAAGCAAGATTTAGTATGATCAAGAGATATGGATTTATGAATCAATGATCATACATGTGAACCATTTTTGCTTGACTTGAGAAGATTTAAGACTCAACAAAGTAAACTGTGATTGTTCAATAAGTGACAAATCACACGTGGCTACCATCAGTCTCACGCGTGGTTTTGTACTTTGTTACAATACATTGAAGTACAAGTGTTAAAACTTGCATGGACAATAAAGATTTTCATGTGTGGTTTTACATGTAGAGACAACGCTTAAGGTAACAAACAACACAAGTACCTAATCATGTGTAAAGCACTTCTTCATACTCATTTAGCTGTCAGTGTGTTTAACATGTAAAAACTAATGAGTGACCTACATAATCACACAGGATTCTGCCTCTTTACTATGTAAACTTTTTCTATAAAAAACCATATGCAAGGACATTGTTTGCAAGCTTTAACATACTTAGATAAGTCTTAATGCATATAAAAGAGACATATGATGCATTCATTTTGTAATTAAGAATAGTGATTAATCTCTCTAAGTTTTCACATTAAATCTAAGAGAATTTCAATTACTTATCCTAAACTTTTTCATCTTCTCTTGATTCTTCATGCTTTTGAGGTTTTGTCTTCATCCATGATTTTTTAATCTGTACACATAATAAATACCTTTTCTCTTGGTTTTGTAATTATCAAACCACATGATCCAATATTAAGGTTGCTGATGACTAGATGAGTGATAGATATGAAGGAAGAGGATGAAGGAAACAAGCAAAGGAAACCCAAAGCTCTTTCTTCTCAGTGATTTTTGGAACTCACAAGAAAAATGAAGATGCAGAGGAAAGAACAAGGCATGCATTTTATTATCTGTCTCTTCTTCTTTTTTAACAGAAGGGTATTATAGTGATTTCACATTAGGCTGAAGCAAAAAAATGAAAATCTTACTATTGGCCTCCTCAAGATTCAAACTCAAGACCTATTTGTTAAATGGATACATAGTAGCCACTAGACTAACTCCTCTTCTTGCTAAATTTATTCTAAAAGTAGCCACTAGACTAACTCATCTTCTTGCTCTAAAATTAATAAAAATACACTTAAAACAAAATATTATATATTATATATTTTAATTTTTGTTCATAAACTTCTTGGGTTATTTCATTCTCCCCCTTTAGAAAATTCAGTCTTCCGAATTTAAACATATTTATCTCAATTCTCGAATGAGTATGGATACTTAAAATGCATATTGCTTTAAATTTCCCATGTAGTTTCTCCTACGAATAATTACATCACAATACTTTTATCAAAGCAATTTTCTTTGAACGTAGATTTTAGACTTGACTATCAAGAATGATGATAGGGACTTCTTCATAAGATAAGCCATGATCTAATTGAATCCTTTGACCTTCAATAATAACAGTGTCCTAAAGCTATTTTTGCACCATTATTCAATAAGAAGCATAAGATGAACATTAAGATAACTTATGGGGTAGTGCCAAATGATAGACCATAACACCAACTTTTTAAGATTTCAAAATTTGGCACATGAGGACCATTAGATTGCAATACTAGATGAGCAAGAGGCAAAATACATGAGTTTTTAGGGTGAAGGTACAAGATTTGCATGATTTTACACATATTGTATCATACTTTGAATCCATTCACTCTCTCTTTTAATTTCCCATTTAGCTTTATTTAATTCAATTTCTAGACCTTTTTTTATTTGAATTTTCATCCATTTTACCATGGTAAATAATAAAGTTACACTAGTTGATTTTTTTACCCATTTACTTAACACTAGAGTTAGGCCCTTCTACCCTAGACTTGAATCAAACTACTCTAATTTCATTTTTAGCATTCAATATTCCATATACTCATATGTTTTAGCCTCTACCCTTCTCCATTCTCTCTCCATTGTGCTTTATGCTCTTCATCTCCATCTCACCTTCTCTCTTCCATTTCTCATGATCCAACCATCAAAATTCTAATTTGAATCCACCATTCTTCTTCTTCTACCTCACTCTTCAAACCCTAAGTTTCATTTTCTTGGTTTGGCTTCAAAATCCTCAAGGTGTTCATGAGTATGGTTTAGCTATGGTGGAAGAATTGTGCTCAAATGGGTTTCAAGATGACTAGAGGCTAAATCTACAAGGAGTGCTAGGAGGGAAGGATGTGAGAGGAATCTTGAAGTGTCTTAAGTAATGTTAAGGATTATGGCCACTCTCTATCAAACCTAAGTTATTGTAATCTTTTCTTAAAATTAGGAACATTGTTTTATCTTATTTATATTGACTAAAATTTACATTTAACTTATTGTTTTAGTGTTTTTCCACTTGATTCCCCTTTGTATAGTTGCTGGAAATTTTTTTCAATACATTGTAATTCATATAAATATGTTTTATGTGTGTTGAATATGTCTTACATTGGCTATGCATAAATGTATTTGATTGGTATTTGATAAAATATCTTGTGTATAAAATTATGGATTAGACTTACCATAGACTAAGCTACAAATAAGGGGAACTTAAGGAGAATTTTGATCACTTTGCACTTAACTAAGGAATTGATTAGGGACTTGTACAAAATTATGCAAGGACTTAGTTAATTAAATTGATTAGGAAGGCATAATTATATAAAATTGTGTAAGGGGTTTAATTTGATCAAGAGAGTGGAAATTAACTTAAGGCTAATTAAAAAGAGTAGACAAGGAATTTAGCATCCCACAACTCTTAAGACTCCACTTTAGAAAGCGTTAAAATATCCCTATTTCTATTTCACTAGTTAATTAGGTTTTTAATTAAATCTATCAACTTAGTTTAATTAGCTAAAATCAATAAACTCTTGGTTAGTTTAGCTTACTAGTTTTGCCTTAATTAATCTTAATTAGCCTCCTTAGTGAAGAATGACCTAGGTTGTCACGAGTATTATATTAGTGTTAACCTAGCTATTTTGGAGTATAAGCGACATATGCTCTTACTTCCCTTCTAAAACTCTCATGAAATTTCATAACTTATTAAGTCACTTTCTAGTCTATGTGCCATGGTGCAGGCAACCTTATGCCTCGGCGTGTGGTGCAGTGAGGAGAATCCTCATTGTGCACATACGCTTCACTTCAAAATACGATTCTTTCACCCATACTTATTCATTCAATATCCCAATAAGTCAAATTATCAAACAACCATCCAAACTTCTAATCATTCACTAATTACCACTTTATACCTAATTAATAGCTAATCATAAGATTAAAAAATTATGATGTTACAGGTTACCTTTGATTAAGCTAGAACCATTTCTTAGGAGATGACCTAAGTTTAGCCCTATATTATATTAGGGTTAGCTTTAGTTTAATTTTGAGGGTAAGGCAACTCATTTCCCCATTACATGTAAAATGTGAGGAATTTTGATACTAAGGGGTAAGATACTAATACAAGTGCGTATATGTGTTATTGGAAATGATAGTTGTGTACAGTTTGGCTTTATGAATATATATGTGCGTGAAAGTAGAAGTAAGCCCTAGTGTATGGAAAAAAGGTGATTTAATGGCCAAACCTGTGTATACATGTGATTTTGATTGTATGTTTGCTCAACTAGGTGCTAATGTCCCATTGGAACTGGTTAAGGCCTTAAAAGTGGCTCATGACACGTGCTTTGGATTTGTAATGCTCAGAACGGTGAAAATGATATAAAGTAGCCATTTTGCATTTAGGTGTCTAATTTTCAAATAAAATATTGGAATGAAATAAAACCTTTCATTAATTAGTTTGTTAAATAAGTTTCATGTGGGCACTTGAGTCACTCTAATTGGAAATCGTATAAGGAAATGGTGCACATCAAAAGTTCATATTAGTTGAGCTACTTTGATAGTAGAAATGATATGTGAACTATGGTGCATGGCACAGAGTGATAGCTTATGGTTCTATGCCACATGCAATGGCATATGTGACACATGCCACAACACTTTACTTGTTTTACCAAAAAACACTATTTTATCTCTATTTTCGTATTATATGATACTCATACAATCTGTAGGCTTCTATTGAGCAATAATGCATACTTTTGAATGATTTTAAATAGCTTTCAAGAGGTTTGTAGGATCCTAACCATTTTAAAAAATATAAATTCTATTTCTACTGAATGTGATTATTAGTAACTTAGAAGTTTAAAGGACCTCTAATTATCTTAGTTTGGTATGTGCATGGCAATTTGATAATATCAAGGAGGACATTACATAATGCACCTAATAGAACAAACATATACAACCACGCACATTCCAAACACGATTTATCCATCCAACCTCGATTCCACAATAATTAAGGGGCATAAGCATTAGTGGAGCTATATAATAGTAAGGGGGCAAATGCAACCCCTTGCTTAGGAAATATTACAAGTATGATATGTAAATTTTGCAACTATATACCCCCTACTCTTGGTATTTACACTATCTAAACTAAATAAAAATTATTTGGGTTTAAAAACTTGTTAGATATAAAATAATTTAATGATTTACATGCAATATAAATAACACATTTATAGAAAAGATCATATCAACTTGTTTAATATATATATGTATAATTTTTTACACATACACCAAGAGAATAGAGCTATATGCACTAACTCCTTGAATTCTCAGTAGTATCCTCTTTCCCTTTATCGCTATTAGAGCCTTCACATGTAAAATATAACTATGGGGGTAAGATAATGTCTTAATAACCAAATATCTACCTACAAGTATGCTAGAAGAATATGTGAGCATGTGAAGTGGAAAATAAACAAGTTATTTGTACATATACCATACATATGTCTAAATTTCTATCCACAACAATGCATGATCAACATAATATCCTAAACTTTTAATTCAAAAATAATTAATAATTAGGAGTGAATTAGTAAATTAGTGGTTGTGTAATGGTGATTTTGGATAGTGGATTAATAGTTTGGCTTGTTGGATAAATGTGTCAATAGGATTTGGTGGAAGAACTACAATTAGGAGTGGAGCGCGTGAGCTAAAGTTATAAGTTTTTCATTATTCCAAGTTGATAGAAAACATTTGTTACACACTTATCTATGTCAATTAAGACCATTTTATTAATTTTTTATCACCTCAAAGTGCGCTCTTTGCATTAGAATTGGAAAATCACCTAAGTGTTTAGGTTTAGTTCACTATGGGTATTTTGGTCTAAAAATAAACTTTTGAGAAAATATACAAAAAAAATTGAAAAAATGAATTTTATGTCTAGTTTATGAGTGATGAAATTATATTTTTGAAATTCATTTTAGTTTAGAAGAAATTAAATAAAAAGTCAGTACTTTATTAAGTGTCATAGTTTAACCTAGTTTTTGATTTGCCTTTATGTGAAAATTTTTATATAATTTTGTGCAGCCTAAAAATTTGTTATTTTAATAAATTCTTCATTCTAATTATAAATTTAATTCTAGACTTTAATTATATTTTATTATGTCACATACTATTTAATTGAATTATGTGATTTATATGACATAGGTGGCATGTGACTTGTACATCAATTGGGCAATTGAAGTCAACACTCCTTGAGGTCAGTGGCTAAGAATTTGGACATGATTTATGCTGCATTTTGGAGATTAAATCAGCTTAAATAATGTGGATGATACATGAAAAATTACACACATATTGAAATCATCTACAAGCCAATAGGAGATGTCATTTTACAAGTATGACAAGGCTCCCTTTTCCTTTTTAATTTCTTTTCCTACTATTTTAATGAGCTTCAGCTGAAGGGAAACTCAATTTACACGTCCAAGAGCTCTTCAACTCAGATTAAAAAGGCATTTTCATTCATCTTCCACATTTTCTCTCTCTAGTTCATCTTGTTCTTCATTTTCTCTTCCTTCTCTCTACGCCAAAATTTCATCCAGCCCCTATTTCTCCCTCTTTTCACCATCAAATCCACTCAATTCTTCCACCATTTTGTTCTCCTCTCATGGCTGACCAAACCCCTATCACCTAGAAGAGGAATTGAAGCTCAATTCATCAAGATGGAAGGAGCAACCCCCTGGCCACTATGTGTTGTTAAAGAAAGCAAGATGTTCTTGATGTTTTCTAGCTAGATTCTTTATGAAATCCTAGGAAAGAGTTGATGGAAGAGGAGTTTTGAAGTCTTCACTTGGCTAAGCTCAACTATTTCTTCATCTTGTTTCAATTTTATTAAAATACTATGATTATGGTTGATTGTAGTTCAATTTGACTTTAGTTTCATAGTTTTGAAAATGATTGTTAAATTAATTTTGATTCCCTTTAGCTACTGGAATTTCATCCACTTAGATAAATATCATGTAAATGTGATTTTTCAAGTGGCTTTTAGTCTTGCATTATAAGTTTTTAAGGAGGAATACATACCTGTTATGTGTTGTTGAGTGATTTGCTGAATGTGTGAACGAAGTTATGGACTAAACTTGGTTCTTAGACTCACAGCAAATGCATGTAGAGAGGATGAGAATAAAAGAAATTGAGAGAGCGAGTTACTAACTTCTATTTGTCAAACTAAAAAAACTGAGAGAATTCCTACCCATAAGCGAACGCAAATAATGGAGCGTGCATATATGGTTATCTCAACCATTCCCTCTCAAATTCAATAGTTAAAGATACAAAAGGGAGAAAATTACATTTGAGGACTTGATAAATTGCACATTGAACCTAAGCATTTATCATAATTGTGACAAAAACCCCATTCTTCAATTTGGGCTTATATATGGGCTTGATCCATTAAGGGTGGATAACCTAACATCTCCCACTCATACTTGGTAAAGAAGATAATGTCAGTCTTGTCTCTTTCTATTTCCTTCTTTCATATAAGATGCTTTACCATGATTACATAGGCTTGACCTCTTCATTTTGGATGTTCATACTAGGAATCCTATTAAAGACCAACATAAATAACCCTAAAGCTTAATTTATTCTTAATTGAATTCGTGCCTTAATGTTCTAGATTTACCAAAATAAACTTTTCTCATTATGACTAATTTGATGCCTCTTAAGTCAGTCTAAGACTCAGATAGTCTCTCTTGTATGCATAATATCCACACTTATGAATCAAAAATTATTTCATAAGGGATATGTCTGAATACGAGCATAGACATGTATATTTAAGATAATTTTCCTTTCACCTATATACTAGTTTGATAGGAGACATTCGCTTTCCTAACATGATACCTTTAGGTTGCATCAATCATGACCATAGGATGTATGTTAAAGTAGTAGACATTGACATATTTCTATGATAATGTCAAAGTCAAAGGACATTATTGAAATTATATTTCCTTTATGGGACTCACATAGCAATGCAGTAGGAATTTATTCACTTGCTTCCCATTATGATTCTTAAGCACATATGGTATGAAACACACATTATGATGTTACTCTTGCTTGTAAGAATGTACATTATTTTCATTTATCATTAACATCATACAAACTTAAGTTCAGATTCTCACTATACGTAAACCCAAATTCTTCTTTTCTATTGATCTCGTATGACATCAATTTAAAATAATTTATTGTTTGGCTACAAGTATCATAGATATGAGGATCCATGACTCGATCAAGTATACTTATGGATCTCATCTCAACTTGCTCTTTGATCGAGGCGACATATGATTTGTGTTTCTTCTCTACCATATCAACATTTCTATTGCCTTACTGGTGAACACAAATGTCTCATCTTTAATTTGTATCATTTATATTATCAATCTTGTTAATTTATTATTTATGTTTTCTTCCATTTTAATTTATATGCATTAATTTGTATCTCCTTTTGCTAATAAGTTTCTTAGTAATCTCTGCATTAGACCCAAAGAAGATCAATCTGGATTCTTAGGTCTAGCTTATATGACACAACTCATATCAATATCTATGATAGGACAAGAAACATGGGCAATACATTTTCAAGAAAGCATTACCATGTTATTTGGCCTTAGTACTTGAAGGGTAAGTTGTTTATATTTATGTGTATATATATTTAATTTGGCAATATTTTTCTTGTTTTCACATACTAATTGTATTTCTAATATGTTATAGTTACCACTGGTCCCTTTATTGTCTACCCCTATTTGTATGAGATTTACTGGTTTTGTTCTATGGAAATCAATCGATTACTAACACTAGACATATATTTAACACGTAAGTTAATGTTTATTTTTATAAACATCAGTTTTTTCATATATTTAAATTATTTTAATATCTGGTATTTTTTTAAATTCATTATAATTCACTAAAGACATATCAAATTATGGGGGGATGTTGCCACCTACCAAAAAATCAAACAAAAAAATGGCCACCAACTTAGATATTCCTAAAGTTAAGTAATTTATATTTAATGTTTTTCATTGACAATCATTCCATAAATGTTTTTGTTTATTGAAAAGCCCTTAGTTGTGTCAAGCTTCTCAAAGAAACTAAGGTGTAGTAGTGTGAGCACCCTAAGTCATTCCATCCTTAAGGAGCAAGCATTTTACAACCAAATCAAGCCAATGACCATGACAAATTAAAAAGTCCAGAATTGAATTGAAGAGTTTAAAAGAGAATTTAGATGTTTGTGTTTGATTTTAATGTGAAGAAAATGTGTAGGAATCAACCAAGTATCAAAGTACCTTTTTAAGATTAGAATTTGCCACTTCTATCTTTGTTCTTTCTCACTAGTTTTAGATTTAATTACCTTATTCAATTGAGACTATCAAGACTAGATGATAGTGATTAGAACCTAGTAACCACTTAGAATCCAATGCATAAACCACCTAAATAGATACATCAATTTATGATTCAATCCTTAAAACTAGTCCTAGCTCTTGCCTTGGTCATGTTTAATACCTTAAACCATTAAAAATTATGATATTAACTAGAGTTTAAGACCTAAACAATAGCTAATGCATGTTCAAACATCAAGATATTGGAATGAAAATATTTATTCATTCATTAAAACCTTGAGGCATAGATGCAAACACTTAGAGTTCATAACTAGTTCAAGAATCAAATACATATTCTCTCCTCTCTAGAACATGAATTTCAACCATAATAATTAATCTAAGACATATAATAAATCATCAAGAGCATGAATTATAGAATTAAAGAAAGGGAAGAGAAGAATTCAAAGCAGTTGAAAGCAAGAGCAAAGGTTTAAGAGAACTCAAGATGTGGCTTCATCTTTCTTAGAAAGCTTTGAGAATCTAGCCTCCTATCGTAAATTCTTCTTGAATCCAAGCTTGAATCCTCCTTGAGATGACTTCTATGTCTTCAATACTTACTTGAGATGAAGGATTGTGGCTAAGAAATTGTGGAAAAGTAGAGGAAAATAAAAGAAAATTTAGATGAAGTGATGCTCGAAATTTCAAAAAGGTGAGAGAGAATAGGTGTGAATTGTAATGTGAAAATGAGGTAAGTAAGTGTGTGCACGACCCAAACCCCTCTATTCAGCTTGTGATAGTGTAAAATGAGTACAATAGGATGGGTTTTTTATGATCAAAGCCATAAAATATCTGAAACTACTTAAAACTTAGTTAGGAGGTTCAAGAATGAATGTGGCCACCATTAAAGCTAGGTTAACTTGGATGCACATGTAGCTCTTGTAGGATGCTCCACACTTGATTAGAACTCACTAAAAACTTATAAAAATATGATCAAAGGGTGATTAATGTATTCTTGGTTGACATCTTTAATGATTAGAGTCATTAGAAGCTCTTTAAATCAACTCTTGCACATGTGTTACTCTAGGGTCTTCTTGCTTTGTAGTTTGTCATATAATCCAATATTTTGGCCATTTAATCTTCATCCAAATCCTTATTTGCACAATCAATTATACACATAAGAGTGATCAAAGCATATGTGAAAATTTTCAAACTCAAAACCAATTGCAATATACAATGTCATTTCCAAGCTCCTAGGTTATAAACCTTGACAACCTAGTATTAATAACCTTGTCTTGGAACATCCTATAACTTATGTCTTTTGACGTCTCTTTGCAATGTAGAATGAGTTTGAATCTCAAATTTATTTCATTGATCTTAGAAAGACAAAAGATACAAACTCAGCAACTATCCCAAAAATGCCCAAATATTATCAAAATGACCAAAATACCCTTAGGCTATGAATGAATCCTAATTGATTCTAAAGGCCTAGAAATGCCTAATTATGCAAGAATTAATCCTCCAAGAATGCAATAATGCAAGAATATCATCCTAAAATGTATGCAAATAATACAATGTCATTTATGCATATAATTTGATTTTGATTTGTCCAATGCCATTGATAGATAGGGAGTACAAAGTACGGATACTATATTATCCATTATATGTATGAGATTATTCAATCCAGTACCAATGAGAATTTACACATGGTATGTTGTGTAATCTTAATGAAAATTTAGAGAGGGAGTACAAAGGCTTTGGAATTTTGCCTAATCTAATGAAAATCATATATAAAAATTTATAGTTTTTTTTATAATGAGTATCCCTACACCAATAAAGATATAAATAATATTTGAAATAGTTTGGAAGGTCAACTTGTTCAAGAGCTATTTCTATAGTCCAAATTTTATAATTTGTTCATCATAGTTAGGATTTTAGCTAGTCTTAGTATATTGTTATAGTTTGTTGGACTTTGATTACAAATATTGAACATTTGAATAGATAAAGTTTTGGGTGTTCCATTGGTATATATGCTTATGTTGCTATTGTTATTGTTGTTTGTTGGACACTCTAGCTATATATGTTGGGCTGTTGTTGTTGTGAAAATTTGCAAGTTCAATTAGCTATGAAGAATAATACTGAATAGCTATTTATGTATATACATACATATACATACATATATATATATATATATATATTTAGTTTTGTAATATTTTTCTTGTTTTCATATATTTATTATATTTCTTATAATAGTTAACACTAGTCCCTTTGTGTTGTCTTCCCCTATTTGCATGCCATTTACTAGTTTTGTTTTATGGGCTAGCAACCGATTGTTAAAACCAAATATATATTTAACACATGAGTTCATGTTTATTTTTATAAATGTCATTTTTTTCATAACTTTAAATTGTTTTAATATCTTGTTCTTTTTATGTAAATTTCATCATAGCTCACAAAAAATATACCATGAATGGGGGGAAGCTGTTGCCTACAAAAAAATCAAACAAAAATAATGGCCCACCAACTTGGATATTCCTAAAGTTGAGTAATTTTTTATTCAATGTTTTTCATCCATAATCATTCCATACATGTTTTTGTTTATGCTTATCATTTGATTTTGATTTGTCCCGTGCCATCAATAGATAGGGAGTACATAGTGCTAATGCTTTATTATCCATTATATATACAATAGTATTCAATCCATTACTAATGAGAATTTACACTTGATATGTAGTTTAATCTTAATAAAAATTTAGAGAGGGGGTATAAAGGCTTTGGAATTTTTCCAAATCTAATGAAAATATTATAAAAATTTATAGCCTTTTGACAATAAGTACTCCTACACCAGGAAGAAATAAATGACTTTTAAAATAGTTTGGTAGGTCAACTTCTTCAAAATCTATTTATATAGCCCAGATTTTATAGTTTGTTCATCATAGTTAGGATTTTAGCTAGACTTAGAAAAGTTAGATGGTTGGAAACTCTACTTAGTATATTGTCATAGTTTGTTGGACTTTGATTGTGAATATTGAACATTTGAATCGATCATGGTTTTGGTGTTCCATTGGTATTTATGTTTATATTGCTATTGTTGTCGTTTGTTGGACAATCTGGCTATATATGTTGGGATGTTCCTATTGTGAAAATTTGTAGGTTCGATTGGCTGTAAAGAAAAATATTGAATAGCTATTTAAAAATAGCATGTTACTTTCATAAAAATAAATGTAGTTTATATTAACCACATTACTTTTATGATTAAAAGTGACTTCGTTTCTATCTTTAGAAACCATGTGTAATATCCAAAGAAAGAGGATGTAATGATAATCAAAATTATGATTGTTAAGGGGTTAATTTGGGGTCTAAGTGTCCTTAGGCTAGAGTAACGACCTTAGGTGCTGATCTGAATTAAGTAGGATTGAGCTATGACATTTGCCTAGGCAAGATGGTTAACTCGCTAGGGCAAGAATGGAGTGACTTATTGGGGTGATTAGTGCATTTTGGGAAAAAATTATAAATACACGATTTAGCCAAAAGTAGAAGACAAAAACTCATTCATAACTAGTGCGGATTTCTAAAGACCTCTACTAGGGTTTATCGTTTATGACTAAGGATCTTGAAAGAGCAAGATTCCTCCAAGGTAAGCCCCTATACCTGATCTAAGCTCTTTTACTCCTCTATTCTCTATATCCAATAACTGAGATCTTGCCCAGTCCTTGTATCTCATATTAAAATTCTTAAGGTTTTTCATTTGATTCTCAAATAGAGTACTAACTAGTTTAATTATTCATATAAAACTCATATGTAGATTGAGATAACCTTAGAATTGTCTGAGTTCGTGTGCGATAGAAGTCAAGGATTGAGAGATTGAACATTTGATCTCTCAAAGCTTTGAGGTAACTAAAAATTTAAATTATTATATATTTCAATTAATAACACTATTTGAGAAATTGATTCTATGTCCATTATATTTGAGTGATGAAATTCAAATTTAAATGAGATGTACCAATTTTGTGAATGGCTATTAAATTGATATAAACATACGAACTGGCTTAATCGTTGTTGGATTACATGTATTTATTAACTTTGAAATGATAAACTACTCTAAAATAACTACATATTTGTAAATTTCATGATCTAGGTGAATGCATGATGGTAGGAGTTCACCTGTAAGGGAGTTGTAGATGAGATGAATTATGAATATATTTATATGTGCCTAGTTTCACTTCTCAGATTGGTAGTGTCGGTTGGGCAATTACTCAAGTTCATTGCTTGATTGGTGGTGATTGTTAGGCAAATCATGACACCCTGAAGATTGAGTAAGGAGAACCATGGTCCAAACTAGAGTGAGGAAGCCTTTAGCTGGGTAATTCATTTTGATTTGGAGAGCAAAACTAGCCTAGTAATGTTAACTAGCGCTACAGTGAGATGCCTACAAGTTTAGTCAGAGGAGATAAGGAGGTTATAGGGGTAAACTTGAGCATGCATCATTTGTGATATATTTTCCTATACATTTATATGGGAATGAATTAGTGATATAAACTCTAAAATTATCTTATGCATGATTTACAATAAATATATGGATTACTCAAATTGTATGTTACCACTATTTTATATGCTAATTTAAATATCTTAGTTACCGAGATTTTTTATGAAATCTTACCCAGTTACATTCACTTAATTTTAAGAGAAGAAAAGGGCAAGGAAAGGCTAAAGCCTTGGAAATGAGACATTAGAATAATTTCAGAAGAAGAAAAGTAACCATTAAGGACTACAATTGATAATTATTTTGATTTAATATCAAACCATGTATGGAAATTATACACTCGATTTATGAATAGTAAGTTATAAAGGTTAGCCTAAGGAGATAAACATTAAAGCTTTATAATGTTTTGGGAGCGTTATTGGGGTTATTACACCACGTCCCTATTTTAATAAACCACATCGCTTTTATGATTAAAGTGACTTGGTTTTTCCCACTCTCCTTCTAAAAAGTGACGTGGCTTATATTTTCTAAGTTTCTCATAAAAGTGATATAGATAAGTTAACTTTTTAAGTTATCCTGATCTATATCCCCCATGATAGAGATGTGAAATATCCTAAGAAAGTGACATAAAAAGCTTTTTATGTGTAGTAATGTTGGTTGTTGGATTTTGGTATTGTTGTTATTGGATTCAATATGTACATGTAATTTAAATATGAAATTATTGGTTAAAAGGATTTTTTTTTTGTATGACCACTTTTTAAAAAAATATCAATACAAACTTTTAATGCTACATATTATGGATCACAAGAGATCGATACAAGTGAGTGTGTCATAGAAGACCATAATAGATGTATTTTTAATGCTATATATTACTCTTTTAGTTAATCATAATGTTTTAATGCTATCAATTTCGCTTAACTAACCTTACTACTTGTATTCTTACAAGATATATCTTTAATACACAAAGCCTGTAATCACCACTAAAAGTCAATAATTTGTCTTTATCTTATGTGACCACCAAAAATGTTTTATTATGTGGTGGCTATACTTATACTTTTGGCAGTAACTTTTTAATGCTATCACTAAAGGTCAACTTTTGGCACCCTAAAACTTTTAATGATGAAAGTTTTGGTGGTGAACTTTTATTGCTACTAAAGATTTTTAGCTGTGACTTTGATACCTTTGATGATGACAAAATGTCACCACCAAAAACCTTTTTTTTTTTTAGTGTATTTGATAATTTTGGAAAGCTAGTGGAGGAAATAAGGGCAGAAATTTTTATTTATTAATTTTTTTCATTTTATTTTTATTTTTAAATAGGAATAATTGAGTATAAAATTTAGATTATTATTAATAATATACAAATAATTTAAAATAATAAATTATTTTAAATTATAATTTTTAAATTATTTATTTATAGCATAATAATAAATTATAATAAATATATATTATAAATAATTAAATTAAATTAAAAATAATTTATGGCAGAGTTAGTGATGGAATTATGACAGAAAACTTTATGCCGAAATTTTTTATCACAAATTCAATCATTAAATTGGAATAAGATACTTTAAAAATTAACGACAAATTTTTTTGTCAGTAAATTATTTCTGATGGGTTAGCGATAGAATAATAATAAAATTTTAGCGATGGAATGTTCCATTGCTAAATTTCATCACTAATTTAGCAACAGAACTGGCGATAGATTAATGATGGATTAACAATAGAAATTTATTTCATCACTAATTTGTTGTTTTTATGTAGTGATGTATGCCACTAACTTCAACACTATTAGACTTTTTTAGAGGGTAAACAATCATGGTTGGGATACCAATTTGCATAATATTAATCTGACAAATCCATTAAACTTAAGTAAAAATTGTTTGGAAAATAAATTAAGTAGATATATACTAATAATAAATGATTATTAGTTTTAATAATGGTAATATATATAAATAATTATAAAAAAAAGGCCAATTGCTTTTCTTGAAAAATAAAAGGGAGAATGTCAGGGAGGTCCTAAAATGATCAATTAATTTAACTTAGATTTTAAGTATCAAACTCTATAAATCTATAAGTTTAGCTTTCAACTTTGCAACTTTATTGTGATGAATTTGAAATTTACGTTCTAAATTTTAAAAAAAAATTATTTTTCTATTAAAATTTAAAACACTAGTTAAAAATTCATTACAATGAAGTTACAAAATTAAAAATTAAACTTATAAATTTCTAAAATTTGATACATAAAATTTAAGTTAAATTAACTAGTCTCTTTGAAACCTATACGTCGTGCTCCCAAAATAAAATGATTTGTAGACGGAATAAACATACAAAATTGATACATGTCCGTACAATGTACTGTGCGTCATTCTCCCGAAATTGCTCTTGGTATTTAATATAAAGATGCTTCCTTTGACACTTGTCTCCACATCAGTTTGTTTAATGCGCGCATAACGATGGTATTATTGCTCTTTCCACTGGAACCAATTGGGGAGCTCACATGTACAGTGCTTTTCTTAAGCTTTTATAAACCAATCCATTACCTTCCACCAGGGTACGTACGACATACATCGATCCGCCACCTAGCTCCGCACCGTACAGCAATGAAGCATCTTCCTTCTTGCTTTATCATTCAACTTGTTTCTCTTATTATTACTCTTACTATGTCTTCGCTTCGTGTTCTAGCCGTCCACGACAGTCCCTTTTGGCGTGAACTCTTTTATTTCATGATCATGTCAGTTCTTGGTTTCCTTGGTCTCAAAAGCTTGAAGCCAAGAGTCTCTCTTCCTCCAAGTAACTTTGATCTATTTTTCACTTCTGTTTCTTCAGCCACTGTTTCGAGCATGACAGTTGTAGAAATGGAAGTTTTTTCTAATTCACAACTCATTCTCATAACCTTCCTTATGTTTCTTGGTGGTGAGGGTTTCGCTTCCATGCTTGGGTTTTTATTTTCTTCCGGCTTTAATCTTCCCCAGAAACAAAGCCTCAAAAATAGAGCAACAACTCACCATATTCCGCATCAAGTTCCTAATCCCAATCAAATTGAAATCAGTTTAGTTTCTCTGAAAAAGCAGAATGAACTGGGCGTGGATGATCTTAGTGACAGTAATATTGTTCAAGATGATAAGTTGAGTAGACTGAAGCGTAAGTCTGTTCGGTGTCTTGGGTTTGTGGTTTTGGGTTCCATTATGGTACTTCACTTTGTAGGTTCTGGTTTGGTCTCAACCTACGTAAGCATCGTACCGAGTGCGAGACAAGTACTAAGAAATAAAGGGATCAGCATACAAACATTTTCTGTGTTCACCATAGTTTCCACCATCGCTTCTTGTGGTTTTGTCCCCACAAACGAGAACATTATTGTATTTAAAAAGAATTCAGGTCTTCTCTTGTTTATTTTGCCATATGTTTATCTTGGGAATGCCTTGTATGCGCCATTCCTGAGGTTTGTGATCTGGGTTCTGGAGAAAGTTATGAAAAGAGAAGAGCTCACTTATATTCTGGAGAATTATAAGGAGATGGGTTATGG
Source organism: Prosopis cineraria (assembly GCF_029017545.1). NCBI lineage: Eukaryota > Viridiplantae > Streptophyta > Magnoliopsida > Fabales > Fabaceae > Prosopis > Prosopis cineraria. The sequence continues at coordinate 20,848,580 of NW_026555343.1, read as the reverse complement.
TCATTTGCTTTCTGGTGCCCATTGCTGGTTCTTGGTCGCTACAGTGTTCGGTTTGAATCTGATACAGTTGGTTCTGTTTGCCTGCATGGAGTGGAAGTCGGAGAACATGGATGGTCTAAATAGCTATCAGAAATTGATTGCTTCTTTGTTCCAAGTTTCCAATGCAAGACATGCTGGCGAATCCGTTTTCGATCTCTCTGCGCTATCTTCGGCCATTTTGGTTCTCTTCGTTGTCATGATGTAAGTAATCATCTCTACTCTCTGCCTAATTAGACTTTGGTATTAATTTGAAAATACCATAGAAACTTGATAGTATATGATATCAAGTCTTATATTAAATAGTATGAGATACTTAATGAAATATTTAAGTAGATTGATTATCCCACTTTAATAATTAACTTTTAAAGTAAGGTTTCTCATTTAATTTTAATAACTATAAATTGATATCAGGCATCGGCTTTTCATGAAGAGCTAAGTACCGTGTCTCACATTGAGTCGTATGATACTCAATGGAGTGTTTAAATGTGTTGGTTTTCCAATCTCAATAACTAATTTTTAAAGTATGTTTTCCATCCCACTTTATTACGGATGAAAATATCATTTTAAATGTTGTTTTGAATGTATGCATGGTGAGGAGACATCTGAACATGAAATGACTTGGAGTAATAAATAGCCACATGTTGAAACTTTAGTGATTTTCGAATGTCCGATTGCACTAATTGCATGCTTGACTTTGTACCAATTGTACCTAGCCACATCAGGACAATTTTTTGGAAATTGCATGCGCTATGTGGGTATATATCTGGAAAATTCCCAGCTGTCCTATTGCACTACTTCAGTCTGTAACTTCATCATATCTGTGAGTGACGACATTTTTTTTTTTTTTTTGGGGCGGGGAGCACTAGGGGCTGTGTCCCACCGAACTCCAAATTTTTTATTTAAATAAGTATAATTTTGTTTTAGAAAAATGTAAAAATCATTGTTAGCTGCGGACATTTGAATAAAATTTCAGTTTTTCTCCACATTTAGATAAAATTTCAATTGTGGTCCCATGTGATGAATTCTGTTTTCATCCCTGTGTGTGTGTGTGAGTGTGTATTTTAACCAGATATACCTTAGTTATATATGGTCTTTTATTGTCAATCATTTTTGAATTCGTATGGTTATCGGGTATTCCACGATATTTTGTACGGTGAAGCTTTTACGCAACTTCCTTTCAAACCCTTGAAAGAACCAACTCATGTATGTTCTTTATTCTTTTTCCTTTCGGTTCGACTATAGTCATAATGATACGAAAAAGTTTAGTTCTACTCTATTATATTCTCTCACATTTTACATTCTTTTAATTAAATCTCTCATTGTTGTATCATCAGAAGGATTTCAACTTTATGATAGATACAAGTGAGAGAGGGAACACTTGGAATTCCTTAGATAATTGTTGATGGGGGAAAATAATGCTAGATTCTCTGCAGCTTTATAAATTCCAATATTCAAAACAATTAATTGATAATATTTTGCATCAAGAATATAATCTAGCTTTCCAGGAATAAGTATATATGGCCAGTGTTCTAATTAAAAAAAGATGAGTTTGTGTGGTAGTAGTTGACTGTGTAGAATTTTACAAAGAGGAATATATAAAATGAATTTAAATATTCGGGCTAGGTATATATTTTCCCTAACTTCTAATTTTTTTCATTTTATTTTTTGTTCTTTAATAACAGGTACCTCCCACCATACACAACATTTTTACCCATAAGAGACCACGAAAATGAAACAAAGAAAGGGAAAGCAAGGCTAAAGGAGTGTCTTTTGTTCTCTCAACTCTCTTGTTTAGTTATCTTCATTATTCTGATTTGCATCACAGAAAGCAAGAGCATGAGAGAAGATCCCCTCAACTTTAATGTGTTAAGCATTACCCTAGAAGTTATCAGGTGATGATTCTCTTATTATCTTTTAATAATTTTAAAATATAGAGAAAGCAAAACTATTAGTCTCTATATTTTTAACATATTTTGGTATAGGTCCTTATAGTTTTTTTTTTATTACTTTTAGTCTCTCTAATACATCTACAATGTTAGTCACTCTATTTTTGAATATATTCAAAAGAATAATGAGGTGACACTAACAATATTAAATATACTGACCTGTAATGGCGTTAGTCACATGTCATTATATTTAATATTGTTATGGTCATCTCATCATCTTGACGGGCATATTCCAAAACAGAACGATTAACATTGCAAAAAAGATAAACTAGAGGGACTCAGATTAGTGAAAAAAGCTAATGGGACTTGTATCAAAATATGTTAAAACTATAATGACCAATAGTTATGTTTTTCTTACAATATATTAGTAAATAGAAGCAAAGATAGTGTGTATAAACTTGTGAGTACTAACGAAAAATATTTTGTACGTAAATAATAAAATGCAGTGCATATGGCAACGTGGGATTCTCAATGGGATATAGTTGCAAAAGGCAATTGAAAGCAGATACGAATTGTAGAGATTTGTGGATTGGACTTTCAGGTAAATGGAGTAACAAAGGAAAGTTCATCCTTATAGTGGTCATGTTCTTTGGGAGGCTCAAGAAATACAATATGAGAGATGGTCAAGCATGCGATCTCTCTTAAGTTTGGATTTAAATCATCTGAATTTGACATTGGTGAATTTATGTGAAGTTTTCTTTTTTAAGAAATGATAAAATAAAGAAAACTTCACTCAAATTCACCAATTTCAACTTCAGGGAATTTGAATCTCTTAAATTAATTCCTAATGTATGAGTGTGTACGTGCACGCACGCATGTGTATGCATCAAAAGCAAGTGTGTGCCTTTTTCCATACAGTTTGATTACAAAAGCCAATGAATTTAGTAAGCTCTGTTCGTATGTATGCGTGAATTGTAAAAACCATTATATATAGTAATCCAGTTAAGACTCCGAGAGCCGGGCACATAAGTCATGAAGGGAATTTAAATAATTATATATTAGTGTTGCGTGGTCCGAATTCATTCTTGAGAAAGATTTTGCTAGTAATCTCCTAATTTTTATTCTCTATGTATTTTACTTCAGATTGTTCAAATGGTAACATTAACTAATTCAAAACCAATCTATCTATATATATATATATATATAGACACACACAGACGGGCACAATGCCAAAGTCGTGTAACTAGAAGTGGAATCAAACGCATGCTTAATTTCAGTGGCCTAAATACACCTTTTATTACTTAAAGGACAATCGGTCCAATGGGAAAAGTGACAGTTACAAACCTTGTGCAATGATAATTGAAGACCTTGAACTATTGAAATGTCATGAAAGATCATGATCTGGTCTTCATTTGCAATTAAAAAGCTGAAATTATTGAAGAAGCCCATAGAAGATCACTCATAAATTATAGAAAAATTAATTGTGAATTTTAAAAAAGTCACTTGTGAATCCATGAAAATTATATTGGGAATATATATATATATATATATATAATATTATAAATATATGCATCATGACTTATAATTTTAAGAGTAGTCCATTTGTGAATTTTAGGAAATTTGCTAATGAATTTATGAAGAATCAGTGGTGAGTGGATATTCAAAAACAAAAGACGATCTCTAGATCATATATTATTACAATTAAGATTATTTATATTTTTCCACAATTGATGTTAAATTTATAAGTAATATTTCATAAATTAACAGCTAATTAACTATCCCTATGTTGTAAGTGATAATATATGCATTCACACGTGACTTTTCATAAATTTATGAGTAATAACCTTTTTAAATTTCAGAAGTGATCTGACTATCTTTGAATTCTTAAGTAGCAATGCAAATATTAAATGAACAAGTTTATCTATCCATTTACAATTGACTTTAATTTTTATCATTGACAAGTGAGATTCCTTAATTCATTAGTTACCTTCTATTGACTATTTCAATAATTATTTGATTTTAATTATAAATAAAGATTGTGGTCCTTCCATGATATTTCAATAGTTTAAGGTCTTTAATTGTCATTGTTACTCTTTTATAGTATGCAAATGTCATTTCCTTATTTATGTTATTACCTATATATCCATAGTTAACTCAGGGTGGGTGCTCCATATGTCCAATTGTGAGAAAGATCTTTCTAAGTGATTTTTACGGCATATTCCATTAGTTAATGGAGAATAATATTAAATGATCAAAAGAATGAATTAAACTTCGATTAGGATCAAAAGATTTGGAAATCTCATGTAAGGACCAATGTTCCTCTAATAAATTGGTCTACAAATTTGTTAACTTATTTCAAGATTTGCATCCATCAAACCAAGAATGTGCAAGTGAGATTCTCTATTTTGTAAATTATTTGTTAATATTTTCAAAAGTTTAGTTGCTAATAGAATATTATGATATCATACAATTCATATAGCTAATTTTGCCTTGCGGGTTTAGGCCTGTAATTGTTGTTGTAAATGAAAAACATGTCAAACATATTACCATTTCTAGTAATTCCCTACTTATATATATCCTTATTTGCAACACCCAAAAAGAACAAATTTACAAGTAAGATTTGTTAAGTTTTGAAAGAAAATAATTTCCAAGTATATTTAACAAGTTTTTTCTTTACAAATTAGCAAATCTCACTTGCAAACTTTTTTTAGGCCGGTTGCCGATCCTAAAATGAGAGTACCAAATTTTAATACCGGTTCCCTAAAAGAATTGTGGTCCTTCTTTGAAATCCTTTTTTTATTAATCCTTTTCATTAAATTATATTATATCATGTGGCCGAAAATTCAATTCCTTTTGAATGATTTCCAAAAAGTAAGAAATATGAGCAAAGATACTAAAGGCATATTGATATTAAAAGTATGATATTATTTCTAGAATTTTATATATTGTAAAAAATAATGAAGTCCTCAATGAGTTGAACTATTTATGATGTGATATATAATCTTTTATAATGAATTTGGTGGAGAAAAGTTTTATTTGATTGACAAATCATTTCCTTCCACAAACGTCCAACCATAAAGGCTGAATATGGTTTTCAAGATTATTCAAGGATAATGATTTTAAATGTCATTTGGTAACTGTTAATTGTTAATGCATGCCGTATTAAAGAGGTGCCGTATGAGGGTATATATAACGCATGGTGAAGAGAGGGAAAGAATTGGACAAAAGTAGAACCTACACTCTTTATCATTGTGTTTTGGTGATGTCTAATCATACACACTTAAAAATTGGAGCAAAGGATGCAAATTTGTGAAGTTGCCAATCAATGGTCTCCCAAATTCGCTTGAAAGCGGAAGTCTAGGAGTCTAAAACAAGCAGAGTCCTAGTGGCCTATGTTGGATAAATACAGGCACACTTGTGGGATATGGTGCATATAATATAATATAATCATTTTGGAAATTATGTTTAAGTGATCTCAAGAGAAATTATTTATCAATAACTCCCGTAAATTTTTAAAAATACAACCCAGTCCCTTGAGACCATGTTGTAAATTGGGATTGGTGTGCAACACGAGATAATCCCTATTAAGGAGATAAGGGAATTTGGTCACACTACTACTGACAGCTTATACGTGGAGCTTGGCCCAGTTGGAGTAAATTGGTGTGCTTGGAATCCAAAGAACCTTAGGAGGCATGATTCTTCAGGGAGAGAATCCCAGAGGAGGCATGCTCCCACATGCTACAGCTCAAGAGTTCAAGTCACATGCTTCAAATGATCCATTACAAGGTATTGGTGGAGCAATACACTACTACAAAATAGTGTATATATGAAGTTTCTTATTGGATAGATATATATACAACTTCTAATAAGTAGAGGCGGAGAAGTATATTGAACAGTTATATATATATATATATAATGATCTAATATTTTCCTTTTATATTGGACGGTTACTTACAAAATCATCCATTGAGTTTTAAAATTCAGAATTATTTTTAATTTTTTTAATTTTAACACATTTAGGATAGTTCTTTAAAGCAACCGTCCAACATATGTGGCATATGTTGGACGGTTGTTTAAAACAATTTAGATATACCCTCTTCTTTTGATAAACATGCCGTATCTTAGCTTTTCTTTTTTCTTTTGTTTTTTTTTTTTGGAGCAAGTTTCTATCCTAGCTAGCTATATGTAAATGAGTGACTTATGCGAGTAGAAATTCCTAGGGCGTTGGTTTTTTTGGAGTTGGTAAGTATACTGGTACAAGGCACTTAGCAGGTAAATTGCGTTCAATTGTTTTTTGCCCACGTAATTCTTTGTGTTCATTAAGAGAGATATTAGCCAAATTAGAAAGGAATTTATTTGAGAAACAATAATAAGCTTTAGTGATGAAAGACACGATCTTCAACTGAAAATGGCTCTTCTTTCATGCTTATTGATGGGTCCTTTTTACTGTATACTATACCTAAGTTTTACAAATGATTATTAAGTTCCTATTCTTTCATTTTTCTCTATTCTCTCTGAATACTTATAATTTTGAATTGTTAGAAATGCTCACTTGAAAGTACCATGCACGTTCTAGAAACTCTGTAGTTTGATTTCTGAAGGCAGAGCTTGTAAATTTTGTAGAAGAAAATCCACACGTCCAAATCCCCAGAAAATTTAATGAGATATAGCCAAATATATAGAGGATAAGGCTATAACAATTTCAGCTCAAAATTATTTACTCAATCATTCCCAAAATTTTACACAAATTGGTCAATAGCTCTAGAGAAACAAGATTTTATCTAGATGACCCTATCAGTTTCTAACAAACTTTCAAGTAGGTTAAAGAAAAAATTAAAGAAAATGACAAGCATAAGAAATAGAGCTAAGACAACAAGAACAATATGAAACTTGAACCAAGTAATTTGGACACACATAATTGAAGACATGGTCACCTAAAGTCCTTTTAAACATATCTTGCCAAGTTGAGTCTTTAGTCATTTCAAGCCTGGTTCAAACTTGCACCTTGTGTGATCTTTCATTCATTATTCCATATCTTTTGATCATACAAAAACTTGCTTGAGTGAAAAATGGTTCCACGCGTGATATATATCCCAGAATGGTTTAAGTTTTACAACTTGCCATTTCACACGTTAGTGTTGTTGAGTTCCACGTGTGAGATCTATCTTCTCGAATGGTTTAGGTTTAGTACAAGCCATTTCATGTGTGATAGTTTGTTGCTTCCACGTGAGTTTTATTATACAAATTTGGCTTTGACATTTTGCTAGTCAAACCACGTGTGAGAGCATGTTAGTTCCACTCAAGTTTTGTCACACAGATTTAGCCTTAGCATTCTGCCAACCAAATTACGTGTGAGGACAAGTTTTCTCACACATAATTGCTTTTGGCTTTCTATCAGCCAAACCATGCATGAGAACATAAGGGTTGCATGTAACCTCCTTCCATATCCACTCGATATAGGATAAGATTAACAAAATTACCACTCTAACAAACCAATCCATAATCAAATTGTTTATTTTAAAAGCTTTGGCTAAAGATTTGTTTCACAAAATCATCACAACCCATAATACATCTATATGATTTCATAGTGGACACAACCCTTAAGTATTCTTATCTCAATTGCACATATTTCAAATCATAAAAATCAAGTTGGAAAATAAGCTATACACCGTGGCGTGCAGTATGTATGCCACGACATGTGGCACAAAGCCACAAGCCTAATTCTCTAGGATATACACAGCTGCATGAGACGCCATGTACCACAGCGCACTAATCCAAAACATCAGTTGTCATTTTGACAATAAAAGGATGAACTTCCGCATGCACTATTTTCACATATGATATCCGATCAGAGTGATTCAAGTTCCCTCACAAAGCTTATCTCATAAGTTAGCTAATGAGACAGGTTTCGATATAATCTAATGATCCAATCAAAATTTGAACACTTGTGTGTAAAAAGTCTTTTTTTTGTTTGAAAATTTTGAACACCCAGTGCTCAAGTCGATCCCTTTCTTTCATTAGACCACATAAAGCCTTGAATCAAGTCTAAAAAGACCTAATACACTTGATTAACCTCAGTATATCACATATACACACATATATCAAAATTTGACCCCTCAACAGCCAATTTTTACATTTCTCAACTTTTTATAATTCAACATATTTTAACACTACTTGGCCTACTTGGCCCTTTTTCTTAACATATATCCACACATATCATATTTACTACTCAATCTTATCTGCAAATTACTCATTTCATCATAATTTTACACATAGGCATAAGATTCACCATGATCACAATATTTTCAACACAAACATACTCAAATCTTAGCCCTCGATTCATTTCACCACATATATACACAATTAGGCTAAGATTTTACAAAATCACTATTCAAAACATGCATGCAACCTTAAGGCAACTCATATATACATATATACACAAGTTCTTAGTTCATTACACAATACTTTGAGCTAACACGGCTTCAACAACTCTAAGCCATTCCTGACTCTTTTCCCTTACCTTGATCACTGCCATGTCTTGTAAAAATGTAATTATGAGGGTGAGATAAAAATCTTAGTAATAGAATAACTTATTCCTATTGACTATCACATGAAACTATATAGAAGTAAAGCATAATATACTATTTAACATGTTATATCACATATTTCTGTTGAAATCAAACCATATGTGTCAATTCACTTCTTTTACCATTATAATCACTACTTTTTTACATATACAACATATAGCATCACATAGCATGATCACTACCAATTGAACCTTTAAATCACCCTGACACGAAACCATAGGCTCACCTTGGACTAATGTATACTCTCATTGGCCCTGAACTCATCTTTAGTGGTAGAATCACTCGGCCAAAGGTGTTTTGTCTCACTTTTGGACTATGGTTTCCCTAATACACATAATAAGGTATCGTTAACTCTAATACCATATCACACAGACACTAAGGAGTTCAACATCTCTAACACCATACCCCAACAGGCACTAAGGAGATCTCTAATATCACACCTTAAAAGGTACTAAGGAGATATAATTCTCCAATACCGTACCCTATCAGGTATTAAGGACAATATGCCATATGGTTTTATTGTTGGAAATTGTACCCTAAGGCCAATCATTATACTATGCACATTGTTATTTAATGAATTTCCCTTTTGTTATCATAACAATTACATGTTCAACATGATAACTGTATTCTTGGACAAACTATAGTGATTGTCCTAAATGTCCCTGGTCAGTCATTTTTGAGGGATAATAGACGAAACAAGACTAGTATGACTTTAATTAATTATAGAGATACAAATTAAAGTCGTAGGCAGTTGAAAGAATACAAGTTGCTAGACCGACCCACTATGAGAAAGCTATATGATACAAGTCATAAGCTTATCTCATATATAACTATATCACTAAGCCCTTTAACTTGAGATCATTATGGATTCCTACATAATGACTATCGAACTTTGAGCTAGTCAAAAGTCACCTTTGATCGAGTGATCATAAAGGCTATGATTGAGTTTAGTGATATTCATGTAGAGGAATATGAGTAGTCAAGATGAAATTTGTCCCTCACATTAAGTGAGAGATATTATTAGGCCTCTCAATGAGTAAGACTAAGAAAATATATAGCCACACTACAATGAAAAGGATTCTTTTAATTGCTACTGTCAATTTACTCAAAGATCAAGAAAGTAATGGTCAGGTAAAGGAGAATGACAATTCCATGTCTCATACTTGACCGAAATATCGTATGACAAAAGGGATGTGATATGCTTGCATGATAGGTTACATCGGATCATCGATCCTTATGTGAATTAGGTGGTTGTAATATCTTGTTAAAGGTCACTTGTGACTTATGGGTTAATAGCATAATTAGCCTATTGCCAATTTTATATGGGCCTACAGGTCACACACAAGAACAGCCTAACTCGAGTTATAATGTCCAAGTTCATTGAATCTGGAATATATCTAGATTCAATGAATGTAATATAGGGTAAATGAATATATATATATATATATTTGAATATTTATTTGATAAATATTTATATATATTTATATGAAATATAAAATATAAAAAATAATTATATATATATATTTGAAAAATATATATATATATATATATATGTATCCATATGTGTGTGTGTGTATCAGATATATATATATATATATATGATATAAGGAGAATTACAGTTAGGTTCCACACAAGGAAATTAATTACTGTATGGTCTATTGACAACTGAACTAACTGGATTGACAACTAGTTGTGTTATCAATACAGTTTAATTCTATTATCAATGGACCTTACAGTAATTAATTTTCTTATGTGGGGCTTCAATGTAATTGTCCTTATGATATATGTATATGATATATAAAATTAAATATAGATAATATAATATATATATATATATATATTCGTAATATATATGTATATATATATTCATATATATATAATATGCATATGTAATGTATATTATATTATATTATATTATATTATATTATGTTAGTTTTAAATTTAATTTTATATGATAGATTAAATTTAATAACTAACATGATATGAGAGAATATCATGTCAATTTTATAATTTAAATTTATAAATAAATTCAAATTAGATATGATATTATGGATTAAATTTATAAGATAAATTTAATTAAATTTTTGTGGGCTTTTAAGTAGAAGATGAAAACCCTTATCTATATATTATATATTGATAGGGATGTCCTTTATGAAGGATAAGAGAGTTAGAAAAATTTTGACGGCAAAAATACTTTGAGAGCCATGGAAGACCCTATCGAAAGGAAAAATAACGTTCAAAGAAGAACAGATGCTAGAAGCATTAGCACACTGTTCGAGTTAGAGAGCTGTTCATGTGGATATCAGTCGAGGGAGCAGATCTACGTTGTTAGCTCCTGAGATCCAAACTCTTGAAGAGAACGTGCCCTAAGTTCAAAGAATTAAAAGATAACTTCTCTATCCACCTTGACTTAAATGAGTTCGTTCGGTCCATATCAGGATAGAAACTTTAAAATTTTAATCTTTTACTATGCCTCCCTATCTAACACTTATCACCACCTTTTCACTCGAGTGAACTCTCACCCCTATAATCATGCTTTCCAAACTGTTTATAGGTTCCCAATCACCATTATACTCTTATATATACATGTATACATTTTCATAACAAAATACACAAGTTTCATTACTTGCTTAACCAAATCTCTTTTTACACAATAAACACTCAATGGTATAAAACATGCTCAATTCAAAACTATTTCATGTATTACATAGCATACTCATACACAGTTACAACAAACAATCAAACTAAAAAAGTTATTGGGTTACCTTAACCCTTCTATGACTAGAAAGGTTACCCATGGATTTCAACTACTACAACAACTTATCACAAGCTTCCTTTCTCAACTCACACGTTCAATATGCCAATCTGAACACATTTAGCACGTTTTAATCATTGGTCCAATTTGATCAAAAACACATATTTACTACTTATGGTTATATTTAGCTGTGTTTTCTTTTCCATTTATCCATTATAAGTCCATTACTACTCGATTATTACTTTATATTACCTCAACTAGTCTCATTTCACTCAAATCAAATTCCTACCCTTTTCTCTCTCTAACTTAGGGCTAAATTGAGTCTACGGGTTTAAAGCTCTATCGTTCAGCTTTAAACCGGTCGCAAAGCTCTAATTTAACTCCTGAGAACATTTTTATTACTATTGGGCAATAATCAAACCCCTATAATTTTATCGATTTAATTTTTCTATAACTCATTTTCAGAGAAATTTAGGTATAATGGAAGGCAAGAGATAAACATAGCTTACTTGCTAAGTAACTAATTAGAAGCACCTTCCAATAACCTAAAATGGCTTGCCCTAGCACTTCAGCCCTTCATCTCTTCTCTAATTTATACCTTCTGAAAATCACCCGAAATCAATAACTTAAGGGGTCATTTTTTAGTCCATGCATCGTGGCGCATGCAGCATAAGCCACGATGTATGGTACAGTGAGATCAATTCTTACTACACATACTTGCTTCAATCCAAAACGTGATCCTCTCACCCATATCTGTTCATACAACATCCCAATGAGCCAAATCATCACATAACCATCTAAATCCCTAATCCCACACTAATTAACACTTTGCCCTTAATTATCAGTTAATCACAAGATTAAGAAATTCAAAATGTTGCATCGCACACAAGTTTTATCGCACAGAATCAATTGCATACTCATATACTCCAAAACATGGGTGAAACACCCCAAAGTTCATGCCTAAATTGTCACATATGCATATCTGAAACTTTGATACAAGCCATTTCACACATGATATATAAGGTTGCACATAGGAAATGTCACCAACAACTAGTAACACTATTCCAACTGACTATCAACTACCAAAACTATATATGTGATACAATTCAAGTCTAGACAATAACTTTTGATCCTTGAGTGAACTTTTCTTTATCTAAGCATTCAAAAAGCTTTCAAATTTATGCGAAAACATTTAGCATTCATTTATCATTCTTGACAAAGTTTGTGAAAAAGCTCTTACAAGTTTATAAGCTTCCATTTGTAATCTATCTACTCTTTAAGAGAATTTTTCTGTGAAAGTTTTCATATTCATCTGAAATTTTGAAAAGGATATTTTTAAGTGTTTGTAACAACTTGCAAAATTGTAGCAAGGATTGTTGAGTGAATCAAGATAAGTTAAGTCTTGTGAATTGTACAGTGATGGAAATCACCCATTAAAGCTTGTGATTTTAGTTGGAAATCTCAAGTATGATTTTGAGGACTAGATGTTGGCTAAGTGGGCAGGTTGAACCAGTATAAATCTTATGTGTTTTATCTCTTTCCTCCTCACCTAAGTCTTTCACTCTTTGATTTTTCAAAAATTTTTAAGTTTCACCCAATTCACCCCTTTTTTTAGATGCCAGCCTATCCAACACATCTAACATTAGAAAAACTAGTTTTAAAATGACTCTAAAAGGTATAGCTTTCAAATGAACTAAAGTTTAGGTCTAAAATATCCTAAACTCATTGCCAATCAATTTTTGAAGTCAAGGTAGAAACATTAGAAATAAAGTATTGTCAAGCTCTACTCTAAAAAAAAAAAGGAAATTGCACACAATTTTTTTTCAAGCTTTTTGACACAACACAAAAATCATAGAACTTAAGACTAAATTAAAAATGTAAGGAACAAAAATTAAAACACCAAGAAAACTCTTCTAAGAGTTAAACTTAGCCTCCCTGACAATAGCACCAAATTTTAATAGGACTTTGTCACTTATCTTTCAAAATTAAACTAGAACTAATCTAAATGAAGTATTTAGGCCAACCTTAGGTCTTCTCATAGGGAGGTGATCTAAGCTTCTTAGGCAAGTAAACTAGGTGAATAGATTAACTAAATGATTGCAGTTGTTACCTAATTATCTAATGAATTAAACTTGTAGCCTAAGCTGAAGTGTGTGTGGTGAAATTCCCTTAAAATGTAGGAATTATAGGACATTGTTAATGGAAGAATCTTAGCTTGCAAATGAATATGGTGATAAGTCACATTTATTACACACTTTTCCTTGTTACAATTGACCAAACATCATGTTATATTTACCTAAATTGCATATTTATTGCATTAATTGTGAAAAATCACCTAAATGTAAAATTCTATGCATCAGGGGCATTTTGGTCATAAATTGAACTTTTGAGAAAATTAGTCAAGATGAATTTTTAGTCCAAAAGAACAATGGTCTAATTGACCATTGTTACAATTGACCAAATATCATGTTATATTTACCTAAATTGCATACTTATTGCATTAATTGTGAAAAATCACCTAAATGTAGGATTCTATGCATTTGGGGCATTTTGGTCATAAATTGAACTTTTGAGAAAATTAGTCAAGATGCATTTTTAGTCCAAAAGAAAAATGGTCCAATTGAATTTCTCAAACTCATTTTAGATTGAGAGTAATTAATTTCACAAGTTGACTATTTTGGAAAGTCAAAGTTTTGAAGTTAACTTATTTTCTTGCACTTGGGTTAGGTCATTTTTGTGAATGTGTGGGCTTATAATTTTTAGGCTATAAAGTACGGCCCTAACCTCTTTTATGATGTCAAAATTAGTTTTTATTATTTAATTTGCATTGTGCCACATATTCAGGAATTAATTTTAATTGAAAATGCAAATGATTATTCATATGCTTTGAACTTTGATCTCATGTGTTACATTTATTTATATAAGATTACACACTTTGGATTTGGCATATGAGGACCATTGGATTGTAATACTAGATGAGTTAAGAGGCAAAAAACTTAAATTTTGGGGTAAAAGTACAAGCCTTGTATGGTCTTACACACTTTGTACCACACTTTGATTCTAATCACTCTCTCTCTTAATTTTCCATTGTCTTTAGCTTTATTTAATTCAATTTTCAGATCATTTTCATCTGAATTTTCATCCATTATACCATGGTAAATAATAAAATTACCCTAGCTCATTTTTCACCCATTTTTTAACACTAGAGTTGGGCTCATTTGCCCTAAACTTGAATTAAACTACCTTAATTTCATTGTCAACATTCATTCTTCATTCACTCTCATTTTTTAGCCTCTACCGTTCTCCATTCTCTCTCTATTTTTCTTCATATTCTTTATCTCCATCTCATCTTCTCTCCTCCCTATCTCATGATCCAACCATCAAAATCCTAATCCCACTCCACCATTCTTCTTTTTCCACCTCACTCTTTAAACCCTAAGCTTCATTTTCTTGGTTTGGCTTCAAAATCTTCAAAGTGTTCATGAGTATGGTTCATACATGGTGGAAGGATTGTGCTCAAATGGGTTTCAAGTTGATTAGAGACTAAATCTAAAAGAAGTGCTAGGAATGAAGGATGCTAGAGGAGCCTTGAAGTGCCTCAAGGAAAAGGGTTATGACCACTCTCTATTAAACCTAAGTTGATGTAATCTTAAAATTATAAGTATTATTATATCTTGCTTTTATTGACCAAAATTGGTATTCAACTTATTGATTTAGTGTTTTTTCACTCAATTCCCCTTTGTATAATTGCTAAAAATTTTCTCCAATACATTGTAATTCATATAAAAATATGTTTTTTGTGTGTTGAATGTGTCTTACATTGGCTATGCATAAATATGTTTGTTAGTGTTTGATAAAATATCTTGTATGTAAAATTATCCATTAGACTTACCATAGGTCGAGCTGTACATAAAGTGATCCTAAGGATAATTTTGATTACTTTGCACTTAACTAAGGGATTGATTAGAGTCTTATACAAAATCGTGCAAGGACTTGGTTAATTGAATTGGTTAGGAAGGCACACTTATACAAAATTGTGTAAGGGGTTAATTTGATCAAGAGAGTGGAAATTAACTTGAGCTTAATTAAAAAGAATAGACAAGAAATATAGCATCCCACAACTCTTAAGACTCCACTTTAGAAAGAGTTAAAACACTCCTATTTTCATTTCACTAGTTAATTAGGTTTTTAATTAAATCTGTCCATTTAGCTTAATTAGCTAAAATCAATTAACTCTTGGTTAGTTTAGCTCACTAGTTTAGCTTTAATTAACCTTAGTTAGCCTCCTTAGTGAAGAATGACCTAAGTTTCCATTAGAACTATATTAGTATTTACTTAGCTATTTTGAAGTGTAAGTGACAAACGCTCTCATATGGCAACTCACTCAAATTTCACCCCCTTGGCCTAAAATGATTATCACTCAAGACAACTATTTTAGGCAATCTAACTCAACTAATTCAATTCCCTAAGACCTAATTATAAGCCCTTAAGTTACCTCATTACCTTAGCTTAGAAATTAACTAAGTGCTTAGTCAAATTTTCCCTCTTAATTGCCACGGTCAAAAGTCACTCAAGCATAAGACTATGCAACTCAAGCACTTAACGAAACACTAACCAAACACATACATGTAGAGTCAATGCAAGATCATCACTAATTTAATATCACATTCCAATGCAAACATCATCACCAATTGAAAATCCCATTCCAATGCAATAAACTTAAGGTAGCCAAATTATCCAATGACAAGAGAAGAAGAAATTCAAGACAACAATCTTGTTTCAATACAACCATTCACAACCAATTATAATACTAAAGTCAAATATGTACTACAAATTAACCATAGTCATAGTCTAGAAATTAAAATGAAACAAGATGAGGATTAGGATAAGCTTAGCCAACTCCTCTGCCATCAACTCCTACCTAGGATTCCATTGAGAATTAGCTAGAAAACATCATCATCACACTACTACAGAAATGATATTTAGTAGCATGTATTTTGTAGCAATAAAAAATGAAACATTACTAATATTAAAGCCATAGTAGAGTGGTGGCATTTCTTATATCAAATGCCATAGCTCATAAATTATTTTTTTATTTAAAATTTTAGTAAATAATAAGAGGTGATGTTTCAAGAGTGTTGAAATGCTACCTCTCTTCTTTTTTACTAAATTAATATTTTGTTAATAACTGAAAGCAGAGAGGTGGCACTTCTAAATTAATATTTTATTATAGTTTATTTAATTGGTATTAATTTTTACTATATATTATTATTTAATAATTAAAAAGTAGAGTGGTGGTGTTTTCTAAACTTGAAAATGTCACCTCTTCACTCTGTTATTAATTTATTATTTTATTTTATCATATTAAATAATTATTTTATTATAATTCATTTAATTAATAATTTTAATTAGTATTTCATGTTATTTAATAAATAAAGCAAAAAAGTGGCATTTGCTGAGCTTAAAAACATCACCATTATAATCTTTTTATTAATTTAGTATTTTATTTTATTAGATTAAATAATTATTTTAGTATTATTTATTTGATTAAAATTTAAAATTAATATATAATAATATTTAATAAATACATAAATGGAGAGAGGTGGCATTTCCAAACATTGGAAACGCCACCACTCCTTTTTGTATTATTTAACTTTTTAAAATTTAAAATAATTATTTTATTATAATTTATTTAATTGGTATTAATTATTAATATATATATTATTTAATAATTAGAAAGTAGACAGGTGATGCTTCTTGAGCTTAAAAATGCTACCTCTCTACTCTGTTGTTAATTTATTATTTTGTTTTATCATATTAAATAATTTATTTGTTATAATTTATTTAATTATTTATTGTAATTTGTATATAATATTATTTAATAAAGAAAAGCAAAGAAGTGGCATTTTCTTAGCTTAAAAACATCACAATAACACTTTATTATTAATTTAATATTTTATTTTATGATATTAAAAAATTTTTTATTTTTATTTATTTAATTATAATTTATAATTATTATATAACAATATTTTGTAAATAAATGAATGAAGAGAGGTGGCATTTCTAAAGCTTGGAAACACCACTTCTCTACTCTGTTATTGATTTTATTATTTTATTTTATTAGATTAAATAATTTTAATTAGTATATCATATTATTTAATAAATAAAGCCAGAGAAGTGCATTTGTTGAGTTTAAAAATGTCATCTTTATATTTTGTTATTAATTTAATATTTTATTTTATTAAATTAAATAATTTTTGTTATTATTTATTTTATTAGAATTTATAATTATATATAATAATATTTAATAAATAAATAAATGAAGAGAGGTGGCATTTCCATAGCTTTTTAGGTCAAAATTTTTCTCCTTACCTAGATTAGTTTGGGTTGTTATTTGGCTTTTTAGATCATATTTGGCTCTAAATAGAGTTAGGATGGAAGTTAGATTAAATTGGGTGGCATCAGGGGGAGCAAAAATGACATTTTGCTCGTTGTATCATGAGCTGCAGCTTATGTGTTGTGCACTGTGGCACACGGCATAGCACAAACAAGTTAAATTTTGAAAATCATTAGAAAAAGGTAGTTTTTATGGGGAAAAACCTGGAACACAAAAGGGAAGGCTTTGGGCACTACCAGGGCTTCATTTTGGGAGGATTTTAAAGATAAATTATGCCTTCAAACTCTTGAGTAAGTTTTCCACCCTTCTCCTCTACATTTTCATCTCATTTTTCATGGAATTTAAAAGTGGGAGAATTTGCTCTGATTGATTAAGCTATGGGTCTATGTTTTAAAATCTAAATTGATTCTAAAGGTTTGATTTAAGTCTCTTAACCTTTAATAAGTGGTAATATGAAGCTACTTTGTTATTTGGTGAAAGTTGGATTAAGCCCTAGCTTGATTATGGGGTTTTGAAGTGTAATAAGTTAAGATATTAAGGGTTATGTTGTGATGGAGTGAGAGGGAGGTTTAAGGGAAATGTATGGACAAATTGTAATCTTAGCAAGCCTCTTTATTGAGAATATGAGTGATAAGTGGGAGAATTGGGATGTTATTGATAGCTACTAGTACTCGCATTAATTGAAAATTAACATATAGTACTTGTTGATATAGATTGTAGTGTGGGAAAACTTGCCTTCAGACAAGAAGAGATTTAGTACCACGGGCAACCCTTTTAGTAATAAAAGGTTGAGGTAACTATATAATTTTTATTATTTATTACCTTATATACTACCCAAACCTTGAGATGATCCAGGCATGCTTTACACTTCCTTTTGCCCTAGTTGACCTTAAGCTTCAACTATCTCTTCTTGTTCTCTGCCTCTCAAGATTGTATCATGATCTTGGACCATCTACCTTATATCCACCATCATGCTTCTAAGCTCTTCATGTAACACATCCCTTCTATCTCTTGGCTGTGGTTGAATTGGTTAGACTTTTAGCTCTTGCTCCTCCTTATTCACCCATCTAGAATAGGTACTTCTAGCACAAATACCTCTTCTTATGATTTACTATTTTTCTCCCCTTCTAAGGACAAAAACAAGAAGCAAAAATGAGCATAAGGGAAAGAGTTGTGTAATGAACAAGGATAAATTTCCATATCTAAAATGAATAAAATAATAATCATAACAATCAAGTCTCAAAACATGAGAAACTGCTACCAAATTATAACCTCTCCCAATATATACCTGAAATTAGGAAGGGTTAACTAAATCACCATATTCAATAATCAAATTGCATTCATATACTTTGTTTGAAAAACTCAAGACCTAAGACTTGTTTTGCAAATCCTCAAAATCATTTGAAATCCAATTCAAAATAATCATTGCATAGTGAAAGACTAATACTTGTATTCATCACATTCAATACATGTCTTTAAAATAAAGAAACCAAGTCAAAAACTAGGCCATGCACCACGACATGTGGCATAGAGCAACAAACAGCCCTTCTCTATACCATGCGCTATGGCATGACGCATAGTGTGCCATGATGCATATGATAGTATTTACTGTTGTCATTTTGATAGTTCGCAAGGTAAATTTTCAATATAAGTTGTTTCCATAAATGATGTCTAATCGAAGTGATTTAAGCACCTATATAAAGTTTGTTTCATAAGCTATCTAATGAGATAGGCTTGGACACCATCCATCGGTCTAATCAAAATTTAGACAATCAGGGTGCAAAAGGCTATTTTTTCTAAAAAACTAGTGCACCCAAGCACTCAATCGCTCACATTATCTCATTAGACTATTTTAGGGCTTGAACTAAGCCTAAAAGGATCACGTATACCTAATTGACTATAATTCACATTATATATACACATAAATTAAAGTTTGGCCGTTCAATTGCCCATTCACACTAAGGGTAACTTGTCACAACTTAATACAAAATTACTTGTTTAGCCATATTTACCACAAATTCACAATAAAAACACACGTCTACACAATCACAACATGTTCACAGTTAAATCTTAGCTCATGTTACTCATTTCACCACATATCCACACATATAGGCTAAGACTTACAAAATCACTACATCTCAAAAATTCACAACTTTAAACATGCATGTAAGTCTTATGATAACTTTTATACACAATAGCTAAAAAATTAGGCTCATTATACAAACTCAAGGATTCACATAGCTTTTACAACTCTAAGCTAGTCCAAAACTGTACCTTTTGTTCAGCTCATATCTTTGACCTTTAAAAATGTAACCATAGAGTGATATAACAATCTCAATAATAGAATAACTCTCTACTATCAATTATCACATGCAACCTAAGTAAACATATCATAATATGCATATAAACATCGACGAAATCATAAGATTCACTTCATAGGTATCACGTTTCACCATAAATCACCACTTTCTCAAGTCATGTTCACAATTCACCACTAATATAGCATGATCACTACCATACAAACTTTCAAATCACTCTGACTCAAAGCTATAAGATCACCTTAGACCAATGCACACACTTGTTGGCCTTAAGCTCACCTTCAATGGTAGAATCACCTGGTCAAAGATGTTCTATCTTACTTTTGGACTATGGTTTCTCCCATTACACACAATGCGTTGTCGTTGGCTCCAACGCTGCATCGTAGATGCTAAGGGGGCAAAATTTCTAACACCACACCTCAATAGGCACTAAGGAGATAATCTCCAACACCATACCTCAATAGGTTATAAAAAGATACAATTCTCTAACACTATGCCCAGTCGGGTACTAAGGAGAATAATGCGGTAAGGTCTTTCACTACTTCTCCTTATGGGTGAACTTTCAATTATAAGATCATGCTTTCGTACAAACCACACTTTCATATATAAACTATATATATATATATATATATTCACAAAGCATATAATTCATAAAAATCAATTCTTTGGAAATCAATTTCATGCATTAAACATTAAACATTCACTTGATAAATATGCTTATTTTGAACATTGTTTGTAACATCCCAAAAATTTTAAGACTCAGATTTATTTTAAATAAAATAAAATAAAATATCTATAATTAATTTAAAATTTAGAATAATTTGATAGAGGTCCAGAGTTTGAATTTTTCTCAACAAAAGTTTGGTTTTATTTTTTTTTTAACTATAGAAAAAATTATTGAAGTTGACCCGAGCTTTTGTGCTATAACAAAAAATGTTGGGCCCTTTCTTATAATTTTCCCCAAAGTTTTATATCAACTTTTTAAAAGACCAAAATAGAACGCAGAAACTAAATTGAAACAAGAAAAAATGAATGCATGAGAGAGAGAGAGAGAGGAAGAAGAGAAGAGAAAGAGAGGAAGTTAAGGTCAAATCTAGAAGGCTTTATGGCCGTTGCAAGCTCGACTATACGATAGGTAAACTTCCTACTTCAATCTTCTTCCCTTCCTCTTGATTTTCTTCAATTTTTGGAAGAGATAATTTCTAGATTTTGATCCCAAAGGCTTTATTCTTGTAAGCTTTAGTTTCTTTGGGTCCTTGGGAGATTGTTTTGAGTTTTTATATAGTGTTCTAATATTTTGAGTGGATAATTGAATGAAAAGAGGTGTTTTGGGCACAAATCAAACCCCAAAGGTTGGGTTTTTCTCTTTAATAATTTAAGTTTATTGATTTAGTTATAATTTTACTATTTAAGCCCAATAAGATTTAAATTAAGGTTTAGTTTTCATTATATGGGCTAATGGTGAAACTTGGTGACGCTAAGTGAAGGTTTTTAATTGATTAAAAATTATATAAATTGGAAATTATCCTAGTGATGGCTAATAATGGTTTTAGTGGTTACGTGATACTATGTGAATGGTTAGTTTAATATATGGACCATTAGGATGGATTATGACTCATTGACCTAAGTTGTGTGGTATGAGTTATAGTCTTCATTAATGCTATTTGTCATGATAAGTCATGTGGATCACTTATATGTTGTAGGAATTGTTTGTGGAATTTGTTCAGAAGTTAAGGAACAAGCCAAGTCTTATTTTATACAAGAGGAACCCTTTTGGTACCAAAGGGTTGAGGTAATAGGGAAATTTATATTTCTTATTATTTTATTTTAGCTATTTTTGAATAAATATTACTAGCTATCATGCATTACATATTTTAAAAGATTAAATGTGCTTTATAAGGGGTTATAGGGTACTACTTTGATTATAGTGCAAATATGTTTTCTAATTGTTTAACAACAATATTTTTATGGAAACGAGATTTGTTTACATGTATTGTAATCATAAGAAATAGAAGTTACAGTTAAGGAAGTGTAACTAAGTAAGGTACCTTAGATAGGCTAAGTAACTGTTTAAGGGAGATTTATAAATGTTATACTACCTTAGAGTGTTGAAGTGGTCAATACTCGGGAAAGGTAGACACGAATAAAAGGTATGATCTCGGTAAGAGTTCACCAATGAAAAGATATGAATTTTTAATATTCTATGGTACACTGCCAGTACTCAGTGTTGCCTTACGTATTGTGGGCTCAGTGCACTAAAGTGGTTAGTATATTGAGTGTTCGACACCTCTCAGTGGGGGAGGAAATCTGACATATGAAGTGTGAGGTTGAGTGCCTAGGCTAAGGTAGTCCTTACATGGAGAGTAAATCAGGCTGGCTCTGGGAGGGAGTTAGCTTTGACTGCTCAAGATTTGCGTAGAAGGGGCATAGGCGGTTTGATGGATTAGATCATGCCTTAGATTATGTTTTGTGCCTGTGGAGGTATAAGTAGGTATAAGGTTTACCTGCGAGTTACAGAGTGTCAAGGGGCATTCTATTGGTCATGAAAGGCCATATCGGCCTATGTCATGTATTCATGCATGTTAAATGGCTAAATTATATATTATGTTGAATTTATTATTCGTCTATTCGATTATGGCTTACTTTGTAATAATCAATGTAAATTTCTCTGTTACTGAGACTGTGGTTGTCTCACCCCTTTCTTTTTAATATTTCCAGGTCCAGGTGAAGGAACCAGTGGAGGATGGGGAAAGGAGCAGAGCTAGGGGTCTTTTGTGAATTGTAAAGAACTGTAACCCTTTTCTTTTGAGAAAATTTTTTGTAATATATTTAGGATTAAGATGCCAGTAGGATATGATTATGTATATGTGTGTGAGTATGTGTGGATTGTATGGCTTGTGTATGAATTTTTGTTTGCTTGTAAACTTGTGGCTAGGAAACTTGACTATGGTGTGTGGTTTTGGTGGATTTATTTAGTATACCAAGTTTTCACTACAAGCAAATATTTATTTTGGTATATATGTGATTCCACAAGCAAATGCGAAGTGGTTACATTGCAAATGGTGTGCTATGGGCAAACATACACCTTGGATAGAGAGAGTAGGTGTGTGGGCCCCACAGAGATCTCTGAGTCAAGTGAAAATGTTTAGCGTGTGTATTCATATGTGTATATGATATTTGGAATAGTTTTTGGCCACTCTTATATGATTTGTGCATTTTGGAGGTTTAGGGTCCCTTTTGGGAAATGGCACCTGGGTGGTCAAATTTTGGTATAAAAGATTTTTCTATCATTTAAATATTTTATCAGGTGTTTTTAGTGCTATTTGACTTGTCCAAAGTGTTCCCACAGGTTTGTGACCATTAAGATGAGATTTGAACAATTTTGAAAATCGTTTTTACCAAAAAACTACACTTTTGCATCCGGGTGTCCAAATCTTAATCCAACTGTTGGATTTCTCTAAAATTTGGGTCACAAGTAAAACCTTTTATAAGATTTATGTAGGCTTTGGAATCACATCGATAACATATCAAACGGAGAAACGGCACACTCCGGAATTTAGTCTGGAGGAGCTGTCATGACAGCAAAAGTGCTGTCATGACAGCAACAGTGATGATGTTTCAACATGCATGAAATTCAATCTGTCTTTGGATCTTTCCAAAATTTGGTATGCTAATAGGAATATTTAAAATTGACATGTGGGCTTTGGAATCTCTCCGATCAAAGATCGCATGATGAAATGGTGCACTTCGGAAGTTAGTCCGAAGGTGCTGTCATGACAGCTTTGACCTATCTTTTAACATGTCTAATTTTTAATCCAACTATTGGATCTTTTCAAAATTTGGTACACTTATAGTACCTTTGAATGTAATGTGTGAGCTTTAAAATTACTTCAATTGGGGATCAGATGATAGAATGGCGCCTCCTGAAAGTTGGCCTGGGAGAGCTGTCATGATAGCAATTTAATGCTATCATGATAGTATTTTTTACCCCGCTTTTGCCTAGATTGCTTCCATGCGCTACAGGTAAAACCTATAAATTACTTATTTAAAAAAGGTTTAAATGTTTATTTTGCAATCGTGTATCTTCTTAGTGATTTAAATAGTTTGTTTTCTAAGTTGGTTTTAGGATTAACTCCTTAACCACACTTAGTTTATTTGAATTTGTGATTTTTGGATAACACTCAAGGTAAGTGTTACACTGTTTATGTAATAATACTCATACTCCTAAACAATTACAATAGATAATCGAATAGAGGAAGTTATTCAATTGCCTTAAGCTTTCTATCACAAGAAAGATTACCTGTGGACTTTCACAATTACTAACTCATCTCTACTAGGTTCTCTTCTTACTCTATTTGTTAAATAAGCTAATCTACATACAATTGGCACTATTAGTCAATTGATCCAATTGACCTAAAACACTTAATTGTTAAGCAAGGCTATGATTAGTCATCCTTTCCTTTCCACCTAATCAATCTAGGTTCATTACCATTTGATAGTCACTTTATATCACTTACAATGATTCAATTTCACTTCTACTCAATTTCCACCCCATTTTCCTTTCATTTAGGGCCAAGTTTAGGCCTATAGCTTTAAAGCTCTATCGTTCAACTCCAAATTAGTCACAAAATTTTAATTTAACTTTTGATAACCTTTTTATTACTATAAGGTAAGAAACTAACCCTTTAAATTTTCTTGATTCAATTTCTCTATAACTTATACTTAGAGAAATTATAATAGAATCGAAACTAAGGGCTATACAAATCTTACCTAATAAGTTACTGATTAAAAATTCCTTCCAAGTTCCAGCAAACCTTTTCCTTAATAGCCTGGCCCTTCTTCTCCACTCCCTTTCACATTTCTTCTTTTCTCTACTCTAAACGCCAAGCTGATTCATGACTTAAGAGGTCATTTTCTGTGCCATGAACTACGATGCAGGTAGCTTGTGTCATAATGCATTGCACAATGAGGAAAATCCTTACCACACGCTCATGCTTTATTCTAAAATAAAATTCTTCCACTCATACCTGTTTATTCAACACCCTAAAGACTCAAATCATCATGCAATCATGTAAATTTCTAATCACTCACTAATTACTAATTCACCATTAATTGGCAATTAGTTACAAGATTAAAAAACCATGATGCTATAGGTTGAAGGTGTAGGAGTCATGCTATAGTGAGTTTTCCATTACAAAGGGTTCATACAAGGTACAATCTATTACTTTCCCTTGCTCTGCACTTCTGCACTAATTTCGTCTCCTCTATTTGTGCAATTAAAGTTTGCTACCCCAAGTCTTCTTATTTTATGTCGCCATTGTTCTAGCATGGCTATATTCTCTCCCTCTATTCCTTGTGTGCTCATTTGGTAAGTTGATTCCCTTTCTTATTTGCTTGTGCTGAAGCTATGTGTGCTCAAATGGTTAAAGATTGGAGTGAATGAGAACATTTCCTATAGGTAATTTTAGTATGATTGTTTGGGGCTATTATTGATGAAGATAAATGTGAATATGGTTTTCCATTGAGCTTAAAATAGATTTTTAGTTTGAAGTAATGAGATTTGGGATGTCTGATTACTTCAAATAACTTTATTGTAATATTTTTTGGTGTTTGAATTGAGGAGGAAGAAGTTCGACTTGAGTTTAAGGATTAATGCAGGAAAGGTGTTTGGCAAAATTCTGTTTAGATGAAGCTTTGTTTGATTTTGTATTCTTTTGAAATTTCATTAATTTTTATGAGAAATATATTTATTTTAGGTATTATTGGTCCATGAATTTAACTTGAAGGTTGCAAAGAAATTTGATTATGAAGTTAATATGTAACTATTTAAATTCTTAGGGATAGTATGGCTGTTGATAAATTATTGGACAATAACTTGAATGTTAAAAAGTTTTATTGTGGGACTTGGAAATAAAGTACATTTGTTGTTTTGAGAAAAAGCTTAACATGAGGTTACATTTTAATGGAGTATTTAGCTATGGCCAAAGTCATATGGGAAAACTCTGTGATATAAAATATGATGTTTGGGGAAGATTTGAATTATTTGGATCGATTATGTTATGTTAAGGTTAGATAAAAGTTTATTGAAATTGTAGGAAATCTAATAAAATCCTATTATATATGATAAATATATTGGAAGAGGATAGGAATTGGAATCATCATTTAAACAATAATTCCTATAAAGTGTTCGGTGAAATACTTGTTAGAGGAATCTGATATATAATGGCCAGATACTTGTGATGATTGTATTGTTGTTAGTTAAAAAAATTATAGAAGACACCATAATGGAAACTAAGGCTAAAATCAAAGATGTTTGCAATACGCATCTTAATTGATAATTCATGAGCTAAATTACTATTAATATGTTAGCCTTTAGCATTTCTATGTAATAATTGATGTAATGTTCCAAAAAAAAATGTTGGAGTTAAAATTTATTTATTATGCTCCTTTGAGTTACTTTGGACTATAAAATTTGAGTTGTAAAATGTATATAAGAAAATGAATATAATATTATTTTGTCTATAGGAAATTAAATGCCAAGTATTGTTTCAAGGAGATTGGTTTAGAAGCAAATTATATTTTGAAACCCTTCAAGTAACTGGATAGTGTCCCAATTGACTTACCCATAAGATTATTTTCCTGAAGTATTATATTTTCATGTAAATTATTTTAACAAAAATTGTTTTAAGTATTAGATATTTTGTTATTTAAATATCTTTATTTTGTGAAATTATAAAGTAATGTAAAAAATAATTAAATTATGGCATGTGCATGTATTTTTTCTTATGAAGTGTACTTTCAAGACTGATGAAATTATTCTTATCAACTTTAGTAATTTTGGTTATTTAACAAATGCAAGCATCGATATCAGTTACAAAATTTTATTCTGGTATGTTTTGATGATTAAAAACTATTCATGTGAGTTTAATTTTGAAAATGAAAAATTTATTTTAATAGTTATAATTTTCTAGCATGTTTGAAAATGAATTTGGAGGGGATTTTATATAGAACACTTATTGCTAACAACAGTTCCGTTAGCCCTTGATGCGACATGCTTAATGACTAGCTAGTTTGGTTTTTGTGAGCTCTATCCTCACATCTATTGTTCTTGGGTCTTATACCACATCTGTTTCATGGCTTCAAGGTACATCTGGTTAGTTACCTTGTCGATTATATATTCACTTCTATTTTGTGGCTTTGACAATATTTGGTTACTTACACTTATGGATTGTGTGCCCATGTTTGTCTTCATGGCACAAGTCGTGTTTGATTATTTATCCTTATGGACTATGTGTCTACGTTTGTAAATTATTTTGATAAATTCCCATAAATATTACTTTTTAATTAATTGATTATTTCATATTCTAATGGTTTTTTAATTTTAAATGTTATTTATTTATGTAATCTATTTGTCTTGTCATGATTAAATGTTAAAGTTGCTTTGTCATTTAAGATCTAATGTTTCATGATATTGAAGTTGAATAGAAATTTTTATCCTAAGTTCACTAATTTTATTATATTGAATCGTTTTGTTCTTTAATTTCCATAACTGTTGCATATTATTCATTTTTTATTCTTTTAAATATTATGGTTGAGATGTTATTTGCTAAAAAATATTTGGTTGTGTCTCAGATACTGTAGCTGACATTGTACATCCTACCAACCACTAAGGGACTTATTGCTGATTTGATTTGGAGATATCTTTATGAATCTCTTCTTTTGATGTGAACAATTTATTATGCTTTATGTAACTTTCTAAATTTCTTAATTTGTAATTTTCAATTTTCTAAGAGTAAATTGGTCAATTTAGATAAAATATTAATTAATGAGGTTTATGGGAGACTAATATAGTTTTTGGATCAACAGCCTTAAAAAAAGGGCTAAGTTAATGTTTGAGCGGCCCTTAGCACGAAAGGGGGTTTAAATTCTGGTGGAGATTTCTATACCATACACCACGACGGGCATGTCAATGTACCACAGTGCATGTGCAAAATTTGTACTTATCAGATCACGAATCAAACTGAAAATTAGAAAAGTAGAAAGGGTGAACGCAAGAGAAGTGACGAAGAGAGACTTGTGGCTGCTAGGGTTTGCTTCTAATGTGATTTTGGAGGCCTTACAAGCTTCATATACATTAGTGAGTTACATTATTGATGTTGTATAATCTTGTGATGTTAATGCTTGTGTTATTGAGTAGCTTAACATAATCTTGTGGTTGCTCACCTTATTGCTTTAGCCATGGCATTTGAGAGGAGAATTTGAGTGGTTCACTTACCTAATTTTTTCACTCATTGGTTAATTGAACTAGAGACTTTAATATAAGACCTAAGAACTTAGCTAATTAGGTTAATTGGCTTATGATAGTTTTTTTAGGTCAAGATAGCTTTAGTCAAGAGGAGAGGGAAGCTTTACCTAGCCTAATCATAAGAAGATAATTAGTCCAAAATTAACTAATCTCTAGGGTTGCACTCTTTCAAAAAACAAAATTTCATTTCACTCACTTTAGATAACATTTTACTCACTTGTCAATTAGTTAATTAGTTTAGTAATTAGGTAATCAACTTCTAACTTTGGGTAATTTATTACATTAGGTAACTGTAATGTCCACCTTGACATTACCAAAATTCACCACACAATCACAACAACCAATCATAATTAGGAGCAAGGATTTGCTCCTAATCTCACATTATATATAAAAGGGTTAAAACTAATAATTTTTTAAAAATAATTGAGGAATATTTGAGATCCCATAAAAACTCTTTAAATTGATAGTTTGAGCTCAAACTTAATGTTTTAAATAGGCATTGGAAGCATGAAAAAGTTTTGGGAATCAAATCACTTCAAAATAGAGCCAAAAATGTCATTTTTGAGTGTTTTGGTCTATACACTGCGGCTCGTGGTTCGTGCACCACGGCATGTGGCACAGAAAGATAAATTTTCTCGCTGTACTATGCGCCGCGGCTTGCGCGAAATGAGCCATGGCGCACCTGTCCATGACAGCATTACAGCAATGCTGTCATGACAGCTTTTCTAAACGAACTTCGAACACGTGCCATTTTCACATCTGATATCCGATTGGAGTGATTCAAGCGCCCACGCGAAGCTTATTCAATAAGATAACTAATGGTATAAGTTTCATTATGATCTGACACCATATGAGAATTTTAGACACTCGGATGCAAAAGTCAGTTTTTTAAAGAAATTTTCAACCATCCAAGTACCCAAAACTCATAACTAATATCATTAACCCATTGTGAGGCTTGAACCAAGTCTAATGGACCAAAATACACTTGAGTGACCAATCAAACACATACAAACATACCAAACACAAAATTTGGCCACTCAATGGCCATTTTGCCTAATATGGCCAAAATGCACAATTAGCACTACAAGCACTATTAGCCTCTATTGCCACATAATACACTACTAATACATTATCACCACCTAAATAAAACATTCCTTGCACTTGTATTAGTATTTTAGCCCATCACCATAAAAATTTTCACATATTCATATCACATACCATATTGGGGTAAAATACAAAACAACATAGTATGAAACAAATGCAACCAATCAAAATGATATGCATTCCTAGTTGGCAACATATAATATCATATAACAAGTTTATGTACACTACTCAAACTAAAATCAGGCTTTACAAAGAGTGTAGCAGATATGCTAGCCCCTGCCCGATTCTCTGCCTGGCTCAGTCTCACTGGTAGTACCTATAAAATGATAATCCACGGGGTAAGATAAAAATCTTAGTAACTAAGATAATCTACATTATTGATTAACAAGCCAAGTTATAAACAAGTATTACAATAAGTAACTTAATCACATCATATAATATTACCACAAATTTGCATGCATGATCCCTAACCATCCAATCCTCCAATACTCCCGACCGAACCAGTAGGCTATTTCATAGAACCAAACCACATGTATGGTCCCCAAGCTCACCATCCATGGTAGGACAACCTGGCCAAGGTGTCCTAAACCACTTCTGGACTACTGTTTCCCCCTATTACAAGTAATTGGGGTGTCGTTACTCTAACACCGCATCCTACAGATGCTAAGGAGTATAGTCTCCAACTCCGTACCCTTTTGGGTACTAAGGAGAGTAAGTCTCCAACAACGCACCCATTTTCGGGCACTAAGGAGAGTAAATGCTGCACCTCGCATCCCGAGGTGCTAGCAATGTCATTTGGACTTAATCTTTACTATCTCCACTAAGGTGACCTCCCACCCTCTAATATGCCACATTTCACTACATATCTCCACATGACCATGCAAAACAACTTTTCAAACAAGTATAATAAAATCTTTCCATTTACTTTAAAAATATAGAATTTTACAAACTAATACTCCACTTTTTCTAAAATAGTTAACCTTTAAAGAATTTATGCATATATACTCAACAAATCATAGAAAAGCACTTGAGAATAACTTATACAAGGTAATAAACAATGCAAATTATCTAGTTACCTCAACCTTTTTTTTACTAAAAGGGTTACCCGTGGTACTAATTCTCTTCTTGTGTCAAGGTAAGTCTTCCCACACCACAATCTACAACAACAAGTACTATATGTTAATTTTTGATTAACACAAGCACCATTAGCTAATATTAACCTCCTAATTCTCCCACTTCTCACTCATATTCTCAACAAATAGACTTGTCAAGATTAGAATTTGTTTACTTCATCCCTTCAAGTCTCCTTCTAACTCTATCACAACATAAAACTCAATATCTCAACTTGTCACACTTCAACAACCTATGATCAAGATAAAGCTTGATCCAACTCTCACTAAAGAACAAAGTAGCTTCATATTACCACATATCCAAGATCAATAAACCTAAATTAAACCTTTAGAGTCAATAGAAACCTTCAAAACATTGACTCATGGCTTAATCCCATCAGACTAAATTCTCACTCTTCCAAATCCCATAGAAAATGAGATGAAAAGGTAGAGGAGAAGGGTAGGAAACTTACCTAAGAGTTTGGAGGCTTAAAAGATCTTCAAAATCCTTCCAAATTGATACCCTAGCAGTGCCTTAAGTTGCCCCTTCGTGCTCTAGGTTTTCCACCACAAAATCTGATTTTTTTTCTGGTGATTCCCGAAATTTTAAGTTGCTTATTGTGCCGTGCACTACAGCGCAAGCCACGCAAGACGCGGCTCATGGTATAGCGAGCAATAACTTGATTTTGCTCCTTCTGATGCTTCCTGACTTGATCCGACTTTCAACCTATCTCAATTTAGAGCTAAATATGACCCAAAAATCCAATTAGCCACCTAAAAACATAATTAAATAAATTAATCATATTTTTAACTAATTTATCCCTTAATTAATCCATTTTTTTCAAATTTGAAGTTTTAGGATGTTACAGTAACCTTTGATTAAGCTAAAACCATTCCTTAAGAAATGATCTAGGTTGGCTCTATATTGCAGTAGAATTAGCTTTAGTTTAATTTTGAGGATAAAGTGACTAAATCCTATCAAAATTTTGGCACTGTTACTAGGGAATGTGTTTAGGTTTGATTTAAGGTTGTTTATTACTTAATTTACAATTTTCATTTTTCTATAAAATTTTGAGAAATATCATAAAAATTTTCATTCTTTGTTTTTCTTAATGTGTTTGAGTTTTATGTGTTTTTGTTCTTTTTAGAAAAAAAGAAAAAAAAAACTTCAGTGCAATTTTCATTAGTTTAGTATAGAGCTAAAAATATTCTTATTCTAGTGTCTCTATCTAAAATTCAAAAATCAACTAGGAATGAGTCTAGGGGTATTTTGATTTGAAATTAGTTGCATTTGAAATCCCTTTCTCTTAGCTTCATTTTGAAATTTTTTTGGTCAATTTTGGACATGGGAAGTGTCATGTGAAATTTTTACAACTTAACAAGGTTTAAGGAGCCTTTTTAGAGGATTTTCAAAACCCTATAGCAACTTTGAGTTAGCTTATCTCCCTCATTGTGTGACCAAATTGCCTGATTCTAGTCTTATCTTTCTCCTTGTTATCATTTAGCTTTTTCTTATGTTTATCATTTTCTTCAATGCTTCCATTTTCCTATTTGAAAGTTTTTTATTAGCTCTAAAGGTCTTATAGATGAAATCCAGTTTCTCCATAATTGTGGACCAAATTGTGAAAAATTTTAGAAACGATTGGGAAGGGTTTTTAATCCAAAATTTTTATATTATTTTCTTGTATATCCCTTGTGTCTCTCATAAAATTTTTAGGAGAGTTTCTCATGTGGATTGGCTATTATAAAATCTACAAGTTCATTATCTCTAGAGAGCCTGCTGCACAAATTCTAGAATTGTCAAAGCTTCTTGATTGAGCATTTCTAACTCTCTTTCTACCTTTTTGGTGTTATTTTTTTTTTGTGTTTGATTATTTTATTGTTGTTCATTTTAATAGAAAAAGAAAAAAAAATTCTTGATTTTTGTTTGCTTGCATTATCACTCACACAGTTGCATAGGATATATCATTTGCGCTTTCTTGGTCACTTCATTTTGAGATTGAATTTGCATCATTACTTGTGGATATAAGTTTCATTTCATTTTATGGCTTGGGTTCAACATCATGATTCATTCTAACCTTCATTTAAGATGCACTTTGTAATATCCCCCTTCTCTAACCCTGATTAACTACAAATCTCAATTAAGTAAGAGATTGGATTAAGTTAATTAACATATTACCAAGTTACAAATAAGTGAAAAAGTTGGAATCCCAAGTTTTGAAAACTAAAATCATTCCTAATGATCTTTGAAATAAACAAATCAGAGTTCACAAATTATGCAGAGGCATGGGATTATTTTAACAAATAGTACATTAGTTAAGGAAGCAGAAAAGCAAAATAATTCTATAGAAACTAGGGCATATGCAGTGGTGTGTTTGCCTCTATGCTATAAGCCATGGCTCAAGGCAACATGCGCCACGGCACATTGCACATATCATGACAACAAACTCTATTGTCAATTTAACAGCTTTTAGGGCAACTTTTGACATGCCATATTCCTCGGTTCGACATCTGATTGATGCAAGCTAGGTGTCTATAAAAAGTCTTTCTAAGCTCTAACTAATGGCTTTAGTCTCATAATCATATTATTACACAATAAAAATTTGGATACTCTTTTCAAAACTTACACTTTTTCAACATTTTTATTCAAAATTAAGCACCCAACTCATTCACCAAAAGCCAATAGCCATTGATACCACTTAGAATACATTCAATACACCAAAACTAACTTGTGCAATGCACCACATCATATCAAACAATTATAATGCACAATTTTAATACTCAACCCCTTGATTCAAAAACATAAAAGGGGGATTTTAAGTACCTTTTCTATCAAATAATTCATAATCATCATACAATATTCTCAACTCTTACTTGCATTAGTATTTTAGCCCTATCATAAATATCAAATTTCATAAATTCACTCAAAATACACTTACAACTCACAGAACACATAATGCAAGTAAGAGAAAAATGGATTATTCTTAGTTGGTAATTTCAATTGTCATATACACATAGATGATCAAAAATAAAGAGGCCTACTAAATAGGATCATAGACCTGAGCCTTTGGTTTCTTTCCTCTGTCAGGTCCTTTTGAGCTATTTCCTGTAACATTGAAGGTAATGGGGTGGGTACAACTACTCAATAACTAAGGTTTAACTAACTTATACTAATACATGTCAATTAATTTTAACTGCAAGTGGTAAGTACAATTAATTTTCCAAACCATTAAAATGTTCAAGAGCATAAATTCACATTTTCAGGCATACTAGCACATACTAGTGAAATAATGCTTTTTAAACAACTTTTATATAGAAGAGAGCTTTTCGCACAATCAAATGACATATACTTGAAAGGAGTTAAAACTTAATTCATGATTCTCATCACTAGGGTTACAATACAGACAACCATGTGCCCTTACTCATTATATTCATGATCACATCTCCCTTATATC
The DNA here is from genome assembly GCF_029017545.1 of Prosopis cineraria. Lineage (NCBI taxonomy): Eukaryota > Viridiplantae > Streptophyta > Magnoliopsida > Fabales > Fabaceae > Prosopis > Prosopis cineraria. The sequence continues at coordinate 20,814,625 of NW_026555343.1, read as the reverse complement.
ATCCTTATTCCTCTAACATGAAACTATAGGTTATAGTATACTGGGATAGTCTATATTTTGGGACTTTCCTAGCCTAAACACTTGTGAGGGGATTACCCAGCAAAGGTTTACCCAACTCACTAGTAAAACATGATTTCCCTCATTTTTTTCATACTATGGGGTGTCATTCTCCCTAAATCAGCTTCCTCATTGAATCGGTGGATAGCTAGCTAGGTTCAAGTCCCTCTTTAAACTTGTGGGATAGTCCTTCACTGAACAAGTGGGACAATGTGCATATAAACAATCTAGGCAAGCTATCAATTCATGTGAGAGCCCTACCATGTGGATTTAATTCTCTACTCCTCTTTCTAGGCAAATTCCTATCTCACATAATCATGCAATACATATATTATGCAACATTTTGAGCTAAGCAATTACTTAATGTCAAGCATGCACAAACACATCATCATACACAAAAATCACATAAACAAATACAATTCAATCATTGAACTCCTCATATTCATTAAACTCCTCAACTTTACTTTTCATTAAACTCCACAATACATAAATCATTGAACTTCTCTAATTCACAAGCATTGTACCCTATCACCATTCACATCATTCGACTCCAAATAAAAACAAATCATTGAACTCCAATTTAATCATTTAACTCACAATTCACATCATTGAACTCTAATTCAATCATTTAACTCAAAATTCTCCTTAGGTTCCCCTTATGTGCAGATCAGCCTATGATAAGTCTGATGCATAATTTTACATACAAGACATTTTATCAAACACCAACCAAACATATTTATGCATAGCCAATGTAAGACACAATCAACACTGTGAACATTGTAATTTATCCAGACATTTTTTAAGTTTAATAAAAATAATAATAAATAACCAAGAAAAACATAAAAATACAAAAATAAAATTTAATCCTTTTTAGGATTATATTTTCAAAAAAAATTTAATTTAATTGATAGGGCTTAATTTTATTTTAGATAATCCTTTTTTAGTTAGGATTTTATTTCTTTTAGTTCATTAAAATAATCAAAAAATATAAAAATACAAAAATAAAATTTAATTCTTTTTAGGATTATGTTTTAACAAAATAAAAAAAATCTTGTTTAAATCTTTTAAAATCTCTCTCCAAATTACCCTAACCATTCAAAAAATATTGGGAGTCAACTTTTGAGAGTTAACTTTTCTCTCCTTAAATCTTATTTTTCATTTTAAATATGTGTGTGTTGAGAGAGAGAGAGAGAGAGAGAGATAATCTAATTTAAAAAAGATTAGAAGCAAAAAAAAAATATAGGTATAATAGGTTGGATTTCATCACAGCCCTAGAAGCTTTCTCAAAACACAAAAGCAAAACTAGACACACTAGCCAAAGCACACATGAAAACAAAGTAGATGCAAGAAAACTCGGCCACATGCAGTAGAGAAAGCTGAAAACACATAGAGAAAAACACAAAAATGTAGAAGGAGATCAGATGCATGCATGCACAACAAAGCAGAGCGAGAAAGGTGAAGCACGTACGCTCTCTCCTCATACACAATCTCTTCCCTGTTTCTACTTTAAAAGGCACATCAGAAGAGAGACAGGGGGGATGAAGAGAAGAGAGAAACTGAAGGAAGAAAAACCAAGGACGAGAGGCATAGAGGGGGAGGAGAAGTTAAAGGTAGGGTTGGAGTTGAAACTGGAGATCCTATCACTATTATAAAATGCACACTCGAAGGTTGCAAAAGAAGGAAGGAAAACAGTAGCATAAAAGAAAGAAAAAATAGAGCACAAATGACTGGATGAAAAGGAGTGAGCAAGGCATGTTACAAAAAAGAAGAAAATAGAGCACTGAGAAGAGGAGAGATCGAGAATGAGAGAGCTGGGAACGGATGAGAAAAACTAGAGAGGAGAGGCACAGAGGAAAGGAGAAGAAAAATAGAGCACAAGGATGAGAGGAAAGCCAAGGAAGGAGAGATCACTGAGAAGGAGAGTAGAAAACTGAGAAAACCAAGAGGGAAAGATTGAGAATGGACGAGAAAAATTGGAGAGTAGAGAAACTAAATAAAAAAGAGAGCCAGACACATAGAACAGAGAGGAGAACACGAGAAGAAGAAAGAGATGGAGAATGAGAGGAACTGACAGCATTGACACAAGCAAAGAAAAAGAAAGAGACAGAGAAAGAGAGAGATCGAGAGGGAGAAAGAATGAGAGGGATTCAGTGTTGATCTTTAAAGAGGATTTGAATCTAAAAATGAGAAATAGAGACTGGTTTGACACAGGAAAGATGAAGCTGTACTGAATGACGTGAGCATAGGGGAATTGAGAGCTGAATTTTTCAAAAAGAGATAGAGGAGTGTGGCATAGCATTATGTATAGGAAGCTTTTAGAATAGTTTAAGCTAGCCTAAAGCAGAAGAAGAACGAACCATAGCTTAAATCAGGTAATATTTAAAGTCATCTCCCTTAATATAAATTCATTGATAAACACACATGCATATATATTGATAGATATTACAAGTATGCATTGATCTGGATATGTGTTTAGGCATTAAAGATTCAAAAATTGAATGTTTTTATTTATAACATATCTGAGAGGTGTTTGACAAAAAAAAAGAGCCTGTGATAATATTGTTGATAATTTGTAGGGTGATTGTGGTTTGAAGTCGTATATATCATGATTATGATTATGCTAAAAGTGTATGCTAAATCTGGATTTTTTTAGAATATATCCTCAAGTCAAAAGAATAGTAAATTGTCAAAATAATTTATTTCTCTATTCTTTCCATTGATAAACACACATGCATATATATTGATAGATATTACAAGTATGCATTGATCTGGATATGTGTTTAGGCATTAAAGATTCAAAAATTGAATGTTTTTATTTATAACATATCTGAGAGGTGCTTGACAAAAAAAAAGAGCTTGTGATAATATTGTTGATAATTTGTGGGGTGATTATGGTTTGAAGTCGTATATATCATGATTATGATTCTGCTAAAAGTTTATGCTAAATTTGGATTTTTTAGAATATATCCTCAAGTCAAAAGAATAGTAAATTGTCAAAATAGTTTATTTCTCTATTCTTTCCATTGCCTTTATTGCATGAATTGTTTAGCCAACCATAATATTATGCACCGATTGCAAATGCAAATATTTTGATTATCTATTTGTCATGTGAGATTTTAAGAATCTCCGTAGGCATTTAGAATGATTTCATATCGTGTAAATCAATAAGATTTTGTAGGTATGAAGATCAATCTTGTAGGTATTTATATGGGTTCCAAAGGCCCATTATTAAAATTAATTTTATTTTTATAATAAATATTTAAGACTCACGTGAGATTTCAAGAATCTTCATGGAGAATTAAAGTAAGGGAGAATGACAATTAAGGACCTTCTAAGAAAATTAATTCCAATTATGGACCGTGAAATTTTGAAACCTGGACCATGGTCCTTAATTGTGATAAAAAAATATAATTTGTGAGGTAGGATTTACTAATGCAACTTGAGAATTCACTAACCCAACTTGAAAAATTACTAACGTATATTGTGAAAACATGAAACTTCACTTGAAAATGAAATGTTTAACAAAAAGTGTCACTTGAGAATTCACTAACCAGACTTGAAAAAATTTTTAACGTATATTATGAAAAAATGAAACCTTACTTGAGAATCATTAATAAAAAGTAACTTGTCTAAATTGGTATTTTTTATTAAATAATCGATTCCCAAGTGGAGCTTCATGTTTTCACAATATACGTTAGAAATTTTTTCAAGTTGAGTTAGTAAATTCTCAAGTGACGTTTTTTTGTTAAATAATTAATTTTCAAGTGGGGTTTCATGTTTTCACAATATACGTTACAAATTTTCTCAAGTTGGGTTAGTGAATTCCTAAGTGGCAATAATGAATTCTACCTCACAAACTACATTTTTTTATCACAATTAAGGACCATGGTCCTTAACTGGGATTTCAAAATTTCACGGTCCATAATTGGGATTAATATTCAATTGTCATTCTCCCTTAAATTAATTGCCTTATCGTGTAGGATAATAAATCCTCACAGATATCATGATTCACAATTTATATGGTAAATAAATGAATGAATTTAGTAAATAAAATAATAAATGTTTTTATAATTTTAATTAATTAAATTAATAAATTTGAATTATAATCACATTTTTCAATTAGATCTTTTGGTCACGTGAGATTTTTAAAACTTCGTAGACCTTTAGAATAATCATACTACCATATGAGTCAATAAGACTTCGCAGGTATAACGATTAAGATTTTTATATTTAAAATATGCGTTATATAATTACACATTAAGATATTTTTAAAGTGAATATTATTTAATTCTTTTATTGTGTAAGACTTTGAATCTCTACAGATATTTAAGATAATCTCGTATCATGTAAATCAATAAAGTTTTGCAAATATGAGAGTAAAACTTATATGTTAATATAGGTTCCAAAGGCCCATCATTAAAATTAACTCTCTTTTACAATGTAAATTAATAATTTATTTAAGTCTCATGTGAGATTTCAAGAATCTTCGTAGGGACTTAAATTAATCACATCACCGTGTGGGATAATAAGTTCTCGCAGATATAGCAATTTTTAATTTTTATAATAAATAATTTTTGTAAATAATAATATAATATACAGTATAGAAAAATCAATTAATCAAATTAATGTGTTCATATTTACCAATTATATCTTTTAGTCATGTGAGATTTTTGAATCTTCATAGACTTTTAAGATAATTGTATTTTCATAGGAGTCAATAAGACTCTGCAAATATAACGATTAAGTTTCTTTTAAAATATATATATATATATTATACTAAATTAATAAAATTAAAAATGTATTTAAATAAATTTAATTCTTTTATCGTGTGAGATTTTGGAATCTTTGCATATATTTAAGATAATCATATTATCATATAGGTCAATAAGGCTTTGCATGTATAATGATTAAGAATCTTTAAAAAAAATATGTGTGTGTTTAAATGTAAATAAATAAATTAAGTTGTTAAAATTTTTTTATCGTGTAAGATTTCAGAATCTCCTTAGATATTTAGAGTAATTGTATTACCGTATGAACCAATAAGGCTCTGCAGGTACTATGATTAAATTCTCAATCATAAAATATGAAAAAATAATTTTTAAACACTTCTCTTTATTCCAAAAATTTAAAAATTGAGAAAATAATTAAAATTAAATTACTTTTTGCAACTTAAAACACACATATCAAAATTTCAGAAATTATTTTTTTTTTGCAAAATGGTAAATTATTTCTAATTAATTTCCTTTCAAAAATATTTTCACCAATAAATTTCAAGCCCGAACTATATGGACTTTGATCCCTATCATAGGATACATAGGCCTCAAAGTTAGATTCTGAGTCAAGTCCTCCCTCATAAATAAATAAATATTTCTCACTTAATTCTTATTATTTTTATCAAACACATGAATATAAAAAGGGATAATTAAAATAATTTTAAAACCATATTAATATAGCACAACAAACTTTAGGTAACTGTTCTCACGAATGGGTGTTGTAGGGTGCCTAACACCTTCCCCATACTTAATTGACTCCCAAACCTAGTTTCTGATTTCACAGACCATCTTTATCCTCCTTTAATTGGTTTCTCAAGATTTCTCTCAAAATTTTGGTAGTGACTCCAATTCCATCTGGTTCCTGCCCCAAAGGTTGGAACCTCTACTCGCATAACGTCCACATTGCATTTTTCGGGTACGACAATTGGCAACTCCACTAGGAACGAGTTAGAGAGTCAAGCCTATATAAGTTTGTTGTGCTCCAAATATAATATTTTTTTATTATTATTGTTATCCCTTTTAATTTGTGTGTGCTTTTTCCCCCTCTTTTCCTCTTCTCTCTCTCTTTTCATTTTTTATAACATGTCTTAGGATAGATACCATGCGGAATAAATCCTAAGATAGGAGACTTTTATTTGTACATAAATTTGTCTCTTTGTTTGACCTGATTAACAGATGAGAGTTAGGTAGCATATGGGAATAAAATAACATGCTTGCATGCTCTTATAACACACTGTGTACAAACAATTCAACACACACATTTTAGGCCTTATACACTGATCTGTGAATATCATAGGTTAGTAGAGGTTAGTAGTGATTTCCTTGTGGAGTTTTAAACTCTCAGAGGTTACTGTTAATACCTCACCCAAGCTATTACTTACTCAGTAAATTTGGTTCCTGTAGAGCTTATGTTCTCGGAGAGTTAAAATTACTAAGTAAGGCCTTCACTATGTGGTGAGGGCATCTTGGGAACCTTTTATCCATGAGGACTATAAATCTATCTTGGAGCCATGCATTTTAAATGAAAGCTAGTAGCCAACCATTTTAGCTCATACCTGATGATTACAAAGATAAACATGTTGGATAGGGAGGTGCAATGGAAGATTAAAATTTTAAAGTCCCTATCCTGAAATGGACCGAACGAACTCATTAATTTAAGGTGGATAGAAGAGTTACCTTTTAATTCTTTGATGTTGGCACACGTTTGGATCTCAGGAGCTAACAACATAGATCTACTCCATCTACTGATATCCACATGAACAGCTCTTTAACTCGAACAGCGTGCTAGCGCTCTTAGCGTCCGTTCTTCTTTAAACGTTAATTTTCCTTTCTACAGGGTGTTTCGTGGCTCTTAGAGTGTTTTTGCCGTCAGAACTTTTCTAGCTCTCTCTCTCTCTTCCTTCATAAGGACGTCCCTATCTATATATAGTATATATATATAAGGGTTTTTGTCTTCCACTTAAAAGTTCACAAAATTTTAATTAAATTTATCTCATAAATTTAATCCATAATATCATATCTAATTCAAATTTATCTTATAAATTTAAATTATAAAACTGACATGATATTCTCTCTTATAATGTTAGTTATTAAATTTAATCTATCATATAAAATTAAATTTAAAACTAACATAATATAATATAATAATATAATATAATATATATCACATATACATATTATATTATATATACAATATATATATATATTATATTATCTATATTTAATTTTATATATCATATACATATATCATATATATTTGATATATATACATATTTGGATATATATATATATACAAAATTATATTTTAAATTTTATATTTCATATATATATATATATCAAATAAATATTCAAATATATATATATATATATAATTCATTCACCCTATATTACATTCATTGAATTTAGACATATTCCAGATTCAACGAACTTGAACATTATAGCTCGACTTGGGTTGTTCTTATGTGCGACCTTGTAGGCCCATATAAAATTGGTAGTGGGCTAATTACGCTATTAGCCCACAAGTTACAAGTAGCCTCTAGCAAGACATTACAACTACCCAATTCACATGAGGATCGATGATCCAATGTAACTTATCATGCAACCATATCACATCCCTTTTGTCATGCAATATTTCGATTAAGTATGAGATATGGAATTGTCATTCTCCTTTACGTGACCATTACTTTCTCGATTTTTGAGTAGATTGACAGTAGCAATGGAAAAACCCTTTACATTATAATATAGCCATATACTTTCTCATTCTTACTCATCGAGGGGCCCAGTAATATCTCTCACTTAATGTGAGAGACAAATTCCATCTTGACCACTCATATTCCTCTGTATGAATATCAATAAACTCAATCATAGCCTTTATGATCAACCGGTCAAAGGTGACTTTTGACTAGGTCAAAGTTCAATAGTCATCATGTAGGAATCCATGATAATCTCAAGTCAAAGGGCTTAGTGATATAGTTACATATGAGATAAGCTTATGGCTTGTACCATGCAGCTTTCTCATAGCGGATCGGTCCAGCACCTTGTACTCTTTCAAATGCCTATAACTTTAATTTGTACCTCTATAATTAATCAAAGTCATATCAGTCTTATTTCATCTATCATCCTTCAAAGATAACTGACCAGGGACATTTAAGACAATCACTATAGTTTGTCCAGGGATACAGTTATCATATTGAACATGTAATTGTTATGATAACAAAACAGAAATTTATTAAATAACAATATGTATAGTACAATGATTGGCCCTGGGGCACAATTTCCAACAAAACAGACTTAAGCTTTCTAAATAGGACATAAAATGAGAGCATCTTTTATTGCATCATTATCATCATCATGGCATATCATTTGTGCATGCTACCTTAAAGAAAATAGCTTTCAGGTACCTTATGCTAGAGCGGGTATTGAATGTCATTACACAAATCAATGTTAATGTGTCACAAGGATGGCACTAGCATTAAATACTAAGCTTTGCCCATGGGTCTTTGACTTAGTGACTATAAATTCATTTCATAACGTTGAAGAGTTGATGCATTTTGTCAGCTAACTCCCATTAAACAACTTTTCTTGTTGTAAGGTAAAATAACACATTTCATTTTAAAAGTGAAACATTAGCCATGTAATAGTTTTGACTGTTTATAAGCTAATTGTTAATCCTTTCTCCCTATGGTGCTATAAGCACTTGAAGTAGATTGGAAACTTCTCATTTGGCCAAATGATAAATTAAGCTTTGTTTAACAAGAATTAATTGACTCTTGTGCATAAATGTCTGAAAACCAACTATCTTTGATTTTTCTTTCTTTAGAAAAATAAATAAATTATAAGGCTATTACTCTCATGACTTTAATCATGTAGGGATTTTGATCCCTTGTAGGTTAATAGTTATTTTCATTTCCCTATGATGCTATAAGCATATGGGGGAAAGGAAATTTTGTTTGGCATAAATGAGGTAGCCTTGTAATCACTTAAGAGAATGCGCAAAATTATAATATTTTTAATACCAAAACCCTTTTATAGGGATTGCCCAATCATCTTGTGCTTTTCTTAGCATAAAGGTTTAAGGCACAAGTAAGCACATTTGCTTATTTAACCCTTGCTTATAGACAAACAGTGAAAATGATATTTGAAATTCTTCTAATTCAATCACAAACCCTACATCTTTAAGTGTGATTCAAAATTTTTTTAATTTGTCCCTTACACTAGCACAAGGTTGTAAATAAATTGATGCTATAATTTACATCTTCCCATCCCAACCCCCCACTTGATTTCATAATAATCATCCATTAGAATAAGGCCATATATAGTAAACAAATGCATTTGCCTCTATGCATTTTCATATCTCATGCCATGATAAAAAGACTTTGGAAATTTTAAAAGATTAGATTTTTTGGGTCCTTTACAAGGGAAGGTCATGGTCCCCTACCTTATTGCCAAAATGCCAGTCATTTTCTCACTCCTTGCCTATTGTCATTATCTCATCCATTCAAAGCACATCAACATTTCACAATATACTTTCATTCCCTTGCCTTGACCATCAAAAATGATATGGTAGGTATGGATGCTAGCATTCACTTGGGGCGTATAGTTTTCCTCATCAGGTTGTGAGGTTAAAAATTAAAGAGGGGAGATAAAGAAATCAAGCCCAAATGTCACATTCATCAATAAGATCATTCACCATTAAAGAGAGAATTCAAAGAAACACAACATGTCTTATCTTCATTATGTAATGTTTGTATGGTCAAACTCTATTACTGGAAATGATCTTGTTTAACTTTATCAATGTTGTAATCATACTTTTTTTTGACACCCCTGTTTGCTTGTTCTACCCCTTGATCATAAAACTTCTCCTATCCTATACATTACTCCCTCAATGTTTGGTATTCCCAATGAAAAAATCACAATAGATATGGAAAAGATCAACTTTAAGAAAAATGCCCTTATTTCATGAAAATGTAAAAATAACAAAAAAGGGGAAAAGAAGGATGAATTGAAGAAAAAGGAAAAGAAATAAAGAGAAAAAGAGACTGATTAAAGAGATAAGATAGTATACTCCATTAGCAAGTTAAGTCAAAGATATGAGTACCTTTTTTTCTTCTTTCCTAAATCTCGAAGGAGTTCCCCTTAGTCACCCATAGTGAGCCAGGAGTAGTATTTCTTTTGTAATGTCCATCTTAACATTATCAAAATTCACTACACAATTACAACAAACAATCATAATTAGGAGCAATTGCTCTTAAGCTCACATTATCCATACAAGGGTTAAAACTAATAATCTTTTAAAAATAATTGGGATCCCAAAAAAAATTTAAATTGATAGTTTGAGGTTAAACTTAATGATTTATAAAGGTATTGGAAGCATGGAAATGTTTTGGGAAGCAAACCACTTTAAAATAGGGCCAAAATGTTATTTTTGAGTGTTTTGGTCTATGCACCATGGCTCGTGGTCTATGCGCTGTAGCATGTGGCACAGAAAGCCAAGTTCGTTTGCTTTATCATGCGTTGCGGCTAGCGCGAAATGTACCGCGATGCACTTGTCCATGACAGCAATACTGTCATGACAACTTTTCTGGATGAACTTCGAACGCGCGCCATTTTTGCATCCGATGTCTTATTGGAGTGATTCAAGCGCCTACACGAAGCTTATTCAATAAGCTAACTAATGGTATAAGTTTCATTATGATATGACACTGTGTGAGAATTTTAGACACTTGAATGCAAAAGTCAGTTTTTAAAGAAATTTTCAACCATCTAAGCACCTAAACCTCATAACTTATACCATTAACCCATTGTGAGGCTCGAACCAAGTTCAATGGACCAAAATATACTTGAGTAACTAATCGAACGCACAAAAACATACCAAATACAAAATTTGGCCACTCAATGGCCATTTCACCCAATATTACCAAAACACACAATCAACACTACATGCACTATTTGACTTCTATTGCCACATAATACATTATAATTATATTGTTACTACATAGATAAAATAGTCCTTGCACTTGTATTAGTATTTTAGCCCATCACCATAAAAATTCTCATATATTCATATCACATACCATATTGGGGTAAAATACAAAACATCATAGTATGAAACAAGTGCAACCAATCAAAATGATATGGATTCCTAGTTGGCAACATATAACATCATTCATATAAGTTTATGTACACGACTCAAAATGAAATCAGGCCTTACAATTAAAATGTAGCATGTATGCTAGCCCTTGCTCGATTCCCTCCCTGGCTCAGTCTCACTGGTAGAACCTGTAAAATGATAACCACAGGGTGAGATAAAAATCTCAGTAACTAAGATAATCTATATTATTAATTAAGCCAAGCCAAGTCATAAACAAGCATTAAAATAAGTAATATAATCACATCATATAAGATCACCACAAATTGCATGTATGATCCCTAACCATCCGGTCCTCCAATACTCCTAACTGAACCAGTAGGCTATTTCATATAACCAAACCATATGTATGGCTCCCAAGCTCACCATCCATGGTAGGAGTACCCGGCCAAGGTGTCTTAAACCACTTCTGAACTGCTGGTTCCCCCTATTACAAGTAATTGGAGTGTCATTACTCTAACGCCGCATCCTATTGATGTTTAGGAGCATAGTCTCCAACTTTGCACCCTTTTGGGTACTAAAGAGAGTAAGTCTCCAACACCACACCTATTTTCGAGCACTAAAGAGAGTAAATGCTGCACCTGGCATCCCGAGGTGCCAGCAATGCCATATGGACTTAACCTTCACTATCTCCACTAAGGTGACATCCCACCCTCTAATATGCCACATTTTACTACATATCTCCACTTGACTATGCATAAACAACTTTCCAAACAAATATAACAAAATCTTACCATTTATTTCAAAAATATAAAATTTCACAAAGCTACACTCCACTCATTTTCTAAAATAGTTGTCCTTTAAAGAATTTATACATACACACTTAACAATTTATAGAAAAGCAACTTGAGAATAACTTATACAAGGTAATAAATAATGCAAATTATCTAGTTACCTCAACCCTTTTGTTACTAAAAGGGTTACCTGTGGTACTAATTCTCTTCTTGTGTCAAGGTAAGTCTTCCCACTCCACATTCTACATCAACAAGTACTATATGTTAATTTTCAATTAACACAAGCACTATTAGCTAATAATAACCTCCTAATTCTCCCACTTTTTACTTATATTCTTAACAAAGAGGCTTGTTAAGATTTTAAGCCTCCTTCTACTCTATCACAACATAAAACTTAATATCTCAACTTATCACATTCCAACACCCTATGATCAAGTTAGGGCTTGATCCAAAATTCACCAAACAAGAAAGTAGCTTCCTAATACCACATATCCAAGACCAATAAACCTAAATTAAACCTTTAGAGTCAATAGAAACCTTCAAACCATTGACTCATGGCTTAATCCAATTAGACCTAATTATCACTCTTCCAAATCCCCTGGAAAATGAGATGAAAAAGTAGAAGAGAAGGGTAGGAAACTTACTCAAGAGTTTGAAGGCTCAATTTGTCTTCAAAATCCTCCCAAAATGATGCCCTAGCAGTGCCCAAAGTTTCACCCTTTGTGCTCTAGGTTTTCCACCCCAAAATCTATCAATTTCTGATGATTTGTGAAATTTTAAGTTCCTGCTGTGCCGTACACCACAGCGCACGCCATGCAAGCTAGGGCTCACGATACAGCTAGCAAAATGTTGATTTTGCTACCCCCAATGCCACCAGACTTAATCCGACTTTCATCCTATCTCAATTTTGAGTCAAATATGACCTAAAAATCCAATTAGCAACCCAAAAACATAATTAAATAAATTAATCATATTTTTAACTAATTTATCCCTTAATTAATCAACTTTCTCAAATTTGAAGTTTTAGAATGTTACAGTTCTCCCCTCTTTAAAGGAATTTTGTCCCCAAAATTTAAGAACAACCACAACACATACCTAGGGAAATAGATAAGGATATTGTTGCTTTATTTTGTCCTCCGTCTCTCAGGTAGCATCACCAAGAGCCATTCCTTTCCACACCACCTTAACCAGTTGAATAGTCTTGTTCCGCAATTGCTTATCTTTAACATCTATTATTCATTTTGGCTTTGCTCGATAAGTCATATTCTCTTATAGCTTACCTCTTCAGGTTCAATCATATAAGATGGATCAGGTTGATATTTCTTCAATTGAGAAACATGAAAAACATCATGAATCCCAAATAATTGTGGTGGCAAGGCGATTTGTTAGGCAACTGGCCCAACTTTCCTAAGGATCTCAAATTGACCTATGAATCGAGGAGATAATTTCTTTGCTCTGATTGACCTCCCAATTCCCGTCACAGGTGAAACTCTTAGAAAAACATAATCACCAACCACAAACTCCAACGGCCTTCGCTATTTATCCGCATAACTCTTTTGCCTACTCTAAGCTATTAGAAGTTTTTGCCTTGTCATTTGAATCTTTTGCGTCATTTGATTAATAATATCAGGACCCATAATGCTTCTCTCACTCAGTTTAACCCAACAAAGAGGAGATCAACAGTTTCTTCTATATAGTGCCTCATAGGGAGCTATCCTTATACTAGAGTGAAAACTATTAATGTAGGCAAACTCTACCAAAAAAGATGGCTATCCCAATTGCCTCTCAGTTCCAAGGCACAAGCTCTCAACATGTCCTCTAGAGTCTGTATAATCCTTTCTGTCTGTCCATCAGTCTGTGGATGATATGCTGTGATGAATCTTAATTCAGTACCCATTTCTCTCTACAACGCTTTCCAAAAGTTTGAGGTAAACCTCGGGTCATGATCAGAGACAATGTCCTTTGGCACCCCATACAATCTTATAACTTCCCGAATGTAGATCTCTGCCAACTTCTCTAATGAATTGCTTATTCGCATTGCTAAGAAATGGGCTAACTTTGTCAACCTATCTACAATCACCCATATAGAATCATGACTGGATTGGGTTCTTAGTAATCCCAAAATGAAATCTATAAGTATACTATCCCATTTCCACTTCGGTATCTCTAGTGGTTGTAAGGTTCTTGCTGGTCTCTGATACTCAATTTTAACCTTTTGACAAATTAAACACTAAGACACAAAATCTTTTAGAGATGCATCTATATACACTTTATATGGCAATCGTGGATTAGGAATAATCAACACGGTGCCATAGTCAGTTTCTCCTTCAACTTTTAAAATGCGATGTCATACTTGTCATCCCAAATGAACGGCTGATCTTTTCAGGTTAGCCTAGTCAATGATGAAGCTATCTGAGAGAAACCCTGGATAAATCTATGATAATATCCAACCAATCCTAAAAACTTCGTATTTCAGTCATAGAACTAGATCTTTCCCATTTCAACAAAGCATCCACTTTATGCGGATCTACTGCAATCCCTTCCGCTGACAGAATATGTCCTAGAAATCAGACCTCTCGTAGCCAGAACTACACTTGCTAAGCTTGGCATAGAGCTTGTTATCCTTCAAAATTTGTAGCACAATCCTTAAATGCTTCATATGCTGCTCCTTATTTTTAGGATATATCAAAATGTCATCAATAAATACCACGACAAATTGATCCAGGCAAGGCCTAAATATGTAGTTCATGTAGTCCATGAAAACTGCAGGTGCATTTGTTAACCCAAGTGGCATGACCAGGAACTCATAATGCCCATATCTGGTACGAAAAGCCGTCTTGGACACATCCTTCAAGCGCACTCTCAACTGATGGTTTCCTGACCTCAGGTTAATTTTTTAGAACACCAAAGCTCCCACTAATTGATCTAACAAATCATCAATCCTTGGTAAAGGTATTTGTTCTTCACTGTCACCTTATTCAACTGCTTATAATCAATACAAAGTCGTAAGCTACTGTCCTTCTTCTTAACAAACAGTACAAGTGATCCCCAAGGTGACACACTAGGTCTAATAAATCCTTTTTCAAGTAACTCCTCTATCTGCTTCTTCAACTCAGCTAACTCCATTGGTGACATTCGGTATGGTGCCTTTGAGATTAGTTTAGTTCTTAGCACTAGGTCTATGGTGAATTCCACTTCCCTTTTTAGAGACAAACCAGACATATCATCCGTAAATACCTCAGGGAATTCATTCACTACCCCAATCTTATCAATACTTCCATCATAGATCCCACGCACTGAGAAGAAAACCATATAAGCCATACACCCTTGTTGCATCAATTTCTTTGCTTGCACCATTAATAAGAATTTAGACTCACTAGGAATATTAGCCGGTGTAGTATGTACCGGCAATAAAACTATCTTCCTAGCACAGTCTAAGGTGGTATTATTTGCCATCAACCAATCTATATCAATAATCATGTCCAAACCCTTCTAGGAATTCGGATCAAATCTAGAGTAGTTGAATGATTTTCAAACCTCACTTCTACATTCAAACATGCTTTATTGGTCATATCATATGACCTAGATGGCATAGATAATTTAATCACATAAGGAAATTCATACAAAAGAAGTCCCAACCTCTCTACACATTCATATGAAATAAATAAATGTGTAGCACTAAAATCAAACAATGTTTTAATGTTTTACTCGCAGATAGAAATAATACCTTTTATTAAATTCGGCGATGCTCTTGCCTCCTCCTGAGGTAGTGTATAGACTCGTCTTGGAATGGTAGATCTCTGCTCTGCCATCTCCACTCTTCTCTTGGGGCATTGTCTTACTAGATGGCTAGGTTTACCATATTTAAAACATGCCCAGTACCTCTCAGGATGTGACCGCCCACACTTAGCACACGGTGGTGGAGGAGCTGTACTCAAGGTTAGGGTAGGCATATTAGAAGCCTATTGGGATGGTTGTGGAACACCAAAACTCCTAAATCTAGCCTTCTGAAATGTTCCCCAAGTTTGTGATCCTTTAACAAAACTCTTCTTGCCTGGTGCTGCAAAACTACTGGGGCTACAACTCGTCTTCTTTCTAGAAAGGCCTAGGAAGGACGGGAACCTCCCATGACTATCTCATCTCTTTTCTGCTTCTACTTCCCGAGCCTTTCTTGCTACAATTTGGAGCTAATTACACATGTCACCATATGTGGTTACTCCTAGCAAAGCAATTTGTTGTCTATATTCAGGCCTCATCTTTTCCAAAAGCCTCTTAGCCTTCCAGTCACTAACATTGGTCTCATTCAGATAAGTAGAAAATTCTAATAGCTGATTAAACTTCTAGATAAATGCTTCCTCATCAAGATCTCCCTGCTGAAATGCTTGAAACTTGGCCTCTTTCTCATCTCTAAATGCTGGAGGAAAATGATGATCAAAGAAAATTTCCTTGAATTGTTCCCATATTAGCTGGCATCCAATCTGCTAGTCTTACGAAATTCCACCAGTATTTAGCATCTTCAATAAGATATACTGTGGCTATAATCACCTTCTATTTCGTAGAGCACGGTACCACCTCAAAGATGGTCTCAACTTTCTCTATCCATTTCTTTGCTTCTCCTTCCTTCATAGTTCCATTAAAGGTTAGAGGGTTAAATCAAGAGAAAGTCCTCCATACTCGATCAATAGCCATCCCTTAAACATCTCCATCCGCTCTCATCCCAGACGATCCAAGTCTACTACCAAAACTATGAGATGGTTCCAATCTGCTCTCATGAGCTTCCTCTTGTCTCCTTTGTTCCTCCTCACAACCTCTATTGTAGAGCAGAGTATCGTAGTCTTGGACAGTTCTCTAAATATTCCTCATCATATCTGACAATTCTTCTAGAATTGTATCATTATCCTGGGGCCTTTGTTGTTGTTCCACTTGTATCTCTGGCTGTACCTACGGTATAGGCCCATCATTCTCTAGTAAATTATCGACATTTTGAGTACTTCTTCTAACCATTTTTCTCCCTTCCTAAGGAAGAAATCAAGTAGAATAGGGGAATTAGTGAATGAATGCAATAGGCACATCACTACAACCAGATCTCATAACCCGAGAAACTGATACCAAACTGTAATGTCTACCTTGACATTACCAAAATTCACTACACAATCACAACAAACAATCATAATTAGGAGCAAGGATTGCTCCTAAGCTCACATTATCCATATAAGGGTTAAAACTAATAATCTTTTAAAAATAATTTTGGAATAATTGAGATCCCATAAAAACCCTTTAAATTGATAGTTTGAGCTTAAACTTGATGATTTATAAAGGTATTGGAAGCATAAAAAAGTTTTAGGAAGCAAACCACTTTAAAATAGGGCCAAAAATGTCATTTTTGAGTACTTTGGTCTATGCACCGTGGCTCATGGTCCATGCGCCGCGGCATGTGGCAGAGAAAGCTAAGTTCGCTTGCTATACTGTGTGCTGCGGCTTCTGCAAAATGCACCGCGGCGCACGTGTCCATGACAGCTTTTCTGAACGAACTTTGAACGTGTGCCATTTTTACATCCGATGTCCGATTGGAGTGATTCAAGCGCCTATGTGAAGCCTATTCAATAAGCTAACTAATAGTACAAGTTTCGTTATGATATGACACCGTGTGAGAATTTTAGACACTCAGATGCAAAAGTCAGTTTTTAAAGAAATTTTCAACCATCCAAGTACCCAAAACTCATAACTTATACCATTAACCTATTGTGAGGCTTGAACCAAGTCCAATGGACCAAAATACACTTGAGTGACCAATCGAACACACAAAAACATACCAAATACAAAATTTAGCCACTCAATGGCCATTTCACCTAATATTGCCAAAACACACAATCAATACTACATGCACTATTTGGCTTCTATTGCCACATAATACATTACAATTACATTGTCACCACATAGATAAAACAGTCCTTGCACTTGTATTAGTATTTTAGCCCATCACCACAAAAATTCCCACATATTCACATCACATACCATATTAGGCTAAAATACAAAACAATATAGTATGAAACAAGTGCAACCAATCAAAATGATATGCATTCCTAGTTGGCAACATATAATATCATTCATATAAGTTTATGTACACGACTCAAAATGAAATCAGGCTTTACAATGAGAATGTAGCAAGTATGCTAGCCCTTACCCGATTCCCTCCCTGGCTTAGTCTCACTGGTAGAACCTATAAAATGATAACCATGGGGTGAGATAAAAATCTCAATAACTAAGATAATCTACATTATTGATTAAGCCAAGCTAAGTTATAAACAAGCATTAAAATAAGTAACATAATTACATCATATAAGATCACCACAAATTGCATGCATAATCTCTAACCATCCGGTCCTCCAATACTCTAGACCGAACTAGTAGGCTATTTCACAAAACCAAACCACATGTGTGGCTCCCAAGCTTACCATCCATGGTAGGACTACCTGGCCAAGGTGTCCTAAACCATTTCTGAACTACTGGTTCCCCCTATTACAAGTAATTGGGGTGTCTTTACTCCAACACCGTATCCTACGGATGCTAAGGAGCATAGTCTCCAACTCCACACCCTTTTGGGTACTAAGGAGAGTAAGTCTCCAACATTGTACCCATTTTCGGGCACTAAGGAGAGTAAATGCTGCACCTGGCGTCCCGAGGTGCCAGCAAAACTATATAGACTTGATCTTCACTATCTCCATTAGGGTGACCTCCCACCCTCTAATATGCCACATTTCACTACATATCTCCACTTGATCATGCATAAATAACTTTCCAAACAAATATAACAAAATCTTACCATTTATTTCAAAAATATAGAATTTCACAAAGTAATACTTTACTCATTTTCTAAAATAGTTAACCTTTAAAGAATTTATGCATATATACTCAACGATTCATAGAAAAGCAACTTGAGAATAACTTATACAAGGTAATAAATAATGCAAATTATCTAGTTACCTCAACCCTTTTGTTACTAAAAGGGTTACTCGTGGTACTAATTCTCTTCTTGTGTCAAGGTAAGTCTTCCCACTCCACAATCTACATCAACAAGTACTATATGTTAATTTTCAATTAACACAAGCACTATTAGCTAGTAATAACCTCCCAATTCTCCCACTTCTCACTCATATTCTTAACAAAGAGGCTTTTTAAGATTAGAATTTGTTCATACAATCCCTTTAAGCCTCCTTCTAGTCTATCACAATATAAAACTTAATATCTCAACTTATCACACTTCAATACCTTATGATCAAGTTAGGGCTTGATCCAAAATTCACCAAACAAGAAAGTAGCTTCCTATTACCATATATCTAAGATTAATAAACCTAAATTAAACCTTTAGAGTCAATAGAAACCTTCAAAACATTGACTCATGGCTTAATCTAATCAGACCAAATTCTCACTCTTCCAAATCCCATGGAAAATGAGATGAAAAGGTAAAGGAGAAGGGTAGGAAACTTACTCAAGAGTTTAAAAGCTCAATTTATCTTCAAAATCCTCCCAAAATGATGCCCTAGCAGTGCCCAAAGTTGCCCCCTTTCGTGCTCTAGGTTTTTCACCCTAAAATCTATCAATTTTTGATGATTTACGAAATTTTAAGTTGCTTGCTATGCCGTGCGCCGCAGCGCATACCATGCAAGCCGCAGCTCACGATGCAGCAAGCAAAATGTTGATTTTGCTACCCCTAATGCCATCTGACTTGATCCGACTTTCATCCTATCTCAATTTAGAGCCAAATATGACCCAAAAATCCAATTAGCAACCCAAAAACATAATTAAATAAATTAATTATATTTTTAACTAATTTATCCCTTAATTAATCAACTTTTCTAGATTTGAAGTTTTAGGATGTTACATCTTTCATTCACCTGTTTACAAATATCATCGGGGTAGCATGCTCAAACATATGTTTATACTAAATTTCCAAATTTCAAGAGAGGATCAAGACTTTCTTTCACCCAATTGAAGCTTTTTTTTAACCCTCTAGATTTATCAATTCAAATAATTTCTTTCCATTTCCAAGCCCATGAAAGCAAAGCTCAAGAGTTAACAATAAATACAAAAAAAAGCCAAACGAAAAAAATAAAAAGCACTCCTATTGATGAAAAATAAAAAAAAATTATCCCTCTATTAGCATTCACTCATTGAATGGGACATGAAGGGAAAAATTGAGAAGGGGAGGAAGAAAAAAAGAAGAAGAAGAAGAAGAAGAAATAGAAGAGAATTTTTCTTCCTTTCCTAATGATAACTCCATAGAAATGCCAAGTCTTGCAAGATCGCATGTCCAAAAAAAATTCCATTGTGATTTTACACCTATGTTTAGACCATCACATCCTTTCCATTCTCAACCCGTAATTTTTCTGCTACATTGAAATCCTTAAATATCCTCTCTTGATTAAGTGAATTTTAGCATAATTTTATGTTAGAGTAGAAGAAGAAAAAGGTTGAAGGAAGAATTTACATAGGGGTGTGGGACTTTTAAGCCAAATATCCTTTTATTTTTTTGAGCCCATTTACCCAGGCCACATTACAACCCCATGAGTCCTCCTTGAGATTTGACTTGCTTGAATATAATTGGAGCATTTTTCTCATTGGAGATTATTCCAAGATTTAGATTATTGAAATTGGGGCAAGCTTATAGCTCAACATAAGATCTGTTACTCAAAAATTGTGTCATTTTTAAAAGGACATATAAAATAAAGAGGGGACCCTCCTTTTAATTTCCATATTCATTCCCTTTCATTTCTATACTGTCCAAAGACCCATCATACAAAATTTGTTAGTCCTTAATTTTTACCATTCTATCATTTTCCACTTCACACTTTGTCTCATCCACGTGATGCCTATTCTTCATATGTTTCTTGCACCCAAATAGAGATGCCTCTAAATATTCCCAACATTCCATTAATTGGCCACTCTATTTCATTTTTAGATATGGCTTTTTGTTTACAGTGACTGTTTACATTGACATTGTTAAATAAAATTAGTGCTAATTTTACTTTTTGACTATACAAGCTTTAATGATGTAGACAAGATGAAGCATCTATATCCAACAAGTTTTTCATAAGGATGAACAAATTGTCTTAAAAATTCTCAATATAGGAGGAATAAATAGTTTTAGATGTCTGAAAGTGTGATTTCTTAAGGTCCAATTCTTGTGTAAAAGTTGTTAAGTCATTGACTTGCAATTTCATTGGGGGGACCAATAACTTTCCTGTTGCAAATGACCAAGAGAACCCTAGCATTTTGATAATTTCAAGTTTTGTTTCCCTCTTGCATCAAAATCCTGCAAATAAAAAGAAATACATTTTATAATTTCAGATGCATTAAGCATTCCATATCTTCACATGAATTGAAAAAATTACATCTTTCACATCAAAGTAAGCTTTAGATTGGGGCAAACAAGGAGTTGAACTCTTGAAAAAAAAATAGTCAATCATGTATTACACATTATCCATCCATTGCATACTTCATATAAAAATTGCCACAATTTATATTGGGGCAAATCAAAAGCAAATCATTCACTCTTCCATACCACTCATGGCATGCATTGCATCAAAATTGCCAAAATATAAATTGGGGAAAAAAATAGAGAAAAAGAATTGAACTCTTGATTAAAAAAAATCATGCATTATGCATTATCTATCCATTACATGCTTAACACTAAAATTCAGATTAAAATTCATCTCTATTTAGATTAGGGCAAATAAAAAAAATGCATTGCACATCACCCTATTGCATGCGTTGCCACAAAAAGTGCACCTCATTTGGATTGGGCCAAAATAAAAAAAATTGAAAAACCCAAGGAAGCAAGAGAAGAAACAATAAAAAGCCTCACATGTGAATTTCTCATGAATTATTTATAATTTGCCATGTGGGATGAAACCTATTCTTACACTTACCCAAAGCCCTACTTGGGTAGGCACTTCCTTACCAGTCAAAGCTTTATAAAGACAGGCAATCACCAAAAGCCCTACTTAGGTAGGCACTTCCTTATCATTCAAAGCCCTATAAAGACAAGCAATCACCAAAAGCCCTACTTGGGTAGGCACTTCCTTATCATTCAAAGCCCTGTAAAGACTGGCACACACCAAAAGCCCTAATTGGGTAGGCACTTCCTTACCGTTCAAAGCCCTATAAAGATTGGCACTCACCAAAGCCCTACATAGGTAGGTACTTCCATACCATTTAAAGTGCTATAAAGACAAGCACTCACCAAAAGCCCAACTAAGGTAGGTACTTCTTTACCATTCAAAGCCCTGTAAAGACAAGTACTCACTAAAGCCCTACTTAGGTAGACACTTCCTTATCGTTCAAAGTCCTGTAATGACAGGCACTCACCAAAAACCTTACTTGGGTAGGCACTTCCTTACTGTTCAAAGCCCAGTATCGGTTGGCACGATTCCTCAAAACCCTGTGATGGCAAGAACCCTTAAAGCCTTGTAACGGTAGGCACCCTCAAAGCCTAGTATCGGCTAGTATGATTCTTTAAAACCCTATAATAGTAGGCACCCTCAAAGCCCAGTACCAATTGGTATGATTCTTTAAAGCCTTATAATAGTAGGCACCTTCAAAGCCCTGTCACGGCAGGCACCATCAAAGCCTAGTACTTGCTAGCACGATTCTTTCAAGCCTTGTAATGACAGGCACCGTCAAAGTCCTGTAACGGCAGGCACCCTCAAAGCCTTATAATGGCAGGCATCCTCAAAGCCCAATACCAGATAGCATGATTCCTTAAAGCTTTGTAATAGGAGGCACCCTCAAAGCCCTGTAATGGTAGGCACCCTCAAAGCCTAGTACCGGCTAGCACGATTCTTTAAAGCCTTGTAATGGCAGGCACTCACAAAGCCCAGTATTGCCTAGCATGATTTTTTAAAGCCCTGTAATGGCAGGCACCCTCAAAGCCCTATAACAGTAGGCACCCTTAAAGTTAAGTACCGGTTGGCATGATTCTTTAAAGCCATGTAACGACAGACACCCTTAAAGTCCTGTAACGACAGGCACCCTTAAAGCCTAGTACTGGCTGGCACGATTCTTTAAAACCCTGTAACGGCAGGCACCCTCAAAGCTTAATACCAGCTGGCACGATTCTTTAAAGCCCTATTACAACAAGTACCCTTAAAACCCAGTATCGACTGGAAACATTCTTTAAAGCCATCTAACAGCAGGCACCCTTAAAGCTTAATACTAGCTAGCACAATTCTTTAAAGCCCTGTAATGACAGGCACCCTCAAAGCCTAGTATCGACTAGCATGATTCTTTAAAGCCTTGAAACGGTAGGCACCCTCAAAGCCCTATAATGGTAGGTACCCTCAAAGCCTCGTACCAGTTGGCACAATTCTTTAAAGCCTTATAATGGCAGGCACCCTCAAAGCCAAGTACCGGCTAGCATGATTCTTTAAAGCCCTATAATGGAAAGTACCCTTAAAATCTTGTAATGACAAGCACCCTCAAAGCCCAGTACTGGCTGGCATGATTCTTTAAAGCCCTGTAATTGCAAGTACCCTTAAAACCCTGTAATGATAGGCACCCTTAAAGCCTAGTATCGGCTAGCATGATTCTTTAAAGCCCTGTAATAGCAGGCACCTTTAAAGCTTTATAACGGCAGGCACCCTTAAAGTCTAATACCGACTAGAATGATTCTTTAAAGCCTAGTAATGGCAGGCACCCTCAAAGCCCAGTACCACTTGGCATAATTCTTTAAAGCCTTATAAAGGCAAGCATCCAACCAAGTCCCCTAGAGCATAAGTAATTCATCTCCATTAAGTTTTTTTTTTGTTTGTTTCCTAAATCAAATTTCATTTTAAACCCTTTGTTTTATTTTGTTTTGTTTTTTTTTTTGTTTAGTTGTAGGTACCTAAGAGTCCTGCCCCTCCAAACAAAATATATGTTTCTCTCTTCATTCATTTTTAAGATAAGAATATCATCTCATGAAATTCTTACTTAGAAATCAAATGAAGAAGGGGCATCTAGTCAACATATATTTTGTTTGGATCATTACCATTTGGTCATTTTTATTCGCATCACATTGCTAACATAAAAAAAAAATCATTATATTGTGTTTATTATCCAATAGTCTTGCATCACTTGGTCATTTTGATTTGCATCACATTGCTTAATAAAAAAAATCATTTCATAGTCTTGCATCCTTTTATTTTATTTGGTCATTTCCATTTGCATCACATTTGCCAAAACAAAAAAAAATCATTCTATTGTGTTTGTTATCCAATAGTCTTACATTTTTTTATGTTATTTGGTTATTTTCATTTGCATCACATTGCTAAAATGAAAAAACATAAAAAATTATTTTACTGTGTTTGTTACCCAATAGTCTTGCATTCTTTTATGTTATTTGGTTATTTTCATTTGCACCATATTGCTAAAACAAAAAAAAATTATTTTACTGTGTTTGTTATCCAATAGTCTTGCATTGTGTTTGGATCTTTGTCAATTGATCATTTTCATTTGCATCACATTGCTAAAAATAAATCATATCATTGTGTTTGTTATGCAATAGTCTCACATTTAATCATATCTTTTCATGTCAGAGGCAATTAGGTCTTTTTATAGGTATTGCATGGCCGACCAAAATACATTTTCTATCTTTACTTGTCACTTATGTAAGAATTTAAAAGCACACCTTTTCATATACTTACATAAGAAACAAGTAAAGAGAGGCAACTTCTGAACACTATATTTTGACCGAACATTTTTTAAATTTAATAAAAATAATAATAACTAACCAAAAAATATAAAAATTTCAAAAATAAGATTTAATCCTTTTTAGGATTATATTTTTTAAAAAAATTAATTTAATTGATAGGGCTTAATTTTATTTTAGATTATCCTTTTTTTGGTTAGGATTTTATTTCTTTTAGTTCATTAAAATGATCAAAAAATATAAAAATATAAAAATAAAATTTAATTCTTTTTAGGATTATGATTTAACAAAATAAAAAAAAACCTTGTTTAAATCTTTTAAAATCTCTCTCCAAATTATCCCAACCATTCAAAAAATTTAGAAGCAAAAAAATAATATAAGTATAATAGGATGGATTTCATCACAGCCTTAGAAGCTTTCTTGAAATACAAAAGCAAAACTAGACACACTAGCTAAAGCACAAACATGAAAACACAACAGACGCAAGAAAACTTAGCCGCACGCAACAGAGAAAGCTGAAAACACATAGGGAAAAACACAAAAATGCAGAAGGAGATCAAATGCATGCATGCATACTAGAACATAGCAAGAAAGGTGAAGCACGTAACCTCTCTCCTCACACACAAGCTCTTCTATGTTTCTACTTTAAAAGGCATGTTTGAATAAAGACAAAGGGTACGAAGAGAAGAGAGAGACCGAAGGAAGAAAAACTAAGGACGAGAGGCACAGAGGGGGAGGAGAAGTTAAAGGCAAGGTTGGAGTTGAAACTGGAGATCCCATCACTGTTATAAAATGCACACTCGAAGGTTGCAAAAGAAGGAAGGAAAATAGTAGCACAAAAAGGAAAAAAACAAAGCACAAACGACTAGACAAAAAGAAGTAAGCAAGGAAAATTGTAGAAAAGAAGAAAATAGAGCACCGAGAAGAGGAGAGACCAAGAATAAGAGAGCTAGAAACGGACGAGAAAAACTAAAGAGGAGAGGCACAGAGGAAAAGAGAAGAAAAATAGAGCACGAGGATGAGAGGAAAGCCAAGGAAGGAGAGAGCACCAAGAAGGAGAGTAGAGAACTGAGAAAACCAAGAGGGAGAGACCGAGAACGGACAAGAAAAACTGGAGAGTAGAGAAACTGAAAAAAGAGAGAGAGCTAAAGACATAAAACAGAGAGGAGAACGTGAGAAGAAGAAAGAGACGAAGAATGAGAGGAACTGATAGCATTCACACAAGCAAAGAAAAAGAACGAGACTGAGAAAGGGAGAGACCGAGAGGGAGAGAAAATGAGAGGGATTCAATGTTGATCTTTAAAGAGGATCTGAATCAAAAAATGAGAAATAGAGACTATAAAGATGAAGCTGTATTGAACCATGTGAGAAGAGGGGAACCGAGAGCTGAATGTTTTGAAAAAAAGACAGAGGAGTGTGGCCGAGTATTATGTATAGGAAGCTTTCAGAATAGTTCAATCTAGCCCAAAGCAAAAGAAAAAGAACCATAGCTTAAATCAGGTAATATTTAAAGTCATCTCCCTTAATGTAGATTCATTAATAAACACACATGCATATATATATATATATATATATTGATAGATATTGAGAGTATGGATTGATCTGGATATGTGTTTAGGCATTAAAGATTCAGGAATCAAATGTTTTTATTTAGAACATATCTGAGAGGTGTTTGACAATATAAAAAGAAGAGCCAGTGATAATATTATTGATAATTTGCAGGTTGATTGTGGTTTGAAGCAGTATCTATCATGGTTATGATCTTGCTAAAAGTTTATGCCAAATCTAGATTTTTTTTAGAATATATCCTCAAGTCAAAAGAATAGTGAATTGTCAAAATAGTTTATTTCTCTATTCTTTCCATTGCCTTTATTGCATGAATTGTTTAGCCAACCATAACATTATGCATCGAATGCAAATGCAAATATTTTGATTATTTATTTGTCGTGTGAGATTTTAAAAATCTCCGTAAGCATTTAGAATGATTTCATACCATGTAAATCAATAAAATTTCACAGGTACGAGGATTAATCTTGTAGGTATTTATATGGGTTTGAAAGGCCCATTACTAAAATTAATTTTTTTATAATAAATATTTAAGTCTCATGTGAGATTTCAAGAATCTTCATAAAGAATTAAATTAATTGCCTTATCGTGTAAGATAATAAATCCTCACAGATATTGTGATTCACAATTTATATGGTAAATAAATAAATGAATTTTGTAAATAAAATAATAAATATTTGTATAATTTTAATTAATTAAATTAATAAATTTGAATTATAATCACATTTTCTAATTAGATTTTTAGGTCAAGTGAGATTTTTGAAACTTTGTAGACCTTTAGGATAATCATACTACAGCATGAGTCAATAAGGCTTCGCAGATATAACGATTAAGATTTCTATATTTAAAAATATGTGTTATATAATTACGCATTAAAATATATTTAAAGTGAATATTATTTAATCCTTTTATTGTGTGAGACTTTGAATCTTTGCATATATTTAGGATAATCTCATATCGTGTAAATCAATAAGGTTTCACAAATGTGAAAGTAAGACTTATATGTTAATATAGGTTCCAAAGGCCCACCATTAAAATTAACTCTCTTTTATAATCCAAATTAATAATTTATTTAAGTCTAAGGTGAGATTTTAAGAATTTTTCTAGGGACTTAAATTAATCACATCATCGTGTAAGATAATAAGTTCTTGTAGATATAGTAATTCTCAATTTTTATAATAAATGATTTTTGGAAATAATGATATAATATAAAATATAGAAAAATCAATTAATGAAATTAATGTGTTCATATTTATCGGTTATATCTTTTAGTTATGTGAGATTTTTGAATCTTTGTAGACATTTAAGATAATCGTATTATCGTATAAGTCAATAAGACTCTACAAATATAACGATTAAGTTTCTTTTAAATATATATATATATATATTATATTAATAAAATTAAAAATGTATTTAAATAAATTTAATTCTTTTATTGTGTGAGATTTTAGAATCTTTATAGATATTTAGGATAATAATATTACTATACAAGTCAATAAGGCTTTGCAGGTATAATAATTAAGAATCTTTAAAATATGTGTGTGTGTGTGTGTGTGTGTGTGTGTGTCTAAATGTAAATAAATAAATTAAGTTGTTAAAATTCTTTTATCATGTGAGATTTTAAAATCTCCGTAATTATTTAGAGCAATTATATTACTATATGAACCAATAAGGCTCTGCAGGTACTGCGATTAAATTCTCAATTATAAAATATAAAAAAATAATTTTTAAACTCTTTTCTTTTCTTTATTCCAAAAATTCAAAAATTGAGAAAATAATTAAAATTAAATTACTTTTTACAACTTAAAACACACATATCAAAATTTCAGAAATTATTTTATTTTCAAAATGGTGAATTATTTCTAATTAATTTCTTTTCAAAAATATTTTTACCAACAACTTTCAGGCCTGAACTATATGGACTTTGATCCTCATCACAGGGTACGTAGGTCTTAGAGTTAGATTCTGAGTCAAGTCCTTCCTCATAAATAAATAAATATTTTTCACTTAATTCTTATCATTTTTATCAAACACATGAATATAAAAGGGATAATTAAAATACTTTTAAAACCATATTAATATAGCATAACAAACTTCAGGTAACTGTTCTCATAAATAGGTGTTATGGGGTGCCTAACACCTTCCCCACACTCAATTGACTCCCAAACCTACTTTTTAATTTCGCAGAACATCTTCATCCTCCTTTAATTGATTTCCCAAGATTTTTCTCAAAATTTTGGTGGCTACTCCCATTCCATCCGGTTCCTGCCCTGAAGGCCGAAACCTTCACTAGCGCGCTGTCCGTGTCACATTTTTTGAGTGCGACAAACACATATAAAACATATATTTATATGAATTATAATATATTAGAGAAAATTTCCAACAATTACACAAAGGGGAATCAGGTGAAAAAATACTAAACCAACAAGTTAAATACCAATTTTGGTCAATAAAAATAAGATATAACAATGCTTCTAATTTTAAGAATAAGATTACATCAACTTAGGTTTAATGGAGAGTGGCCATAACCCTCAACCTTCCTTGAGGCACTTTGAAACTCCTCTAACATCCTTCCCTCCTAGCACTCCTTGTAGATTTAGCCTCTAGTCATCTTAGAACCCATTTGAGCACAATCCTTCTACCATGGATGAACCATACTCATGAGCACCTCAAGGATTTTGAAGCCAAACCAAGAAAATGAAGCTTAGGGTTTAAAGAATGAGGTGGAAGAAGAAGAATGGTAGAGTCGAATTAAGTTTTTGATGGTTGGATCATGAGATATGGAGGGGAGAAGATGAGATGGAGATGAAGACCATGAAGAACAATGGAGAGAGAATGGAGAAGGGTGGAGGCTAAAAAATAAGAGTGAATGGAAGAATGAATGCTGAAAATGAAATTAGGGTAGTTTGATTCAAGTTTAGGGTGAATGGGCCTAACTCTAGTGTTAAAAAAATGGGTGAAAATTGAGCTAGGGTGACTTTATTATTTACCATGATAAAATGGACGAAAATTCAGATAAAAATGGTCTGAAAATTGAATTAAATAAAGCTAAAGGTAATGGGAAATTGAGAAAGAGTGAGTGGATTTAAAGTGTGATACAATGTGTGCAAGACCATGCATGACTTGTACTTTCACCCCAAAACTCAAGTGTTTTGCCTCTTCACTCATCTATTATTCCAATTCAATGGTCATCATGTGCCAAATCTAAGGTGTGTCACACTACATAAATAAATGTGACACACAACATCAAAGTTCAAAGCATATGAATAATAATTACATTTCTAATTAAAATTAATTTCCAAATATGTGGCATAATGCAATTAAATATTAAAAGCTAATTATGAAATCATAAAAGAGCCTTTGGGGTGTTTTGAATATCTTAAAAATCTTAAAAATTGTAAGCCCACACATGCACAAAAATAATCTAACCTAAGTGCAAGAAAACAAGTCAATTCGAAACTTTGACTTTCCAAAATTGTCAACTTGTGAAATTAATTACTCTCAATCTAAAAAGAGATTGAGAAATATAACTATACCATTGTTCTTCTGGAGTAAAAATTCATCTTGACTAATTTTCTCAAACATTTTCTCAAAATTTTAATTTTATGACCAAAATACCCCTAATGCACAGAATCCTACACTTAGGCGATTTCTCACAATGAATGCAATAAGTGTGCAATTTGGGAAAATATAACATATTTTTTGTCAATAATAATAAGGAAAAGTTTGTAATAAGTGTGAGTTATCACTCTACAAGCAATCATAATATAATTCATCAATATCCATAGTTAGGCTAATTTTCACTATTAGCTTAACACTTCTTCATGCTCAAGTTTCATTCTATACTCATATAAAAATACCCATATGGTTTCTTTTCTTCCTTTAATCCTCATTAGTATCATTGAGCTCTTTAATGGTCATTAATGAAACCACATTACCCCAACTAAACACATTTATAGGGAATTTTCAAACATTTAATGCCTCTCAACCACCAATAATTATAACTCCATAAATATCAAGTTTCATTTGCTCAATCTAGTCCAATTAACTTTATTTAAATCAATAGATTCAGATCCATAGCTTATATGGATTGAAAATCACTATTATTTACCAAACTCTAATTTCTACCACTAAGAAAATGGAAGAAGAAAGAAGGATTTAGGTAGAGGGAGCTTACCTTAATGTTTGGGAGCTCTAAAATACTATCAGTGCTCAGATTCCCCAAGCCCTAGCAAAGCATTTTTGTCCCTCGTTTGTATATTTTTATTTTCTCCTTCTTCTGTTGCATCAGTTCACGATCTTATTACAGCAGAAATGTGACCATACACCACGATGGATGCAAAATGCATCGCAGCACATGGCACAGAGAGCATCTCCCCTAGCGTGTTACCACACATGTACTATAATGGCTTATCTATAAGCTACAGCGCGTGGCACAAAACCTCCTTTTTTAGAATTTCTTCCTCTTTTCATTCCCTGGTGACCTAATTCTCCTTTAGAGCTGCATTTAAGGCTAAAATTAAAACCAAACATGCTCGTTAGACCTTTTTGGCTACACACCTTGCTAATACACTTAATTAATCTATTTGGGCTTAATTAATCCTATAAATACCCCAAGGGTGGGGGTTAATTGGGCTAATTGAAATTTTAAATGAAATGTGGTAATAATAAGTGAGATAAAGGAATGAAATTACCAAACATGAGAGTTGATTGAATAGAACTCCTACCACTTGAGTCTATGACTAGTCCTCAGGAACCTCTTAAGATTTCTAACTATATTACCAAGATTAATCTCTAAGCTCTTGATTGCCATAGTACATAAACAGACTTTTCAATAAGTCTGAAACTCTCTCCCTTACAAAGGTAATAATAAATCTCCTTAAGCTTCCCAAGCTTAAGTTCCTATGTTTTAAAGATGTAAAATAGGGATAAACAGAGTAAGTTCAAGAATGAACTATTACTACTTTTAAACTCTCTTTTAGAGTGGATATATAATCAATGAAGCTTTCTATCAATAAATGATACACAGAAGGTAGGTAAAGTTTGATATTTAATAAATGTAGAATGTTCCTGCAGCTCACGTTTTTTTTGCTTTCTTTTATGTTTCATAAATGAGCCTTATTTATAGTTAAGAATCATAAATGATCCATTAAACTCATAAATTTTTCCATTGAAGGTTTCTTGTGATCTATTTCCTTCTAGCTTTAAGTTTTCCTTACATATTCGAGCTTCTTTGAGGTTCTCCGGTGGACTAGCGAATGGAACAGTGCTTTACGGTAGAGACTACCTTTTTTGTACAGTAATTGCTAAAAACATTAAATGCTTCTAATAAAGGTGGTTGAAGCTTATACGTTTTGATATAATAAAAGGAAAGCTTCGGTGATCAAAACAAATATTTATAACTACAAGAACCTCAAGGAGATAATTGTGTTTAGATATCATTTGGTAAGGATATAAAGTGAACACAATTGATTATAGATTAAAAGAGGGATTAAAAGATGAGTTCTAATGACTTTCAAAAGAGATATGAAAAATAGAGCATAAAGGTTCATAGTAGCACTGGTGTTACTATGATCTAACACCAACGTTGCAATCATGAACAAACACAAAAGGAAAGTTTTAGCATAGGTGTTGTCCTTGTAGTACCAATGTAATCCAATACGTAAAGATGAGGATTCTTGATATTTTTAGAAGAATTAGAATATTTTTGAAAAGATGATTTAGCACCAGTGTTAAAAGAAAATAATACTAAAGTAACATATTGATCAAATCTCTTCGTAAAATAGAAGAAAGGACAGTATGGTGTTAAGATGTTAGCACAGGTGTTGCACAAATATGAACAAAACTTAGTACAGGTGCTAACCACACAACACAGGTGTTGACATAACTCAACCAAGGATAAAAGGAAAATAAGACATATGTTGAAAAGATAGTACTAGTGCAAGCAAAAAGATTCAAACAAGAGAGACTTGATTGCATAAGTTTAAAAGGATAACACTAGTGTTATAATGAGTAGGACTAGTGTTATATGTACTAAGAATCAATAGAACAGTGAAGATAATAAAGGTAACACCAGTGTTAAGGAATCCAGTATCAGTGTTATCAATCCTTTGAAATATTTTTCAACAAGACAACTTCAAGTACAAAGGATTATAGTTAAGTCAAATACTTAACTAACAAAATAGCATACCTTCTATTCGAATAAGCTCTCACTTAGTCATTTTTAATGTTAAGCCATTTATTTTAATTAAGAAAGCCTAAAACATACAAAACTTCTCTTTATTTTGTTCAACAAATCTAGTTTAAAATTGAGGATATTACACATTCCCATCCATTTCTAGCACTTAACATTAATCATACATCCCATTTCCATAATCAATAATATAACTTTGATTGTCCACCCCATATTATAATCATTCCTATCCAAGTCATAATTATGAATTTTCCAATCATTCGAGTTTTAAATCCAATTTAATCACTCATGTTGAGCATACACCACCTATTGACATTGAGCATCTAGAAAAATTATGTACACAAGTGGGTAAATTTTATTGTGTGCATTGTGAGGCTACTCCCACTTCTACTATGATTGTCTTATTCTAAAAGGATATTGTAAACCACATGGCATAGCCCAAGCCCCACAAGAGAGAAATTACATGTTTCAAGTTGAAGATACACAAAAAGTTGCTTATGAAACTATTGAGAACATAAATACACCTCAATCCATTCAATCTCCAAAAGAGAAGGAGTCAATCCAACATTTACTTCAAGAGGTAATTTCTCCTATTCCTGTTGAGATTGATTCTTCTTTACATTTGACTTTATCTAATTATGAGCATAATGATTTGAATGATGATGGCATAGATGAAGAAATTATAGTTGATGAACCATATTATGAAAAAATATATCTTGGGAGAGAACCACTTTAAGTTCACATGATAACTATCTTGAAATAAATTCAAATATCATTGAAAGTGTTAACTCTTTACTTAGCTTGAATATAGAAAATAAGATGGATGTTGATGGTAGGGATGATATATCTTGTGCGCTTGAAATTCTAATTCCTTCTTGTGATAATGTTAATAGTACACATGCACTTGTTCCTTCTAACCATAATGTGCTTGAGAAAGGTTGTTCACCTTCTTTTATAGGTGAACAAGATATATGGTTGAACTACCTTTTGATTTTAATGAGAAACTTGCTCAACTTGAAGAAGCCATGGACTTAAGTCAAAATTTTACACCTGTCCCTCTTGAAACCATGCTAATTGTGGAAGAAGAGCATGAGAAATCTAAGGCCAATTATGAGGTAGAAGAGGCCAATATTCAATACTTACATGGAATTGAGGACAAATCACAAGAAGAAGAGAGTTTGAAAGACCTAAGGCATGAGGGAATTGAAGTTCAAGAAAATGACTTTGCAAAGCCTAAAGGTAAATTGAGTGATGTTGATCTTATGATTGAAGAATTTATTGATGATCTTGCCTTGTTGTCTAGTATTGATCCATACTTTAATACTTCCATATCTTTTACTTGTTTGAATCATTATAGATGCTAAAATTGTTTGAAAATTGATAGGTACTTGGATGATGGTGATACATGTAACACTTGCCCCGAGTGTTATCTAAAAATCATACAATTCAAACAAAGTATGGTTAAGGAGTTGATCCTTAAACCAACCTAGGAAACATAGTATTTAAAACACCAAACAATTTACACAATAGCAAAACAAATTTAAATTAATTTTTTGTAAGAAAATTCAGAAGAATTATGGTATAGTGCATGGAAGCAAACTATGTAAATAGGGACATTTAATTATTGTCATGACAGCATTAATCTGCTGTCATGACAGCCCTCTCGGGCAAAGTTCTAGGAGGCGCCAATTCACCATTTGGCCTCCGATTAGAGTGATTTCAAAACTCACACATTACTTCTAATATGTATTATTAGTTTTCTAATTTTTAAAAATATCCAACGGTTGAATTAAAATTTGGACACGTTATAAATTTGGACATTTTTGCTGTCATGACAGCACCTCCGAACCAACTTCTGAAGTACACCATTTCATCATCCAACCTCCGATCAAAGTAATTCTAGAGATCACTTGTCACTTTCAAAGAGTACTAATAGTGTATGAAATTTCAAAAAGATCTAATAGACGGATTAAAATTTGTGCATGTCCAAACATCAATACTGTTCCAATCATGACAACAATTTAATGCTGTCATGATAGAACCTCCAGACTAAATTTAAGTGTGTGTCATTTCTTCGTCTGGTATCCAATCAATGTGATTCCAAAGCCCATATGAAGCTTATAAAATTTTTTATTTGAGACCCAAATTTTAGAGAAATCCAACAGTCGGATTGAGATTTAATCAATTAAGGTAGTATAACAAATTTCACTCCTTCCTTGAGCAATTCCTTAGCCTCTCTAAGGTACTTAACCCAATTACACTTCCTTAAGTGTAACTTCCATTCTCTATAATTTCAATGCATGTAAACAAACTCGTTTCTATAAAAACAATATTGTTAAATGAATAGAAAACATATATGCACTATTATCCAAGTAATTCCCCATAAGTATTTACAAAACACAATTAATTGCATTTAATCATTTAAAATATGTAATGCATGATAACTAGTAATATTTATTCAAAAATAGTTAAATAAAAAAATAAGAAATATAAATTTCCCTGCTACCTCAACCTTTATACCAAAAGGATTTCCCCTTATACAGAATGAAACTTAACTTGTTCATTATCCTCCAATTAAGTTCCACCAATAATTCTTTACAACATATAAGTGATCCATATCACTTTATATGACAAATAGCATTAATAAAGATTATAACTCATACCACACAACTTAGGTCAATGAGCAAATCCATCTTAATATTCCATATATTAAACCAACCATTTACATAGTATCACTTAACCACCAAAGCCATTTATTAGCCACCATTAGGCTAATTTTCAATTCATATAATTTTTAATCAATTAAAGACCTTTACTTAGTAATCAATTAAAGACCTTTACTTAGTGTCGCCAACTTTCACCATTAGCTCTTATAATGAAAATCAAACCTTAATTTAAATCTTATTGGATTCAAATAGCACAATTATAACTAAATCAATAGGCTTAAACCATTGAGGAGCAAAACTAACCTCTTGGGGTTTGACTTTTGCCCTAAAACTTCATTTTTCATCCAATTTCCTGCTTAAAACATTAGGACATCATATAGAAACTCAAAACAACCTCCCAAGGACCCAAGGAAACTAAAGCTTACAAGAATAAAGCCTTTGGGATCAAAATTCAAAAAATTTCCTCTTCCAAAAATTGAAGAAAATCAAGAGGGAAGGAAGAGAATTGAAGTAGGGAGTTTACCTACCATGTAGCCGAGCTCACAATAGCCACAAAGCCTTCCAGATTTGAGCTTAAGTCCCTCTCTTCCTCCTCTCTTCTTCCTCTCACTCTCTCATTTGTGCATTTCTTTTCCTTTTATTTTCTTGTTTCATTTGTTTCTATGTGCTGTTTTTTCTTTTAAAAGCTGATGTAAACAATTTGGGGAAAATTACAAGAAAGGGCCCAAATCTTTTTGTTATAACACAGAAGCCCGAGTCAACTTTAGTAATTTTCCTATAGTTAAAAATAAAATAAAATAAAACTAAACTTTTGCTGAGTAAAATTAAAACTCTAACCTTTATCAAATTATTCTTAATTTTAATTTAATTATATATATTTTATTTTTTTAAATAAATCCGAGTCTTAAAATTTTTAAGATGTTACAATACATGTTCTCATGAATTACTTGGTGATAATGAAATGCCTACTATACTTGAGCTTTATGGGCATGAGAAGGATATTTTGTCTTGTGATGTAAGTACAAGCACCAAAGGAGCCAATTTAAAGAATTTTCTCCACTTGAGCTTGATGTTCATAAGGTTCCCAAGTTATTGGAAGAAAATTCTACACTTGTAGCACATTTGTCCATTGAGATAATGGAAGATGACAGCTTAGATGATGAGAAGGTTGAAACAAAGACTAACCAAGTTAAGCCTTTCATATAGGAAGATCTTATCCATGGAACTTTCGAGGAAATCATATCTTATGATCTTGCTCCGGATAAGGGAGGAGAACAATCTATACTATACATCTTAGAGCCATTACAAATTGATCTTGAGCCTTTACTTAAGATGCTTGGAAAGAAGAGTATCATGAGTAGCTTTATGCTATGCCTCAAAGATAAAAACTTTAACTTTAAGAGCTTGTAGAGATTTAAACTAAGGTTTAGCTTTATAGAGATTTTCCTCTATAACTTTGAGCTTTTGCCTTGCTTTATTTGATATATTTGATTATTAGGTGTAGTTCAAGTGTGCAGGAGATCAACCAGTAGGAAAATTAGGGTTTATTTGCTTTATTTAGTTTCTTTGTTTTGTGTTTTAGTTAAAAAAATTCTGTACCACACTTTTATTATGCATGCATCCAGATTGATCTTATCTTGCCATATCATTAGTCTATGCATACATTGAGGACAATGCATGATTTAAGTGTGGAGGAGAGAAATAAATATTTTGTTTTGTTTTTTTTCTTTTTTTTGGAAAAAAATTTAAAAAATTTATGTTTTGTTTTGTTTGTTTTGTTTGAGGTTACTTAATGGCTTAGCTCTTTGAATGGATACTTTGATTCTTGAGATGTAGTAGTTTTTAGGATTGAATAGGTGTGAAGTGAACATTAGTTTATCTTGA
The DNA here is from genome assembly GCF_029017545.1 of Prosopis cineraria. NCBI lineage: Eukaryota > Viridiplantae > Streptophyta > Magnoliopsida > Fabales > Fabaceae > Prosopis > Prosopis cineraria. Next base: position 20,777,917 of record NW_026555343.1, on the reverse strand, counting down.
ATTAATGGATAAGAGTGGCACATCACCCTTTAATGAAAGAAGCCAAAAACTCATGTCTGATTGGTTCCTTAGTGATGATACCCTCTAGAATTTGTTTCACTTCTTAATTGAGACCATATGTCTTGCACTTGCTTGATAGGAAATGAAAGATGGCATTCACAAAAATAGCTAAAGGCCAAATCGCCAACCCTATTATTATTGTTTATCCTTTGTTAGCCACTTTGAGCTTTTGGTTTGATTCTTTCAAAAATAAATATCCACCCTATTTTTCCCAAGGGATGTATGTTACAATTTTATATCTTTTTAATATGCATTGCATGTCCTAGATCAAGGGAGTGGATGTCTATTGTCATTTTTCTATCCATTACTTTTTATCCTCTATCATCACACCATTATATCCATTATTTTTATTGTTTTCTCAAAAAGTTAGGAGGAATCAAAAGAAAAGGAAAAGCAAAGAAAGATTGAAAAAAATTATGAAAATGAAAGCAACAAAGTTGCTAGAAAAGGGGAAAAAAAAGAAACAAGAGAGAAAAAAGGCAAAAAAGAAAAGAATGAAAACAATAAAAAGTTACCTAGCTCATCTAGTTCTATTTGTTTCATTATTTCTTGAATTTTTTCTCATCCTCATTATGTTAAGGTGTCCTCTCAATTAGATTAAGTTATGCTTTGCATATTAGGGGATGTATCTTGACTATAGCATTATCTTGATGCTAACCCTATTTTCTTACATGCATTTCTTAGTTTTCTTTCCATAACCCACATTAAAACCTAATAAAGTCCACTTGATTCTTGATTGCAAATGCTATTTTAGTGGTGGAGATGTATGAGGGTTACAAACTTATGGTAAAGTTTATCCTAAGAAATTTTGAGTGAATTGAATATCTTATACACTTTGAGTAATGAGAGCAAATACTTAGATCTAGTGAGGCTTACTCTTTGACATTGATTCTTGGTAAAGGTTTATTTGTGATGTGCATAATTCTTCTTTAATTATTGCCACATTGATTAATAATTTGTATAAGTTCTTGAGCTAGTAATTTAGTGACTATGAACATTACTCTTGTTCTTTGTTTTAGTGTTTCTTTTAGGACTTTTGTCTCATGATTTTGCCCGAAGCATAAAAGATAAGTGTGGGAAAATTGATAGAACAAATTTATTACACACTTATCTATGTCAATTAGAACCATTTTATTAAGGTTTTATCATCTCAAAGTGCACATATTGCATTAGAATTGGAAATTTTCCTAAGTATCTAGGTTTTGTGCATTAGGGATATTTTGGCCTAAAAATAAACTTTTGAAAAAATATACAAGAAAAATTAATGAAGTGAATTTTATGTCTAGAAGATGATTTTTTAAATTAGATTTTAAAATTCATTTTAGTTTGGGAGTAATTAAATAAAAAATTAATATTTTTTTAAGTGTCATAGTTTGACCTAGTTTTTGGTTTACCTTTGTATGAAAATTTTTATATAATTTTGTGTGGCAAGGAGAGATATGAAGAATGGTGTATGCTTTGTGGAGTTTTGGTGGCTGGAAGTGGAGTTATCGGTGCTAGAAAAATGAAGAAAGTAGAGAGAATGTGGAGAAAATGAAGAATAAGATGAACTAGAGATAGAGAATAGAAGGGATGAGTGAAATGTGTGCGGTGAATATGAAACTATGGTGAATGGGACGTGCTCTAAGTGTTTCTCCATAAGCTAAAGCTCAGTTAAAAATAAGAAAAGAAAATAAATGGAAAATGCGAGCCTTGTCACACTTGCAAGATGGCACACTCCATTAGCTTGTAGATTATTCCAATGTGCATACAATTAATCCCATGTTTCATCTATAATTTTAGCAGATGTAAACCAAAAAATAGGAGCCCTTACATGTCCAAACCATTAGCCTTTGACCCCATAGACTTTTGACTCTATTTTCCCAATTGATGTATAAGTCACATGCCACCTATATCACATGAATCACATACTTTAATTAAATAACATGTGACATTATAAAATTTAATTAAAGTCCATAATTAAATTTATGATTAGAAGGGAAAATTTATTAAAATAACTAAGTTTTAGGCTAAAAAAAATTATATAAAAATTTTCACACAAAGGCAAACAAAAAACTACGTCAAACTAAGACACTTGAGAAAATGTTGACTTTTTATTTAATTACTCTCAAAACAAAATGAATTTTAAAAATATAATTTAACCACTCATTGTCTGGATATAAAATGAAATTTGTTAATTTTTCTTGTACATTTTCTCAAATTTTTTTTTGGACCCAAATATTCCTAGTGCACAAAACCTAGATACTTAGGAAAATTTTCAATTTTAATGCAATGCGTGCACTTTGAGATGATAGAACCTTAATAAAATGATCCTAATTAACATAGATAAGTGTGTAACAAATGTGTTCTATTAGCAAGCTCTATGTTCAAGACCTTTAAGACTTTCTAGCCTTACACAGTGTAAGGTTGCGACCACCTACCCTAGTCTTGGGTACACTTACAATACAAATGCACATGCTTCTTTACATACATCGATTGCATTACTCACACACACGCATGCATAATTATTTCACAATACTACTACTCTATTAGTTCATAAAACACAATGCATATAGTTTATACAAAATACTTGTAAATCATTTTACAAACTAATAGATAAAAAGGTTACTCCAATTACCTATTTATCTTTATTATCAAGAGTCACCGTTCATACTACTTTACTTGAAGAATGTAGATTTCCACAAGTAGTTACTCAATTATTCAATCTACACGATGAAGTTTCCTTGATCAATTTTCACACTTAAGGGAAGACACAATTAACCAAACCATACCACTTAGTACTTATAACAACTCTAATGACACTTCTTGGATCTAACTACCTTATTCATCAAAATTACATGTTCGTAGGCTATTAGGTAACTAAAACACCCTCCTAACTCATTTAAATAGCATTTCCACCTTTCTCAACCTAGTAATTTAGGCTAATTTAAACCTATATCCTTAGATCCAACCATCAAACCCCAAACAAGTCATAAAACCTTAGTTTCATACCCTAGAATCCTTTTAAAACCTTTCCCTCATATTTTAAACCCTTAAAACTTCCTAATTCATTTTTCTCTATTAACCAAATTTAGAGAAATTAAGGTAGAAACATAGTAAAAGGCAGCACGAAACTTACCTGGAAAGTCATTAGTTAGAACAAACTCCCAAACTCTTAAAACTTCTTGCCTTAGCATAAATGGACCTTCCCCTCTTCTTCTTCGTGCATATTCTCCCTTTTCCCATATGAGCCACAAGTTGATCTATATCCCTATTTATCTAAATTTTATGCCAGGCGCTGCAATATGGCACAGTAAGATAGCTCTCACTAATGTTCGCACATCATGTGTAACATCTCAAAATTTTTTCAAGACTTGGGTTTAAGTTAAAATAAAATATCTATAATTAAATTAAAATTTATAATAATTTGATAGAGATCTAAAGTTTGAATTATACTAAGCAAAAATTTGGTTTTATTTAATTTTGAACTATGGGTAAAATTACCAAAGTTGACCCGGGCTTTTGTATTATAATAAGAAATGTTGGGCCCTTTCTTGTAATTTTTCCAGAAGTATTAGATCAGCATTTTAAAGAGATTAGATGTAGAAATGAAATAGAACAAAGAGCAAAGGAAAGAAACAAACACACGAGAGAGAGAGAGAGAGAGAGAGAGGAAGAAGAGAGGAGAAAGAGAAGGAATTAGGCTTGGATCTATGAGGCTTTATGACTGTTACGAGCTCAGCTATACGATAAGTAAACTTCCTACTTCAATCCTCTTCCTTTCCTCTTGATTTTCTTCAATTTTTATATGAGGGAATTTTTAAAATTTAATCCAAAAGGCTTTATTCTTGTAAGCTTTAGTTTCTTCGGGTCCTTGAGAGGTTGTTTTGAGTTTTTATATAATGCTCTAATGTTTTGAGTGGATAATTGGATGAAAATAGGTGTTTTAGACACAAATTAAACCCTGAGAAATTGGGTTTTGCTCTTTAATGGTTAAAGCCTATTGATTTAGTTATAATCATGCTATTTGAAGCCACTAAGATTTAAATTAAACTTTGGTTTTCATTATAAGGACTAATGGTGAAACTTGGTGACACTAAGTAAAGGTTTTTAATTGATTAAAAATTAGATGAATTGGAAATTGGCCTAGTGGTGGCTAATACATGGTTTTGGTGGTTAAGTGACACTATGTGAATGGTTAGTTTAATATATGGACCATTAGGATGGATTATAGCTCATTGACCCAAGTTGTGTGGTATGAGTTATGATCTTCTTTTATTCTATTTGCCATGAAAAGTGATATAGATCACTTATATGTTGTAGGGAATTGTTGGTGGAACTTATTGAAAAGTTAAGGAACAAGTCAAGTTTTATTTTATACAAAGGGAACACTTTTAGTACCAAAAGGTTGAGGTAATAGGGAAATTTATATTTTTTATTACTTTGTTTAGCTATTTTTGAGTAGATAATATTATCTAGCATACATTACATGTTTTAAACAATAGTATGCAAATAAAATGTGTTTTCGAAGGGTTTATGGGGTATTGCTTTAATAATAATGCATATATGTTTACTATATATTTAATAATGATGTTATTTATGGAAATAAGATTAGTAGCATGCATTGTGATCATAAAAAAAATGAGAAGCTGCACTTAGGGTAGTGCAACTAGGTTTGGTACCTTAGATAGGCTAAGGAACCACTTAAGGGATGAATTATGAGTGTTATACTACTTTGAGTGTTGAAGTGGTCAATACTCGGGAAAGGTAGAAAAAGGGTAAGAGGTATGATCTCGATAGGGGTTCACCAATGGGGAGATATGGTCTTATGATATTTTATGGCTTACTGTCAGTACTCAATGTTGCCTTTTGTATTGTGGGCTCAATACACTAAAGTGGTTAGTGGATTGAGTATTCGACACCTCTCAATGGGAGAGGGAATCTAGCATATAAAGTGTAAGGTTGAGTGCCTAGACCAAGGTAGCCCTAATATGGAGAGTAAGTTGAGCTGGCTCTAAGAGGGAATTAGCTTTGACTACTCAGGATTCATGTCAAAGGGACACGGGTGGTTCGATAGATGAGATCATGCCTTGGATTATATGTTATGCCTATGGAGGTACAGTAGGTATAAGGTTTACCTATAAGCTAAAGAGTGTCAGGGGGTATTTTGTTGGTTAGGAAGGGTTATATCGGCCTATCTCATGCATTCAAGCATTTTAATTGGTTAATTATATGTTATTTTGAATCTATTGTTTATTTACTTAACTATAGCTTTCCTTATAATAAGGAATATTGTTTTCTCTGTTACTGAAACTGTGGTTGTCTTACCCTTTTCTTTACAATATTTAGGGTTTAAGCAAAGGATCCAGTAGTGGATGGGAAAAAGAGCCGAGCTAAGGGTTTGCTTGTGGATTGTAAAGATCTATAAACCTTTGTTTTGAGCAAGTATATTGTAATGTATTTAGGTTAGGGTGTTAGTAAGATGTGACGATACATATATGTGCATATGTATGGATTGTGTGCTTGTGTATGAATTTTTGTCGCTTATAGTCTTGTGTTTAGAACTTGGTTATGGTATGTGGTTTTGATGGATTCATTTGATAGACCAAGTTTTTACTACAAGCAAATGTTTATTTTAGTATATATATATAAAGATGTGTGATTCTACACGCAATTGCAAAGTGGTTGCATTGCGAATTGTATGCTAAGAGCAAACATACACCTTGGATAGAGAGAGTTAGTGTGTGGGCCCCACAGGGAACTCTAAGCCAAGTTAAAATGTTTAGCATGTGTATTTCTATAAATACATAGTATTTGGATTGATTTTTAGCCACTCTTATGTGATTTATGAATTTTGGGGCTTAGAGTCCATTTTAAGAAATGGCACCCGGGTGGTTAAAATTTGGTATAAGGAGTTTTTCTATCATTTAAATGTCTATTAGGTTTTTTTAGTCCTATTTTATGTGTCCAAAGTATTCCCACAAGTTTGTGACCCTTAGGATGAGATTTGAACAAATTTGAAAATGGTTTTTACAATAAACTTGCACTTTTGCATTCGGGTGTTCAAATTTCAATTTGATCGTTGGATTTCTCTAAAATTTGGGTCACAAGTAAAAATTTTTATAAGCTTCGTGTGGGCTTTAGAATCACATCGATCGGACACCAGACGGAGAAATAGCGCACTTTGAAATTTAGTTCAAAGGAGCTGTCATGATAGTAAAAGTGCTGTCATGACAGCAATAGCATTAATATTGTAACATGCACGAATTTTGATCCAACTGTTGGATCTTTTTGAAATTTGGTACACTTGTAGTACTCTTTAAAATTAATATGTGAGCTTTAAAATTACTCCGATTGGAGGTCAGATAATGAAATGGTGCACTCTAAAAGTTAGTCTGGAGGTGCTGTCATGACAGCTAAAAAGCTATCATGACAACAAAAATAACCAAACTTGTAACATGTCTAATTTTTAATCCGACCATTAGATCTTTTTGAAATTTGGTGTACTACTAGTAATCATTTAATATGATGTGAGAACATTAAAATCACTTCGATCGAAGGTCGAATTGCAAAACGACGCCTCTCAAAAGTTAGCCTGAGAAGGCTGTCATGACAGCATTAATTTATCCCAATTTCGCTTAGCTTGCTTCCATGGGCTATAGGTAAAACCTAAAAAAAATTTTAAAAAAATATTTTAAATGATTTGTTTTCTAAGTTGGTTTTAAGAACAACTCCTTAACCACACTTAGTTTATTTGAATTATGTGATTTTTTGATAACACTTGGGGCAAGTGTTACATTTGGTATCAATTTTAGGTTTATGATTCCTCTTTTCTAGTTGGCACCCTAAATACATTACTCTTATGCTCTTTCCCTTATGCCACTAACCTGCTCTGGTATTGTTTTTCTTTCTCTGGCTTGTTCCTTTACGAGGGGAGAAAGGTCCATACGTTTATGGCTGTACACCTTTTGGTTCTAATATGGCTTAAAGGGGAAGAGGTAGATCGAGGAATGAGGAACGACCACCACCTCTACCTCCTCCGTCTCCACCTTTGCCTCTACCACCACCACTACCACATGGAACAGATGCAGTCATGGCTAGGCTATTTGAAGTGATAGTGGATATACAGGAAAATCTTACATGTCGTGTTGTTCCAGATCAGCATGTTAACCCAGGTGTTGGGCAGGGATCTTCTAATACTGTGGGAGCTCATAGACCGGTTACTAATAATTGAAAGGATGGCATATCACCTTGGAAGGAATTCTCTCACTTCAATCTGACCACATATGATGGTAGCATACTTGATAGGAAAGCTGAGGAGTGGTTGGATCGGATGGAGTAGCTATTCACTGTGGTGAGATGTACATTTGAGTAAAGGGTTATCTTGGCTATGATGCAGCTTGTTAGTGAAGCCAAGTATTGGTGGAATTCTGTTAAGCCCATGGATGGAGGATCTATGACTTAGGCTGAATTTAAGGAAAGATTTTATGATTTTTACTTTCCACCAGCTTTTAAAGACGAGAAAGAGGTAGAGTTTCATGTGTTTTAGCAGGGGGACTTTGATGAGGAGACTTTTATAAGGAAATTCAATTAGCTATCTAAGTTCTCAACTTATCTAAATGCTTCTAATAATAGCAAGTAGAAAGCAAAGAGGTTATTAGAGAAGATGAGATCAGAGTACTGTCAGCAACTATCTTTTCTAGACAAGGCGACATATGATGAGATGTGCAATCGTTTAAGGGTTACCGCTCACCAAAGCCAAGCACTTAGATAGAATAGGTATGCTTATTAAGCAATTACCCTATGATATAGAAGTTTCTTTTACTTTTAGTTTAGTCGGTCGATATAGTATGTTGTGTAGGACTAAAATAACTTTTAATGAGCAGTCACTTGGGTAAATGTGATCAAATTACTTATGCAAGGGATTAATTTAATCATTGGTATGGACTAGCTGATAGCTTATGGTGCTATCTTAGATTGTGTGGCTAAGACTGTGACTTTAGTAGAAGTGCCAAAGGTGATTGAGGAATACCCGGTCATTCTTGTTTTCTTTCTTCTTTGCAAGCTAAAAGGTTGATTGAGCAGGGTTGTGAGGCTTACGTGGTAGTGCTCGCTACCCAAGGGTCTGAAATAGGTAAAGTGGATGAAATTGAGGTTGTTAGGGAGTTCTTGAAGGTGTTTTCAGAGGATGTGTCAGGATTACCTCCAGAGTGTGAGGTTAAATTCTTAATTGACCTGGTACCGGAGACATAGCCAATTTCAAAGGCTGCCTATAGAATGGCTCCTTTAGAGTTAGTTGAGTTGAAGAAGCAGCTTGAGGAGCTATTAGATAAGGGATTTATTAGACCCAGTGTTTCTACTTAGGGATCCCTTATCTTATTTGTGAAGAAAAAGGATGGTAGTTTGAGATTGTGTATCGATTACAGGCAGTTGAATAAGGTTACGATGAAGAACAAGTACCTATTACCTCATATCGTTGATCTCTTAGATGAGTTGGTTGGTGCCATGATTTTCTTTAAGATTGATTTATGTTCAGGGTAGCATCAGTTGAAGGTTAATGAGAAGGATGTGGTGAAGATAGCTTTTAGGACTTGATATGGCCATTATGAGTTTTTGGTTATGCCATTCGGGCTGACTAATACACCTATGATTTTCATGGACTATATGAACTGCATCTTTTAGCCTTTCTTGGATCAGTATGTGGTAGTTTTTATTGACGATATACTGATATACTCTAAAGATGAGGAGTAGCATACCTGATACTTGAGGACTGTCCTAAGGTTTTTGCGAGATCATAAGCTATATGCCAAGCTCAGTAAGTGTGAGTTTTGGATGAGAGAGGTTAGATTCTTAGGACATGTCGTGTCAGCAAATGGTATTGCAATTGACCTGTATAAGGTTGAAGTGGTATTGCAATAAGAGAGACCAAAATTGATTACAGAGATTCATAGTTTCCTGGAGTTAACAAGTTACTACTGGCATTTTATCAAGGGTTTCTCTTAGATTTTGATGCAATTGACTAGGCTCATAAGGAAGGAAAGGCCATTTATCTGGGATGTTAGTGCGAGATAACTTTTCTTAAGTTGAAAGAAAGGTTAACGACAACTCCAGTATTAGTGATTCCAAATCCTCAAAAGCCTTATGACGTGTACACTGATGCCTCTTATAAGGGTCTTAATTGTGTTCTAATGTAAGATGAGAGGGCAGTGGTATATGCGTCTCGACAACTTAGGCCACATGAGGAGAATTATCCAATACATGATCTCGAGTTGGCTGTGGTGGTCTTTGCATTGAAGATCTGGCATCATTATCTTTATGGAACAGAGTTCAGGGTTTTGAGCAACCATAAAAGTCTCAAGTACCTGGTTGATCAAAAAGAGCTAAACATGAGATGAAGGCATTGGATGGAGTTTCTTAAAGATTATAATTTTGAATTTAAGTATCATCCGGGGAAAGCAAATGTGGTAGCAGATGCTCTTAGTCGCAAGACCTTACATGTAGCCTATTTAATGGTTCAGGAGCATAGATTGATGGAGTCTTTGGTTGAGCCTTCTTTGGGTATGACTGAGTTCTCGTTAAATGATCTTAAGACTATGGTTATTTCCAATGAATTTTGGAAAGAGATACGGGATGCTCAGCTTCAAGATCCGATTTTATTAAAAATAAGTCAAGATATTGAGAATGGTGAGACAATGGACTATTGGCTTAGTGATGATGGGTATGTGTTTTTCAAGGATAGGGTGTGTGTTCCTAACAATGAGTCTATTTGGAAGAAATTGTTGGATGAGGCGTATCATAGTAGCTACACCCTTCATCTTAGTAGTGGTGGCCAGGCATGAAAAAGGATGTCACAGAGTATGTTAGTAAGTGTTTGACCTATCAGAAGGTCAAGATAGAGCACCAAAAGCCATCGGGGTTGTTACAGCCTTTGGAGATTTCTAAATGGAAATAGGACAGTATTTCAATAGATTTTGTATCTAGTCTGCCGAGAACCCAATCTAGTTTTGACTCTATCTAGGTAATTATACATCGTTTGACTAAATTAGCATATTTCTTACTGGCCAAGACCACCTATACAGTTGATAAGTATGCTAAGATCTACATCAAGGAGATTGTGCAACCACATGAGGTATCGAGGGATATTATTTTATACTATGATCCTCGGTTTACATCGAATTTATGGCAAGCTATGCAAAGGGTTATGGGTACGGATTTGAAGTTTAGTACATCTTATCATCCACAGATGTATGGACAAACTGAGCGAACAATCCAGACATTAGAGGATATGTTGAGGTCATATGCCCTAGAGCTTCAGGTAAGCTGGGATAAGCATTTGCTTCTAGCAGAGTTTGCTTATAATAATAGTTATCACACCAGTATTCAAATGGCTCCTTATGAAGTACTGTATAGAAGACTTTACATATCACCTCTTTATTGGTATGAGCTGAGTGAGAGGATAATGATAGGACGAGATGTGGTAGATGAGACCATAGAGAAAATCAAATTGATCCAATGAAAGCTTTTTACGGTGCAGAGTAGACAAAAAAGTTATGCAGATAATCATCATAAGGACATATTTTTTGAGGTTGGGGATCATGTATTTCTCAAGGCTTCCCTATTGATGGGTGTTGCACACTCAATTCAGGCTAAGAAATTGTCTCCTCAGTATATGGGTCCTTTTAAGGTTTTGAAGAAAGTTAGGTCGGTGGCTTATCAGTTGGCATTACCGCCTCAATTAGCAGGTTTACACAATATATTTCATGTGTCACAGTTGAAGAAGTACAAGCCAGACCCGTCACATGTGATAGAACCTGAGGAGGTTGAAATTCAGGGGAATTTAACCTACAGGATTGAACCAGATTGTATTGTGGATGCTAAGGATAAGCAGCTCAGAAATAAGACAATCCAATTAGTAAAAGTGATTTGGAAAGGGACGACTCCGGGAGATGTAACTTGAGAGACTGAGAATCAAATGAGGAAGGAGTATCCACAATTGTTTCCCTAGGTATGTTTTTCTCTTTGATCCATGAATTAGCTCCCTTAAATGCTTTTTAAAGGAGGGGAGAATGTAACATCCTGAAATTCTTTTAAGACTCGGGTTTATTTTAAAATAAAATATCTATAATTAAATTAAAATTTAGAATAATTTGATAGAGGTCTAAAGTTTGAATTATACTAAGCAAAAGTTTAGTTTTATTTAATTTTTAACTATGGGAAAAATTATCAAAGTTGACCCGACCTTTTGCGTTATAATAAGAAATGTTGGGCCCTTTCTTATAATTTTTCCTAAATTGTTAGATCAGCATTTTAAAGAGAAACTAGACACAGAAACTAAATAGAACAAAGAACAAAGGAAAGAAACAAACGCACGAGAGACAGAGAGGAAGAAGAGAGGAGAAAGAGAGGGAGTTAGGCTTGGATCTAGGAGATTTTATGACCATTGCGAGCTCGGTAACATGATAGGTAAACTTCCTACTTCAATCCTCTTCCTTCCCTCTTGATTTTCTTTAATTTTTGTAAGAGGAAATTTTTAGAATTTGATCCAAAAGATTTTATTCTTGTAAGCTTTGGTGTCTTTAGAACCTTGGGAGGTTGTTTTGAGATTTTATATAGTGTTCTAATATTTTGAGTGGGCAATTAGATGACAAAGGGAGTTTTAGGGCACAAATTAAACCCTAAGGGATTGGGTTTTGCTCTTTAATGGTTTAAGCCTATTGATTTAGTTATAATTATACTATTCGAATCCAATAAGATTTAAATTAAGCTTTGGTTTTCATTATAAAAGCTAATTGTGAAAGTTGTTAATACTAGGTGAATGTTTTTTGTTGATTAAAAATTGTATGGTTTGGAAATTGGTCTAGTGGTAGCTAATAAATAGTTTTGGTGGTTAAGTGATACTATGTGAATGGTTGGTTTAATATATGAACTATTGGAATGGATTATAGCTCATTGACCCAAGTTATGTGGTATGAGTTATGATCTTCTTTTATTCTATTTGCCATGAAAAGTGACTTATATGTTGTAGGGAATTGTTGGTGGAACTTATTGAAAAGTTAAGGAACAAGTCAAGTCTTATTTTATACTAGGGGAACCCTTTAGTACCAAAGGGTTGAGATAACAGAGAAATTTATATTTTTTATTACTTTGTTTAGTTATTTTTGAGTAGATAATATTATCTAGCATACATTACGTGTTTTAAACAATAGTATGCAAATAAAATGTGTTTTCGAAGGGTTTATGGGGTATTGCTTTAATAATAATGCATATATGTTTACTATCTATTTAATAATAATGTTATTTATGGAAATAAGATTAGTAGCATGCATTGTGATCATAAAAAAAATGAGGAGCTGCACTTAGGGTAGTGCAACTAGGTTTGGTACCTTAGATAGGCTAAGGAACCACTTAAGGGATGAATTATGAGTGTTATACTGCCTTGAGTGTTGAAGTGGCCAATACTCAGGAAAGGTAGAAAAAGGTTAAGAGGTATGATCTCGATGAGGGTTCACCAATAGGGAGATATGGTCTTCTGATATTCTATGACTTATTGTCAGTACTTAATGTTGCCTTTTGTATTATGGGCTCAGTACACTAAAGTGGTTAGTGGATTGAGTATTCGACACCTCTCAATGGGAGAGGGAATCCAATATATGAAGTGTGAGGTTGAGTACCTAGGCCAAGGTAGCCCTCACGTGGAGAGTAAGTCAGGCTGGCTCTGGGAGGGAGTTAGCTTTGATTGCTCAGGATTCATGTTAAAGGGGCATAGGCAGTTTGGTGGATGAAATCATTCCTTGGATTATATGCTATGCCTATGGAGGTATAGTAGGTACAAGGTTTACCTACAAGCTAAAGAGTGACAGGGGGCATTTTGTTGGTCAGGAAGGGCTATAACGGCCTATCTCATACATTCAAGCATTTTAATTGGTTAATTATATGTTATTTTGAATCTATTATTTATTTACTTGATTATGGCTTTCCTTGTAATAAGGAATATTGATTTCTCTGTTACTGAGATTGTAGTTGTCTCACCCCTTTCTTTACAATATTTATAAGTCTAAGCAAAAGATCGAGTAGTGGACGGGAAAAAGAGCCGAGCTAAGGGTTTGCTTGTGGATTGTAAAGATTTGCAACCCTTTTCTTTTGAGCAAGTATATTGTAATGTATCTAGGTTAGGGTGTCAGTAAGATGTGACTATACATATATGTGCATATGTGTGGATTGTGTGCTTGTGTATGAGTTTTCACCGCTTGTAGTCTTGTGTTTAGGAAACTTGGTTATGGTATGTGGTTTTCATGGATTCATTTGATAGACCATGTTTCCACTATAAGCAAATGTTTATTTTGGTGTATATATATGAAGATGTGTGATTCTACACACAATTGCAAAGTGGTTGCATTGTGAATTGTATGCTAAGGGCAAACATACACCTTGGATAGAGAGAGTTGGTGCGTGGCCCCCATGGGGAGCTCTGAGCCAAGTAAAAATGTTTAGCATGTGTATTTATATAAATATATATAAATACATGGTATTTGGATTGATTTTTCACCACTCTTGTGTGATTTGTGAATTTTGGGGGCTTGGAGTCTATTTTTAAAAATGGCACCCGGGTGGTCAAAATTTGGTATAAGGAGTTTTTCTATAGCATCTTTTTACCCCGCTTTCACCTAGCTTGCTTTCATGCGCTATAGGTAAAACCTATAATTTTTTTTAAAATATTTTAAATGATTTGTTTTGTAAGTTGGTTTTAGGATCAACTCCTTAATCACATTTAGTTTATTTTAATTGTGTAATTTTTGGATAACACTCGGGGAAAGTGTTACATCATGTCCCAAACTACTGTTCTACCCTTCAATCCTATAATCGCACCAACCAACCAATACCACACTTTAATCCACTATCTAAAACCATAATCAACTCACTAATTACTAATTTATCCCTAATTAGCAACTAGTTTCTTAGATAAAGTTCAAGATGTTACATAAAAAATAAAAGAAAACAAAATTAAAATGCAAATTACCAAGTCATATAGAGGAGGCTTACTAGGTGGCACTCTCCTATTGGATTATAGATGATTTCAATATTTGTCAAGTTAATCCCATATTTTATCCACATTTTAAATAGATCTATGCCACCTATAACTTATTGACCCTCCTTGAAGCTTTGACACATTTTCCCAATTAATGCACTAGTCACATGTTACTTATGTCATAAAATGCAATAATTCAATTTAATAACATGTGACATCATAAATTCTATTAAAGTGCATCTTTATTTCATATTTATAAGGGATAATTTATTAAAATATCCAATTCTTTGAGTGCACAAAATCATACAAAAATTTTCACATAAATGCAAACTCAAAACTATGTCAAACAAGTATGCTTAAGAAATTCAATGAAAAGTGTTGACTAAATGAATTTTTAAAATATAATTTGACCACTCTTCTTCTATACTTAAAATACATTTTGAATAATTTTCTCACACATTTTCTCAAAAGTTTAATTTTTGGATCAAAATAACCTTAATGCACAAAACCTACGTAATTAGGCAAATATCCAACTTTAATGTAAGTGTGTGCACTTTGAGCTAATAAAATATTATAAATGTATTGAATCCTAGTTTTGATTATTACAAAATAAGAGAAGTTTTTGTTTTACAAGTTTAATAATTAAGAATTAATGGCTTGTGAGGGAATTGGTTGTCTTTGCTTTAAAATTCTGACTCTTGAGTCTTACTCTCGTAGATATCCTTATTCCCAAATATGTGTCTTATTCCCAAATACTCAAGAAACACATAAGCTTTTCATGTATCTATTCTTATTGTGTGTTTTTGGAAAGATTAAATATTTGACTTGATCTTAATTCCTTAAGGAACTCTTGTATTGCCTGAAAGGTGTCTCAAGTGAACTTAGAATTAAAAATTCAAAATCTAAGAGCCTTTGTCAATTTTCTATATAATGGTCCTTATTCTGGAATAGCTCCTTTATTTTGAAATAGCTTATTCTTGAAAGAATTTCTATATTCCCAAGTATTAACTCTCTTGTCTCTTCAAAAATAGCTTATTTAGGAATAGCTATTTTTTATTTAGGAATAGTTTTTATTTCTTCAAAGCTATTTCATGATGTATTATTCTGAAGTCTCTTATTTAGAAATAGTTTATTTGAGAATAACTTTTCTTATTCACAAATAGATTTTTACATCAATGCTTCGTAATTCTCTTCTGATATATGTTCTCTACTTCGAAATAATTTCTCAATTTTCTCATTCAAATTGTTCTTCATTATTCCAAAATAGGCTCATTTGGTTCGGAATAAATAAACATACTCTTACTCTATTTTATGTGAGAAAAATAGGGGTTTTTCGTTCTCTCTTCTGAATCCCTTATTTCATGTTTTGAGTGCCTTGTTGATAATATAATTTCTCAAGAATCATTCTAAACATGTTCTTAGGGATAATTTGAACTTAGTTCAATCTTATTCAGAAAATCTTTATTCCCAAATAGCTTTATTCTTTCGAAAGAGCCTCTCACCTACTTTGTTAAAATATTTAATGCAAAAGAACATTACTTTCCTTACTTATTGTATGAGAGAAAGCTCCACTGAAAAGCATTGTTACATTGCCTCATTTTGGAGAATGCTTAGACAACTCTGAAGAAAGAAGACTATGACTCTAACGGCTATATCCATGAGTGTAACGGATTTTTTATGGACTCTAACTATAAATACAAGCATTTATGAAGACGATAGATATGAATACACACAAACAAACTAAGCCATTCATATTTATTGTTTACTAAATTTTTGAGTTTATATTCATTATAAGTGAGCTTCATTGATTATATATCAACTCTAATTGAGAGAATTTAATAGTAGTTATTCTTTCTTGAACATACTCTATTCATCTATGTTTTTCCTTATCATAACAGAGCACCTTAAACTCAGTGAATTTAAGTGGGATATATTCTTACCTTTATAAGGTAAAGTGATTCAGAATTTAGTATAAGTTTAGGATTGTATTGTGGCTACCAAGAGCCTAGATTAATCTTGGTGGAGTTAGTGAAGAAAATCTTAAGGGATACTTGAGGACTGGACGTAAGCTCAAGTGGTTGGAGCTAAACCAGGATAAATTTTTTATGCAAGCTTCTCTTCCTTTCTCCTCATTTTGTTTGATAATCACATTCTAAACTCATCTCCTTAATTTTATTATTGTCAACTAAATTTTTATAAAGCCTAATTTACCCCCTCTTGGGTGGACTTTCAATTGATATCAGAGTTTGGTTGCTCATTTTTGACCTAATAGTCAGAGTACAAAGATTCTACCAATAGCTTATTTTGCATATGATAACCTTAGAGAAGGAATGTCTATAACTAGACCACTTGCCTTCAAGGATGAGGACTATTCCTTCTAAAAAAAGTCGAATGATAATGTACCTAGAAGCTCTTTACATTAAAATGCTTGACATAATCACCAAAGGCCCGTATGTCCCTATGACAATTGAAGATGATAGGTTAATTAGAGAAAGGGGAAAAGAAGAATGGAGCAATGATGATAAGCATCTCATCAATCTTAATGCTAAGGCCAAGCTTACTATAGCTTATGCGCTCAATAGTGTTGGATATTATTGTGTCACTTATTGTATGACTGCCAAAGAAATGTTGGATGCATTGAGGTAAGCTCATAAAGAAACTGATAGAGTAAAGGAAAATAGAAAGAGTAGCCTGATACATGAGTATAAGACTTTCAAAATGGAGGAGGGAAAGACTATCAATGATATGCAAATTAGATTTGCTCACATTATAAATCATCTTATGAATCTATACAAGACGTATACACAAGGAGAGCAAGTAAGGAAGATACTTAAAAGTCTTTTAATGGAATGGCAACAAAAGATCACTAGCATCACAGAAGCTTAAGAAGTGTCTATGAGTTCTGTTGTAACTCTCTTTAAAAGCTTAAAAGAACATGAGTCCACACTTAAAAAACATAAGGAAGACATGAATAAAAAGAAAAAGGAAATTTCCTTGAAAATGAGGAGTTTACATGATGGTTAGAAGATTCAAAAAATTCTATAAAGGTGAAAAGAACTTTCAGAGGAGATCATCTAGCAACAAAAAGGATTGAAGGGAACCTCTCACGTGTTATGAATGCCAATAGCTTGGCCACATCAAATGGGACTATCCTTAAGGGTAGAAGAAACAAGAAAAAGAAAAGAAGAAAGAGAAATGTTAAAAAAAGAAAGCTTTTGTAGCATGGGTTGACAGTTCTTCAAAAGATGAAGATAAAGAAAAAGAAATAGTCAATTTGTGTCTTGTAGCACAAGAAGAGGAAGAAGACAATCTGATTAAGTCACAAGTAAATGAGGTAAACTCTAATTTATTTCAAGCTAAATGTAATGACTTGTTTTCATCATGTTAAGAGCAATGTAAATAACTTCTGTGTGTTAAAAATACAATTTCAAAATTATAAGATAAATGACAGACTTATTCTAAAAAAGGGAACTGTGTGATAGAAAAGAATGAAGCATGTGCTAGTTGCATTGTATTACAGAGTCAGAATGACACCTTCAAAAGGGATTTAGCTAAGTTTGCTTAAGGTATCGGCATGCTAAATATTCTAATTGGCTCTCAACATTACATCTATGATAAGTCAGGAATTGGGTATAATCCTGCAATTCGCACTTCTCAAAAGAAGCTAAAGCAAGCCGTGAAATATTATCATGGTTATTTTAAGCCTTTTTGTTCATTCATCTAGTCCTTTTATCACCTATGCTTTCTATAACAAGAAAGGTTACCATGTCAAGTCTTTCCTCTGTAGGAAGGATGTCATTAATGATTATATGAGATGGGTTCCCAAAGGTACTTATGTACCCAAGGTATGACTAATAAAAAAAATACCTAAAAAGAAATGATCTTATATTATAGGTATGCCTCATTGTCTCAAGATGAAAAAAAAAGAAGAAAATGTGGTACATTAAGAATAGGTGTTTGAGACACATGACTAGAGATATTGATGAGTTTATGGAACTTATAGAGAAAGAAGGAGGAAATGTAACCTTTAGAAGAAATCAAAATCCTTTAGATGAAATGATCTCAAATTTTTAACATTCGACTCTAAATCCTATATTGTCCAAAGGGAGTCAGATGGAAAGATTGTCCTTTGTGGTGACAGGGACGGTAACTATTATACCTTTAATTTAGAATCTAAACCTTTCTTGTAAAAATTTTTTATGAGAAGTATGAAGAAAGCTTTTTGTGGCATCATCGCTTGGCACACATTCATAAAAGTTAGTCAGAAAATTTAATGAAAAAGGATTTAGTCATTAGCCTTCCACCCTTAACCTTTGATCAAGAAAAATTTGCCAAGTGTGTCAATATGAGAAACAAACTATGTCATTTTTTAAATTGAAGGATTTTATATCTTCTGAAAGACCTCTTCAACTCTTGCATATGGACTTGGTGGGTCCTTCAAGGGTCAAAATTTTTTTGTGGCAATCTTTATGTACTTGTTATTATTGATGATCACTATATATTTACATGGACTTTTCCTTGAGTTTTAAAGATGCAAAATTTTATGTGTAAAGTCCCTACTTAATCCGGACTTTACCATCACATTCACACATCACAATACAATCATATATACAATATTAGAGTAATAGCTCTTGATTTGTTTTCAAAATGCAGGATTTGGACTTTGTCAAATATATATTCAAATAAGAGGGCTAATAAAAGCTTAAATACAATTCAATGACTTTACATCCTTCCCTAAAAAAGTGCCATGTGCTGCGACATGGTACACAATGAGCCACGATGTATATGACTGCAAATTCTGTTATCATATGATAGCTCGAAAGATGAACTTTCGCTGCACGCCATTTCCATATTGAACGTCCAAATAGAGTAATTCAAGTGCTAATATGAAGCTTATAACATATCCTATTTAATAAGACAAGTTTAGACTCAATCTAATGGTTCAATCTCAAAATTACAGTCGGGTGTAAAATGTTACTTTTTTCTTTTAAAACTTGCACTCTAAGTGTTCAATTCTTATTCCTTATCCCATTAGATAACTTTAGGCCTTAAATTAGGTCCAAAAGGACTATATACACCTGATTACTACATCAAATCACATATATCACATGAAATACTCATTAGTGACATTATATACTTATAGACTTATATGAGGCATAACACACATAACTACATACACACATATACTTGTTCTACTTTAATCATCTAACTTTCACGTATGGGGATAAGCCTTACCATATGATCGAGAATCATAAATATACTTGACTCTTTCAACTGGGGCTTAGCCTCACCGTTTGTGTCAATTTCTTACATATACATATAATTTCACATAACAAAATCACATCATAACACATTGGAACAAGTTATATAGTAATATACACTTGCTTGATTGGCATCCAGGTCTACTCACGTGCTTACTACTGTGGTACCCTCAATAAGATGCAACATCATATATACAAGTAAGTCTTTAACCATAAAATATATACACATTCACATATTCACCTCACATACACTTATGCATCCCAATTGGCAACTTAAATTCTAACATCATATTATACATTGATTATTTAAAATAATAGTCATACCATTACCAAGTGAGGCTACTCTTTCCTCGCTTCCTTTCCCCACCTTCTCGTGCTTCTTCACCTGTGTACAAGGGTAACAAAGTTAGAAATATGTCAAAGTAACTTGGATATAACCCCAAATACCAATTAGTAAGCAAAATTGTAAATAAGAGATAAAGAAACATGCGTTTCAATAAAGATAGCATAATATACATATACATGGATTCATTCACATCATCCATTATGCTCATGCTCATGCTCATACACTCTCAGTTTCACCTAGCAAAGCAAGATCTACACTCGAACCATGACTTCTAGTCTTACATGAAACAGTGCCCACCATACCTTTGTCTTAAACTAGGTATCCTCTTTACATATAGGTGGTCTCCTGAGTCCTACTTAGTGGAGCATTCTTAACACTTAGACTGTCAGAACTTCCTAGCCTTAGATAGCCATAATCCCCTACTCTAATATGGAGTATACTCATGGATCATTACCATAGGTCCATCGTGGCAAAGCCAAGCTCTACACTCAAGAACTTTAGGATGTCCTAAGTCCTTCCTGGTGAAGTCAAGCTCTACACTCAAGATCTTCAAGACTTCCTAGCCTTGCACAGAGTAGGGTCGTAACCCCTTACCCTAGTCTAGGGTATACTCATGGATCCAATGTACATGTCTATGCATATATCTTATCTCATACATTTCATTCAATACTTATAATCCTGTATGCATATTCTTTCACAATATCACTACTCTATCAATTTATATCATAATGTACATAGTTATACAAAATACTTATAAACAATTTCACAAATAAATAAGTAAAAGGTTACTCTCTTTTACCCTTACTACTAAGGGTTACCAACCACTTTGGATTCCAAAGGGTGCAATCGCTCATGAACAACATCTTAAATGCTCAATCTACATAATGCAATGTCCTTTAGTCAATTTCTAACATTTAACATAGGCATTAAGTCAACTAAACTGAATCCCTTAACACATAAAATATTTCAATTAACACTTTTTAAATTCATATAATTCATTCTTTATAGTCACTAGCCCTATAGACTGTTCAAATGACCATAATACTTTTGTAACTCATTTATTCATCATTTTCTCCATTATAACCTAATTCTTTAGGCTAATTTGAGTCTAAACTCTTAAGGTTCAACCATTATACTCCAAACTAGTCAAAAAATTTTATATTTTCATTCAAAAGTACTTTTTAAACCTTTCCTTTAAATTTTAATTCCTTAAAACTTTCTAATTCAATTTCTCTACCAATCGAATTTGGAGAAAATAGGGTAGAATGTAATATAGAGATAAATGATACTTACCTGAAAAGTCACTAGCTGAAGTAAATACCCAAGCTATAACAGTCCTCACCCCACCCCATCGAGGGTCTTTTGAACTGGGCCAACCCACATCACTGTAGCAGAAGCCAGCTTTCCTTAAAGTGGTACTTGGGTTATTCCTTACCCCACTAAAGAGGTCTTTTGGAACCTTCCTAGACTCAAAGCTCCAACCTCTACCACCTTAAGGAAGTTGATGTGATAATTTCTTAGCCTATATAGACCTACCAATACCGATTAGTGGAGAAACTCTAAGAAACACATGGTCATTAACTCCAAATTCTAATGGTCGACGCTGCCTATCAACATAATGTTGGAAATTGTGCCCTAGGGCCAATCATTGTACTATGCACATTGTTATTTAATGAATTTCTCTTTTGTTATCATAACAATTGCATGTTCAATATGATAACTGTATTCCTAAACAAACTGTAGTGATTATCCTAAATGTCCCTGGTCAGTTATTTTTGACGGATCATAGATGAAACAAGACTGTTATGACTTTAATTAATTATAGAGATACAAATTAAAGTTATAGGCACTTGAAAGAGTACAAAGTGTTGGATCAACCCGTTATAAGAAAGCTGTATGGTATAAGTCATAAACTTATCTCATATGTAACTATGTCACTAAGACCTTTGACTTGAGATCATCATAGATTCCTATATGATGACCACTGAACTTTGATCTAGTGAAAAGTCACCTTTGATCGGGTGATCATAAAGGCTATGATTAAGTTTAGTGATATTCATGCAAAGGAATATGACTGGCCAAAATAAAATTTGTTCCTCACATTAAGTGAGAAATATTACTAGGCACCTCGATGAGTAAGACTGAGAAAATGTATGGCCATACTACAATGGAAAAAGTTTTTCCATTATCACTATTAGTCTAGTTAAAGATCGAGAAAGTAATGGTTAGGTAAGGAGAATGATAATTCCATGTCTCATACTTGACTGAAATATCGCGTAATAAAAGGAATGTGATATGGTTGCATGATAGGTTACATTGGATCATCGATCCCCATGTGAATTGGGTAGTTGCAATGTCTTGCTAGAAGCCACTTGTAACTTGTGGGCTAATAGTGTAATTAGCCCACTGTCAATTTCATATATGCCTACAGGGTCACACACAAGAACGGCCTAATTTGAGCTATAATGTTCAAGTTCATTGAATCTGAAATATGTTCAGATTCAATAAATATAATATAGGGTGAATGAATTTTATGTATATATATATTTGAATATTTCTTTAATAAATATTTATATATATATATATTTATATGAAATATAAAATTCAAAATATAATTTTATATATATGTATATATATTTTCAAAAAATATATATCCATATATGTGTGTGTGTGTGTGTGTATCAGATATATAAAATTAAATGTAGATGATTTATATATATATATATATATATATTTTTAAAATATGTATGTATATATATATTCGTATATATATAATATAATATGTATATGTGATATATATATATATATTATTATATTATATTATGTTAGTTTTAAATTTAATTTTATATGATGGATTAAATTTAATAACTAACATGATAAGAGAGAATATCATGTCAGTTTTATAATTTGAATTTATAAGATAAATTCAAATTAGATATGATATTATGGATTAAATTTATGAAATAAATTTAATTAAATTTTCGTGAGCTTTCAATTGAAAGATAAAAACTCTTATCTATATACCATATATAGATAGGGACGTTCTTATGAAGGGAGAGAGAGAGTTAGAAAAGTTCTAATAACAAAAACACTCTAAGAGCCACAAAACACCTTATAGAAAGGAAAATTAACATTCAAAGAAGAACGGATGCTGAGAGCACTAGCACGCTGTTCGAGTTAGAGAGTTGTTTGTGTGGATACCGGTAGAGGGAGCATATCTACGTTGTCAACTCCTGAGATCCAAACATGCATCAACTTCAAAGAGTTAAAAAGGTAACTCTTCTATTCACCTTGACTTAAACGAGTTCATTCGGTCCATATCAGGATAGGGACTATAGAATTTTAATCTTTCACTACACCTCCCTATCCAACACATAACTCTTTTGATAGCTCTGGGTAGTAAGAAGCTTCTGTCAGATAACTTTGATCTTCTCTGTAGTTTAATTTACAATATCTGGATTAATCACACTTCTTTCACTTAACTTGACCTACCATAGGGGAGATCTACATTTTCTCCCATAAAGTGCCTTGTAAAGCACTATCTAAATACTTGAATGGAAATTGTTATTATAGGAAAAAGTAGCCAAAGGCAAATGGTTGTCCTAAATACCTCTCCATTCTAGGGTACATGATTGAAGCATATCCTTTAAGGTTTGTATCGTGCATTCGGTCTGCCTATTAGTTTATAGATGATAAGAAGTACTAAACCTCTGTTCAGTCCCCATAGCCCTTTGCAGTGCTTCCTAAAATCTAGAAGTGAATGAAGGATCTTGATCGGAGACTATATCTTTAGGTACACCATGTAGTCTTACCACCCCTTTCACATATACCTCTATATACTTCTTCACATCATAGGTGGTCTTAATTGGAAAAAAGTACACCAACTTCATCAACCGATCCATAATAACCCACACAGATTCATATCCTTATCGAGTCCTTAGTAGACCAGACACGAAGTCTATTGATATGCTATCCCACTTTTACTGGGGAATCTCTAAAGGTTGAAGTATCCTAGTCAGTCTCTAATGCTTAATCTTTACTTTCTAACATGAGATATTAGCTTGTAAACTCAGTAACATCCTATTTCATACCTTGCCACCACCAATACCTCTTCATGTCATAATACATCTTAGTCACACCAAGATGCATGGCATATTTACTCTGATAAGCTTCTTCCAATAGTCTCCTTCTAATTTCCTCATCTACAGGTATATAGATTTTATCCTTATACAGGACGAATCTATCATCACTGAACCAGAATGATGCTCTTTTATATCCTCTCGAACATTTGATAAGAACTTGTCTTTCAATTAAACTTCTTATATCTCTTTCCAAAATTCATTAGAAATGATTGTTGAGTGAATTGCATTCAGAGTGTAATATGATGCCTCAAGATGCACCTCTAGTAAAGATAACAATAATTGATATTCCTAAACCATTAACCCAGCCACACAACTTTTGACTTAGTGCATCTGCTACTACATTAGCTTTCCCTAGATGATACTTAAACTCGAAGTTGTAATCTTTCAAAAATTCCATCTATCGCCTTTGTCACATGTTAAGCTCTTTCTAATCTATAAGATATTTTAGACTCCTGTGATCACTGCGTACATTAAACTCTACTCTATAAAGATAATGTCACCAAATGTTAAGAGCAAATACCATAGCTGTTAACTTTAGGTCATGTGTCAGATAGCTCTTCTCATAAGGTCATAATTGTCTGGACGCACATGCTACCACTCGGTCTTCTTGCATCAACACGCATCTCAAACCTTTCAAAAAAGCATCCATGTAAACCTCATAAGGTAATTGTAGATCTGGAATAATCAACACTGTCACTGATGTTAACTTCTCCTTAAGCTTCACAAAAGTAGTTTCATATTTATTATCCCAAATGAAATGCTAATCTTTTCTCGTTAATTGTAATGTCCACCTTGGCATTACCAAAATTCACCACACAATCACAACAAACAATTATAATTAAGAGCAAGGATTGCTCCTAAGCTCACATTATAAATATAAGGGTTAAAACTTGTAATCCTTAAAAATAATTGTGAAATATTTGGGATCCCATAAAAACTTTTTAAATTGATAGTTTGAGCTCAAACTTAATGATTTATAAACGTATTGGAAGCATGGAAAAGTTTTGGGAAGCAAAACATTTCAAAACAGGGCCAAAAATGTCATTTTTAAGTGTTTTGATCTATGCGCCGGGCTCATGGTCCATGCACTACAGCATGTGGCACAGAAAGCCAAGTTCGCTCGCTGTACCGTGCGCTACGGTGCACGTGTCGATGACAGCAATGCTGTCATGACAGCTTTTATGGACGAACTTCAAATGCAAGCCATCACATCTGATGTTCGATTGGAGTGATTCAAGTACCTATGTGAAGCTTATTCAATAAGCTAACTAATGGTATAAGTTTCGTTACAATCCGACATCATATGACAATTTTAGACACTGGATGTAAAAGTCAGTTTTTAATGAGATTTTCAAATATCCAAGTGCCCAAAACTCATAACTTATACCATTAACCCATTGTAAAGCTTGAACCAAGTCCAATGGACTAAAATATACTTAAGTGACCAATCAAACACACAAAAATATACCAAACATAAAATTTGGCCACTCAATGGCCATTTTGCCTAATGTGGCCAAAGTACACAATTAACACTACAAGTACTATTTGGCCTCTATTGCTACATAATACCCTACAAATACATTATCACCACATAGATAAAACATTCCTTGCACTTGTATTAGTATTTTAGCCTATCACCACAAAAATTCTCACACATTCACATCATATACAATATTGGGCTAAAATATAAAACAATATAGTATGAAACAAGTGCAACCAAAAAAAATGATATACATTCCTAGTTGGCAACATATAATATCATATAGCAAGTTTATGTACAAAACTCAAACCAAAATGGGGCATTACTATTCGATGTAGCAAATCTACTAATCCTTGCCCCATTCCTTCCCTCCCTCAGTCTCAGTAGTAGAACCTGTAAAATGAAAACCATGGGTGAGATAAAAATCTCAGTAACTAAAATAATCTACATTATTGATTAACATGCCAAGTTATAGACAAGTCTTAAATCAAGTAAAATAAGCACAATATATAAAATCACTATAAGTCACATGCATGATCCCTAACCATCCGGTCCTCCAATACTCCTGACCAAACTAGTAAGCTATTTCACAGAACGAAACCACATGTATGGTCCCCAAGCTCACCATCCATGGTAGGACTACCCGACCAAGGTGTCCTAAACTACTTCTGGACTACTGGTTCCCCCGTTACAAGTAATTGGGGTGTCGCTACTCTAACACTACATCGTACGGATGCTAAGGAGCATATTCTCCAACTCCGCATCCTTTTAAATACTAAGGAGAGTAAGTCTCTAATACTGTACCTATTTTTGGGAACTAAGGAGAGTGAATGCTGCACCTGGCGTCTCGAGGTGCCAGTAGTGCCATATGGACTTAATCTTCACTAACTCCATTAGGGTGACCTCCCACCCTCTAATATGCCACAATTTACTACATATCTCTACTTGACCATGCAAAAACAACTTTCTAAACAAATAAAAAATCTTACTATTTACTTCAAAAATATAGAATTTCACAAACCAATACTCCACTCATTTCCTAAAATTGTTAACCTTTAAAGAATTTATACATATATACTCAACAAATCATAGAAAAGCAACTAGAGAATAACTTATACACAGTAATAAATAATGCAAATTATCTAGTTACCTCAACCCTTTTGTTACTAAAAGGGTTACCTGTGGTACTAAATCTCTTCTTGTGTCAAGGTAAGTCTTCCTACACCACAATCTACATCAACAAGTACTATATGTTAATTTTCAATTAACACAAACACTATTAGCTACCAATAACCTCCTAATTCTCCCACTTCTCACCTATATTCTCAATAAATAGGCTTGTTAAGATTAGAATTTGTTCACATAATCCCTTTAAGCCTCCCTCTAATCCTTTCACAACATAACACTTAATATCTCAACTTATCATACTTCAAAATCCCATGATCAAGTTAGGGCTTGATCCAACTTTCACCAAACAAAAAAGTAGCTTTATATTACCACATATCCAAAATTAATAAACCTAAACCAAACCTTTAGAGTTAATAGAAACCTTCAAAATATAGACTTATGGCTTAATCCAATTAGACCAAATTCTCCCTCTTGTAAATCCTATGAAAAATGAGGTGAAAAGGTAGAGGAGAAGGATAGGAAACTTACTCAAGAGTTTGAAGGCACAAATTATCTTCAAAATCCTCCCAAAATGATGCCTTGGCAGTACCCAAAGTTGCCCCCTTTGTGCTCTAGGTTTCCCACCACAAAAACTAACTTTTTCTGATCATTTTTGAAATTTTATGTTGTCTGCTGTGTCGTATGCCGTAGTGCATGCCATGCAAGCCGTAGCTCATGATGCAATGAGCAACAAGTTGATTTTGTTCCCCCCGATGCCACTCGACTTGATCCGACTTTCATCCTATCTTAATTTAGAGCCAAATATGACCCAAAAATTCAATTAGCAATCCAAAAACATAATTAAATAAATTAATCATATTTTTAACTAATTTATCCATTAATTAATCAATTTTTCCAGATTTAAAGTTTTCAAATGTTACATTAATCAAGTTAAAGGGATAGCATTATGTGAAAATCCCTATATAAATCTTCAATAATAACTAGCCAAACCCAAAAAACCTCATACTTTAGTTACTAAACTTGGTCTTTGCCATTGCAAAATTACATCCACTTTATGAGGATCTAATAAAATAACTTCAGCTGACACCATATGTCCGAGAAATCTTACCTCGCTCAGCTAAAATTCACGTGTACTTAACTTGGCATAGAAGTGGTTTTCACTCAAAAGCCTTAGTACAGCCCTCAAATGCTTCACATGCTCTTCCTCATCCTTAGAATGTATTAGTATATCATCTAGAAACACAACAACAAACTAATCTAAGAAAGGACAGAATATGTGGTTTATATAATCTATGAAAATTGCAAGGGCATTCATTAACCCAATAGCATCACTAAGAACCTAAAGTGACCGTATCAAGTATAAAACCCTGTCTTAGGTACATCCTCTACATTTACCCTTAATTGATGGTACCCAAATTATAATGTCCGCCTTGGCATTACCAAAATTCACCACACAGTCACAACAAATAATGATAATTAGGAGTAAGGATTGCTCCAAATCTTACATTAAATATAGAAGGTTTGAAACCAATAATCCTTTAGAAATAATTTTGGAATATTTGGGATCCCAAAAAAACTCTTTAAATTAGTAGTTTGAGCTCAAACTTAATAATTTATAAAGATATTGGAAGCATGGAAAAGTTTTGGGAAGCAAAACACTTGAAAAGAAAGCCAAAAATTTCATTTTGAGTAATTTGATACATGCACCATGTCTCATGGTCAATGTACCATGGCATGTGGCACAAAGAGGCCAATTTGACCATTGTACTATTTACTATGGCTTGTGCACAATGCACCATGACACACGTGTCCCTGTCATGACAACAAAATGTTGTCATTACAACTGTTTGGGATGAATTTCAAGCGCACACCATATTTGCATTTGATATCCGATTGGAATGATTCAAGTACCCACGCAAAGCTTATTCAATAAGCTAACTAATGGTATTCGTTACAACCCGATGCTATATTCATTACATATACCATTAACCCATTTTGAGGCTTGAACCAAATCCATTGGACCAAAATATACCTGATTAAGCATTTAAACACATAAAAACATACCAAATACAAAATTTGACTACTTAATGCCAATTTCACCCAATATGGCCAAAACACAAAATCAATACCACATACACCATTTGGCCTCTATTGCTACATAATACACCACATATACATTATCACCATGTGTATACAACATTTCTTGCATGTGTATTAGTATTTTAGCCCATCACCATAAAAATCACCACATATTCATATCATATACAACATTGAGCTAACATACAAAATATGATATTATAATACAAGTGCAACCAATCAAAATGGCATGCATTCCTAGTTGGCAATGTATAATATCATATCACAAGTTTTTATACACCACTCAAACAAAATCAAGCATTAATATTCATAATGTAGCAATCTGCTAATCCTTGCCCGATTCCTTCCCCTACTTAAACTCAGCAATAAAACTTGTAAAATAATAACCACATGTTGAAATAAAAATCTCAGTAACTAAGATAATTTATAATATTAATTAATATGTCAAGTTATAAATAGGTTTTAAAACATGCATAACAAACACATCATACACAATCACCATAATTCAAATGCATGGTCACTAATTATCTGGTCCTCCAGTGCTCTCGATTGAACCGGTAGGCTATTTCAAGGAACTAACCCAAGCTCACCATCCATGGTAGGACTACTCGGTTAAGGTGTCCTAAACTACTTATAGACTATAGGTTCCCCCTATTATAAGTAATTGGGGTGTTGTTACTCTAACACTGCATCCTATAGATGCTAAGGAGCATAGTCTTCAACTCTACAACTTTCTCGGTACTAAGGAGAGTAAGTCTCCAATACCACACCCTTGTTTAGGAACTAAGGAGAAATATGAGCTGTACCTGGCATCTCGAGGTGCCACTAGTGCCATATGGACTTAATCTCTACTAATTCCACTAGAGTGAGCTCCCTCCCTCTAACATGTCATATTTCACTATATATATCTACTTGACCATGCATAAATCACTTTTTAAGCAAATATAACAAATCTTATCACTTATTCCTAAACACATGAAATTTCATAAATCAATACTCTACTCATTTTCTAAAATTGTTAACTTTCACAAAATTTATACATATACACATAACAAATTATAAAAAAAGAACTTGAGAATAACCTATACAAGGTAATAAATAATGTAAATTATCTAGTTACCTCAATCCTTTTGTTATTAAAAAGGTTACCCATGGTACTAAATCTCCTTGTGTCACAAAAAGTTTTCTCACACCACTATCTACAACAAGTACTATGTGTTGGTTTTCAATTAACACAAGCACTATGGCTACTAATAACATCCCAATTCTCCCACTTCTCACTCATATTCTCAACAAAGAGGCTTGTTAAGATTACACTTTGTTCACACATTGCCCCCAAGCCTCCCTCTAACTCTATCACAATGTAACATTTAATATCTCAACTTGTCTCACTTTAAAACCCTATAATCAAGCTAGGGCTTGATCTAATTTACACCGAACAATAATTACCACTTGTCTAAGGTTAAAAAACTTAAATCAAACTTTTAGAGTCAATTAAATTCTTTAAAACATAGACTTATAGCTTAATGTATTTAAAGAAAATTCTCTTACTTCCAAATTCCAAGGAAAATGAGATGAAAAGGTAGAGGAGAAAGGTGAAAAACTTACTCAAGAGTTTGAAGACCCAATTTAGCTTCAAAATCCTCCCAAAATGAAGTCCTAGTAGTGCCCAAAGTCTTTCTTTTCATGTCCTAGGTCGTTGCCCCACAAAACTGCCTTTTTTCTAATGATTTTCATATTTTAAGTTGTATATGTGGTGCTATGCGCCACAGTGCATGCTACACAATCCACAGCTCATTATGTAGTAAGCAAACAAAATGTCATTTTTGCTCCCATTGATGCCACCCGATTTGATCCAACTTCCATCCTAACTCAATTTAGAGCCAAATATGACCTAAAATGCTAATTAGCAACCCAAAAATGTAATTAAATTAATTAATCATCTTTTTTTAACTAATTTTTCCTTAATTAGTCAATTTATTCTAGATTTGAAGTTTTCAAATGTTACATAGATCATAAGTTGATCTTAGACAATACTGAAACTCCTACTAATTGATCTAGCAAATCATTTATCCTTGAAAGTGGGTATTTATTCTTTACTGTCACCTTGTTTAGTTGCTTGTATTCGATACATAATCATAGGCTTCCATCCTTTTTCTTCACAAATAGGATTAGCGAACCCCTTGGTGACATACTAAGGCATACAAAGCCCTTCTCTAATAACTCTTCGAGCTTTTCTTCAGCTCTACCAATTCAAAAGGAGCCACTCGATATAGAGCTTTCAAAATAGGCTCAGTACTTGACACTAAATTGATAGAGAACTTCACTTCTCGCTTTGATAGCAAACCTGAAATCTCTTCCATAATACTTCCGAAAGCTCGTTCATTACCCGAATTTCATCAATATTACTATTGGTGCTGCCTTTCACTACAAAGAAAATTGCATAAGCTTGATAACCTTTAAAAACTAACCTTTTAACCTCTACCACTGATAACAATCTTGGCTAACTGGTAGTTTCTAGGAAACCACAGTACGCATCACATGAATTGGTAATAGTATCATCTTTCTAGAATAATCCAGAGTAGTATTATTTCCTATCAACCAATCCATTCTAATAATCACATTCAATCCTTGTATATGAATTAGTATTTGATCTATCATAGAAATCCTACCCTCAGAGCATAATTGGATCCCCTTACATACCTTATTAGTCTTATCTAGCAATCCAGATGGTATAGATACCTTAACTATGTAAGGTAATTCATACACAAGTTTCTTCACATAATCATGCAACATAAAGAAATGAGTAGCTCCCAAGTCAAATAAAGGCTTAACTCTTTCCTCACGAATAGAAATTGTACCTATGATCAGATTCGATGTTGTTTGAGCCTTCTCTCAAGAAGCAGTATAAACCCAACCTAGTACTATCCGTCGCTGCTCAGAAGCCCCATCTTGACTCTTGGGACAATCCTTACGAAATGTCCCATATTACCACAAATGTGGTACACCTAACATCTTCTCATATAGTTCTTCCAACAAATTGCACACACAAGTGAGCATGCAGTGCTCACACGAGATGTAGGGGTAGTGACAATCTAACTCAATTATTGTAGAGCTCTAGAATCTCTTTTCCCACTAAATCACTTGCTTTAGCCAATAACTCCTCAAGACTATGATTCTCTATTGAAAATCCTCTTGCTTGAGGATCTAGAAATTGGTACCAAGACTATTCCTCTTTGATATCCCTTCAATCAGGCCTAATAGAGCAAAAAATTGCCCATAGTTATCTCTTCTCTTCTCAGAATCTACCTCCCAAACCCACCTTGCAGCTATACAGGGTCAGTTGCATGTCTCTTTATAAGTAGCTTCCCTCAATAAGGCTACCTGCCTTCTATATTCTGGATGTATCTTCTTAATCAGTCGCTTAGCTTTCTACTTACTATTATCCTTTTCATGCAAATAAGTCTCAAATTTTGAGAGTTAGTTGAACTTCTTCATAAATGACTCCTTATCTATATCTCCCTACTAAAACACATAGAATTTAGCTTCCTTCTCATCTCGAAATGCCGTAGGGAAATGGAATTTAAAGAATTTCTCCTTGAACTGCTCTTAACTGAGTCGACTACTACCAAAGGGTCTTATAGAATGTGATCAATGTTTGGCATCTTCTATCAGCTGCACTATAGCCAATATCACCCTCTACTCGAACAAACAAGGAGTAATCTCAAAAATAGTCTCTATTCTCTCAATCCAATACAAAATTGAAAGCATTCTTATGTTTTAATTTGGAATGACATATTCATTGTATTCCAAAAAAAGAATCCTTTATTTCTTTCTTAAGAAAAAAGGGTGTTCCATGATATTCATAAATGGATCTTAATTTATACTCATATAAGTTAATAATTTGGGTTTATGACGATTTATAAAATACATATGCTTGTGACAAAGAGGATACGTTACAAAAATTCTATAAATTCATATTCCTAATATTACAAATTGATTTTTTTATAACGGAAATAAAGTGAATTAAACTTTTATTTTTTTATCACTTCTTTTTCTTTCTTCATTTTCTTCATTATTGTAAATGTATTTATTAATAATTTCTTCGCTTCTCCCTCTCTCATACTACCATTGAAGGTCTGTGGATTTAGCCATGAGAAAGTCCTCCAGACTTAGTCCATGGGAATCTCCTGATCTTCCTTATCGATTACTAGCCTACTCTCTAAAGTATGGGAGGTCATTGGTGTAACACTTGCCTCGAGTGTTATCCAAAAATTACATAATTCAAATAAACTAAGTGTGGTTAAAAAGTTGATCCTCTAACCAACTTAGGAAATAAATCATTTAAATCACTAAACAAATAGACCATCACAAAAAAAACATTTAAAACATTTAAAAAAAATTTATAGGTTCTACCTATAACGCACGAAAGCAAGTTAGATGAAAGTGGGATAAAAAGATACTGTTATGACAGCATTAAATTGCTGTCATGATAGCCCTCCCGGCCAACTTTCGGGAGGCACCGTTCCATCATTCGACCTCCAATTGAAGTAATTTTAAAGTTCTCATGTCATTTTTAATGATTACTAGTAGTACACCAAATTTTAAAAAGATCTAACGGTCAGATTAAAAATTGAACATATTATAAGTTTGGTCATTTTTAGTATCTTGACAGCTTTCTAGCTGTCATGACAGCACCTCTGGACTAACTTTCAGAGTGTACCATTTCATCATCCAACCTCCAATCAGAGCAGTTCTAAAGCCCACATGTCACTTTTAAAGAGTACTATTAGCATACCAAATTTTGAAAAGATCCAACGGACGGATTGAATTTCGTGTATGTTGCAACATCATCACTGTTGCTATCATAACAGCACTTTTATTGTCATAACAACTCCTCCAAACCAAATTTTTGAGTACGCCGTTTCTCCGTCCAGTGTCCGATTGATGTGATTCCAAAGCCCATACGAAGCTTATAAAAGGTTTTACTTGTGACCCATTTTAAAAAAGCTTATTTGGACACCTGGATGCAAAAGTGCAGTTTTTTGGTAAAAACCATTTTCAAAATTGTCCAAATCTCATCCTAATAGTCACAAATCTATGGAAACACTTTGGACACATCAAATAGAACTAAAAACACCTGATAGAACATTTAAATGATAGAAAAACCCTTTATACCAAAATTTAACCACCCAAGTGCCATTTCTCAAAATGGACCCTAAGTCCCCAAAATTCACAAATCACACAAAAGTGGCCAAAAACCATTCTAAATATCATATACATATATACACACGCTAAATATTTTCATTTGGCTCAGAGATCTCTGTGGGGTCCACGCATCCACTCTCTCTATCCAAGGTGTATGTTTGCCCATAGCACATCATTTGCAATACAATCATTTTGCATTTTCTTGTAAAATCACACACACACACACACACACACACACACACATCAAAATAAATATCTATTTGTAGTAAAACTTTGGTCTACTAAATAAATACATCAAAACCACACACCATAACCAAGTTTCCTAGCTATAAGTCTACAAGCAAACAAAATTCATACACAAGCCATACAATCCACACATATTCACACGCATATATATAATCATATCCTACTGGCACCTTAATCCTAAATACATTACAATATACTTGCTCAAAAGAAAGGGGTTGTAGTTCTTTACAAATCACAAGCAAATCCCCTAACTTAGCTCTTTTTCTCGTCATCCAATAAATCCTTCACCTAGACCTGTAAATATTGTAAAAAAAGGGTGGGACAACCACAATCTCAGTAACAGAGAAATCAATATTCCTTATTACAAGGAAAGCCATAGTCAAGTAAATAAATAATAGATTTAAAATAACATATAATTAACCAATTAAAATGCTCAAATGTATGAGATAGGTCAATATAGCTTTTCTTGACCAACACAATGCCCCTTGGCACTCTTTAGCTTGTAAGTAAACCTTGTACCCACTATAACTCCATAGGTACAACATATAAACCAAGGCATGATCTGATCCCTGGAACTGCCTATGCCCCTTCGACGTGAATCCTGAGCAATCAAAGTTAACTCCCTCCCAAAGCCAGCCCGACTTACTCTCTATGTGAGGGCTATCTTGGCCTAACCACTCAACCTCATACTTTATATGCCAGATTCCCTCTCCTACTGAGAGGTGTCGAATACTCAATCTACTAACCACTTTAGTGTACTAAGCCAATAATATGAAAGGCAATACTAAGTACTGATAGTGAGCCATAAGACCACATCTCCCTATTGGTAAACTCCCACCGAGATCATGCCTTCTACCCTTTTTCTACCTTTCTCAAGTATTGACCACTTTAACATTCAAGGTAGTATAACACTCATAATTCATCCCTTAGTGGTTCCTTAGCCTATTTAAGGTACCAAACCTAGTTGAACTTCCTTAAGTGCAACTCCTCATTTTTTATGATCACAATGTATGCTAATAATCTTATTTCTATAAGTAATATCATTATTAAATAGATAGTAAATATAGATGCATTATTATTAAAGCAATACCCCATAAACCCTTCTAAAACATATTTTATTTGCATTCAATTATTTAAAACATGTAATGCATGCTAGATAATATTATCTACTCAAAAATAGCTAACAAAACAATAAGAAATATAAATTCCTTTGTTACCTCAACCTTTTAGTATCAAAAGGGTTCCTCTTGTATAAAATAGGACTTGGCTTGTTCTTTAACTTCTGAACAACTTCCACCAACAATCCCTACAACATATAAGTGATCTATATCACTTATTATGACAAATAGCATTAATGAAGACTATAACTCATATCACATAAGTTGGGTTAATGAGCCATATTCCATCCTAATGGTCCATATATTAAACCAACCATTCACATAATACCACTTAACCACCAAAACTATTTATTAGCCATCACTAGGCTAATTTTCAATTTATATAATTTTTAATCAATAAAAACCTTTACTTAGTGTCACTAACTTTTACCATTAGCCCTTATAATTAAAACTAAACCTTAATTTAAATCTTATTGGGCTCAAATAGTAAAATTATAACTAAATTAATAGACTTAAACCATTGAGGAGCAAAACCCAACCTCTTAGGGTTTAACTTTTGCCTTAAAACTGTTCATACAATTACCTACTCAAAACATTAAGGCATCATGTAAAAACTCAAAATAACCTCCCAAGGACCTAAGAAAACTAAAGCTTACAAGAATAAAGCCTTTTGGATCAAATTTCAAAAATTTCCTTTTCCAAAATTGAATAAAACAAAGAGGGAGGGAAGAAGATTGAAGTAGGGAGTTTACTTATTGCGTAGCCAAGCTCACAATGGCCACAAAGCTTTCTAGATCCGAACCTCACTCCCTCTCTTCCTCCTCTCTTTTTCCTTTCACTCTCTATCTGTTCGTTTCTTTTCTTTGCTCTTTATTCTATTTTGTCTCTTCATTTATTTTACCTTAAAAGAACTGATCTAATACATTGGAAAAATTACAAGGAAGAGCCCAACATTTTTTATTATAACATAAAAGCCTGGGTCAACTTTGATAATTTTTCCCCTAGTTAAAAATAAAATAAAACTAAACTTTTGCTTAGTAAAATTCTAACTTTAGACCTCTATCAAATTATTTTTAATTTTAATTCAATTATAGATATTTTATTTTGAATTAAACCTAAGTCTTAAAAATTTTGAGATGTTACAATTAGCCTACTCAACTACACCTCTGGGTGTTGCTCAAGTTCCACCCTTACTTCAACCTCAAGCCTCATTTCTTGCTCTGGCCTCAACTCCTAATCCTTATTACAATTCAAGGCATCATGACTAGCTAGACTTCACTGAATGTCCAGCATCACTTCTAGCATATATGTCATTATCGAGTCATTACCCTTAGGTTGTTTTTGTGGAACCTCTAGATCTTGTGCATCTTAGGAAGACTAAGTAGTTATTAGTGAAGATAAGACCCGAATAATAATAATGGATCATATTATTTAATGTGACAACATATGAAGACATATGCCACAAATTGAGAGTAATAGCCAAATGTGGTAAAGAGGCAGAAGTCGAGAGGTGTTGAGATAGTATGGCAAGATTTTCATCCCCTCTGGGTCCGAGAGGTAGAGTTTAATACAAATTTGGGTACAGTTTTGCAGTTTCAATTCTTCTAGAAGGAAAGGTTTTAGTAGAGGGTCACAGTCTTGATTAGTATAGAGGGGCTCAATTTTGAGGAGTGGGGGTGTGAGAGTTAGGCCTCAACAGTCCTCAAGGAAAGCATCTAATGTTCCAGTACTAATATTGAGTATCGAAAGGTCCCCCCATTGCAATGTTTATGGCCGATCTCATCCAAGAATATGTTGGGCTTGCTTCAAGTGTGACAAGTCAGGGCACTTGGTGAGACAGTGCCCAGAAGGCAGAGTTGAGGAAATCAACCAAAGATCTATGATTCTTGGCTGAGTATTTATAGTCACAGAGGAAAAGCCTAAAGCATCTCCAAACTTAATCAAAGGTATGATTTTTATTTATGGTCACTGAGTGGAAGGACTATTTGATTCTAGTGCCATACATGCCTTTGTGTCTGAGGAGTATGTGAATAGATTGAATTTGTCCTTTCAAGAGTTACCCGTGCTTATTAGAGTGATATGCCTTCTAGATCATCTAATATCACTAGTAGAGCTTGTTAAGGGGAAAAAATTCAATTTGAGGGCAAAATTTCTAAAGTTGATTTGATCTGCATCCTTATAAAGGGAATAGATGTAATTATTGGCATGGACTAGCTAGTAGCAAATAATGCTACATTGTGCTAGAAAGGTGGTTTCACTACTAGTGTGGTCAACAGTAGTGGATTGTTCTGAGTGATTCCAAGTTCTTGTCAGTAGCTAGTGCTGAGAAATTGATCCAATAAGGTTATGATGCATATATAGTGTTCTTTACCACCAGTTTAGTGTATGATAGGGGAATTGAGAAGATTGAGGTAGTGAGTAAGTTCCCTAAGGTATTTTCGAATAAAGTGATGGTATTACCTCTTTGAAAAGGAAGTAGAGTTCTCAATTGATTTAGTTCCTTAAATTGAACCAATATCAAAGGCCCTGTATCGGATGTTGCCATCAGAATTGGTAAAGTTGAAGAAGCAAATTGAAGACTTACTAGATGAGGGGTTTATTAGACTGAGTGTATCATTTTGAGGGTCACTCGTGCTATTTGTAAGAAAGAAGGATGGTAGTTTTCATCTTTACATTGATTACTGGCAATTGAATAAGGTGACTGTGAAGAACATTTATCCTTTGCCTAGGATTGATGATCTTTTGGATCAATTAGCTGGTATCTTAGTCTTTTTTAAGATAGATTTGACGTTAAGGTACCATCAGTTGAGAGGTAATACTGTAGATATGCCCAAGATCGCTTTTCGAACTTGGTATGAAAACTATGAGTTTTTAGTTATATTATTTGGTTTAACCAATGCTCCTATAGTGTTCATGGACTACATGAATCATATCTTCAAGCCATACTTAATTAATTTGTAGTAATCTTTATAGACAACATTTTAATCTATTATGAAGATGAGGAGCAACATGTAAATCATTTGAAGATGGTGCTTCAAATTCTAAAGGATAAAAAGTTATACACCAAGTTCAATAAGTGAGGTTTGGTTGAGAAAAGTCAGATTTTTTGGACACATGGTGTCAATAGATGGGATTCTATAAATCTGCATAAGGTTGATGCAATATTGAAATGGGAACAACTCAGTTTAGTCATGGAGATACGTAGTCTTCTGAGATTAGCTAGGTATTATTGACAATTTATCCAGAAGTTTTACTAAATAGCTTCTCCTTTGACTAATTTTATGTGAAAGGATCAACCATATATTTGGGATGATTAATGTGAAGTGGCATTTTAAAAGCTAAAAGAGAAGTTAACTACTATAACCCCCTCCTATATCCACTCAATAAAGGAGAAGATTAACAGAATCACAACTTAAACACACCAATCATTAATCAAAGAATTTATTTGAAAATCTTTGGCCAAAGTTTAATTTGAAAAATCATCAAAAATCATAATACATCATAAAATATGCAACAAAAATAAATTGTAGACATCCATCTCATCAATTGCATGCATTAAAACCATAAAAATTCAGGTTGAATAATGAGCGGTGCACCGTAGCATTCAGTACGTGCACCATGGCATATGGTACAAAGCCACACACCCAAACTCTATATGACATGTATTGTAGCATGTAACACCATGCACCGCAACACACCTGTCCGAATTTCTGCTATCATTTTGATAGCAAAATGACGAACTTCTAACGTGTGTCGTTTTCATATGCAACGTTCAATCGAAATGATTGAAGAACCCACCAGAAGTTCATCATATAAGCTAGCTAATAAAATAAGTTTGGATATGATCTAATAGTCTGATCAAAATTTAGACACTGCAAAAAGTCACTTTTTTAAAAAATTTTACGCACCTAAGCACTCAAATCGATTCCTTTCTCTCATTAGACCATACAAGGCCTTAAATCAAGTCCTAAATGACCTAATACACCTGACTAACCACAATATATCACAATTATACATATATATATATCAAAATTTGACCCCTCAACAGCCAATTTCTACATTTCATAATTTTTAGCAACTTGGCCCACTTAGCCTTTATCTCTACTCATTCACATATATTCACATTCATAACATATGTATTCCTCAATCTTAGCCCCAAATTACTCATTTCCTCATAATTTCACACATAAGCTTAATATTGTCTAACATTTTCAACACATACACCTAAACCTTAACCCTTGATTCATTTCATCACATATATGCACAAATGGGCTAAGATTTCACATAGTCACTACTCAAAACATACATGCAATCTTATGGCAACTGTATTTACAAATATACACAGGTGTTTAGTTCAATACACAAACTCAAAAGGGTCTCACAACCATGGCACCACTATGCCATTCTAAACTCTCTTCCCTTGCCTTGATTGCTGCTCTATGCTATAAAAACGTAACCATGGGGGTGAGATAAAAATCTTAGTAATAGAATAACTTACTCCTATTGACTATCACATGCAACTATCTGAAAGTAAGGCATAATATATATCACTTAATATAACATATCACTTTGTTCAAAAAAATATAACATATCACATATTTCATTTCAAATAACACTCATAGCAAACATTTCATCACTTTTACACTTGTTTCACCACTTTTCTCCACTTATACCACATATAGCAACATATTGCATCACATAGCATGATCACTACCGATCGAACCTCCAAATCATCCTGACACAAAACTATAGGGTCGCCTTAGACCAATGTACACTCTCATTGGTCTTGAGCTCACCTTTAGTACTAGAATCACCTAGCCAAAAGTATTCTATCTCAGTACCAAACCATCATTTCTCCTAATACACACAATGGGGTGTTGTTGGCTCTAACACTGCATCACATAAACACTAAGGAGTTCAATATCTCCAACATCACATCTCAACAAGTATTAAGGAGATCTTTTCCAACACCGCACCTTAAAAAGCAGTAAAGAGGTATAATTTTCCAACACCACACCCCGTCAGGCACTAAGGAGAATATGCCATATAGTCTTATCACCACCTCTCTACTTGAGTGAATTCCCACCCTTATAATCATGCTTGCTAGACCATTCAATGGTTTCACATTCACCACTTTATATACTCTCTCACACATAATATATATATATACACATACCAGATGAAATCACATTTTCCTTATTCATTTCTTTACTCAGAAGCCATTTTCATGCAACATTCATACATTACTATAAAATATGCTTAGCTTAAAACACTTTTATGCATTACATAGCATACTGACACACAGTTACAATAAATAGTCAAACAAAAGAAGTTATTCAGTTACCTCAACCCTTCTGTCACTAGAAGGTTACCCATGGATTTCAACTACCACAATAGCTTATCACAAGCTTCCTTTCTCAACTCACATGTTTTATATGTCAATCTGAACACATTTGGTACAATTCAGTCATTTGGTCCACTTTGACCAAAAACACATATTTACTATCTATAGCTATATTTAACTGTAAACTCTTTTCTATTTATCCATCTTAAGTCTATTACTACTTGATTCTTACTTTACATTACCTCAACCGAACTCATTTCACTTAAATCATAATTTTACCCTAAAATATCTCTCTCTTAAGGCCAAATCGAGCCTACAAGTTCAAAGCTCAATTGTTAGTTTTAAACCTATAAGGTATGATTTATAGTCTTCTTTTATGTTATTTATTATGATAAGTGATGTGGATCACTTATATGTTATAGAAAATTGTTAGTGGAACTTAATTGAAGGATAAGAAACAAGTCAAGTCATATTTTTGTACAAGGGAAAACCCTTTTAATACAAAAAGGTTGAGATAATATGAAAATTTATATTTCTTATTACTTTGTTTAGCTATTTTTAAGTAGGTAATATTATCTAATATGCATTACATGTTTTAAATAATTGAATGCAAATAAAAATGTTTTAGGAGGGTTTATGAGATATTTCTTTGATAATAATACATCTATGTTTACTATCTATTTAATAATTATGTTATTTATGGAAATAAGGTTATTCGCATGCATTGTGATCATTAAGATGAGGAGTTTCACTTAGGGAAGTGCAACTAGGTTAGATACCTTAGATAGACTAAGGAACCGCTTAAGGGATGAATTATAAGTGTTATATTACCTTAAAGTACTGAAGTGGTCAATACTCGAGAAATGTAGAAAAGGATAGGACACATGATCTCAGTAAGAGTTCACTAATGGAGAGATGTGATCTAAATTTTAATTTTTTAACTCAAAGTCTAGTGAGTATTAGCCTATAATTTTATTATATCTAAATACCAATATTATTTATTAATCATTTCAAAAATAGAAAAAAAATCTAATTTGACTGAATTAGAGCCACATCATCCTCATCCTAAATACTAGTTAAAGTCTAGTAAAAAAAAAGTAATGAAAAATGAAGATCTAAGACTCAAGAATGAACTTGTTGAATGTAGTTTTTGCTAGCTCGCTGTACTTGCAAGTTGAATTAAAAAATAAAGAATAATTAAAAAAGAAAGACAAATAGTGTATTTGGAAGAGACAAAAAAGAATTTCTTATGCTGAGAATCCTGACTCTACTACTGTCTCCTTAAACCAAGATCCTAACTCCACCATTGACAACCGTGCTTCGTAAATTTTATTTCTTCAACACAAATCAATTTAAACTCAAAGAAAAGCCAAATCTAAACCTATCTTCTACCTCTTACCAAAACCAAAATATTCAACTAAAATTTCTTATCAAAGTTTTACTCTTGAAACATAAATTTCAACTTCTCGGATTCCCCTTTCACATTCACACATGGCAGTTAAACAAGGAAGAAGGCTTCATAATTTTAACCCCCATAAGACTCACGCACGCACATAAATCTAATATCGAAGAGAAAGGAAAATGGAATAATACTCACCTATCGAGTAGATGAGAAATAGCGAAGGAGAGATCGAAGCTCCTCTTTCACTCTAACATAGCACGAGCAGAAGGAGGAAAAGAAAAGACCAGTGACACAAAACAAGGGAAGACCGAACTTACACCAACGGCGAGCTAGAGATAGAGGAAGCACAGTGGAGGAAGATGATAAAGGAAGGAGATGATGATGGGTTCTAATTGGGTCTCTCTCTCCCCTTTAAGGGAAATGTTTCCCCGTTCATCCTTGGGATGAAATCTAGACCATCCAAATTTTAATTCAAAATCCACCAAGTGGCCTTCAAGTTTTTGCAGAGAAGCATGCCTCATTAAATTACACTTCAAATAAAGATAAATAATTTTTTTCAAATCTTTAGCATGCTTTCTTGTAAACTTAATAAATTCTTGAACCTCATCCCAGTATTCTTGAGATGTACATCTAGTAAACATCCATTTCTTGTCCATAATGTCAATCTAGTGTTAATCATTTAGAAAGAAAATATGATCAGCGACTCAATGCCAATTATAATAGCTAAATTAGAGCAAGAAAAAAAATCAATGCTTGAGTCATGTGCCATCACATATTATCCCTCTCTAGTTATAGAATGAACACTAGTACAATAAATATGATTTTAATTGTATCCCATTACACTTGAAAAAAATTTTGGCAGCATAATAACTTAAAATCATCATACCCTTGGCCTAATGCCTTTTATGTTTGCTGCTTTTTAAAAAAAAATACTTCAAACATATGTAGAACCAATAACTTTAACAAAAATTTGACAGCATAATGGCATAAAAATAATTTTTTCCACTCATAATAATGTCCTGTTTTCTAGAAAAAAAAAAACAAAGCAATATCACAACATCAATTTCAAAGAACAAATTTAAAGAAAGCAACCCATTATTCAAACCAATAAAGGAAAAAATGAAAACAGAATCATTATTCAAACTAGAAAAAGCCATAACTCAATATTTAGAACAACTCATTATATCAAAAAAAAAAGTGAGAATAAACTACTAATTCACAAAAAAAAAAATTGTATCATTTAATTAAAGAAACTCATATAAGCATTCGGTTCTAACAACTAGCAGAGGAAAAAAACTATGATATATCCAAAATTTTCTCCACCTTAATGCTATATACACACACACATACCCATGTATAAAATAAAGTAAGAGTAAGATAATACAAGAACGTAATGGAGACAGAGCAACAATAGGAGAACTGTAACTCACGGCATACCATTGAAGGAAGGAGAGAACCAAAATGCAATACAAAAAAATAATGGAAGAAGAGTAGGAAGGGATTAAAACACTCACCTAACCAAAAACCCATAGAGGAGATGCTTCAAAGACCCACAGCCATCAACTCCTTCAAAACAACAAAAACCCACAAAAGAGATGATGAAGAGGGAGTCGGACTATGATCAACGGCATCTAGACGGCAATGAACAGAAGGAAATGGCCAAAAAATAAGTTTTATAGGGATTGGGAAGAGTTTCGTGGGGAATGGGAGGTATATCATGTGAGGAAGAAGTAGTTTAAGTGTTTCAAGACGTTACAAATGTGAGTTCTAGAGGTAGGTCAAAGGTTTTAAGAAATACTATTTAGCAATTATTTTAAAATAACCACTAAATAGTATTGAACTATATAGCGGTTATTTTGAAATAATCACTCTATAATTATTTGGTTTAAATAATAATAAAATAATAAGATTATATAATAGTTACTTATAGTAACCACTATATAGATTTCTAAACTATAATTAACCACTAAATAGTTTTTCATAGAAAAAATAAAATATATATGTATAGATAGTATCTAGCGGTTTTCATTTTAACCATTGTATAGATCAAGAGACTATATAGCGGTTATTTTATATAACCGTTATATAGTGCTTAGAGCAAAATCCCGCCTCCTCTATGTAACGGTTGTTTAAATAATCGTTATATAAAAGGTGTTATATATAAGTTATATTTTTAGTAATGACTCTAAAGTGCTCAAGAGTACCTTTTGAGTCTTAAGCATCAAATAAATAAAATTATCATCCCAAAATAAAAAAAAAATTATTAGTTATAATTTATTCGGTAGAATCACTTTTAATTTATAAGTTATTTTAGAGAGGTCTCAAAATAATCTCTATAATTCTTAGAGGTACTCAAAATTATCTAGAATTGCCTAAAACTATTATTATCAACTACTCAACAATCTCTTTCTAATTTTAAATCCATCTAAGTCTAGTAATTTCAGCTAAAATAAAAAATTTAGGATACTTAATTTTAAAAATTCTCAACCCACTCCGAAAATGTCCGAATATAGCTTGATCTCTAAAAATTTCCTGTCTGCAAACCTCTCCCCTTTACCACTCTGTCGACTGTCGTGGCCGCCC
Organism: Prosopis cineraria; assembly: GCF_029017545.1. Taxonomy (NCBI): domain Eukaryota; kingdom Viridiplantae; phylum Streptophyta; class Magnoliopsida; order Fabales; family Fabaceae; genus Prosopis; species Prosopis cineraria. Next base: position 20,733,497 of record NW_026555343.1, on the reverse strand, counting down.
CAAAACAAAAAGGAATGCCTCGGCGCACTTGTTTCCATTTTCCAATCAATGGTGGGCAACTTTTCAAGATTTTTTGAAAATACTATTATATTATTTTAATTTTGATTATTTTTATATACTATTATATTTTTTCGTTTCCTATTTTTCCTATGCTATCTCTCCGCTGCCCACCATTGGTTTCAAGATTTTTTGAACATGCTATTATATTATTTTACTTTTGATTATTTTTATACACTATTATATTTTTTTTTCCTTTCCTATTTTTCCTATGCTATCTCTCCACCTTTTTTCTCATCTTGTAGATACTTTAATTTTTTTATTATAATTTATTTATAATTAATCAAAGTTATTTTAAAAGAAAAAATTAATTGTTAATTGTATTTAGTTACAATAATATAATTTGGATAATATTTAAATAATTATAATTACTTAAAATTTAGATATCATTCAGTTTTATAAATTTTTCTTTTTTCAAACATATGTCTTCAAATTAAATATTTAAAATTTATTTTTATTTGGGCAAATTCTCCTTACTCAAATAATTACATTGTAATTTTAAATTATCATGGAATAATTTCTTCCTAATATTTCATTTTTTTTCTGTAAGCTCAAATCATCATAAACTAATTTAAATGTGACTTTTTCTTATTCTTAAGCTCAAAAATAATTCTAAAGGACTTCTTGGAGAGGGAGGATGTTACATCTTTTTTATATATTCTTTTTTAACACCAAGTCTTAAAATATATATATATATATATATTATAATTTTTATTTGAAAACTCTACATCTTAAAAAATTAAAAGTTGAATGCTGTATTATGATGATAACAAAAGTCAAAAAAAAATTATTTGTGCAAATTATAAGATTAAATAATGACAAAACTAATCCAAAAAAGCAAAAGAGCAAGAACAAGAAAATATTTAGTTATATACGTTTAATTTTATATTCTCTTTATTCTTATTGTTGAAAACTACTTAAATTAGAGAGCTTTCATATGCATATCATGGTAAAATAATTTTGAAAGATAAGTCTCAGGCTTACACAGACTCATGAATTTTGAAACTTAGAAAATATCTTTATGCATTTCATAGTTTTTAATCTCATCCTTGTGCGTTCTAATTAGAACAATTCCAAAAGAAATAAACACGATATAAAAAAAAACAAATCCAAAAAATACATAGAGATGAAAGAAATTAAAGGAGGAACACTAGCTCCCAGATCAGATAAAACGTTCTCCAGCCTCCGCGATGCCTCTCTACTCTGAGTATATTTGATTGGAAGCTTTGAGAGGTTTCTTTGGTGGTTTTTTTTTAATAATTTTTCTGTAATTTCTTGGCCCCCAATTCAAATAAAATACATCATTATCGTATCTGATTTAAAATATTTGATTTGGATTTTATCTTCGTTTTAAATTGAGGCTCCCACATGTCCCTTGCCTTACGTCCGCACGCGGTCGTGCAACGTTCAATCATGTCCGTGCGAGGGAGATCGCCGAAGGGTGTGTCCCCGCGCCTTCCTCGGCGCATGGGAGAGATCATCATGCATGCCTTCACAGTGTCTGTGCACGGTAACTCTTTCTTCAATATTTCTCCTCGCTTAATCGTGATTCTAGGTGATGTTTTCTTCATGCTCAGTTGCATTTATTTGTTCTTGGAGGTGGTTTGAAACAGACATCTTTCTTGCCCTCTTTTCGTCCATGCATGGAGATGATTTAGTAGTCTCTCTGTTCGTGAGCAGAGGTGCCTTTTTGGGCCGGATTGTTGGGTTTTGCTCCTGCCCTTACAATTTTAAGATTATTGTTGTCTCCTTTTCCTGAAAACACCTCAAATTCATTAAGTGAGAAATTTTATATTATTTTTCTCTTAATTTCTATAATAATAACTAGATAATTGGGTAAAGCATGGCAATAAATATAGGTAAAATCCCCACTTACCACATGTTTTCCCAAAAAAATTTCAAACGAAACAACAGGGATACCAAAAATGATCACCACTGATCTTATCATATTTGCAGCCCAATAATTTTTCCACAATAAGCCATGCAATCAAACAAATTTAGAAAAAAAAAAAATACAACCCAAGCCACAGTTTTTTGTTTTTATATCAACCCAAACCACAGTTTGAAATTGAATAATACTCTGAATGGGATTGGGCACAATCCACAGTAGTCAACAATTTAAACAATTCAAATTAAACCCAGCAATTTAAACAAATGGATTACTTATTTAATAATTTGATCCTAGGTCATGGCAACCGAAAACTAAATGCAAAAATATGTGCTAAGGCAAGAGATAATTATGGAGCTAATAGCTCACTTTCCTGTGCCTTTCCCGTAATACTACTGGATTGCTCACATCAAAATAATAAAAGATAACATATGAGATATAACGTCTCAGTAATAATTAGATATTTTAACCTATACCAGCATATCAATTAAAAACTAGTTCTTAAACCATATTTACACACACACACTTATCACAATACTTTTGCAAACCATTTCTCAAACAAGAAAATGCTAGTTTTCATAATCAAAACAATTCACATTAAATAACAATTAAATTAAGTTATGCTTATTTGACCGCACCCTTATATCCTACCCCTTGCACCTTATTATTGCTAGTTGGAGTATAAATTGTAGATAATCATCACATCAATTATCAACTATCATATTTCCTCTTTGCATCACATTCCAAAAATCATCTCAGAATAACCATGCATGTTTGCAAAGATTTATAGTTATATCAAGCAAGCAATTTCCCACATATTAAGCATTTCACAAAAATTGGAATGCTTGAAAATATTCAAAGAAATATAATTGATTTCAGAGAGCCACACACACATTTCAGAGAGAGAGAGAGACACACAATAATAAAACAGTAGATGTCTATTATAAAAAGAATAATCTAATGTTACCTCTCACTTTAGCTAAACAATATTAACATCTCAGTGCTCTCAAGTGCCAAATATCCTATAAATTACAAATCTACATAATTCATATTACAATTGGATAAAACAATGTTAAAATGTTAATTAAATTAATTCTAAATCCTGAATTCCAAAAATTCATCCCAATTGTCAACTCTTCAATTTTCAACCTAATTTCATTTTATCTCAACTTCAACTAATCTATTATAGCCCCAAATTACCATTCATTTGTACCAATTGATCAAAATCTCCAATTTACCCATTTAAGGCTCAATACCCAACACACACCTTGAAATTAATCAACAAGTTCCCAATCATTCTTTTAGAATGCCAATTCTATCATACCAAAATTTTCTCAAAAATTAGCATTAATTATCCTATACATAGAAAAATCCAAACTTGCGATTTAGTCATACAATTAAATTTTAATAAGTATTTCTTAGCTAGCCAAAATGAAACATCCTATTTTAGGATCCATTATTTGGTAACAAAAGCTATCTTAGGTTCCATTAAAACAATTGGAGACAAGAAGGACTTAAACTTTTTTAACTCAATCTTGGTTTGCTTTAACTTGATATTTCTATAATTTTTGGCTAAATTCAAAAATTCATAACTTATTCTAGAAAACTTGGATTGAGATCATTCTGATCTCCTTTTAAATCCAAATGAGTCCTCTATATAGGAAAAATACTAAACTTAATTTTTCTGAGCAAATTGATACAGTTCATTCCTGTAGCTAAATTGCTTAGTTTTCCCCTGTCCAACTTTTCAGATTTATTGCCTTAGCTTTGTAAACTCATATCTTGGACTAGACTTATCCAAACTAGGTGATCTAGGACTTATTATAAATCCCTGCGTGCCCTCTATTAGGTAAAAGTATGGCACACAACTTTTACTGCTCCAATTAGTACAGTTCAATGAATCTTCAAAACCGCTTAGTTCTTAATCATCCTGAATCCAGATTTATGTTGTCTTATCTTGTAAAATTCATAACTAGAGATATAGAACTCCAATTGATGTTATCTTAGACTATTTGGAAACCTTATGATCTTAACTATATTTTAAAAATACTAAAAATAACTTTATGCTTCTCAATGGATACCGTCTATTTAATATTCAGGACTCTCTTGGCTGGACTATGTACTGGATCCAGATTTTATGCTCAAACTTGGAAAATTCATAACTTGAGTTGTAGGAACCCAATTAACATGACCTAAGGTTCCATGGAAAGCTTAGGAAATTCTCTATACTGAAAAATTATGTAATAGGACTTTGTGAGGTTCAAATGAAACCGTTTCATAGATTAAAGACTCATGTCCTGTTTTTCTAGTAAACTGGTCTCAGATTATATTATTCTTGAATTGAATAATTCATAACTTAATGTATAGAACACAAAACTGCATGATTCCAAATTTATAGAAAACTTTGACATGTCTTGTTTGGTCATAAAATGGTCCATGACCATTGGATTTGTTTAGATCAACCTTAGGGCCTAAAACAGCACTATACTTCTTCACAGATTCATGCTTTGGTATGATTAATTTGATCTTACATGTTCATACATGACTTGCTCAAAATGTGGAAAAAACATTTCCATACATATATAGCTACGCTAGGGGTCATAAATACAGAGCATATTATCATACTTACACCTCACAAACTTGTCAGAATATTCATACAAAATTCAGTACAACAATTTCCACAGAATCAAACTTCATGAATTGTATTGCCTTTGTCTTTGCTTGTGCTTGAACCTAGCATGATTTGTATATTTTGGAGAGTGAGATTGTAACAATCTCAGTAGTAACACAAGCCAAATCCGCAAGTAACATGATCTCATTCAATCATACAAACAGTTTCAAATGTGCAAGCTAGCATGTTATAACTACCCGTGACATGGATTAATCTTCTTAATAATTATTCATGTAATCAGAAACATGCTTGCATAAACATGGCCATATTCTTGCAGTAAGAAAATTCATACTTTTCACAAAATAAAGCAAAATAATCTCACAATCATGCCAATATATGAACAGAATTATGCACAAGGGATAAGGGTTCTTAGTTCTCTTTCATGCAATTTCCTAGCTTCTTTCTTGTCTTTGTTAAAGATTTTGCAAGTGTAATGACTTCGTCCAGCGATATTTTCTCTATGGCTTCTTGTTCTAAATGGACATCCTTGAGCTCTTGCATTCATCTTTTATTTCCTACCTCGGAGTGGTCAGCTGTAACATCTCAAAATCCTAGAATCGAAGCAAACTTGCGCACTAGATCAGAGAAGATTTTGTCTATGGTGTCACATGATTATAGTTACTTTTTTTCTCTCGAGCTCTCGATGTCCTCTCTTCTCTCTTATTCATACCCTCTCTTTCTTTATACTTAGGACGAGCCAAGGAATAACCAGAGGACGTAAGTGCTATGGGTATATATAAGAGCAAATGGATCAGTGGCCACATATCTTCCCTATTATCGATTCAAGGATAATCTAAATGTTGACACCTAATAAAATCTCATGCCTTTGATAATTTGTTTTGGTGCCAAATTCCCATTTCATGACACATATCCAATCTTATCCCCTTGCAAATCTTATATTTATGCCATCTAATCCATTTTATATGCCACCTCTTACAATTCCCTATTAGCTCAACTCAATTTCATATGACCGAAGTGAATAATTGAAATAATATGAATGAAGTAACATGGACAGGATTTAAAACAAATGGTTCGGTGGAGAAAAACTTAAATGTGACACCTAATATAAATTCTTTTCAAATCTTTCTTTTATTCGTTGCCACCTATTTACCCATAAACCACGTGCTAAATTGCTAATCTTTCTTTCCTTGCTTAATGGAATGCTACAACCTAAAGTCTCTTCTTGCTCCTAATTTCATTCAATGCCACACATCTATTCACATTCTAACTAGAACTAATTTATCTTAGTGACACATTGTTCATGGTTGAACAATAAATACTAGACATGCCAAAGACACTAAGTCTCAATAGATAACGAAAAGGGTCCCGGGTTCCCTTATCATAATTCGCTCAAATGTAAAAAGATAAAAGGCTTTGGTAGAACAAGTGTGTAATTTGATTGAAGTGTAAAAGTTACAGATTAAAAATTAAGAACTAAAAAAGGGCTAATGAATGTAAAATATGAGAGTTTTGATCGAGTGTTGACTAGCTTTCTCTGTTTTTCTTCTTTCTATTTATAGTGCCAAATAGCAGAAGCTTTTCCTTTGAGACTTAGCACGTTCTCCTAAAGAATCAAGAATCCCGCAAAACTTATGGCACGATCTCTCCATTTTGATAGCTAGCCCATTTCACCAAACTACTTGGGTGTAAATTTCGGCATTACTTAGGATCGTGCCTTCATGCCAATAGTATGATGTTTGAAGCTAACGGGATTTCAACATGTTTATTTGTTGTGGACTTTATTGAGCTTCGAGGTCAGCCTCTTTTGTTTATATTGGGCCTGACGCTTTGACTACTCAGCCCAACTAGCTTCGTAACCTATTTGAGCAACGTTTCATATTTAGCCCAAATAATGCCCCTTGTGTGCCAATGGTTGGTAATATTAGCCACGTGGGACGTTTGAAAAAATTGAGATGTCGCTTTGCTTCTGAGCGCCCTCTGCTGATATAAACTCATTTCCATATTCTGGTCATTTCTCTTACTTTCTTTACTATTTCTTGAACTTCAAGTTTTGCAATCTGCTAAATTTCTCTTACCCTAACTCTCAAATGGCTTTATTCCCTTTTGTTGTTTCCTCTGTCGCCTCGCCTTCTTCTACTTTTGCTAGTAGTCTGTCGAATTCTCTGGTGACTATCCGAAACCCGATAAACCAACTAGATGAGCTCGTGATGGTATGTATTTAATAGTCTAAAAAGCCCTTTTTTTTCCTTTAGACTAGTTTCCCACTCTGATAATTGTTCATTTCTTTTCAGGAGGATTCGTGATTCCACGAATCAGTAGCTTTCTGTTAAGTTTCTTGCTTCTCATGTTTAACCCTTCTATTTTATTGAAAAGAGTTCTAAAATGTGTTTCATTTTTTGTCTAGCACTTTGCCTTGGAGTTTCCAGACCTATCCAAAGTTACTGCTCCCATGCAACCGAATCCATAGCCACTGACCTCTCTTCGTAACCTGGTCTTAGCTTGAACAACCTCGCCCTTCCCCGAGTCATCCTACAGAAAACTCAAGAACTAGCTCCAATCTCCTCATGCTTGGGTCAACTGGGTGAAGCCTTTGAAGTCAGATCATACACCTCAGTGGAAGGAGATGGGTCTATACGACTTGATTCATCTATCTCTGGTTGATTTTGACATCCTCGTAGACCTTTTAATGGCCCTTCTCAGCTTCTGGGCTCCAGGCTACAATGCCTTTATCTTCAAGCTCAGTCCAATATCCCTCACACTATGGGACGTCTTTATGTTCCTGGGGCTACCCATCACTGGGGAGGAGAATTTCTATGCAATCCTTGAAATGCACAACTCCTACACCGCCCTCTTTGCTGATTGGAGAGCAAAATCAGGGGCACGGGCTCCTATACAAAGATCATGGAGCTGTTCTCTGAGAAGCCAGCCTCTGAGCCCATTACTGCCACAGAGCACCTGGTCTTCATATGGATCCTACTAAGCCAATGGATCTTGGCCCCGAGGGGAGAGAAGCCCATGCAACTGCACTTGAGGATTGCCCAGTCCTTGCTCTGTGGCAACCAAATAGCCTTGGGGACTACATTTTTATATCGACTCTACGACAACATGAGGAAGTCACTGCTCAAGAAGCCCTTTAGCAACTTCTATAGGCCCGTCTGGTTTTTAAAGTTATGGACGATGGCTTACTTCACCAACCTTTGGTGGGAGCCCTTCCCGGATAATTCCCGCGCCAACCACCCCTTTACTTGTCTCTTGAGTAGTTATTAGTTGGTGGAGTCAAAGAACTTCTTCAAGTTTTTCTGTCAGCAAAGCTAGTCCTTGGGGACAACCTTAAAAGCTTTCAACATCCCCGACCACTGCCTTCCCACCTGGTACAAATATATGGTGGAGAAGAAAAACAAGCCCGCTAACCCTGTGAAGGGTGAGGTCTTCCTTTCAGCCACCACTCCCCGAAAGATGTAGCTGTCATACACTAGCTCTTCCTCCAAGTCTCTCAGAGTATACTTAGAGTCTTATCATCCTCAACTAGTGGCGGGCCAGTTTGGACTGAGCCAGTGCATCCCTTGGGGCCTGTCGCCCTAAATCAGTATGGAATTGCTGGACAGGGAGACTATTGATTAGATAGTCGTTGCACTCACCACCCAGAGGCAGTGTAAAGTAAAACTTGTAGATAGAGACGCCTACCTCCGCTTCAACAAATGGTGGCCTCAGCGCTTTAAATGCATAATAAAGAGCCATACCAGTAAGTATTTCCTTCGTATTTGTCTTAGTTTTACCCTTCTTACTTTTTTCCTTAGACTAAACTTGCTTTGTTTTTGTAGGCCATGATCGGACACAATCCTACACGCTGATGACCTTTTTAAGGGGCAACATTGATGCTCCTACCCTTCTAAGACCCCAATAGCCCCTTCTTTGAGGACCGTGGTCTGGGGGATGGAGCAAGATAACACTTCATCCTAAGTTTATGTTCCCTGGTCCCTAAAAATTTTGAGGCCAAGAAGTGCTCCTCCAGTCATTCTAACCAAGGAGATATTCCTGACAAGAGGAAGCGAGCTCCGTCCCCCTCTCTTGAGGCTAAGAGAAGAACAAAGACGATGCCTCTACCACTTAACCAACCTGCTTTCACCCCTTCCTAACTGGCCCTATACCTCAAAAGGAGAGGCGCGCACACAAGTGCTAATGGACGATGATCCTATCGACAGACTCTGACGATGGTAGAGTGAGTTTGATTCAACAAGGGGAGAAAGAGACCCAGCACCCCGATCTCCAAATGGTCCCTTTCCAAGCCGCTACCACTCTTGAGCTTACACCCATGGACCCAGTTGAAGTTTCTCAGGAGGTGGCAGAACGTGATGAAGGTTCGGGAGCTGCCCTATCTACTTCAACCCCAAGCAGTTTAAAAAACATCAGGGCTGCCTTCAATCAAGGAAAAGCTTTAGCTTATGCCTCGAGTGACTAGCTGGAGTTTAGGGTCCAAGACCCTACTACTACCACGAGCCCCCAGATAGTCTCCCCACTTAGTATGATCCTTCCCTCCCACTTGTCAAGTATCCAAGAAGGTAGGAGCTCTGAGGGGTTATAGATGAAGTCTATGAGTGATGCTTTGACCACTTTGGTCTCTACTCAAGGTGACTCAACATGAGGCCAAGCTGACTCTACTCTAAAGAGCTATATAGAGAAGGCTCTGCACTAGACAGCGCAATCTGCACGCACTCCTCCCCCTTCCACGAGCAAAGACAAAGCACTTATAGACCCCATTTAAGTATAGTCTTATTTGATTTTGCTTTCTATTCCTTCTAGTTTTGTCTTGGTCTTCTGCTAATGTTATTTTTGTTTTCTTCAGTTGGCTGCTCTGGAGGCGGTGCCTACTGACACCCTCTTCTCCTGCATTCACGTCCCTGAAATAAATGTTATATTAGATGCTTAGAGGGTTGTACAGTTCCAACTCAGCCATAATCCTTTCCTCATCCTTAAACAAAATTTTGAGGAAATGATCCGGGCACTTGAGGTTGTGGAGAAGGTAGTCTCCATGTTTGAGTTAGCACTCTTATGAGCTCAGGTCTTGGCATATTATGGCATTATCAGCCTGTGCCATAAAGAACTCCCCTTCCTGTCCTAATATTTGAAGAATAACTAGGCAATGAGGGATAAATATTTAGCTACTAAGACCTAGACGACTGCTGCTACTGACCAGGTACAGGAGATTGCCCCCCACGTTGATCACCTTTAGGCATTATGGGCTAAGGTGGTGGACCTGAGGTGCCAGCTCGCAGCAGCTGAAGAAGAGTTGGCGAAAGTTAAAGCTGAAGATGGTCCAGCAGAACCCAATCTAGATGTTACTATTAAGGTTTTAGATGAGGCACAGACCATTTCAGATACTAAGCTTCAGGCTATTCTTGAGTTCGAGACAATCCTCACATGTCACCAGACCCTTTCTGCGGATCTGAACTCGGCTTTGGCTACGTGGGAGCTTATGTGTAGTCTCTATAAATAGTGTACTTGTGTATAAATACACACATACTTTTTTTATTATTATTTATTCTTTATTCCTTGTAACATGATTCAATATAATAGTAAAGAACAAACATTTTTTCTCATTGTGTGAGTTTTATATGCTTGGAGGCTATTCTAGGCCTCGGGTCCTTCATTGCTTTTTTATTATAATGACACCCAATATTTCTTCAAATATTTCCCGTTTATTGCCTGTCTGTGTGGAATTTCATCGACGCTAGCTAACATGTACTTGTTCCCTTTGAGTACTTTGTCTATCTTGAATGGTCCTTCCCAATTAGGTGAAAACTTACCAAGTGTCTAGTCTTTAGAACCAGGTAGTAACACAAGTTTTCATATGATCTCGCTCACCTAAAAATGTTCCCGTCTTATCCTCTTATTGTATATTCTTGAAACCTCTTTCTTCTAGGGATCATATGATTGAGTGTATGTAAGCGAATTTCATCTAACTAGATTAACTCGTTCATCATGACTTCGTTATAGTCATCAAACAGTCTTCTTAGACTGCTCACAATGTGTAGCGAGAGAACTGATATTTCCATAGGTAAAATGGCCTCGTGCCTATATGTTAACACAGATGTTCAGTATGCCCATAGTGTCTCAGGCAGTTGTTCATGCCATTCTCGAGGATTCTCTTCAATTATTTTCTTTAGAATTCTGAGGATGATCTTGTTAGAAGCTTCAGCCTGTCTATTTGCCTAAGGGTAATATGGTGAGGATGTCAATAACTTAATCCCACTTTCCTTAGTGAAGGTCTTGAATTCACTTCTAGTAAACATCGTCCCCTGGTTTATTGTAATTGTCTAAGGAATCCCAAACTAAAACACGATTTGTTCACGTATAAAGTTAATGACATTGCCCTATTCTACTTTCTTCATAGGGACAACCTCAACCCACTTAGTGAAATAATCTGTGGCCATCAAGATGAATGAGTGGCCCTTGGATGAGGTCGGATAGATTTTCCCTATTACATCTATGGCCCATCCTCAAAAAGGCCATGGTTTAATGATTAGATGCATGTCTGATGCTGGCACTTGTTGTGTTGGCCCGTGAGTCTGACATTTCTTGTACCTTCTAGCATATTTGATAGAGTCTTTTGTCATCGATGGCCAATAATATCCACGCCTATGTACTAGCCATTGTATCATTAGCCCGGACTGATGAGCCCCGCAGACTCCCTCATGTACCTGTCTTAAAACCTCTATATAATCAGTAAAGGCCAAACACCTAAGTAATAACCCATTAGGGCCTTTTCTGTATAACTCATCTCTAATTAAAATGAAGTATTGAGCATGTATCCTTATTTTGTAAGGGTAACATTGACTGAGATCTTGCAGATAACTTAAAATCATCTCTCTAATCTCAAGCTAGCCTTTGCAAGACTGCACTGCATTACACTATCAAACCACACTGAACAACTGAGGGTTGTTCTTTTCGTTCCACCATAATTACTTTTTTGGTGAGTTCAAGTGAGAGCCTTAGTCCTGACGCTATTTAAGCCAGTTCATTAGCTTCCCAGTTTTGAGCTCGAGGACCATGAATCAATGTCACTATTTTGAACTCTTCTAGAATCTGGGAAGCCCTAACATAATACATCACTAGAGCTGGGCTCGTGCATTTGTACTCGCCAGTTAACTGTTTGATGACTAATTGAGAATCCCCCTCTATGACCACATCACAGGCCTTCATTTCTTGAAGAATCTCAAGCCCTGTGAGCAGTGCTTTGTATTCTACTTGGTTGTTAGTACACTCAACATTTAATTGAAGAGATGGTATCATTTTTATCCAGTAAGAGAGGTTATAACTATACTGGCCTCAGATGCCTGTTTAGTACTAGATCCATCAAACTTAAGCACCCAAGGCCCCAAAAATAGAACACAGATAGTTCCTGCTCATCTCTAAGGAGCCCGACTGAGGGATGATCAACCAGGAAGTCTGCTAATGCTTGGCCCTTCATTGATTTTTGAGACAAAAATATTAAAGAAAATTTAGCCAAGGCCAAACTCTATTTCCTTATACGGCCCATCATAATTGGCCGATTAAGTATGTATTTAATTAAATCAAAATGAGAAACCACATACACAATTACATTTATTAAATAATGCCTTAACTTAGTACAAGCGTAATATAGCACCAAACACGTTATTTTCATAGCTGAGTATCTGGCCTCTGTGGGAGTTAAACACTTACTTAAATAACAGATTACCTACTCACGTCTCCTATCAATATTTTGGGCTAACATACAACCTATGGATGTGGCAGGAGAAACTAAATATAATAAAAATGGGGTGTTCTTCCTCGAGGCTGCTAAGACTAGAGTTTTTGTCAAGTGTTCTTTAATCTTGTAAAAGAATGCCTGATGATGTTCAATCCAGGTGAATTCCTCGACATTTTTAAGTTTCAAGAGTTTAGAAAACTCCTTCGTCTTTCCTGTAAGGTTCGAGATGAAATGCTTGAGATAATTGACCTGCCCCAGGAACCTTTAAAGTTCTTTCTTGTTACTTAATGCCTTTGCCTCCAAGATGGCCCATGCTTTATTCTAGTTTACTTCAATCCCCCTTCTGTGGATCAGGAATCTAAGGAAGTTACTTGCGGTTACACCGAAAGCACACTTTAGTAGATTTAACTTAAGACTGACCTCCCTCATTTGGAGGAAACTCGTCCTCAAATATTCAATATGATCATGTGCGTTCTTAAATTTTATCATTATGTCATCTATGTATACTTCTTGATGCTTTCGTATCATATTGTGAAAGATAGCATTCATAGCCCGTTGATTGGTGGCCCCAGCATTTTTCAGACCAAAGGGCATAACTACCTATTCGAATGTTCCAATGGAGCCCGAACACTTGAAAGTGGTCTTGTGAATGTCTTCTTTTACAATAAATATTTGATTTTATCCAAAGAAGCAATCCATAAATGACAATAGAGTGTTTCTAGCCTAGCATCTATTAACCTGTCTGCAATAGGCATTGCATACACATCTTTAGGTGTGGCCGTGTTTATGTTTCAGAAATCTACACAAACTCATAGTTTTCCGTTCTTCTTAATTACTAAGACTATGTTTGAGAGCCACTGAGCATACCTACAAGGCCATATAAATCTAGCCCGTAGAAGGCATTTGATCTCCTCCTTTACTCGTAGCTCCACTTCTACTGACATTCTCTGGGCGGGCTGTTGGTGCAGTTTATAGTTTGGTTTTATAGAAAGCTTGCGCTCGACCAGCTGCCTAGCTAGGCCTGGCATTTCATTATAGTCCTATGTAAAGAAGTCCTTGAATTCTAACAGTGTTAGCTTGATGGAATCCTTCTGTTCTTTATCTAGTAGTGAGTTAATGAATGTGATTCTCAACTCTTCTGGGAATCCAAGGTTTACTTCTTCTAGTAGATCCTAGACCTCTGGGGCTATGTCTTCATATTTCAGAGGTGCAGGGTTTAGCTCGTGCAATTGTGCTACCTTCTGGGTCTTATCTTCATATACAACTTCGATCCCATTGATCTCAGGTCCATGGTCTTTTAGTTTCTCATTTATATTGTGCAACCATAATTTTTAGATGGCCGTGACTACTACAGCCTTTCCTTTGTTTGTCTTAGTCATTAATCAATTCTATGATGGGCTCGCACCTATGAGGTTAGAGGCACTTTAGCGTCCATTGTTGTTCTACATAAGAGGATTCCTTGAGCCTTTTGAAATGTGAACAGGCCCACATCAGTTTCATAGTACCTCGCATCCATAAAGTCAATAGCTGCTGTGAATGGCTTGTCTTCAGCCCAGACCACTTCTACCTCCTCTCCTTTCTATATAAGGAGCATCTAGTACAGTAAAGAGGGTACGCATTTATTAACATGGATCCAATCCCGTCCTAAGAGGGTCTGGTATTATGCTATGGTGTTGATCATGAAAAAGGCCATTAATGATGACTTGGTCCCGATGTCAACTTGTAACGGTAGCACTCCAAGGACCTTAGTGCAGTCCCAATAAACCCTACAACTAATACCTCAGTTGGTATCAGATCGTGCTCCTCTTGCCCCATCTTGATCATCATGTGGATTGGCAGAATATTCATCACCAAGCCATTGTTAACGAGGACCCTAGTCATTGGTCTCTTATTAAAATGTGCCCTGATGTACAAAGGCTTTAGCTGCTAAGTCATCTTTACGTTGGGTTTCTCCAGGACAGCCTGCTTTGGTTTTCCTTCTATTGCTTGCAAAGTAATTTGGCAGACGGGTTTTGCAATCTCTTCTTTCTATGCCTGCATGCTTATAAGCTCATACTCTTCTTCTCCTCTTGGCTCCATTAAGCAGTACTAATACAAGCCCGTCTGTGTTGGCCTCGAGGAGTTTTGCTTTTGCTGACCTTGGGTATTGCCAGTAGTAGACCAGAATTAAGGAGGTAGTGTTAATGAGACCACACAGCAAAGGTTGAGCGGTATTTTTCCAATGTGAATGGTCCCCTTTTTTTTAATTTTTAGCCTCGCTTCCTTCGTCTTGATCCTCAGTGGACTTCCTTTTATACTTTCTAGCTTCCTGTTAAATGTCAGGGCTATCCTATACCTTAATTTTTTACTGTTTTAGGTACCTTTGTGTAGCCTATTTTCATTGAAGACATCACTTCTGGGTTCTTGTCAAGGAAGCTGGGAACTTCTTGTGCCTCACAACTCTCCATTTTAGAAGAGGCACATTGCTAGGTGGTGTAACGAACCCACCCGAGCCCTTAGAGGCTTTTAGTTTTGAAGGAAGCTCTGTGCTATTTTCTGATGGCGTTAATGGTGGTAACAGTAGGCCGTTGGGGCCTACATCCTAGCCCATTGGTGTCCTCATGAATGGTTCACCTAATACTTTACAAAGAAGTCAAATTTTCTAGATGGTTCCCCTAAGCGGTCCCAGATCAGCTTAGATCCATCTGATTCTGCCATCACTAATCCCTCTAGGCCAACATCCTATCCTGAGAGTCATTTGCTATTTTTCTTCCTTTTCTACTGACTGTCTCCGTTTTGGGCTTCCCTCAAGTAGTCCCAAATGACTTTGGAGCCATCCAGGCTTTTCATGTTCTGCCCCTCCAGGCCTATGTCCCATTTAGAAGACTTGTTCTTACTAGACCAGCTCGTAGGCTTCCCCAAGCAATCCCATACTGTCTTAGAGTTTCCTTGAGTTACTTCACCCCTATTCCAGGCATTCTAAGGTCTCCCATCCTTTTGCTTATTATCACTTTTCTTCAGCCATCATTTGCCAGAGGTTATCTCCACCGTTTGACCATAGCAAATGGGGGAAATGGATCCTCATCTACCACTATGGATTCTTCTTTAGGGAATTTCAAAACTCCCTTATTGATCCGGTCCTGGACAACATTCTTAAATCCCCAGCACACCTTGGTGTTGTGGCTCCACGAGTGATGATACTTACAATATTCATTCCCTCTTTGTTCTTCCTTTAAAGGAATCTTATGATCCATGGGTAAGGAGATAAAGTTTTCCTTAAGGAGGAAATTAAAAATTTCCTTTGTTTTAGTAATATCAAAGGTCTATTGGACTGTGTTTGATCTTTTGGGCAATTCTTTGGCCTTCCTTACTAAAGTCGGGCATGTGTAGTTACTAACATTCTTCAATTCTGCCACCACTACGTTTAGGTCCCCAAAATAGGTCCCAGTTGTAATCTGTCGGTGATAGTCCTCTTCCTTTAGTAGTTCCTCATAACCTCACACTTTGGCTGTGAGTTCATAGAAATCTTGAAATTCCATTCCCTAGAATTTCTTTCAGAGCTCTATATCAAGTCCTGCCTGTGCCAACTTGACAAATTTAGTTTCTGGAAGCAGCACATGGCACCTACTCCTCAGATGATTGATCCTCACTAAGTACTGGTCCGCTATCTCTCCAGCTTGTTGTGTGAGCTTACAAAGTTCTGCTATGCTAACTTCTGGCTCTACTTTATAGAACTAGAAGTGGAACTTTTGCTCTATCTCCATCCAGTTGATGATTGAGTTATAAGGCAGCGACATATACCATGTGAATGCCAAGTCCGTGAGAGTATTTAGAAATAGCCTTAGCTTCAAGTTAGCAAAGTTCTCATAATTAGCAATATCGTCGCACTGGATTATGAACCTCCTAATGTGCTCCAAGGTTGACTATGTCTTGTCTCCTGATAATATTGTGAAGTTAGGGATTCTGTACCCTCAAAAGTATGGGTTGTCCCTGTCTATATACTCTGAATAAGGTTTTGAGAAGGTGGGGCGGCCGATTGGCTTCAGCCCTGGTCCATATATATCTTGAATAGTGTCCCTTAGGGCCTCCATGTTCACCAGTTGGTTCTGAGGCTCAATCAAATGTTTTGAGATCACCGTCGTGCCCCCCGAGCCACTCATGCCAGGATTCTATAGATAATACGAAGGATTAATTAAAGGATGAGTATGTGCAAATACTTAGTAGTTAGGGATGTCTTTTATAAGTGTGCGGCCCCGATGGCCAGCACCTATATTAACTCCAGCTTGCTGGCCCCCCAGCAGCCCTATACTTGAGCCTTCTTCTTGACAGGTGCCTCTCAATGATGCGGCTATATTCTTCATGCCTTCATGCAGAGCCTGCATCATTATCTGCTGTCATGCTTTCTCCCTGTATTCTAATGTTTCCAGGGATATTGTGAAGAACCTTTGGTTCTCTTCCAGCTGCTTATCCATCCGGTCTTAAATTCCTTGCAGTACTTCTGGCACAGGTCTGTTGGATATGATTAGTGGGTTTAGTTGGCCACTTCTTGACTTTGAGCCAGGGCATGATGTTCAATTGCTCTAGTATCGGGCAATAAGTGTTCTGATCCTGCGTGCGTAGAGATCCCTTCTGGTTCGTGAGAACTAGAACCTGTTTCATCAATCCTTTTATCTTTTCGTGTCCTTGCCATCTTTGTTACACAGGTCCCATCAAGCGTGCGATAAATTGTTTGTGGTTGAATAATAAATACTAAGCGTGTCAGAGACACTAAGTCTCAATGGATAACGAAAAGGGTCTCGAGTTTCCTTACAACAGTTTGCTCGGATGTAAAAAGATAAAAGGCTTTAGTAGAACAAGTGTGTAATTTGATTGAAGTGTAAAAGTTACAAATTAAAAACTAAGAACTGAAAAAGGACTAATAAATGTAAAATATACGAGTTTTGATCGAGTGTTGACTAGCTTTCTCTATTTTTCTTCTTTCTATTTATAGTGCTGAATAGTAAAAGCTTTTCTTTTGAGACTTAGCACGTTCTCCCAAAGAATCAGGAATCCTACAAAACTTATAGCATAGTCTCTCCATTTTAATAGCCAGCCCATTTCACCGAACTACTTGGGCACAAATTTCGGCATTACTTAGAATCGTATCTTCGTGCCAACGGTCTGATGTTTGAAGCTGACAGGATTTTGACATGTTTGTTTGTTGTGGACTTTATTGAGCTTCAAGGTCGGCCTCTTTTGTCTATATTGGGCCTGATGCTTCAACTACTCAGCCCAACTAGCTTCATAACCTATTTAACCTATGTTTCATATTTAGCCCAAACACACATAATCCAATTCTTCTTTTATTTAGTCTCATATTTTGACATCTAATGGCCACTCATTTTTACATTCCCTTTGAATTATAAGTGGGAAATATGTCTTTTTAATATCTCATATTGGGTTATTTTTTTCTCATTCAAATACATGATAAATGTCGATTATCATAAAATAACCTATTAAGACTTGAATAAATATCAATATATATATATATATATCATCTCTTATTTTGCACTTCTCCTTCTTAAAATATTAAATTGATGCCTGTTTGAAAAATAATTCTTATTGTGTTCAAAATAGTCCATTAAATGGAAAAAAATTTAAGCATGTATATTTGTGTGTGTGTATTAAATATAACATAATAATTTTTTTCTATTTTCTAAAAATCTTAGCTTGGAATTATGTACCAAATCAAGCCTAATAATCATTTCCTCACAAATTTAATTGCCCTTAAAACCCTCTAATAGTTATTAACTCTAATTGACTTTTAAACATTAAAGTGGGATGTTGTAGCCTTTAGCTACCAGCTATCAAAAGGAAGGTCAAGTGAATGATTTATAATTTTGATCTCCAATGGGTGGATATTACAAAGCAGATGGGTGTTCAGAGTGCCGGCTTTGTCAATCTCAAATGGCTTTCTAAAGATCGTGGGTGTGACCGAAGGCTCATTTTTTTTTTTTTTAAATCAGGGGCAATTATGTACTTTCACCATCAGAATTAATTACATATAGGACTTCGAGGACTGCAAAGCTAAATCGAATTTCTTTGGTCCTTTTTCATGAAAAAGGTTTCACAGGGGTCCCCCCTGGCTATGATATTCCCTTCAGAAAACATCAAGCAATTTCTATAATTTAGATGTTGGCAAAAAATTATATTTTAGATGGAACTAATTTGTTTTCATCTTGCAGAATATTGTGTCATTTTGTTCTCTGAGTTTTTTTTGACAAAAAAAATATTTGCTTAACTCTTCAAAATCAAGAGATGCATGAACCACAAGACTTAGAAATTTATCCGAGGTAAGTGAAAATTTGTTGGTCCAGACCACACAACATCTTTAATTAATTAGCCAATGACCACGACGATATTAATGCTTCATTCATGTTTATTAGGTAATTAATGTTATTGATCTTTTTGCAATCTTGTATCATTCTATTTCCATTGTATTTTTTCTTTAAAAAAACAAAAGCTGAGGGGTGACCATGGTTGTGGGAGTAAAGAGATAGAACGAGACCGCTGGAAGACTCCTTAGTTCATATATTACTAAAAACACATTAAACCCTTCCTGATTTCATGACACGTGTATTGATTTTGTCTTGTTGCAAAGTCCCACACTTTACCATGGATTTTACTTATACTAACCGCACACAGCACAATACATAATTATAAATTTTAAATACAAATTGTTTGGAAATGTAGAATTCTGACTTTGTTTTAAAATATTCAAATATTATACAATAAAAAAGGCTATGAGAGCATAGGCATCATACCCTAAAAAATTAGAACTAAAATAATACTTTTCCCAAAAATGTGCCGTGCATCCCCGCATGTAGTATAGAGCCACGAAATTCAACTTTATGTCATGCAGTGGCATGCTGTAGCTCATGTATCAAAATTTACTATCACATCAACAATCTGATATAAACTTCTGCCGCGTGCCATTTTCATATACATTGTTCGATTGGTGTAATTCAAGCACCCACACAAAGCTTTTAAGACAAGCTATCTAATGAGATAAGTTTAGGCACGATCTAATTGTCTGATCTTAATTTGGACACTCAAGTATAAAAAGTTATTTTTATTTGAAAAACCAACATCCGAAGTGTCCAAATTCAACACTTAATCTCATTAATTCACTTTGGGCCTTAAACCAAATCTAAAAGAACCAAATACACTTGATTAGCACAATATAACACATAAGCCACTTCACATGCATAATTAACCTCTCAAAGTCACTTTACACACTTGTGATCTTATACGAGGCATCACACATAATCACATATCCACTATCAAAATTGTTCCATATTTACACATCTGACTTGCACATGTGGGGCTAGGCCTCACCATATAGTCAGGGCTCACACACGTACACAGTATCACAAAAATCACATTTATATACCAGTGGAACACAGCAATCACATCATATTTACATACTTCTTGAATAGTACCTAGGCCTACCCACATATTCACCATTGTGATACACTTGGCCAAATACAATACAAGTTATACAAGCCAGTCATTAAAAATACTACAAACACATGTATGCATCCTAGTTGGCAACTAAAACACTCAGTATAATTATATATTCATTTCATCTTGAAGGTAGCTTTACCACTACCAAAAATGAAGCTACTCCTTCTGTGCTTCCTTTCCTAGCCTTTAAGAACTCTTTTCACCTGTATGAAAGAAGTAACAAAGTGAGACATACGTCCCAATAACTTGGATAAACCCTAAATATTAATTAGTAAGTAAAATCAACCATAAGAGATAAAGCAACACTATTTTTCAATAAAACTAGTACACACATGATGCGATGCACAATCAACCATTATGAGTATGCAACCACTATCAGAAAATACTCTATGCTCAAACAAGGACTTCCCAGCCTTCCACGAAGTAAGGACCACCAACCACTATCTCTGACAAAGGTATCACATATGGGTGGTTATGCTCTTCCTGAGTCATACTAGTGGATCAAAATCAATGCTTAGACTAACAGGACTTCCTAGCCTTACACAAAGTAGGGCCACAACCCCCTACCCTAGATCAAGGTACACTCGTGAATGCATTCCTAAGTCTCATTAGTAAATTAAAATTAATGCTCTAGACCATCAAGACTTCCTAGCCTTGTACAAAGTAGGGCCACAATCTCCTACCCTAGATAAGGGTACACTTGTGGATACAAATACACATGTGCCACCACACACACTCCAAACATCTCCACTCACGCACACATGTACCATTTTAACAAAATTGCTACTCTATCATTTTAAAAAACATGATACATGTAGTTTGTATAAAGTACATATAAATAATTTTACAAGATAATAGATAAAAGTGTTAATCCAGTTACCTTTCACCCTTATTACTAAGGGTTAATGTTTCCACTAATTTACCCCGATGGTGTAGATTCTCACGAACAATATCTCAAAAGTGCTCAATCTATACAATCATATACTCTTAATCAGTTCCCAATGCTCAATACAAAGAATCAATTTAGCTAAACCACATTATTTAGCACATAAAACAATCCCACTAGCACCTTTGAGTTTACTTAGCCCATTCACCATAATCACTCACCCTTAGGCCATCCAAATGACCAAAATACCCTTTTTTCTTTCTTAATCAAAACTTTAGCCCTTTTCAACTTAATATTTAGGCTAATTTGAGCCTATATCTCTAAAACTCAACCATTGAACCTCAGACCAGTCACAAAACCTTAGTTTTGCACCCAAGAGCCCTTTCCCAACCTTTTCCTCAAACTTTAACCCCTAAAACACCTTGATTCAATTTCTCTATAACCTAAATTAAAAGAAATTAGGGTAGAAATGAAGTACAGGATAGTATGAAACTTACCCAGCAAGTCACTTGTCAGATCCAACTCCCAAACTTCTAAAAACAGATGCCTTAGTAAAGAAAATCTTCCTTCTCTCCTTGTTTCACATTTTCCCCCTTCTTTCCTCTTTATTTCACACAATGATCCACATCTCATTTATCTAGATTCTATGCCATGCGTCGTGGTGCATGCACTATATGCCACAGCGTGTGGCACAGTGAGATACTTCTCATTGCTGCTTGCTCCTTTTGTTCCAAATCAACTTTCCACCACTCGATCCTATCCATTCACCAACCAATCAACACAAAACATCAATCCATCATTCAAAACCAAAAATAATCCATTAATTAACAATTAGCTCCTTAGATTAAAAGTACAAGATGTTACACTTGTGGTCTTCATTTTTCCACAAAAGATCTCAAAGTGCTTCATCTTGTGTCAAGATCATTTGCCTTAGTACTCTTTAGCTTCAAAGTGATTTCAACTTTATATTATTTTAATTGCAACCTAATCAAAAACAATAGACATCCTTATAGTACAAGGAAAAGGTTTTAATATAGTTTTATTGTCTCCAATTTGTCATAACTCTTCAATAATTTCTTTGTTATGTTAAATAAATTATAGTACTCTTTGGATTAATTACTGATTTTAGCTTTGTGTTGTACTAATTGAAATCAACCAAAAGAATCAAATGGGCTTGGATATTTACTTTTGAGTGAATTCTCTTGTAGAGCTACCTACTCCGACATTTTCAATTTTAGCATTATATATTTACTTTAGTATTTTCCTTGGTCCTAGTATGAAAATTCAGGTCAATTTGCCTTGCTGAACCATAAACCATTAAAACAATTAATGTTTTGAATGATTTAATAAAGTGTTTTGTTGACTAGCTTATTCACACTTTATTAATATAAAAAGAAGCTTACATGGTTACTTCTTCCTTGCCTACGAGAATGCTTCCACATGTAGTGGAGCCATTTGAAAGCGCTTTTGTAAGGGGAGCTGTGGGAGCACTTCTTTTAGAAGCACTCTCATAGGTGACTCTACAAGAGCGCTTTTCAACAAAAGCGCTATCGTAACCTCAAAAGGCTCATTTAATTTGCTTTATAATATTATATGCTTCATAAATTTAAAAGCAATATTCTAACTTTGAACACCATACAAGATGAACAATATACTCTCATTTAAACTTAAAAAAAGCAATGTTTTTGTAGGTTTGGTAGCCTCGATCTCAATACACTACTCTAACATTAAAACTAGTGCAAAGATTTTTAATATAATCTAATCTTCTAAACATTAAATTATAAAAAAATGTTTATTTAAAAATTATTTTTAATCTAGTCTAATCATTTTTTATGGAACCAAACAGGATGAACATTATCGACGAGAACGATCGAAATAATTGGAAAAAAGGGAAAAGAAACAATGTACCTCGAGCGTTTATACGTGTGCCTATTCTGGGTCCACGGTTGGAGATGAAGGCATGATAGCAAGCGACCAATAGTGGAGAACAAGCGGCGACCAACAACGGAGGGTGAAGTGAGAACGGCAACATGAAGGAGAACTAAGTGTGGGTTTGCTCGGCGATGCAAAGACAAGCAGGAGAGTAAACACTTCGATAGATCTATCAAAAACTTATACCAATTCTAAGCCTACACATATAGGAGTGTGTCTTCACAAAGGCTTCTGTACAGTAGGGGCATAAGAGTGCCGTTTTAGAAGCTCTCGAATAGCCTCTAGTTATTAAATAAATTAAAATATCGGAGCATTTCTTTGTAAAAGCGCCTTGAGATGTTAATCAGATTAATTTTATTTAATAACCTATAGGACTGAAGTAGGTGTTGTTTTTCTTTTTTTAATAAAAGGGATCTATTAGAGCCCTTTTTATAAAAAGCATTGAGGTAAGGCTACTGAATCAATTTTCGCTCCCATAAGTTTTGCACATATTTTTAGGAGTATTTTCTTTTTATAAGTGTTCATACTGCTCCTATATTTTTATTTATTTTTAGTAATAGTGGTTTGATCATCAACCTTGAATAAGGCCTTGACAAATTTAATGATTGGTTTTAGTACCTTGACCTTGGCCATATATCTTTCTATTATATCTCAGTTATTTGGTTTTGGATGGTGGTGTTAGGAAATCATGTAAAAGCAGGATTATATTTGCTTTTATTTTTGTAAAGAAGCAAGTATTAATGGCTCGAAGTTACAGGTTGAATAAAACTTACAGCCTTCTACTTACAGAGAAGCTTGCATGCCACTAGACTACAAGATTATTGGCTTGTAAAGTGTTTTACTAAAATAGAGGAGATGGGCAATAGTAACGCACTTATAAATGCTTTCTCTATAATCTTAACATTCATAGTGATATGAAGAGAAGTTATAATATGAAGGTTTGCGTATTGAGATGAAGCACCCTTGCTTGGAATAGTTTTGCACAACAACTGGATTGAATCAACTGATGATTCTATGATAATTGATTGATGACCTACATAACCATCCCGCTATGAAATAAGAAGAGTCGTTTGATAATAGGTAAATCATTAATTACATTATTCATCTAGTAAAAATAATTTACATTTTTTTATTTTACCCATTCATAATTTTTCGAATAAAGTAAAAGGTTACATATTAGAAAAAAATATTTTTCAAGATAGTAAATTTAATAAAAATATATTAAAAATTTTTCTGTTCAAATAATGTTAATAATATAATTATTTTTTTATTTTGATGAAATATTTAAAATTAACTTGTAAATATGTATAGGATGAAAAGAGTATCAAATATTGTTGTGGGATTCTCAAAACTTCCAACTTTAATCTGTCGCGTTGCAATAATTATTTTTTTAACTATTCATCCATCATGTCATGGTGGATCATTTTCTTTTCTTTCCTTCTTTTGGATGCTGTGGCGCAATAATTGAGACCAGATCTGAACGAAGGTTGGTTTAATTAATAATGATTAGTTTGGCATGCAATTCATAAAGTCGTGATTCCAATCTCGTGCTATGGACACAAAGTTTTTATTAATAAATAATTTATAAATATATCTATAACCTTAAAATATCTTCTGATTTTGATAAATTTTTAAATCTTAACCCATCTAAAATTTTTAATTATAAGATAAGAGGGCAAAAAAATTTATAAATTGGTCAATCAAGAACATCCGGTATTTTAAATTGAGAAAAAAAATATAAATATCTATAACGTTATATGAATGGGTATAAAAGTGATCAAACTATTAACATTAACCTAACATCGTTAACTTTAACCGTTAAATACTGACTATACATGTCATATATCAATCTTTACTGATGTGGAGTAATAAAGGGACAAAAATACCCATAAAGTGTTGATCAAGAAGAAAAATACATATAATATTACTAGAATTGATGCAAAAGTGACCAATTCTTCAAATATCTTAAATATTGACCGTTTAGTTGACACATAAGCAGAAGTTGACTATTTTTCACTATTGTAGACAAAAATTATTCCTAAATAAATTATTACGAAGATTGATCAATCATCACATGAGTATCCATAATGCTATTTTAGTAGGTGCAATAGTGATCAATCCGTCAAAATTCATGCCACATGATTTCTCTCCATCACCACATATCTTGCCTCATTCCTCCCTCCCTCTCCACTCATTTTTCTTGTCTATAAAACCTAAAATTTAATATAGTGAGATAAGTTGTACACAATCAAAAATCGAGACTAAGCGCCTCCTATACTATCCTACCTTAAGAACATTGTCACACCTTAAATAGTTTCATTCATGATAGGTTTAAAAATTTTAAATGGTTTTCACTACTGCTACAAAGAAACAAGCGATTTAATTTGATTTCAGGTCAAACCGGCATTTTCTCACATGATATTTATATAATGACCAGTTAACTTTCAGAGAATTTTATCTGAGAATATTTTTTGTCCATGTGAGCAAAAAAAAAATCAATTTTTACTTAAGTGTCAGAAAAATAGTCAACATTTAAAGGATTTGATAGATTGATTGTTTTTATACCAACTCTAATAACGTTATAGGTATTTTTGCTTCTGGTCAATAACTTCGGTTATTTTTCATGCCTTTATTAGTTCACATCAACAAAAACTGACACGTGACATGCACAATCAGCATTTAACTGTTAAAATTAATAATATTAAATTAAAATTAATGATTTAATTACTTTAATACCCAGTCATATAATACTATAAGTATTTATATTATTTTTTTTATTTTAATATATTAAATGTTCTTAATTAGTCACTTTATATATATTTTTATCTTTTTGTCTTTAATTATAAAAAAATTAGGAGTAGTGAAAATTAAAGTAGCTTTTGAATTTTGATGGTGCCTAAGGCCTGACAAGGAAACAGGATGTGTGGCCCATCTGTCGATAAAGTCTCTGTCCCTTGCCCCTCCTATATGGTAATATGGTAAATGCAGCTAAGCCATACCCTTCCTTCATCTTCATAAAATCTGCCACTTTCGTTTGCAGCTTCTTCAAATTCCTTCTGCTAAAAAACTACTTCTTCACTCTCTTGTTCTCCCTATTCAAATCAAGCTTCGTTAGCTATTTTTTCCATATTTAAACTAATTGGTTTCCAAAAAAAAAAAACAAGAAGAAAAAAGAAGTTGGTGTTTTCGTTTAAAGATCTCCTTAGCTACTTTATTTTGCTATATATGTGTGTGTAAAAATATTTCATTTTTCAAAAAAAAAAAAAAGACAAATCGTGTCTATATGCCTTCGAACTTGATCGGAGAGAGACGTTAAGATCGGCGTTGATCATTCAGAGTGACATATACAGGTAAGAATTCAGGGGTAATTTTAAACCTAAAGCTGTATATTTTTATTTTCCGAGTTAGCCCACTAGCCTTTTGTATCAAGTTTAATTACATTCTCTCGACTTTTTTAATTGTGATCAACAGAACTAGAATTGTTGGTGCTTCTCGCAGGGCTCAAAAAATAAGCAAGCAGAACAACATATTGGTAGAAAAGAGGTGAGGTGTGTAACATTTCAAAATTTAATTTAATATTAATTAAGCCAATTAAGGATTTGAATGAGTAATTTTTGAGGAATATTTAAAAATAAATAATTTTAATTAAAAAATTATTATTAGATTTAATTTAGCATAAATTCAAATCCTAAGTTATTATTTTTTAAAATAATAATAATAATAATATTATTATTATAAAAAAAGAAGAAAGAAAAAAGAAGGAAAAAGAACATTAAAAAAAATTAAAAAAAAGGAAAAGTAATTTTTACTTTTATGTGTGTGTTACTATATAAATAGTGTAAAAAAAAAAAAAAAGAATGGATTTGCAAAATATGTGTGTACGTGCGCAAATTAAAGCAAACAAGAGAGAGGTGTGTGAATTTTTGACGTGGGACCCACATTTTGTTTTAAAACCAACTCACTTCTCTTGCCTTTTTCATTTCTCTTCCGTTTTCATTCAGTGCACCCGAACGCCGAACAAAGAGCACAAGCGTGCGTGATTCACCGGCAATGGAAGCTGATTTAAGAGGTGGAGCTTTATAATATGATCCTTCAGATAAGATTTTAAGTATTTTAAAATTAGATAAGTGTTTTAAGCATTTTTATTTATTATATTTTTTCTTAAGTTACAGATTTTGAGATTTTAAAAAATTTAAGGTTTGAAAGAAGGATTAATTTTTGATGAGTAAATTTGGTTATTAAAATTGTTGATAGTGTAATAAATATTCTAAAGTATTATTTTATTGATAGAATTGGAATTTGAGACATTTGAGTTTATCCCTAGATCTATATGCATATATTTTTGGTTAAATTTAAAAATATAAATTAATTTGTTGATATTTAAATGATTATTTGGGATGAGAAATAAATTATAATGGCTATAGAATAATGATTCTAGGCTTGAGATCAAGTTCTCAAGTTTTAGGTATTTTTATGTGCAAATTTCTGAAATAAAAAGGAAAATTTTAATATTAAAAAATTATTTGAATGATGTTTTTAGCCAAACTTTAATGAAATTATTATAAAGGAGGCTATTGAACTAAGTAGATAGGTTCAAGTACATGAAATTAAATTTTAAAACTCAAGAGGCTAAAACTAAGGTCTTAAAAAAATAAAATAAAATAAAATAAATACTTAGGTGTTGGAATATGAGTAAAAATTGTGTTAATAATATTATTGACACATTGGAATATGATTAATTTTAGATTAATTGCCTTTTGGCACCATTCAAGCTTTGAAAAGTTTTGAAAATGTTACAACTTGAGAGGTAACATTTGACCTCTCAAAGGTTGAGGTAACCGGAGAAAATTTATTTTATACATTTTTGTTTTAATTAATTATTTATGTTTGTAAAACAAATGAGTGTGTGTGTGTGTGTGTGTGTGTGTCCAAATCTTGAATTGTTATTTTTAATACATATTATGGCTTTGTTGAGATCCTATAATTTGTGACATTGTTACTTGTAACATGATTTGAGTTATGAGATTGAAGATTGATGTTGATGTGCATAATCTTTATTATAAATTGTGTATTATGCATAGTGATGAATTGTATATGTGCATGTTGATTTTTATATGATGCTAATATGATTTATGTGATAATATAACAATTGATACAAGAGGCATGATTGAAATATGATAATTCTTGATACTTGTTGAGCAAGAAAGTTGATGAGCATGTGGGATAATTGTGAATTTTATATAGATATATATGAGTTTTTAAAATGCATTTTCTCATGAGTATAATCATATGGTGAGAGTTTGCCTTCGTGAAGGAACTAGCGATTGTGCAAAATCTATATGGTACTTGGCTATTAATTGATAATCCTAAGGGTTATAGCTGCTACTTACCTTATAAGATACTGTACCATTGTTTCTATTAAGGGACTAGACCCTACTGGCTCACCTAGAGTTTTGGGTAGAGCTAGTTTTGGATATGACACCCCATAGTATGTGATTTGGTAGAATTCATGTTTATAAGTGAGTAAGGTAATCCTAACCTGATAGCCCCTCATGATATGATTAAGGCCTTGGGTAGTCTGACTCCATGGACAATTCCTTCCATTTGTTGCCCTATGAATTTCATGTCAAAGGAAATAAAGGGGATATAAATAAGAGATTGATCATGTATATTATTATTATCATGCCATTTGAGTGATTGATGGCTATGTTGAGAATATGATTGTAATTGTGGAAATGAGAGCATGTGTTAAATATGCAAATAATGTATTTGTGGCCATTTATGCTAATTTTGTATGAATATTTGATACTTGTGGGCAATCGTGCCAATTTTATACTTGGCTTTATTCTTGAGATTATTCACATGAGTTAGATGTCAATGTGATTAGTATGATCTTGATCTAATTGTTTACATGATCGTCTTGATGAATTATAAGCCACTTGCATTCGTGATTAATTATCATGCATTTGTATAACTTAGATGTACCTTGGTTATTGAGTGGTTGTATTCACCCCTATCTTTTAAAATATTACAGGAGCTAGCTCATTTGGGAAGAATAGAGGAAAGGAGCATTATGCCAAATGATAATAATCACTTCTGTAGGCCTTTCTCTTTTTATTTTGATATGTGTATTAGTTTATGACATTACCAACTAGGATAATATATTCTTAATCCACTTGCATTATGGGTTTTATGTTGGGTGGAAATGTATCTTAGGCCCTTGAGAATGTGGTTTAATGCTTGTGTTTATATTAATGGACCAAAATATTTGTATAAGTGAAAATAGTTATTATCTGCTTAATTTGAGAACTTGAATGTTGTTATGGTCTCCCCTTGTGTTTTTGATGTCCAAGGGTGAGCAGTTGATATTAATTATATGTGAATGAAAATAAAATTTCATGCATATGATGAGGTATTGATAAATAGATGATATATAGAGTATGATAACTAGATAATAGTCATTGTGATAAATGTACTTGAGACCTTGACCCCCCTCTGCTAGTTATGGAAGAGTTTGAGTGGCCCAATGTTATGTTGTAAATATATATATATATATATATAAAGCTTTCCTCCCATGTTGAGATGTGTTTTATTTATTATGCTTTCGCTTATGTTTAATTGAATGATATGAGTTCTTGAAATATTTTTAAAAACTTGAGATCCCTTTGTATTGAATCGTTTGTGAAAATATATGTTAAGAATTTGTTTAGGATAATGCTTTTGAATTAGTCCTTGATTAACTATAATTAGTATGATGATTAAGTCCTAATTTAGGACACCCATTACAAGGTAAGTTCTCTCTTACATTCATGCCCACACATATTATTACAATCCAAGAAATATCCAAACTAGCATATTTCTAACCAAGCAAAACATAATTTTTATTGATGTATGTAATTGGAAATTGTTCTTGCTCAGGGACTTCATACCAAAAGACTTCATTCATCCATGTTTATGGTTAAAAAATATAAAATTCATTTTGATTAGATCTAAAACTTATTTTCTGATAGAAATCTAATATTTTTGTTTTAGATATTAGTTTTGTCATATCATGTAGAAGATATGAAAATAAAATGAATGATATATGATCCTTCTAAAAAAATGAAATAATGAAAGGCAGCTGACTTTTCAAAGGTGATGTACCACTAGATGAGATGAGTTGGATGATCATCTAGATGTTATAATGATTGTTTGAACCAGGGTTAATCGGTCCAACTGGAAACCAACCTATGGTTCGATTTGTTCAACCATCAAAATCGGAGGAAAAGTGAATGAGGATAGAATTGGTTAGAACCAGTGAAAATAACTTGTCAAAGATTTTTCTTTTTTTTTTTAATCCCAATAACCCAAAACTATGCTATTTCGTTTGTATTTTTATTTGTCTCGTGATTAGCTTTTCTTTAGTGTGATATATATGGGTGTGCTGGTGATTCTATCTAGTTAATAATAAAACCTTGTGTTGGTGTGGTTAGATGATTGATTAACAATAAATAGTTGTGTTATAATATTTGTGTGATTTATTATAAATATTACATGAATGATAATGATATAGATAAATATTATCTAAAATAGTTTCATTTTTTACACGTATTATTTAGATTTCTATTATTTTAATTGAGATAAGTATTACTATGGTCCAGTCAGGATTTAGTGGATAACATACCAAATAATTTAATGCTCAGTCCCTTTCTGACAACACTACGGCTTTTTGTTGTGTTTCTACCCTTTGACACTCAATTCGCTTCTATTTTTTTGGTTTCGGAGAAAGGGTTTATCGATGTTTTGAAGTAACGAAATGAGTATTCATAATGGGCTTAAAGTTACGTAATTGATATGAAATTAGTAGTTGGGATCATAAATTCGAAAATATTGTTTTTGGCTGCATCTTTATAGTGTCAGTTTCAACTCTCATTGCCTATTAGGACAGTACTTATGTTAATGTTACGATTTGATTTAATTTTCTGAAAAAAAGTCACATATAATAGATATATTGAGATGCTTTTGTAAACGCTTTGAGCCGTAACTTCTGTTTTAACCTTAGTAAGTCTTGAAGTTTAACAATTACTTAATTTTTTTCATATCAAAAGATTTGTTAAAAACAAAAATACATCTGTTTATTTTTTTAGTTGGACGTCTTTGGATAATATTATGTGTGTATGTTTCAGACTTTCAGTTAGTGAGAGATACAATGAAACATATGAAGTTAAACTAAAATATATGTTGATGGTGAAAAAAAAAAAAAACTAAAATATATGTTCTTAATATATGTGTGTATATATTGTTAGGTTATTCACTCTTAGTGGATCGGGCCTATATATATAAGC
The DNA here is from genome assembly GCF_029017545.1 of Prosopis cineraria. Taxonomy (NCBI): domain Eukaryota; kingdom Viridiplantae; phylum Streptophyta; class Magnoliopsida; order Fabales; family Fabaceae; genus Prosopis; species Prosopis cineraria. The sequence continues at coordinate 20,702,564 of NW_026555343.1, read as the reverse complement.
CCAAATTGAGAAATGAATCTTTGTCACAATTATGAGAAATGCTTGGGTTCAATATGCAATTTATTCAGAGCCTCAAATGTAATATTTTAAGTTTCCTCATTAGTAATTATCAGTGTTTTCAAGGGTAATTTGGTCAATTTAGATAAATTATTGATTTAACGAGGTTTATAGGAGACTAATATGATTTTTAAATCCTTGGATAGTCTTAGAAGAGGGCTAGATCGATGTTCAAGCGGGCCATAGAATGGAAGGCAATTTAAAATCTTGTGAAATTTTTTGTGCTATACGCCTTGGCGGGTGTGTCAATGTGCCGCGGCGCACATGCAAAATCTGCACTTATCAGGCGCAAAAAACATATTGAAAATAGAAAGAAGAAAGAGGGATAACAAGAGTGACAAAAAAGAGCTTGTGTTTTGCTAGGGCACGATCCCTAGGCTAATTTAGAGGCATTTGAAACTTGAATCACCGATGTGTAAGTTGCATATTCCCTCTTCTCCCTCATTATGCGTAAAATCTGGACATTGGGGGCAATGGGGACTTTGATTTTAGTTCCCTTGGATTTAGACCGAACCCATTGGTTTATTTAAGGTATTGGGGAGTTAAATCAAGCTTAAGTTTATGAGTTTTGTGGTGATTAAGAATTTTTTGTAAGGGTTTGGATGAACCCTAAGTATAATTCAAGGATTTTGAGATAATGTAGGACATTGGTTAGCTAATTTGGTGTGTTGGGATGTTTGAGATGGCTAGAGCATTTGAGAATGGTTGATATTGTGAGAAAAGAAAATTGGATGTTATAGGCACTTAGAACCTAGTGAATTCGGGGTTAATTGGAGTGATAATTGATGATTGTCACTTAATTATGTAGATTGAGCGTTGCTTGAGCTTTATCATATGTATAAACGTGTGGAGTTAACGTTGAGCCACGGTAACCCTTTGTATGACAAAAGGTTGAGGTAACCATATAGTTTATTGTGTTCATTAATTATTATAACTGTGTAGAAATAAATACAAATAATAAAGTTATGGTTTTGAAGAGTTTTGTGTATAATTTGATATTGTAAATGATTTTAGCATGAAAATCAATTTGTAAAAGGTTATTGATTTTAATTGATATGTATATACTATGTATATAAGTTTGTGATGTGGAAATATGGAGAAAAGCAATAGAAATTGTGAAAGAGCATGATCATAAGGGGTGGAAGTTCACCTGAGATATATGGGGATATGTATGTGTGGAGATATGTGAGTGAAAAATTCATATGGTCGGCCTGGCACCATGAGACATTCGGTGCAACATTATATGGGACTATTATCATGGGACATCCGGGCAGTCTAGTAACTCTTTAGTACTCATTAGGGTGCGGTTAGAAGTCGACGGAGCTTCTATCACAAGTGTGTGAAGAGGGAAAAATCATAGTCCATATGTGGATTAGATTACCTTTAGACAGGTGTTTCTACCATTAAAAGTGTGCTCGGGTCAACAAGTGGCTGATCTAAGAGAGCCTATGGTTTCATTTCGGAGAGTATTGGAGGTTCAATGGTTACATGGTCATGCTAGTGTGAAATTGTTGTGAAAAGATGCACTTATCTCTTAAATATGGTATATTTAATATTATTATAGTTTTGATACTTTATCATGGTTATTTGTGATAATAGGCATTTGATGAACTATATTGGTTACTGAGATATTTGTCTTACCCCGAGGTTAAATTTTACAGGTGAGGGCTCTAATAGGGGCAAGAGAAAAGAAGGGGCGTTTGAATAGTGAAGAGCACCGTTGTATAGCTCTTCCCTTCTTCTTGTTGGGTATTGTTACAAATATTGTCAATATATATATAATGCCAACTTAGGTACATGATATTATTTTGGATATTACTTGTATGGATTTGTTATAAGTGTGCGTATTTTGGTCCAAGGATAATGTGTGGATTGTGTGTGTGTGTGTGTTGGGCCAAGTTACAATTATAAGTGATGAATTTGAAGTGAATTATGTGCCTAAAATGACCAAGTTGATGTGTGTGCTAAATACAATCCACCCTTTTGTGTTATTGTCAAATAGAGGTTTGGTGGTCATTTTGACCGTGACTGCTTATTTGTATGATAGGAAGGAATTGTTATATTGTGTGTGGTCCATTTGAGGTGGTCAAAGTATCTCTAGGGCTAATGGCATTTGGTATTGTGAGTTGGACACCTTGGTATGTGTTTTGTTATAAAAACGAACCTTTTAGGTTTAGGCGTCCATCCTTTTAATGAATGATTGTTTGAGTGAGAAACCGGTGCCATTAGCTAGAGGGCTCAAAGAGCTTAATGTGAACACTTGAATTGGCCAAATCGAACGTTGGATGGCGTAATGGTGCGCTTTGAAAGTTTGGAGGGCTGTCTTGCTATCATGACAATAGGTGCGCATTACGGCCCATGGTTGTTGTGCCGCGGCGCATGGGCCCTTTGAGGGACTCATCCCTCTGTGCCATCTGCCACAGCAGATGTAACATCCTAAAACTTTAAATCTAAAAAAGTTGATTAATTAAGGGATAAATTAGTTAAAAATATAATTAATTTATTTAATTATGTTTTTGGGTTGCTAATTGAATTTTTGGGTCATATTTGGCTCTAAATTAAGTTAGGATGAAAGTCGGATCAAGTCGGGAGGCATAAAGGGGAGCAAAATCCACTTGTTGCTTGTTGCGTTGTGAGCCGTGGCTTGTGTGGCGTGCGCTGCAGTGCACGGCATAGCAGGCAACTTAAAATTTCAGAAATCATCAGAAATTGATAGATTTTGGGATGGAAAACCTAAAACATGAAGGGAAAAACTTTGGGCACTCTAAGGCATCAATTTGGGAGGATTTTGAAGACAAATAAATTGAGCCTTTAAACTCTTGAGTAAGTTTCTTATCCTTCTCCTCTACCTTTTCATCTTATTTTCCATGGGATTTGGAAGAGTGAGAATTTGATCTGATTGGATTAAGCTATGAGTCAATGTTTTGAAGGTTTCTATTGACTCTAAAGGTTTAATTTAAGTTTATTGATCTTGGATATGTGGTAATAGGAAGCTACTTTCTTGTTTGGTGAATTTTGGATCAAGCCCTAACTTGATCATAGGGTGTTGAAGTGTGATAAGTTGAGATATTAAGTTTTATGTTGTGATAGAGTAGAAGGAGGCTTAAAGGGATTGTGTGAACAAATTGTAATCTTGACAAGCCTATTTGTTGAGAATTTGAGTGAGAAGTGGGAGAATTAGGAGGTTATTGATAGTTAATAGTGCTTGTGTTAATTGAAAATTAACATATAGTACTTGTTGTTGTAGATTGTGGTGTAGGAAGAATTACCTTTATACAAGAAGAAATTTAGTACCACGGGTAACCCTTTTAGTAACAAAAGGGTTGAAGTAACTAAATAATTTGCATTATTTATTACCTTGTATAAGTTATTCTCAAGTTGCTTTTCTATGATTTGTTGAGTATATATACATAAATTCTTTAAAGGTTAACTATTTTAGAAAATGAGTGGAGTATTGATTTGTAAAATTCTATATTTTTAAAGTAAATGATAAGATTTGTTATATTTATTTGGAAAGTTGTTTATGCATGGTCAAGTGGAGATATATAGTGAATTATGGCATATTAGAGGGTGAGAGGTCACTCTAATGGAGATAGTGAAGATTAAGTTTATATGGCATTGCTGGCACCTCGGGATGTCAGGTGCAGCATTTACTCTCCTTAGTGCACTAAAATGGGTGCCGTGTTGGAGACTTACTCTCCTTAGTACCCAAAAGGGTGCAAAGTTAGAGATTATGTTCCTTAGCATCTGTAGGATACGGTGTTAGAATAATGACACCCCAATTACTTGTAATAGGGGAAAACAATAGTCCTGAAGTGGTTTAGGACACCTTGGCCGAGTAGTCCTACCATGGATGGTGAGCTTGGGGACCATACATGTGGTTTGGTTCTATGAAATAGCTTACTGGTTCGGTCGGGAGTATTGGAGGACCGGATGGTTAGGGATCGTGCATGCAATTTGTGGTGATCTCATATGATGTGATTATGTCACTTATTTTAATGCTTGTTTATAACTTGGCTTGTTAATTAATAATGTAGATTATCTTAATTACTGAAATTTTTATCTCACCCCGTGGTTATCATTTTACAGGTTCTACCAGTGAGACTGAGTCAGGGAGGGAATCGAGCAAGGACTAGCATACTTGCTACATTCTCATTGTGAAGCTCGATTTTGATTTGAGTCATGTACATAAACTTGTTATATGATATTATATGTTGCCAACTAGGAATGCATAGTATTTTAATTGGTTGCACTTATTTCATACTATGTTGTTTTGTATTTTAGCCCAATATTATATATGATTTGAATATGTGAAAATTTTTGTGGTGATGGGATAAAATGCTATTACAAGTACAAGGAATGTTTTATTTATGTGGTGATAATGTATTTGTAGTGTATTATGTATGGCAATAGAGGCTAAATAGCATATATGATGTTGATTTGATATTTTGGCCATATTGGGCAAAAAGGCCATTGAGTGGTCAAATTTTCTGTTTGGTATGTTTTTGTGTGTTTGAATGTTCACTCAAGTGTATTTTGATCTATTGGACTTGGTTCATGCTTGGGTTAATAGTATAAGTTATGAGTTTTGAGTACTTGAATGCTTGAAAAATCTCTTTAAAAACTGACTTTTGCATTCGAGTGTCTAAAATTCTTATACGATGTCGGATCGTAACGAAATATACCATTAGTTAGCTTATTGAATAAGCTTCACGTGGACGCTTGAATCACTCCAATCAAACATCGGATGTGAAAATGATGCACGTTTGAAATTCGTCTAGAAAAGCTATCATGACAGTGACACATGTGCCGCAGCACATTTTGTGCAAGCCGCGGCACACAGTACAGTGAGCGAACTTGGATTTCTGTGCCACATGCTGTGGTGCATGGACAAAAACACTCAAAAATGACATTGTTGGCCTTGTTTTAAAGTGTTTTGCTTTCCAAAACTTTTCCATGCTTCCAATACCTTTATAAATCATTAAGTTTGAGCTCAAACTATCAATTTAAAGGGTTTTTATGGGATCCCAATTATTCCACAATTATTTTTAAAAGATTATTAGTTTTAACCCTTATATGGATAATGTGAGCTTAAGAGCTCCTAATTATGATTGTTTGATGTGATTGTGTAGTGAATTTTGGTAATGTCAAGGTGGACATTACAGCAGACGAACTAGAATTTGCAGAAGAATGGCGTTTTAGCCTAATTTTGATGTGGATTGTTTTACTATGCTTCCGTCTTTGTTTTAAATTAATTTTTAATCATGGTTTGAGCTTAAACAATATTTTAAAAAGCATTTTCTTGAGATTTCAATGTTTTAAACTAATTATCTTTAAACCCTTGAGTTATGGTAACTTCTTCAAGGGATTTTATTTAATCTTAATTATCACAACGATGTATGAGTGTTGTCCTGGTAATGTTAAGGTAGACATTACATCAAATATAATTTTCTCCATTTTTTAACCTTTGAATTTAAGAGGGAATGGTTTCTCAACCGTATTTGTACATTTTCATATTTCTTTGGTTATGGGTGTAGTTCTCTCGACTCTGAGTTAACAAATAAAACTCTCTCAGTTTTTCATTGATTCTCATCCTCTCTGCGTGCATTTGCTGTGAGTCATGAATTGAGTTTGGTCTGTAACTTCATTCCCGCATACAATATAGCACTCGGCCAACACAGCAAGCATTACACACATGCGCGCGCGCGCGCACACACAAGTATACATAAGACATCTTCAAGAGTTTAAAGATTACTTTTATATTAATCAAACAATGGTATAATTCAGATAAAGTTTGCCTCATGTAGTGTAGATTTCTTTTAGAAAAATCACAAATGAGTCCCATATAAGAAGTTTATTTCTAGGCAAGTTCCACGAATTATTGGTGAAAATACTTTCAAGTAGGGCTATGCATTAAACTCGATAACTTGGTCAATCAAGTCTGACCTGATTTCATTCAATCCAATCCAAGCAAACAAAAAAGAAGCTCGATCAAGTTTGGGTTAGGCTAGATTGGGTTGGACACTCAAGTCAAACCGGGCATTAGAGTGACCTTTTAGTCCACCAACTAATCCAGTCCAACCCAATATTTTTTTATATTATATATTATATATACATTATACATTATAAAGCCATCGCTCTATATTGTTTCCCCATTTCCTTAAATAAAATTCCTAAATTCGTCACCTCAAGCATTGAATACTCCCTTTTCCCTCATTAGGAATTATTTCTCTCATCAAATACTCTCCCTCCCAATCTTCATCTTTGTTTACTTACTTCTTGATTAGCAAAGAAACTCTTCAATTCATTGTAGTTCATTTCCTCTCTCCTCTTTCATTTCCTTGTTTTGTCATCAATGAGGATGAAAGATCTAGATGTTTGTTGGCATCAAGGGTGAAAGTTTGGAGCATTTTACCCCCCAAATCACCTTGTGAGGTCCCAGATCTTACTTCAAGGTAAAGCAAGAAAGGAGAAGTCGAGAGAGAATAATTTGAATGCAACAGTTTAATAACATTCACCCTTTCTGGAGATTGAAAATTTTGCTTCCTGGTATGATCGATGAATGCAATCATTTTCGTTCAAGCTCTCTTGTGGCTGATCTTTCCTTTCCCTGCCCTAATTTTCAAGACCATTAATCAACATTCCAACCTGGTAGACCAAACCCGATCTAGTCTTGTGTCAAGTTATTAGCAGGATAGACCAAACCTTAGACCAACATGCCCAGTCCGAGGTGTTATCCAAAACAAAACTTGGGTTAGCTACTAATTCAATTTGGTTTGGTATTTGCGCAGTCCTACTTTCAAGCTTCATGAGATTTGATTGTATTTAATTTACCATGTAAAATGATACAAATATCTTAGGAGTCACACCCTTTTTACTAATATTGATTGGTGTTGACCAACCACTAGCAATCGTTGATCAATGGCTAGCCAGAGTTAACTGGTCAAAAAAATAATTTTTTAAATTTTTTATTAAAATATTAATATTTTAATATTTACAATTAAACATTCAAGATTTACAAATTAAATTTTGCAAATTTACAAGGTAGACTTCTTAAATTTAAAAGTAAGTCTTTAAAAAATTAAAATTTTAATATTTATAATTCAATCTCTTATATTTAAATAAGTCAACCTCATAAATTTACAATCTTTGCATAGTTTCTTCAAATTTTACAAATTGATATATAAAATTTTCAAATCGTTCTATTAAATTTACAAATAGACAAAGAGATTTTTATTTCAAGCTTTAAATTTATAGGTTTGGCTTATAAATTTAAAAAGTTGACTTGTAAATCAATTTGTAAAATTTGGAGAACCAATAAAAAATTATGTAAATGTACCTTTAAATCTACCATGTTGACTTTAAATTTATAATATTGACTTGTTAATATTAAAGTTTTAAAAAGTTGCTTATAAATTTAAGAAGTTTAACATGTAAATCTCTTAAGTTTAACATAGAAATTTACAAAGTTGACTTGTAAATATTAACTTATTAATATTGTAGGAGATTTACTTGTAAATACAAGAAGTTTGGGTTGTAAATTTTGAGAACTTACTTGGAAATATGTGGTTTTTAACTTGTAAATTTTAAATTATGGATATTTAATTAAAAATACTTTTTTTAAAATACTTTTTTTACTAGTCAACGCTGGTCAATGACCTGTTATTGGCTGTTGTCTACCAATCAACAATTGTTAGTGGTTGGTTAATGCTAAAGTTAGGAATAGGGGCGAGCCCGGCCTTTAAGGGCTTAAACCCTAAAGCCCGATTCCTCATTTTTAGTCTTATTTTTTAAGCCTGACCTTTATATAAATGGCTCAAGATTAGGCTTGCAAGCCTTTTTTTAAAAAAAATTAAAATAAAATTAAATATTATAAATTAATTAAAATATTTTGAAATTAAAAAATAAAATTCTCATAATTTTTTAGAAATTAAACAGCACACATTTAGATGTCTAGTAATAAAATTTAAATCTTGGTTAAAAGACATTTCATTTTTTATAAATACACAGACATAATAATAATAGAGAAATAAAAATATCAAAAATTTTATACTATACACTGATATTTATTAAATTATATTAAATTAATTTTAGAATAAATTAAAATTAATAATAATATAATGCGTGTAGGATCAGGTGAATAGGTTATTGACTTCAAACATGTGTTCTACCAATAATAATAATAATAATAATATAACAAGACTTGAAGGGCCGTTTGAGCTCGAACTCTTTTTTATAAGACTTATTAGGGCCAAGCCCTCAAACCTGATTGCTTTAAAAAAAATTTTTTTAAAACCTAAACCCATATTTAAACAGGGCCTTCAAACCGACCCTTTAGATTCAGCCCTTATTCCCAACTCTATTTGTAACTTGTATAAAATTTTTAATATTTATAATATAATAAATATCATAAATTAACAAACTTATAAAAACTTCTTATTAGTTTAGTTTATTATTATTATTATTATTATTAAATGATAAATTTAATGAATAGTCATTATTTAAAAACTAAATCTTTGACAATAACTAATTTAAAAATTTAATATTGATAGAGTGGTGGCGTTTTTAACACCTAGAAACACCACCTCTCTCATTATAATTTTTTTACTATTTATTATTTAATATTTTTTATTTAAAAAATTTAATAAATATTCAAAAATAACAAGCTTACTATAATGTTCTTATTAGTTTAGTCTATTATTATTATTAAATGATAAATATATCTAACATTCAATATTTAATAAGTATATATTTAAAAATTAAATAATTATTCTAAAAAATTAAATTTTAATAGAGAGGTGGCATTTTTTTTACTCTTGAAAACACCGCCTCTCTCTTTTGAATTTAAATTGTTTTCTATTTATTATTTACTAAAAATTTTAAATGCTAATATGTTTTTAATACTAATTGTGATTGAATAATTTAGTAAAATATTTTAGTAAAACATTTTCTTTAATTAAATTATTAATTTTTCTTTATATCATATAATATTATTTGTTAATATAAATATAAAACAGATCTAATTAAAGGGCCATCTATCTTCTTACTAATTTAAAAATAAAAACTTCTTATTATTTTTAATTCACTATTATTATTAAATAATAAAAATCAATATTTAAATAAATATTTAATAATTTAAAGCAATAAGAAGAAAGAGGTGGTGTTTTTAGAATGTGAAAACACCACCTCTCTTATCTAAATGAATTTTTGTATAATAAATTTATCAAAATAGATAGATGGTGTTTATAATCACTTAATTATAATAAAATAATAAATTAATATGATAAATTAAATTCATAATTTTTTAACATTTTAGAGAAGTGGTGTTTCCTTCATCCAGAAATGCCACCTCACTTGTTTTAGTTATTAATATTTGTTAATTAATAATTATTAATAATTATTATTCCTTATTAATTATAATTGATAGGATAATTATTTAATTTGATAGTTTAAAATAAAATACTTAATTATAAAGTAGAGAGGTGGTATTTAATAATTGAATTGCCATTTAAATGTTGAGAAACAAAAAATTATGGCTTTTCATGTACTCCTTCTGTTTAAAAATGTAAGGCATTTTTAACTAAATCTGACCCTCAATAAAGTAGTTACCTGCTCTTAAACTAAACTTATCTTTTCATATTTACCTTTATTAAATACCCTATAATAAATATAAAGTCACTATCAATAGGAATATTTTTAAAAAAGGCAATGATTACACTTTAAAAGACTAAAAATATATTATATTTTTTATGATCCAACTCTTTAAAAAATATCTTACATTTTTAAATGGAGAGAGTAATAAACACCACCTTTGTTTATCTTACTAAAGTTTTAAATTAAAGAATAAATTAAGGTGGTGGCATTTTAATTAAGAAATGCCACCCATATGTTTTAGCTTGAATATTAGTGGTGTTTCATTTATTAATACTATTAAATCTCATTTTTTTAGTAGTATCTCCCCACTAACAAGTTATATTTGTCTGCATTTGTATGATTTTGGATTTCGACCATAGGGTGTCTTGACCTATTTTTTGGGCCTTTGATTTTGCTGGTTGTCACCGATGATTTTCATTCGTTCAAGAGTAGGCACAAGTTTGATTTTCCCCTTGTTAGTTGTTAGAAATTCACTAATTGTCATGGTTTGGAAAAGGGACCGGACTGAACCGGCCTGTCAGATCAGTGAACCAGTAAACTAGTCGCGTATTCAGTCTAGTTTGCTGTATAAAATAAGGAAAAATGATGTTAAAGTTCTACACAAAAAATTAATTATTACAAAATTTATTAGCAATTGAACTAAACTGCATTAACAACACAACTGTAATTCTCCCATAAAACAATGGAAGATTAACCTAGATGACTAGAAGAATCTAATTAACCTGTTCAATCCCACAGTCGAAGGGATGAGCTGTTTTTTTTTTTTTTAAAAAAAAATCAGTAGTCGGGTTTAAAATATTTAAAACAATCGAATAGCCTCCAGCCTCTGAAACGATGCGTACTTACGTTAATCATATTAGGATTTGTGTGCCTCCACACTCTAAACTCGTCTCTGTTGCCTACTTCAAGTCGTTGAACTCATCTCTTCTGCCTGCGGCAGTAAAGCGTGTTGTGAGTTCGTCGGAATCATCTCCTTGTCAAACTCGTCTCTGCTTTGCTTCTTCCCGTTCTAAGTTCCTCCTTCCACGTGGCCGCTGAGTTTAGATTCTTCGCACTTTCCTGGGAAAGAAAATGTAAATATGGAAGAGAGATACGCTAAAGGACATAGCAGACATAGAAAGAAGTGAGAGAAAAGATGTTTTAGTCATTTCATGATATGTTTTCTTTTTGGCCAAAGTCTTACTATGATGTGTGAAAATAATTGTTTGCTGGCAGAATGACAATTACATCTTGTAATACTAAATTAATAATAGTTAAATTTTTATTGATAATTTTTTTAAAAAATTGGTTAAAATGTTAATTTGGATAATTATAAATTCAAAAATTTTAATTATAAATAAATATTTAAGTATTAAATGTAATTCTTAAATTATAACAATAATTTTTACTTATAACTGTTTGAATTGATATTTACAATTCATTTTGTAAAAATTTTGTTAGTGGCTGAACTATCATTAATTTAGAGTTCTGGGACCTAATTGTGATTCTCCAAAATATTATATTATATTATATAATACATAATATAGTAAATATATATATTATAATATAAAATAGATATAAGTGTTTATTTTGATAAAATTACATATAGGTCTCATAGAGCTAACTTATTTACAAAGAAATCCTGTGAAATTTAAAAATCATAATTAGATCCCTTGAGACCTAAATACAATTTAAAATTTGGATAAAAAATAATAATGTTCCTATTAAATATATATACATAACATCAGTCAAATAATTTACAACTACTTTATCAATATTATAACTATAACTTTACATATTTAATAGTTAATTATTGGATATGTGAAGTTATGATTGTAAAAAGTTGAAGTTATAGTTATAAATTGTTAATAAATAGTTGTAAATTAATTATTTGATTGATATAATGTATATTTAATAGGGGCATTATTGTATTTGTAGCCAAATTTTAAATTACACTCAGGTCCCAAGGGACCTGATTGTGGTTTTTGAATTTTGTAGGACTTACTTGTGAATAAGTGTAACCTTTCCCTATATCTACCAAATATAGGAGGAGATTAACTAAATCACCATATTAATCAAAATCTTTATTTGAAAAGCTTTGGCCAAAGATTAGTTTTACAAAAATCACCAAAATCAAAATGCATTTGAACAATACACAGCGGAAGAAAATCACATGCGTTCATAGCACCCATTACAATGCATCAGAAATTACAAAATCAAGTTAGAATATGGGCCATGCACTGCAGCATGTGGCACAGAACCACAAGCCTGACTTTTCTGTATCATGTGTTGTAGTGTGAGAACTATGTGCTGTGGTGCGCCAATTTGAATATGCTGCTATCATTTGACAGCAAAAATGATGAACTTTCAGCGTGCATCATTTTCACATACGATGTCCGATCATAGTGATTCAAGTGCCTACAAACTTATCTTATAAGCTAGCTAATGATATAGATTTGGACACAATCTAATGGTTTGATTAAAAATTGGACACTTGGGTGTAAAAAGTCACTTTTTACAAAAATTTCACACACCCAAGTGCTTAAATCGATCTTTATTAGACCACACAAGACCTTGAACCAAATCCAAAAGGACCTAATACATCTAATTGACCACAACATAACACATATATACACATATATCAAAAGTTGACCCCTCAATAGCCAATTTTCACATTTCATAAATTTGGCATCACTTAACACAACTTGGCTCACTTGGCTCGTTTCATCACCAAATCACGTCTATCCATATCCTACATAATCACAACTCAATCTTAGCCTCAAATTACTTATTTCCTTATAATTTCACATATGGGTTGAGATTCATCAAAATTTACAACATTTTACAATTCTAAACATTTAAAACATGCATGCAACTCTATAGCAACTCATTTATATATATACACACGTTTTCGGTTCATTACGCAAAACTTTGAGTTCACATGGCTACAAAAACTCTAAGCTAGTCTTGACTCTTTTTCCTTACCCTTATCACCACTTTGTCCTATAAAATATAATTATGGGGGTTAAATAAAAATTTCAGTAACAGAATAACTCACTTTTATTGACTATCACATGCAACTATATGAAAGTAAAGCATAATACAAAGTCAAAACATAACATATATCGTGATCTTTTACTTTAAATCACATTCACATATATCATTTCACCATATTCACCATTTTTCACCTCTTTTTCACATATACAGCATGTAGCATAATCACTACCAAACGAACCTCTAAATCACCCCGACATGAAACCACAAGCTTGCCTTAGACTAATGTACATTCTCATTAGTCTTGAGCTCATCTTTAGTGGTAGAATCACCCAGCCAAAGGTGCTTTATCTCACTTTTAGACTATGGTTTTCCCCAATACACACAATGGGATGTCATTGATTCTAACACCATATCACACAGATACTAAGGAGTTCAAATCTCCAACACCACACCTCAATAGGTACTAAGGAGATCATCTCCAATACTGCACCTCATAAGGCACTAAGGAGAATATGTCATATAGCCTTATCACTGCATTCCACATGGGAAAATTCCCACCCTTATGATCATGCTTTTTGAACCACTCATAGGTTTCCATTCACCACTTTACTCATATATATATACACATTTTCACATCAAATTACACAAATTTCATTACTTGTTTAACCAAAATCTCTTTTTATGTAATAAACATTCAATGCTACAAAACATGCTCAGTTCAAAACTATTTCATGCATTATGTGGCAAACTCACACATAGTTATAATAAATAGTCAGACAAAGGAAGTTATTCGATTACTTCAATCCTTCTGTTACTAGAAAGGTTACCTGTGAATTTTAATTACCACAATAGCTCGTTATAAGCTTTCTTTCTCAACTCACACGCTCGATATGCCAATCTTAACACATTTGGCACAATTTAGTCATTTAGTCCAATTTGACCAAAAACACATATTTACTACTTATATCTATATTTAGCCATCTATTTCTTTCCATTTATCCAATCTAAGTTCATTACTACTTGATTACTACTTTACATCGGACATAATGTTTGAGAAACTAGAGAAATATAAAATAGTGATAGGTGATGTTTGGGAATGGTCTAATGATGATGTGGCATCAAAAATGTTGAAGCTGAAGCTTGCTACTAGCATTCATTTGGAGCATGGGATCAAAGAAATTATAAAAGGAGTGGAGGATTTGAATTTGGATGAAATAAATGAAATCTCCTATGTGCTTTATGATTTGAACGGAGAAGGATTTCCTCTATTAAAGAACCTTCACATCCAAAATAATGGAGAAATTAAATACATCATCAATTCAGTTGGGAGAAAACAAAATCATGTTTTCTTTCCAAAATTGGAGACATTAATGATTCATAATCTTAATAAATTGGAGAAGATATGTCATGGCTCATTCACAGATAATTCATTTATAAAACTTAGATCTGTCAAAGTCGTTGCCACCAATTGAAGTATCTCTTCTCGGCATTGATGGTCAAAACTCTTCAACTTGTTGAGATTGAAGTTTCAAAATTCAAGTCTATGAAGAGGATTGTATTCTCAGAAAGCTCTTCCCCAACCTTAGTGACTACTACTGATAATATTGAGCTTTCTTCGTTGCGCTCATTGACTTTACAACATTTGTCGGCCATTGATGGTTTCTATTTCAATGAGTTGACATCTTCTACAACAATTGGACAGAGTTGTTTTGGCACCAATGTTCCATCCTTTTTCAATGCAAAGGTATGTTCATTTTGTTTCGTTCTTATATAAAACTTTTGTGTGTTTGTGTGTACATTTTCTAAATGATTAAAAATGTATAAGTTGTAGATAAAAATAATTTTTTAGTTAAAGACTATTTTTTCCCCTAAACTTTTTTTTAAGAAGTGTTAGGCAATATGTACCAAAAAGTGGGGCAATATCCCCCCTAAATTTTTTTTTCAAGAGTAAAATTGCCCTTCTATCAGAGACTTATCATCTTGTTTATTATTTGCTAATAAGGAATAGTTGTAGGATCCACATACAGTGATAATAAGGTATTCTAACTCATTTTGACCATCTAACATGGGTCAAAGGGGCTGGAGTGCAGTGGCAATTGCAGAAACTAGGCTTGATTTTAGCAGCGGAACCATGGCAAAGTGAGTCAAAATATCTTGCTGTCACTGTGTATAGCCCCCACAATTATTTCACATCAACAGATAATAAAAAAGATGATGATTTTTTGATAGAAGGATGTTTTTTCTCGTGAAAAAGTTGTTTCAAGGAAATATTGTCCCATCCTTCAATACAAAGTACCTAACGCTCCTAAAAGACAAAGTTTAGAGGGAAAAATGGTCTTTAAACCATAATTCTTTTAGATAAAAGTAATTAATATATGGAGAACTACAATATCAAATTATTGATATATAACTTATTTTGTTTAAAATATATATTTTACTTTAATCTACACAGAAATGCTAATAATGAAGTATAAGGTGTAAGATTTTAATCTTGGGAAAAAAATTTAGGTGAGAAGAAATTAGGTGAAAAATTCTATAAGTTTGATATTATAAGTGCATGATATTAGTTTTTGCATAAATAATTAATACTAACAATAGCATTGTCCGTGGTATACGACAAAAAGTTCTCGACATTTTTATCATGTCATGCAATTTTAGAGTTCTTTGTTATATTTTTTATCATGGTCAACTTACTAATAAGCAACAAGTTAAATGTAACATTGATAAAGTATTTTAAGTCTTAAATGAAATTATATAGTGTATAATATCAAACTATACTAATAATTGTTTTGATTTGATAAAATATATTTTAGTCTAATTTGGATAGAGTATACCATTGAAATCCAATATGTAAGCTTTTAGTTAAAGAAAATTTTATAAGCATAATCTTCTATAGATACGATTGCCAGCTTGGGTCCCTCAAGACTAATGATGATAACATATATAACAAGTTTGATCAAAATTCTCAACATTTTCTTCGTGCTCTCCTACAATATTATTGTGTATTAATATATTCTTTTTTTACAGGTTAAATTTTATAATTCTGAGACTTTGAGCCTGAGCTCAATGAATTTGAAGAAAATTTGGGATGATGACCACCTTTCTGCAGCCAATTCTCTACACAAACTGGCAAATTTGAGTGTTGAGGATTGTAGTGCCCTAGAGTATTTATTTGCATCTTCTATTATTCGGTGCTTTCTAAATCTTAAGCAGCTTAAAATAGGTAAATGTAATGTGATGGAGGAGATAATTGCAATACAGGAGAAAAATGACGCAGTACTGGAAGAGGTATCATACAATTTGCTTTTGTGTAGTTACAAGCAATAGTGTTGTTGATGTTCATAGAATTGTGAATTATTGTACCACAGGTCCGATTCTGAAAATTGGAGAGCGTGGTAATAGAAAACATGAAAAGCTTGAAGAAAGTATGGCACTATCAATTTGACGGGTTGAAGACTTTGGAGGTAATTAATTGTGAGAAACTTGAGAATATATTCCCATCTGATATGAAGAGATCAACAATTGGAAGCCTAGAGACACTGAATGTTGGAGATTGTGGTTCAGTGAAAGAGGTATTCAAATTGATTGCCAATGAAATTCAGAGTGAAGAGGACACAACAACACAATTGAAGAAACTATATGTCCTTGGCTTGCCCAAGTTGAAACAAATATGGAGTAAGGATCCCCAGGATAATTTCAGCTTTCTTAATCTCCAAGATGTCCGTGTTGCATATTGTGAAAACTTAGAATATCTCTTCCCATTTTCAATAGCTGTTGGTCTTCATCAGCTCGAAAACCTTATAGTTCATTCTTGTGGAATGAATGAAGTTGTAGCAATGAAACAGGGACCCAAGGAGGAAAAAGTCTTATTTCACTTTGATCGGCTACACCCTTTGAAGATTTGGCTCATGCACAAACTTGAGAGGTTCTATGCTGGAAATCACAGTTTAACGTGCCCATTGTTACGGGAGTTATGGGTCTTCAGGTGTGAAAAATTGAGGTTATTGTGGAGACAGTACACAAGTAACCAAATTTCTATGCAACAACCTCTTTTCATAATTGAAGAGGTACAATACGGGTCATAGAATATTTTGTTCTTAGAAATGTCTAACTTATTGTAACAGTTTTTTTCCCCCCAAATAGTTGGTTCTTCTACTTTCTAAAATATTTAATAGAAAATGAATATTGCATGTTTGAAGGTTAGGAAAAATTCTGTAACATGTCATTTTATATAAGAAATCATTTTTATTTCAATAAAATATTAAAATGTATTTTAGAACATATTAAAATGAAAAAAAAATTGGAAAAACGTATGGAGACTTTTGCATGCAGTGTAATGCCTCCATGCTTATGTTTCAGGTGATTCCAAACATGGAAGAGTGGACACTAAACAAAAAGGAGGCTATAATGGTGTTGCGAGACTCACAATGGAAGGACCATTACTTGGGAAAATTGAAGCTTCTTCGGTTATCCCAGTTTGATGATAAAGTAGCAGCAGCATCTTTTCTAGATACAGTTGTGCAAAAGGCACCAAATTTGAAACATTTGGTGGTTCAACATAGCTCCTTGAAAGATATATTCCAAGACGAAAGAGTTCCCTATGAGGAAGGGAACAACAAAATTAATATCCAGCTTGAAAATTTAACATTGGGTTTTCCACAGTTGCAACATATATGCAGAGATGGATGCCAGATTGACCCAATTCTTAAGGTCCTTCATGAACTATGTGTGATACAATGTGACAATTTGAAAACTTTGGTTCCTTCCTCTGTCACTTTTTCCAACTTGACATATTTGGAGATGAGAAATTGTAATGGTTTGGTAAACCTGATTTACTCATCAACTGCAACAAGTCTAATTAAATTGGGAAGAATAAAATTAAAAAATGCAATTCACTTGAAGAAATAGTGACGCAGGAGACGAATGTGACAAATGATGAAATTGTATTCAGAAGTTTGACAACATTAGAGTTGGAAAGTTTGCCTAAGCTCAATAGTTTTTCATCCAGTCTGTGCTTCTTCAAGTTCCCGTTGATGGAAAGAGTTGTAGTGAGGCAATGTCCAAGGATGAAAATCTTCTGCGAAAGAGTGATAGGTGCTCAAAATAACTAAAATAAGAATACCTCTATTAGGATGATATAGAACAAGAATCTTGTTCTATATTTCTCTTAATAGCCACGCTCAGGAGAATCTCCACAGGATTTAAAAGACTATTTTATTAATAAATTGATATGCTAGCTTCTAAGTTGCTAGCCATATTTATAATGCTAAATACAATCTAAAATAATGGATAAAATCTAGATAACTAAATAACTAAATAATATCTCCTATAATCTAAAATACTAAATAAAATGTAAATAGATAAACTACTAGATCTAAATAAAATCTAAAGAATAAAATCTAACTAAATAAAATACTAAATCTAAAGAAATATCTAAAAATAAAATACTGAACAAAATAAATAATGAAATCAATCTCAATTTATCTTTTGACACTTTCTTCTTGAATAAGTCTTTATGGGAATATTATCTGGAATCTTATCATTACCCTCCCCTTGAAAACTCAACTTGTTCTCAAGTTAAAAGGAGGGAAATTGAGTATGCAAGAGATCGTAGTCCTCCCAAATCTGTGAGGGTATAGGTAAAGGTTGAAGAAGTCCGGCTGGTGCCAACGTTTGGTACTTATTTTGCTAACAAGTGGCATAATGTATAGGCCTTCACATCTGCTTTCATTGCAGGCCAATAGAAATTCTCTGATAGGTGTTTAAATGTTTTAAGAAAGCCGCCATGTCCCCCAATAGTAGTTGAATGGGCTTTTGCTAGTAATTTTAGTCGCAATTGTAATGAATAAGGAATGACCACTCAGTTGTCATAGAAAAGTTTTTGATTAACCAGGTGAAATCTAGGTTAGGATGATGAATCTTTCTGCAAAGCCTGCATTATTTCATTAGTGAAGGGATCTAATGCCAACTCAAGGGAGAGATTATCCAACTTAGAAGCAAAAGGTACGGCCAATTGAAAAAAATCTGCATGCTGTGGACGTCTTGACAATGCGTCTGCCCCTTTATTTTCTACTCTTGCCTTGTAGATGATAGTAAAATTAAAGGGTAAGAGTTTGATGATCAATCTCTATTGAGTGTTAGTAGTAATCCATTGTTGTAATAAATATTGAAGGCTAGCATGATCTGTTTTGACAAAGAAGTGCCTCCCTAGGAGGTAATGGCGCCATTTTTGTACTGCAAGAACTAAAGCTAGGAGTTCACGATCGTAAGTGGACTTGAAGCGGTTAGAGAAAGAGAACCCTTTACTAAAGTAAGTAATGGGATGGTTGTTTTGCATAAGTATAGCTCCAATCCCTTCTGTAAATGCATCGCATTCAACTGTAAAGTCCTCTTCAAAATTGGGCAACTGTAAGACGGGTGCCATCACCGGTGCATGTTTAAGGTTGTCAAAGGCCTTTTGAGCTAGTTCAGACCATAAGAAGGCATCCTTCTTAGTCAATTCAGTAATGGTTGTGCAATAATTCCAAAATTCTTCACAAAACACCGGTAATATCCTGCAAGGCCTAAAAACCCACGTAACTCCTTTACATTGTTAGGAATAGGCCATTCTCGTACTGACTCCACCTTTTCAGTCTCAACTTCAACTCCTTGGGCAGAAATTTAGTGCCCTAAAAAAGGAACTTTTGGTTTCCCCATAAATCATTTTTTCAAATTGACACAAAACACACTTTCTTGTAGGGTTTGTAAGATGATAAGCAAGTAAGCTTGGTGCTGTTAAAAAGAGGGACTATATATTAAAATATCATCAAAGAAGACTAACACAAATTTTCTCAAATAAGGACGAAATAAGTCGTTCATAGCTGCTTGAAAAGTCTCTAGGGCATTGGTTAAGCCAAAAGGCATAACTATGAATTCATAATGCCCTGAATGAGTACAAAATGCTGTTTTATAAATATCCTTGGGTAGCATCCTGATTTGGTGGTATCCAGAACGTAAATCCAATTTGGAAAAATAGATTGCCCCATGTAATTTATCTAGTAACTCATCAATGTTGGGAATTGGATACTTGTCAACGACTATAATGCCATTTAATTTTTGATAGTCAACACAGAATCGCCATGAACCATCTTTCTTTGCGACCAATAAAATTAGGCTGGCAAATGGACTTGAGCTAGGCTAAATAAACCCCTTTTTAAGTAATTCCTCAACTTGCTTTTCAATATTGGCCTTTTGATAATATGGATACCTGTATGGTCATAAATTGGGAGGGTTAGCCCTTAATAATAGGGGAATGGCATGTGAGTGATTTCTAAAGGGTGGTAAATTTGAAGGTTCTTTAAAGACAGATGGAAATTCTATAAATAAAGATTCTGGATTGAAACATTAGAAAGGTGTAGAGTTAGCAGAAGCTTCTATTTGTTGCATTGAATTAAATTGAGCACCACTAGTAGCATTAGGGACTCCCTGTAATTTATACCGCTTGCCATTCAACTAAAAAATCATAAAGAGTTCATTCCAGTTAGCTTACACCATATTTAGAGATGCTAGCCACTTAATGCCCAGCACCAGATCGGCTCCTCCTAAGGAAAAAGGGAAAAAGTCTTCCTTAATAGTCAGTTCTGTGAGCTTAACTCTCACATGTCTGCATACTCGATTGCACCATACAATACTACTATCCCCAATTTGGACTCCAAATGCAAAAATATAATGAGTAGGAAGACACAGTTCTTGTACCAATGAGTCTGATATAAAATTATGAGTAGACCCTTTGACCACTAATAATAGTACTTCTCTTGTGAGCAACGTACCTTTAAGTTTCATAGATGAACCTGTGTTGCTACCCAATATAGCATTTAATGAAATTTCTGCCCCTTCTGTCCTTATTTCCTCAGGTTCACCGTCTTCAAGAGGAAGGGCAACCTCATCGCCCTCCTCTATAATCTCCATGAGGGAGAAGGATCCCTAATAGCGGTGTTTAGGTCAAAAGAGGTCACCACATCGGAAGCACAACCCTTTGTCTCTCCTATGTTAGTGTTCAAAATCTATGGAGGAGTTTTTTGTCGACGCTACGCTGGTTGATTTGGGTCCCGATGGTGTTGATGTTCTTTGTGAAGATGCTGAGAAGGTAACTTTAGAGTTTTTCGGGTCACGTGCCCTAGGTGTGCTCGGGTTAGGATAGCGGGTTTGGGTCTGGATCAAGCTGGGTCTCGTTCAGGTAAGCTTTGTTTTGCTTTCAATCTCCAGAGCCAGACTTACTGCTCTGTAAACTGATCGTGGTTTATGGATTCTAACATCTGAGTGTAATTCTTCTTTTAATCCTTTCAAAAAAACGTTGAACAAGTAGTGCTTCAGCCAATTCTTGACTCTCGACGATTGTTTGGCGAACTCTGTGCTATATTCCTAAACTGAACCTTCTTGCCTAATGCTGTAAAGAAATTCATCTAGATTTTGGTATTCAAGTAGTTCAAAATTCTCTTGGAATGCTCTCACGAGCTCATCCCAGTAGTTGAGTGTTCGTTCATGACTGATCCATGCGAACAGTTCTAGTGCGTCACCCTCCAGTGCCAGTGAGGTTATGTCCACCTTCTTTTCTTCAGGTGTGTTGTAATACTTAAAGTATTTTTTAGCCTTTAAGATCCATCCCCGTGGATCACCCCTACTAAACTTTAGAAATTCAATTTTGGTGCGATGAAATTTAGTGCGTCTGCGATTTTCTTGCTCATCTTCGCTTTCTTCATCTTCATAATAGTGCCTGCGGCATGCTTCTTTAGGTTTCTTATTTTTATTGATTGTTGAGGCTTCAAGTGCTTCTACCTTTTCTTTTAATAAATCAAGAGTTTTGAGTTGCTGTGCGATTTTGGCCAAATGATCTGACATAAATGAATTTGGATTTTTTGGGTCATTGTTGGACGAATTGTCAAAAAGGTTAGTTTCTTGGCCAGTACGTGTGGTAACCATGGCTCTGATGCCAAATTGATAGGTGCTGAAAATAACTAAAATAAGAATAACTCTATTAGGATGATATAGAACAAGAATCTCATTCTATATTTCTCTTAATAGCCACGCTCAGGAGAATCTCCACAGGGTTTAAAACACTATTTTATTGATAAGCTGATATGCTAGCTTCGAAGTTGCTAGTCATATTTATAATCCTAAATACAATCTAAAATAATGGATAAAATCTAGATAACTAAATAATATCTTCTATAATCTAAAATATTGAATAAAATCTAAATAGATAAACTACTAGATCTAAATAAAATGTAAAGAATAAAATCTGACTAAATAAAATACTAAATCTAAAGAAATATCTAACAATAAAATACTGAACAAAATAAACAATGAAATCAATCTGAATTTATCTTTTGATGCTTTCTTCTTGAATAAGTCTTCATGGGAATATTATCTGGAATCTTATCAAAGAGCAACAAGCACACCCATGCTTAGAAAGGTAATAACTGGGGGGAAAGCTAGGGAGGAAGATGAAGAATGGTGTTGGGAAGGTGACTTGAATGTAACAACAAAAAAGATCCATGTGGATAAGGTATGTTTTATTTCCTTTACAACAATGTTGTGAAGTGGAGTATTTGATGGTAACAAGAAAAAAAATCTCTCGTTAGTATTTTTTAATAACTTTATGATGCCCTTTAATTTAACTAATTATAGAACTTCCTTTACACAGATTTCCTTCCTTAACTCCAAACATTTGGATCTATCCTTGTATCCTGAGTTAAAAGATTCCTAGTATAGTCCAGTTGAGGACAAGGTGTTCTGTAATTTGAAATCATTACTAGTGAAAAATTGTGACTTTTTATCAAATGTTCTTATTTCTTTAAATTTGATACAAACCTTGTGGAACTTGGAAGAACTTGAAGTGAGGGACTGTGATTTACTAGAAGTTGTGCTTGAATTTGATACTACAAAAGAAGAGGGAATGTTAGAGGAGGAGGCCAATCATTTGCGAAAAATTTGTATATCTAATCTACCTAAACTCTAATACATTTGGAAACCAAGCCTTGGAGATTCAGCAGATGTTGAAAATGAGAGATTGATCATGTCAAAAGCAGCAAACTTTGGAGGGAAAAGGGAAGAGGATGAAGTTCAAATCCAACATCAACAGCCTCTATCTTTTATTGCTAAGGTATGGTTTATTAGTATCATTATGGTTTATTAGTATCATTCATAAAGCAATTAGATAAAATTACTATAGTTTTACTCTTCTCTTGGCTTTGATGTTGTCAAAAGGTACAAGATATTACGTTAGATTTTGAAAACATATCTCATCTCAACTACAAATTGTGCAAAGTGTTTCTTTTCTATTTAGTTTTGAATAATTACAATTTAAGTCTGAAAAGTAGTCAATAATTTCATTGAACATGTCATATTCCTTTTAGGTTTTTATAATTATAACTAATGTAAAAATGACTAGATTGTCATTAAACCACTAAAACATTTATTGACATCATTTTACCTTATACATATCTCCATTATTGACTTTCCTTATTCAATAGTTTTTGTTACTATATAGATATATATACATATATATATATCGTAGGTACTTTTTCCTCATTTGGAAACAATAGATGCCAGAATTGAAGGCAATATTGTACCCCTTCTTCACTTCAAATTATTTTAGCAGCCTTAAGACTATGGAAGTCTCAGATTGTGAGAAACTTGAGAATATACTTCCTTCATATATGCAAAGAGTATTTGCAAATTTGAAGAAATTGGTAGTTAGTGATTGTAACTCAGTGCAAGTCATTTTTGAACTCAGCTCTGAACTGGGTAGTGCAGAGGATATAACACTAGTACAGGAATTAACCAATTTGACTCTGCTTCATTTATCCATGCTGAAACAAATTTAGAGTAGAGATCCAAACCTATGCTTTCATAACTTGAAACTTGTGCATGTTGAAGACTGCAAGAACTTAGAATATCTTCTTCCCTTCTCCATTGCAATGCATTGATAGAGGACACAGAAGCAAAATCGTGCTAGTTTAAGGACAGAACCCTGAAACATAATGAAATCACAAGAACAAAAAAAAGGGACGAAATTTATGATGAAAATAAAGAAAGATATGAAATTAACAATGGGATAATGATCAAGGATAAGATCCTCTAGAGCACCTATCTCTAGGAACCTCAACCTTTGAAGACACCACAAGACTTAATCATGCTCTTGATCATGTCTGTTTTTCACACGGGATGCCACCACAAAGCACTAAGGCTCACAAGAGTTATAAAATCTAAAATGAATAATTTCATTTAACTTCTCTTCCGTTTACAAGGGGGAGCATGCCTAATTTATATAGGCTCATAAAGAAAACTATTTCTTAAAATTAAAATCCTAATTTCCTAATACTAAAAGGAGAAATAATATAAAATAATGAGAAAATATTCAGCCACATAATTTAGGAGATGTGATCCTAAAATTATGGAATTACAAACTTAAAAATTAATAATATAATTAATCATAATCTTTGACTAGACTCAAAAGAGGAAACTAAGACCAATCTTGCTCCTTAAGAAATGGAGTCAAATCAAAGGACCATTAACATAGGAAACAATTTAGGAGACAGTTAAGGAATCATAAAGGATTTAAAATCACGCCACCCTTGACTTTTTCACTAGGGTTTCATGCCTCCTTGCTTGTAAGAGGCTCAACTTATAGTCTTTCTTACGTTGGGCTAAAGTTTTCATTTTTTGGGTTTGACTCTTCATAGATTTAGATTTTAAGTGCATTATACACGTATAGATGTGCTCCTTTGGGCTTGAGAGGAGTGCCCCAATGCTCTCCAAACTCTTAGACTTCTTGCACAAGATTAAACAAGAGTTGCTTCATGGCTTCAATTCGGGCTCTTGTTATTGGACCTCTAATATATTGTAAAGGGTCTTTAGGCACGTTGGATTGGAAGTATTGGGCTCCTTGCTCCTTGCCTTGGGTTCCTTTCATGCCACTATACTCATAATTACCATCCTCAAGCTTCGTTGTCATTAACATCATATCATCCATGCAATGTGGTCCATCATGCATGCTATTCAACTTGAAGATATTACCATAAAAGATGTAGGAAAGTTGAAACAAATTGTTTCACACAAAGAAGGACCTGTGGATAGTCCAGTCAAATTTGAATTCAATCACATGACCTGATTGGTGCTTTCGAATTTATATGAACTAGAGGGTTTTTTTGTAGGAAATTATAGTTTGCTGTGCCCTTTATTAAGGGAATTAGATATCCACAAATGTGCAAAATTGAAACTCTTCAAAAAAGAAGGTACAAGTGGACAAGTCGAAGTTTCTGACACTAAATCCCATGTCTCAATGCAGCAGCATCTTTTCACACTTAAAGAGGTATATATTTTATTATAATATGATATCTTGATTTCTTTGAGTATCATAAATATGATTGCATTGTTTAACTATGATTTTCGAGTTCCAAAAAAAAAATTAGGTTTGATTATCAACGCCATTGTTCACTTTATTCTAACATATTATGTATAAGAGATTACTAATCATTCAATTTACTTTATATATATATATATATATATTATATTGCTTTAGACAAAATATTTAATCAAGCATTTCACACATGGTACACACACAGGTGATTCTCAACTTGGAGATGTTGGCCCTACATAGTGAGGATGCGAGCATAATATTAAAAGCGCAATTTTCAAGGGAACACTTCAGCAAACTCAAATTTCTTTGCTTTACAAATTTTGAGCATGACCAAGCTACTTTTTCCTATTGGTTTCTCCAAAACATAACCACTCTCAAAAGGCAAGATGTTGAATGGAGCTCTTTCAAGGAGATATTCCATGATGAAATTTCTATAGATGAGAAAGGAAAATTTGAGATTAGAACACGAATTAGTGAGCTGAGGCTCCTTCAATTACATGAACTCCAGTACATATGTAAAGAAGGATTTCAAATAGACCCTGTTCTTGAATACTTATCAGTCCAGCATTGTTCCAAATTGAAGTTCTTGGTGCCTTCCTCTGTAACGTTGAGTCATTTGACATATTTAGAGGCACAAAATTGCAATGGGTTGATTCACTTAATCACTCATCAACAGAAAAATCTCTAGTCAATTTAACCACAATGATAATAAGGAACTGCTACTCACTTGAGCAAGTTGTGGTAGAAGATCAGAGGGAGGATTTCAAAGATGTAATTGCCTTCAACAGCTAGAAGTTTTAGAAATTGAATGTTTGCCATCACTCAAAATGTTTTGTTCATCATCAAATTATTGTTCGTTGGAGCTTCCATGGCTAGAGAAAGTTGTGATCAGCAATTGCCCAAGAATGGAGATATTCTCTTTGGGAAGAACAGACCCCAATTCTTCAGAATGTACTAACAGACAAAGAAGATGAAACAGAGCATTGGCAAGGTGATCTTCATACTACAGTAAACAAGATTTTCCAAGATATAGTATGTTTTTAAAATTATCCAATTGTTTTGAAGATGAGCATGATTATTTTTATCCCTTTTTATGCCAGTTTAATATTGACCTACACTTTTGATTTCTTTTGAATATGATGGCTATTTAAAAAAGTGCCCAATAGCCAAATGTCATTATTTAAAATTTTTAATCGTTATCTTATAGACCTTTCAAATCTCAATCAACTCACTTTCAAATACATTGTTAAACTTTGCAAGTTAAAATGGAATCCCAACTAATTTGTTTGAATATTTATGTAAAACTAGACATCTAGTAAATAGTAAATCTACAGGACTTTTATTACAAGAACAATAATTATTGGCCAGAAATGGCTCTAAGAATAGAAGTAGAGCTGAAGAAGAAAGTTGTGCACTGTCTTCAAGGCGTGGGCATTACTTTCTTTTAGGTTTAATTTACTCCACCTATTCCAATCTTTATGTGCAAATTGGATTGATGTGAAATTTCCTCTAGAATATAATAATGAAGACCCTTGAGTATGGTTTACTCTTTCAAAATTCAATCAAAGATAATAATGGTTTTTATAAAATGATAATTTGACCTTATGATCTCTAGTGTGCTCGAAGGCAAAAGCAATGAATTTTTATAGTTGTATGTTTTGGAAGAGAGTGATGGTGAGGAGTGTTTATAGGTAATGAAAGTGATGCCTTGACTATGTTGTCTTATAAGTAATAAAACTCTTTACTTAAAAGGCAATACCCTATTTGGTTCATGAACTAACAATTTAATAATTAATATTATCTTACAATTATTTAAAATAACTTTTCATAAAAAGTAACATCCTTTACTAAATAATCCTTTTTAGTTTTATAACTTTTCAAAAATACTTTTAGAAATTAGAGAAACATGACGTTGGTAATTATATATAACTCTTTAATTTACAAGGACATGACTTTTCAAAAAAGTCATTTTTTCATTTTGAAAATATTCCAACAATAAATATAGTTTTATTATTATATAATGGATACTGTGAAGTATAGCTAAATAATCCAAAACGAAATTTTCCTAAAAAAAATATCCAAAATATATGGTTAACCTTCTTTATTTTCAGTTTATTGTATCATTTTAAGTAACTTAAATTTTTATTGACTAAAAAAAAAATTATGTACGTCTCAAATATAGATCTTTAAATCTAGATATTGGGTGCTATCATGATATGTTGTTTAATGTTAATGTGCCTGACTTAATTAGGCAATTCAAGAAGGAGATAAAGGAAGCTATGAGGATTCTTCCAGAAATAATGTTTCAGAAATTACCACAGCATCAAGCTTCCAGGGACAAGTAGGACCATCAAAGGCCGATCCAATTGTAGAGACAGCAAAACATGAAATAGGCAAGCATCCAAGTTCATCTAATGATACAGAGCAAAATGAGAATGCCTCGTCAACATATCCTCAACAAGCAACAAGTGCCACTACATTTCATGATACAGTTATGTTTTCCAAAATTGATCAAATATGTTCTACTTAATTATGTGCATACTAAGAACAATAAAACTTTTGATCCCACCAATTAAAGTTGATGTGAGTGGTAAATGCTCTGGTCACTTAAACAAGTAGTTAGGATTAGAGAAAGTAAGCCAACAACGATATTTTGTAAACTTTTTACTCAAGGATCCATCGATTGATCTTGTAGTATTCCCATTGTCTTAGTTAATATTTCAAACTTCTTATCGTGTGCAAATTTATTGAGCAATCACGTGACCTAGAAATTTGGCACCATCGAAATTTGTTCACCCAGGCCACAAG
Source organism: Prosopis cineraria (assembly GCF_029017545.1). Lineage (NCBI taxonomy): Eukaryota > Viridiplantae > Streptophyta > Magnoliopsida > Fabales > Fabaceae > Prosopis > Prosopis cineraria. The sequence goes on along the minus strand of NW_026555343.1, from coordinate 20,674,669 downwards.
CTCTTTAAATGCACAAAAAAAAGATTCTATTTGTAGTGTTTTCTTTTTTTTTTTTATGTATTGTAGAAATATTGTGTCGTTGTATTTACTAATGAGTAATCCTCAGTCACAATCTCTAGAAGCCTGGACTTTATCAACCCAACATGCAGGTACTGATCTTGTTTTTTAGTTTCTAGTATGTATAAATGATCTATGTTTTGTTTAATTTCATTTTTTTATGACCTTTATATTTTAATACTCTGCTAAATTATTGACTATAACTTTTTCAATCATGAGCGAGCTAAATTCTAAGTGAAAATTTACCTGTCCAGACGACAAAGAAAGTAAGATTTCTTCATGTAGGTTTTTTTTTTTTTTGAAAGAATTAATTTTATGTATCTTTTTGCAAAACCTGCGTTACTCTATTTTTCCCCTCTATTTTTTCTTAAAATTCTAAACTTGGTTGTTTAGCTAGTGGGACTAAAGAGACGCAAGAGACCACTCAAAAACCATTGGTTCAAACTACTGAACACACATTAAGCCCTGCCTTAGTTCGGGATATGGGTATTGATTAGTGCATTTTTTTACAGTTTGGTCGGAAAAAATTATGTTTTTATATTTTTCCAAAATATTCTCATTCTATTTTTTTTCATTTTTGGTTTGTTTTACCTATTTGTGTAGCTTCGAGGACTCTTGTGACGTATGCGGGCGTTAATGATAAACCCTTCATTCAAGCTGAACAAAACGCATGGGACATTACCATAGTACGACACAAAGGTTTTAAACGATCTGGTTTTGTTGTGTCCAAATTCGCCATAACTATTGTATTACTTTCTTTGTTTTTTGCAATATAATGGGTTATAATAGTGTTTGGATTATATTATAATTGATGACACTAACTTTTTGTTGTATTGATTGAAATAATTAGAAGAACCACGTGACTCGGAGTTTCACCTCAGTAAGAAGTTGTTTAGCCAAACCACAAGTTATAGATAGAACGTAAAGAAAGTAATTAATGCACTTTTACTACCTTATTTTTCTGGGTGATTATTTCAATTTTGCTAGAAGCATCTTGGTCATTCTATTTTCTAATGTTTTTAAGAAAACATTTTCCAGCTATTATTGGGACTAGAGAGATGTATGAATCAAACATGAGGGTCTCAGTTCAAAAAGCCACAATAGTTGGTGATTCAGGTATTGATATTACTTTGCAGTTTCCAATTAATTTGATAAAGCACCTTTAGAATTTTCCCCCATTAATTTTGCTTTATAGGTTCTAATGTTTTAAGTATATTCTAAAGTTTCAACTTTGTTTTAGCTCCGTTTGTTTTATTTAGCAAAGTTTATTATATATCTGATTTAATTGATTTTTAAATCTTCATTTCAATGTATAATGTTTCTAATAATTAACTCTCTGGTGGGAATAGAAATATACTAGAAATATCACATTACCAAGAAATGGTTCTTGGAAAAAACCAGCCAAACTACAGCAAGATTCGTGGTAGCTAAAAACAGAGCATTTAAGGCATTTTCAGTTTTCTCATGAGCAAGAAAATAATTATCTTTCTTTATTATCTTTTGGGGAAAAGTAATTTACTCGTAGTTTCCCTCAATTTTTAATTAGGTCCCTAAATGTTAAAATTAGTAATGAGTTATTAACTTTCCAAAATCAAAAATACTTTTGGAATTTATAGGAAATTTTATTTAATACTTTTGCCCAAATTGAAAAAAGAGAATTTGATTTAATACACTATTTACATTTAAATTAACTTTTTTTATAAAATTTTTATATGCACAAAAATTATTTGGATGACAACCAAAATTATGTAATTAATTCTAAATTTATAAAATCTTTTCATAAAAAAATATAAAATATTTTTAATTCTTTTCAAAGAAAAATTCAAAGACTTAAGCAATTAAGAATCAAAAAAATTTAATGGATTAAACTGTAAGGACTCAATTAAAATAAAATAAACCTTAAGGACCTAATTCAAAGTTAAGAAAAATTATAAAAACTTGTAAAAATATTGTCCCTAATTTTTTTAAAACTTAAGTCATCCTATTTTTGTTCTTTTAAAACATGATTCATTTTATTTTCTTACTTTTTTTAAAAAAAATAATGATGTAAATTGCTCTGTTATGTTTGATGACTCTTTTATATATATACTCATCGGTTAAATTAACAATACTAACTTTCTCTATAATGTGCACTAAATTCTATAGAAAAATCATATGATGCAAAAATTTATGATAAATAGATATTGTTGAATCCAGTCACAACTATAAAAACAACTTATGCTATAGAAAAAAAAGCATTTCTTTACCATTTTAAAGGAACTAATTAATTTTTAATTTTCCAAAGTTGTGTTGCACTATTTTCTAATTTTGTCTTTAAACATTTTTTGTTTAGCTACAGATAGTCAAGGAATGCATGAGATTATTGATAGAGTTTGGGTTCAAGCTACCCAAATGCGTCGAACTCTATCACAGTACAAGAAACAGGTTTTTATCATCTTATTTTGGAGTCTCCAATTCATCAGAAATCATCTGCAATAATTTTTCTTTTATATTTCTTTAATCTTTAACCTACTTATCTTTCTTAATTAATTTTTGATTCTAACTCTTCATCATGTTAATTGAAATGGAAAGAGCAAAATGAAACAGAAAGAGCAAGAAACGAGCTAAAACGGAAGGCACACATAATGAGCATCATAAACTCTTTGTAACCGCCCCTTAAATTCTGTAACTCCCCTTTAAATTTGTATGGTTCAGTTTCACGTATTCTAGGACTATAAATAAGACCTTGAGACTTGTGAAAGGCAGACTTCAGAGAATAAGAATTGCTTGTTGTTCATTCGGTTTCTGTGCCATTTTGGTATCAGAGCTGGTCCAGAGAGCGAGAGAGTGAGTTACAGTTGAGAAAGTACGCCGGAAAGAAGAGAGATTCAGAGGAGGAGTCCCTGACGTCTTCGCGTTTTACAAACCAGGCATTTTCTCAGAAAACTAACATCACCATCGTGCTCAGGAGGTCCGAAAACGTGGAACAAGAGGTTCCCCGTCACCGAAAACAGCCGCACGCGCCTCCACGCGCCACCGTCGGAAGACCACGCGCCTCACCGCTGGTCCACGCGTTGTCACGCGCCATCCAAAGGTTGAAGACGCTGACGTCAGCTGCCACGCCATCGTTCTGACCGGTCAACGACAGGTTAGCCCAATAGTTTTCTGCCACGTGTCACAGTCGCCACGTCACTGTGCCCAGTCAGCCAACTTTTCAGAAATTACATTTTGGCCCCAAATCTTTTAGTAATTCCAAATTTACCCCTATTTTTATGAAATTTCATATTGACCCCCAAATTTTTTAGAAATTCCATTTTAACCCCTAAACTTTCCTAAAATTACACTTTTGTCCCTTGATTTTACCTGAATTCCAGTTTAACCCCTATATTTTTCATAAATTTCAATTTGACCCATCATTCTTCTAGAATCGCTATTTTACCCCCTAGACAGTCCAAAATCCCCATTTTGCCCCTAGCCTTTTGAAAAAATCTCACTTTATCCCTATATCCTTCAACGTTTCCAATCGCACCCTAATCTTTATCCCTAGCCTTGACACTTATCTAAAATGCCTCCAAGACATAGACATGTGCACGAGGTTGAGATGGAAGAGTTGAGACGTAGGATACGAGAATTGGAAGCCACTGTGGAATTGTAGCAAACTCTGTTAAACAACAACAGAGAAAACGAGAGAGATTCGAGAAGCAGTAGTTCGTCATCTACTGAAAACCGCCGCCGCCCACGACAACAACAATTCTGCCCTAATGACATCAAGGTTGACATTCCTGAATTTGAGGGAAGGCTCTAGCCAGACGAGTTTGTAGATTGGCTGCAAACTGTTGAACGAGTATTTGAATACAAGGAGATTCCAGATGCGCAGAAAGTTAAAATTGTCACCCTCAAACTCAAGAAACATGCTTCTATTTGGTGGGAAAACCTCAGACGGAAGCGAGAACGTGAGGGAAAGCGCAAGATTGAAACCTGGGAGAAAATGAAACGCCAGCGCACCAGGAAATTTTTACCAGATCATTACCACCAGGATAATTTTATCCAGTTGCAAAATCTTCGACAGAGATCTTTATCTGTAGAAGAATATACTAGAGAGTTTAAACAACTCATGATGAAGTGTGATATTCAAGAGAAGGAGGAGCAAACAATAGCCCGGTACCTTGCAGGCTTAAACACAGATATCAATCGTCCAGTCCAGCTTCAACAATATTGGACCTTGGATGATGTCATCCGTCTGGCCGTGCGTGTTGAGAAGCAGATGACCAAGAGATCCACTTTCCAACCTTCATCCTCTAGGAGTTATCCAGAAGGCCGTAAAGCAGAATTTCAGCAGACCAACTCCTCAAGCAAGCCACAACCTACTGCTATGCGCAAACCACCATCCAATGCTGCCAAGGAATCTGGTTCTAAAGCAATCAAATGCTTTAAATGCCAAGGATTTGGCCACATTACTGCGGACTGTCCTACATGAAGGGTTGTCACCATTCGAGAAGGATCAGGGTATGAAGCACTTGAAGAAGATGAGGAGGACGATGAGTTCTACGGCACTGATCCCGTATATGACGAGGAGGTCACACCTGCTGATCAAGGAGAAGCATTGGTGCTTAGACGAAGTCTGCATACAACAATAGTCAAAGAAGAACCTTGGTTATGACGCAACATTTTTCACACTCGTTGCACGGCCCAAGGAAAAGTTTGTAATGTCATCATTGACAGTGGAAGCTGTGAAAATGTAGTATCTAACTACATGGTGGAGAAATTGAAGTTGCCAACACAAGATCATCCACAACCTTACAAGCTTCACTGGCTCAACAAAGGGAATGAGGTAAAAGTTTCTAAACAATGCCTTGTGACCTTTTCTATTGGAAATCGGTATTGTGATGAAGTTTTATGTGATGTTGTTCCCATGGATGCATGCCACCTTCTCTTGGGGAGGCCATGGCAATATGACCGATATGCTATGCATAACGGGCGAGCGAACACTTATTCTTTTACGAAAGATGGTGTCAAGTTTACACTAGCGCCTCTACCACCCAATGAGATTAGCCAATCTTCAAGGGAATCTAGTGTTTCTAAGCCGTTAGTGTCTTTGTTGATTAAGGAGGAATTCAAGGTGTCAAAATCTGAAGCCCAAATGATAAGCATTATTCTGGTGCTTGAGGTGAACGATGAGACGGCCAATCCACTTGGAGTCATTCTGTTATTGTCAGAATTTTCAGATGTAATATCCGATGAGATACCACCAGGGTTGCCTCCAATGCGAGACATACAGCATGCCATTGACTTCGTTCCAGGAGCAGTCATTCCTAATAAGCCTGCTTATAGGATGAGTCCCCAGGAACATGCCGAAGTCCAACGGCAAGTTGAAGAGTTGTTGAAGAAAGGATTAGTTCGAGAAAGTATTAGCCCTTGTGCTGTACCTGTTCTTCTAGTACCTAAGAAGGATGGAAGTTGGAGAATGTGCATTGACTGTCGAGCCGTCAACAAGATCACTACTAAGTATCGGTTTCCGATACCTCGGCTTGATGATATGCTGGACCAATTGCATGGTGCCACTACTTTCTCCAAAATTGACCTTCGTAGTGGGTACCATCAAATCAGAATTTGGCCAGGAGATGAGTGGAAGACCGCTTTCAAGACCAGAGACGGCTTGTACGAGTGGAATGTGATGCCTTTTGGATTAACAAATTCCCCTAGCACATTTATGCGCCTGATGAATCAGGTATTGAGACCCTTTATTGGTAAATTTGTTGTTGTGTACTTTGACGATATTCTTATTTACAGTAAGAATCAAGAGGAGCATTTAGATCACTTGCGACAAGTTTTGCAAGCCTTGCGTGAGCAGAAGCTTTATGCAAATCTCAAGAAGTGCACCTTCCTCACCAACGAAGTTGTGTTCTTGGGTTATATCATTACCGCGGAAGGTGTTCGCGTTGATCCAAGCAAAGTTGCAGCCATTGACAGCTGGCCAATTCCAAAATCTATCCAGGAGGTTCAAAGCTTCCACGGATTAGCTTCTTTCTATAGGAGGTTCATCCGTAATTTTAGCTCAATTGCCGCACCACTTACAGACTGCACCAAAGGAGAGAAGTTTCAGTGGACAGAGCAAGCTCAGAAAAGCTTTGAGGAGCTTAAGAAGAAGTTGACCGAAGCTCCAGTCCTAGCTCTTCCTAATTTTGACCAAGTATTTGAAGTTAGCTGTGATGCTTCTAACACCGGCATTGGTGCTGTCTTAAGCCAGGAGGGCCATCTCATTGCCTTTTTTAGTGAGAAGCTCAATGATGCCAAGCTCAGATATTCTACCTATGACAAGGAATTTTATGCCATTGTCCGAGCTCTTCAATATTGGAGTCATTATCTCCTAAATAAAGAGTTCATACTTTTTTCGGATCATGAGGCTCTCAAGTATTTGAATTCCCAGCAGAAGATCAGTCGCAGACATGCTCGTTGGAGTGAACTCTTACAATCTTATCCATTCCTTATCAAACATAAGGCTGGAACTCTGAACTCTGTAGCTGATGCGCTTAGTCGTCGCCATGTGCTACTTACAACATTGCAAACCAAGGTTGTTGGATTTGACCTTATCAAAGAGTTGTATCAGGATGATCTTGATTTCCAAGGAGTGTGGGAAGCAACCGTAAATCAACCTTTCCACCAGTTTTACAGGCATGATGGTTTTTTATTTCGAGGTAAAACCCTCTGTATTCCACAGGATTCCTTAAGAGAAGCTATAATTTGGGAAGCACATGACGATGGATTAGCTGGACATTTTGGAAGGGATAAAACAGTTGATCTGGTGAAGGAAAACTTTTACTGGCCTCGTCTTGAACGGGATGTCAACAGGCATATACAAAGATGCAGAATTTGTCACTTGGCTAAATCCAAGGGTCAGAATACCGGATTATACATGCCTCTGCCAATTCCAGAAGCACTGTGGGAAGATGTAACCATGGATTTTGTTCTAGGTTTACCACGGACTCAAAGGCAAAAAGATTCTATCATGGTAGTTGTGGATCGTTTCTCAAAAATGGCCCATTTTATCCCATGCCAGAAGACAAATGATGCTGTTCAAGTAGCAGACTTGTACTTTAAGGAGATTGTGCGTCTTCATGGCGTTCCTAAAACTATCACTTCTGACCGTGATGTGAAGTTTCTTAGCCACTTTTGGCGGACGCTATGGAAGAAGATGGGAACTAAGCTCCAATTTAGCAGCACTAGTCATCCCTAGACAGATGGTCAAACTGAAGCTATAAATAGAATTCTTGGTAATCTTCTTCGCAGTTTCGTGGGGAAGAATTTGAAGCAGTGGGATCTTATTCTTGCTCAAGTTGAGTTTGCTTATAATAACTCTGTCAATCAAGCAACTGGGAAGTGTCCATTTGAAGTTGTTTATGGCACTCGTCCCCTTAGTCCACTAAACTTGAGCCCTTCAATTGATAAGCAACAATACAGCTTTGATGCTGACCAAAGGGCTAAGGAAATTAAGAAGTTGCATGAGCAAGTCCGCGAGCGAATCCAGAAGCAGAATTTGAGATACAAAGCTCAACGTGACAAGAATCGAAGACAGCAGACTTTTAAGGTAGGAGATTTGGTTTGGATACATCTACGAAAGGAACGATTTCCTAAACAGCCAAACACCAAGTTGTCTCCAAGAGCTGATGGTCCGTTCAAGATAGTACAAAGGATCAACAACAATGCTTACAAGGTGGAATTACCTGGTTCTTATGGTGTATCTGCAACCTTCAATGTCGCTGATTTATCTCCATACGTTGATGAAGATGATGAATTTGACTCGAGGGCGAGTTCTTCCCAACCCGAGGAGGATGAAACGGAAAGAGCAAAATGAAACAGAAAGAGCAAGAAACGAGCTAAAACGGAAGGCACACATAATGAGCATCATAAACTCTTTGTAACCGCCCCTTAAATTCTGTAACTCCCCTTTAAATTTGTATGGTTCAGTTTCACGTATTCTAGGACTATAAATAGGACCTTGAGACTTGTGAAAGGTAGACTTCAGAGAATAAGAATTGCTTGTTGTTCATTCGGTTTCTGTGCCATTAATTAAAATCTACTAGATGACTCACACGATTCATATATTAGAACTCAAGGGACGTGTGACACCATTGACGAACCTTCAATTCCATCTGCTCAAAATATACCAAACTCTACCTTGCTTCCTGAAGCAGGTAATGATAATTGATAGAGGAAGTAATGATCTTTTAGGGAGTTTTTATCTTGAAATCTTCCAACACTTGACCCCTTTGCTTTATTCTGTGATATCTAGTGATTCATTAAATGATTTGGTGATCTCTATAAATTTATAATGTTACTAACTCTCTTGTGCGGATGGAAATATATTAGAAAAATCACACAATCTAGAAATGGTCCCGAAAAGAATTTTTCTAGTCAAGTTACAAACTATAATAGTAATCGAAAACAAAACACGTAAGGCATTTTCAGTTTTCTCATAAGCAAAATAATAATTATTTTTCTCTATTTTTTCCTGAAACCCTACTCTTTACATATTTATTCAGCCACAGAAGCAGCTCCTTCACGAGCTTCAGAAATAATGTTATCAGCGCTTGTAGCAGAAGCTTACTTGCCATATTTGGAAGCTGGGGTGAAGCGGCATCCTCAAGTGCATGATTGGCTCAACACAGAAAGACGAAGAATGTTTGCTTCCTTTTTTTCTGAGGTGACTCGCATTTTGAGGACTACTCGGAGAGCGGACATAACAGAGGATGATCGGAACTACATCAGAGAGTGTGGCACTGCCTTAGAAGTGTTTGGTTTTGAAGCTTCATGGCTCAATTACGTGTATGGCTGCATTGAGGAATGTGATGATGGAGAAGATATCAAGAGCAGGCTTGAGAAAGCTGAAGCCAAAGCTTCAAGTTGGAAATGGAGCTAGCTTCTGTTAAAGAGTCCATAATATATCTGCGTGACAAGGCCAAAATGCTAGACAACTTTATTGAGTCCTGAAATCGGCTCACCCTCTTGCACCTTCTAATTGCTTTCGCAGTTTTTTAAAATGCTTATATTCTTTACGGATTATTTTGAGGATACATGAAACTTATTGGGCTGTGATGTTGAAATCTGCACATCAAAGGCACTATATAATATTTATGCATCTAAATTCAAGATAAAGTTGGAATTTATAAAAGAAAAAGTTATACCCATATCTATTATGAAACATAAACAAAAATATACTTCACCTAACCAAGACAAGATTTTTCAAACAATCGGTATAACTCACTTGTTTTATAATGCGAAATTAAATTATTGATAAATTATATTTTTCATATCATTTTATTTTCCTTTATTCTTAGTTTTTGACACTTGTTTTGGGTATTTTGAGTATTATTTAGATTTGTTGGACTTAATTTCAATTCCTAATTTTTCATCTTTTTTCTTTTTCTTATTTTCATTTCCCACTTGCATCATGCATACATATAGTATAGTCTCATTTTGAGTTATTACTTCTTTCCTTTGTTATTTTTATTTTTTTAGCGTTTAAATATTTTCTTATAGAAATTTTATCATACTCATGTGTATCTGTAAACATACATACACTCAGTGGCGGACGCACACGTGCTTGAGGGTAGGCAAGTGCCCCACCTCGACTTGGGAAAACTTACAAGGAGGATATGCGAGTTTTAAAAATTTGCCCCCATTGCTCCCATAATTTTAAACCCACTAGATCCAAATTAAAATGTATTTGGGTTCAAAAATATTTGGATCTTTTATATTTTATTAAGCTCAATAGATTTTAAATTTAAATCCATTATATTTAAATTTAGATTACTTTGATAAAAATATAATTAAAGTCAACTAAATAATAAATATCCTTGATAAAAATAAAATCTGAAATTTTAAATACAGATATTGAGATAAAGGCCGAAAGATAAGAAGATGGAGAGATATTGAGATAAAGGCCAAAAGATAAGAAGATGGAGAGACTTTGCTGGAGAGCAGAGCCTGTTCGAGAGGACCAAGACTGAAACTGAAACTAATCTTTAGAAAAGGTTGAAGGAGAGGGACGAAGAAGAAATTTCTGCCATTATATAGAGTGGCCCTGAGTGCGAAATTTTCCCTTTTTCATTGCACATCTTCACGCACAGGAGATGCAGCACAATACGAACGCCGACACGGACCCATAGTAAGTGATTTTGCTTTTCGCCATTGATTTTGTCTTCTAGCGTCTTTCTTCCATTGTCATCAATTACAAGAGATGCTGTGTTAGGTTATAGGAGCTGCTTTTGATTTGAAAATATATATATATATATATATATATAAGAGCTGCGTATTTTCTTGAATCTTGAGGATATATTCGGTACTGTTGCAGTCTTGCTCCTTATCGTTTCTAGGCAAGATGAATTGTCACATCCAAAAATGTGATGCAGACGGCACGCAGAAGCGAAAGTTTTGATCTTTGGAGCAGAAATTGACTGAATGAAAGTCGTCACCAAAATTTTAAAAAAAATTTTGAAAAACCAATTAAAGGAGATGAGGATGGTTTGTAAAATAAAAAGTAAGTTCGGAAGTCAATTGAGTATAGAGAAGGTGTTAGGCACCCCAGAACACCTGCTCGTGAGAACGGTTACTTAAAATTAATTGTATTAAATTAATATGATTTTAAAGTTCTTTTAATTATTCCTTTCTTATTCATATGTTTGATATAAAATGATAATAATTAAGTAAGAAATATTTATTTATTTACAAGAGAGAAGTTGACTTAGAATCATACTCTAAGGCCTACGTACCCTGCAATGGGGATCAAAGTCCACGTAGTTTGAGATTTTAAATTATTGGTGAAAATATTTTTTTGAAGAGAAATTAATTAGAAATAATTCATCATTTTACAAATAAAATAATTTTCTAAAATTTTGATATGTATTTTTAAAATTGCAAAATGTAATTTTAATTTTAATTATTTTCTTATTTTTTGAATTTTTGGAATAAAGATAAGAAAAGAGTTTAAAAATTATTTTTTATATTTTATTATTGAAAATTTAACAGCTATGCCTGCAGAGCCTTATTGGCTCATGCGAGAATGCGGTTATTTTAAATATCTGCAGAGATTTTAAAATCATACACAATAAAAGAGTTTAATAACTTAATTAATTAATTTATTTATATTCTTATGTATTAAGTAATTTCTTTAAGCTTGTATATACATATTTATATTTTATAAAGACTCTTAATCATCATACTTACAAAGCCTTATTGACTTATATGGTAATATAATTATTCTCAATATATGAGGAGATTCAAAATCCTCACACAATAAAGGATTAAATAATATTTTTTAAATATATTTTAATTTGTAATTATACAATGTATATTTTTAAATATAAAAATCTTAATCGCTATATTTGTGAAGTCTTATTGACTTATACGGTGAGATGATTATTCTAGAGGTCTATAAAGATTCAAAAATCTCACATGACTAAAAGATTTAATGGTTATTATGCAAATACATTTAATTTAATTAATTAATTTTATTAAAAATGTTTATTATTTCATTTACAAAATTTATTTATTTATTTACTATATAAATTGAGAATCACGATATTTGTGAGGAGTTATTATCTCACACGATAATACATTTAATTTAATTCTCTATGAAGATTCTTGAAATCTCACATGAGACTTAAATATTTTATTAGAGAGTTAATTTTAATGATGGGCCATTGAAACCCATATATAAAAAGTTGATCCTCACACTTATAAAATCTTATTGATTTATACAGTATGAGATTATTTTAAATACCTACGAAAATTCTTAAAATCTCACATAACAAATAATTAACAAACAAATATACAATCTCTTATTTTATTGGATTTCACTTACAAAATTCATCAAAAAATGGAACTCCCTTCTAATGGTGACATAATGAGTACACAAATAAATAAAGAAGGTAGAAAATCATGTTAAGATATTACAAATAGATAAAGGGGTTCTGTTGATATAAGGATTAGAGCTAAACCACCACCTACCTACATGCCCTTTCATGCTAAAAATATGTTTAAAGTCCAATTCAAAAACCTAGTCTACCAATCGTACTAATTCTTTCATTGTTTGAGATAAAACTACTAGGATTATGCCTAAAATCATACCAAGCTAGTAAAGACAAAAAGCAAAATTTCCATTAAGAATTTTTCTATGTTTAGTGTCCAGCCACACATTGCAATAAGAATCTAAACACATAACATCTAAAACTCAAAAATGATTTCCCTTAGACCACATGTACAAGTACACACTAGCTCAAGGTTATAAATCATAAGACAACTCTCAATAACCCTTTAATCAAAATCTTGGAAGTTCTTCAACAACTTGCTAACTATTAGACTGTGAAACAAGCCTTAATCATAATTAGAAACATAATTTGAAATAGATTTCATCCACTACACAGCAATGCACATGAATAATATCAACGGAGCATATAATCCATCCTTGTTCATATAGTAGCAAGCCAAGATCGAACCCTCAATTAAAAAATAACTATTTTCAACATCTAAATCATATATATAACCTAATCTGTATCCTAAAAAATTGTTCAAATAATGCAAAAATTCCTAACCATTTGAAATCAAGCTTTACAGACAAGATTGATACATTTCAAAACCAAATTTTTATAGTATGGTGTGAGAGGCTTGATTAGAAACCAGAATTTAAAGCATGAAAATTAATCCTGAAATAGTTATCAAAATGGGTGTCTTCTTCACTTTCAATCTCTTGATTCAATCAGTCTTCGATTGTTTCCTCTGCTTTCGCCCAAATCACTCTCTTGCAACTCTTTAACTCTGCCTGTGTCTTCCCTCAAAACACAGATATCCAAACATCTCTCTCTCGGTCTCCTCTCTAGAAAACCAAAATCGCTCACCCAAGATTTTCAAAAATCTCTCCTTTAGTCTAAGCTCTCGATCCTCTCTCCCTTTTTTAGAAATTTCTCAATCTCTTCTCCCAGAAATCCCCAGATACTTCAAACTCCCTCTAGGTTCCTTTTCAAAAATCCTCCTAGAAAATCTTCCTTAATTCCTTTGGTCTCCCTCTAGACAATTCAATCCTCTCCAGCCCCCAGCCTCTTTCGGTCGTAGGCATTATATAGGGAGTAGAAAGGAAGGATGATCACTCACTAATTTTTGCTTCAGTCTTAGATCTCTATCTCTGTCTTTTGCTTTTTCCTTTCTTTTCATTACATCTCCGTCTCTAAGTGCTGTCTGCCATGTTTTTCTCTTCCTCTTTTGTTCTGCATGCAGCTGAAAGCTTTCAGGGTTGCTCTTTATGTCTCTACTCTCCTTTACCCTTTTTTGCATTTTCGTATGTGTTTCTATCTGCCCTCCTTCCTTTCTTCTCTCTGGCTGAAAGTGTGCTACGTTGCTTGCTCTCTGTCTCTCTGTTTTGTGTTTCTGTGCATGCAAATCTGATCTACCTTTTCTTCTTCTTACCGTGAAAGGCAATTTAGGGCTGGGTGATTCATCATTTCACTTGCCCATTTATTTTTTAATCTTTTTTCTTTTTCTTTGTTAATCAAATTAAGAGAGAGAGAGAGAGAAATCTAATTTTGAAATATATATTTAATTTTTAAATGAAAAACAATAAGATTTAAAAATTTAACTCTTAAAAGTTGATTCTCAATATTTTTGAATTGTTGGGATAATTCTGGAGAGATTTTTTAAATATTTAAGCAAGAAGTTTTATTTTTAAAATTGATTTTGAAGACTAATTAAATTTTTTTATCTTCTTTATTTTTTTAAAAACATAATCCTAAAAAGGATTAAATTTTATTTTTATATTTTTATATTTTTTGGTTATTTTAATGAACTAAAAGAAATAAAATCCTAATCAGAAGATTATAAGATTAAACCTTATTAATTAAATTTTTTTATTTTATCTATATTATTAATTTTTTTAATTTAAAAAAATATCCGGATAAAACATAGTGTTCACATGAATATTATCTTTTTTTTAATCATCTCCATCATATACATGTTTAAAATTAGAAACAAAATAGTCTTTCTTTGTTTGTGTTTGGATTCTACTTTTCCATTATATTTCTATTCTCATTTTCTGATTTATTTTGTAGCATTAATTGAGCAATCATCATCATCAAGAGTTTGTGATTCAAATCTTTAACAATAAAGAGTTGAAATTAATTTAGAAGACTTGCCATCAAAGCTCGGGAAGTGAATGAAAATTTTAGAATATCATCCTAATGATTGAGAGAAGATACGTAGAGCATATTTGCAAAAAAGACCTTGTTAGCCTACTCAACATAACTTTCCCCAAAGAAAAATTGTGAATTCTATGAGAAGGCTTTGTCCTTCTTGGTTTAATAAATTTGGCAATTGGCTAGAGTACATTATAGAAAAGAGATGCAGCATTTTGCTTATGTTGCTATCTTTTTAGGCTTGATTCTGAAAAACAATCAAGTAGTGATTCATTTGTAATGAGGGATTTACAAATTGGAATAAGAAAAAAAGGTTCTCATCTCATGTTGGAGGTCCCAATTATAGTGCTCACAATATTGCTTGGAAAAAGTTGAGATTTGATGAATCAAAATCAACATATTGAAATTGCAATTGCTAAGCAATATGAACAAGTTTGTGACTTATATTGAAAATGAGTGGTTGCATCAATTGATTACATTCACTTTTTATTAAAGCAAGGATTAACCTTTCGTGGTAATGATGAATCAACCAATTCTACTAATCAAAGTGATTTTTGTGAACTTCTTAGATTTCTTGCTGATCATAATGAATCAATAAATAATGTTGTCTTGGAAAATGCTCTTGAGAATGACCAATTAATTTCTCCTTCAATTCAAAAGGATACTGTCATTGTTACAGTATTAGAAACTACAAATGCTATCATTAGTGATCTTGGAGATGATTTGTTTGCTATTTTTGTTGACGAAGCATGTGACACATCAAATAAAGAACAAATGGCTATTACATTATGTTATGTTAATAACAGAGAAAGTATTGTTGAGTGCTTTCTTGGTATAGTGAAAGTTAATGCAACTATTGCCTTAACCTTGAAAAAGGCAGATGATGATTTGTTTTGCAAATATGGACTAAGTATATCAAGAATTCATGGACAAGGGTATGATGGTGCTAGCAATATGCAAGGTGAATTTAGCGGTCTCAAAAGTTTAATCTTAAAGGAGAATCCATTTGCATTTTATGTACATTGTTTTGCTCATCAATTACAACTTACTTTAGTTGCTATTGCCAAAAAATCACATTCAAGTTGCCTCTCTTTTTAATTTGGTGTCCACTTTATCAAATGTTGTTGGGGGATATTGCAAATGGCATGACATGCTTGGTGAAAAGAAAATGGCTATTGTTAGAGAGAAATTAGGAAATGGAGAACTTCCAAGTAGATGAGGCTTGATCCAAGACATAAGTCTCGAGCAAGCTGTTGATACTCGTTGGAGTTCATATTGTGCAACTTTAATAAATTTGATATTATTGTATTCAGCTGTGATTGATGTTCTTGGATTTATTAAAGAAGATGGATCTAATGTAGATTAGAGAGCGAAGCCAATGGTTTTTAATATATGTTAGAGGATTTTGACTTTGCTTTTACACTACATTTGATGAAAAATGTCTTGGGTATCTCAAATTAATTGTCACAAGCATTGTAGAGGAAGGATCAAGACATCATCAATGCTATGAATTTGGTTAATATCACAAAGCAACATTTACAAACTATGAGGTATAGTAGATGGGAGTCTTTATTGCATGATGTAACTTCTTTTTGCAATATGCATAACATTGACATTCCTAGTATGGAAGCTAAGTTTCTACCCAAAGGGAGATCACGATGTAGAGGCAAAATTCAAGACATCATAGTAGAACATCATTATCAAATTGAATTGTTTTATATTGTTGTGGATATACAACTTTAGGAACTTAATGATCATTCCACTGAGATAACTTCTCATTTGCTTCTTTATGTGGCTTGTTTGAATCCAACCAATATGTTTGCTACTTTTGATAGGACAAGGCTTATTGAATTTGCCAAGTTTTATCCACATGAATTTTCTTTAATGGAATTAGTGATGCTTGAAAATCAACTTGAAACTTGCATTATTGACATTTGTAGTAGTGCTAAATTTGCATCTTTGAAAGAAGTTTCTAGCCTCATGGAAAAGTTAGTTGAGACTAGAAGACATATTGTTTATCCATTAGTTTATCTTCTTTTGAAGCTAGCAATGATATAGCCTGTTGCTATAGCAACCGTGTAAAGAGCCTTTTCTGCCATGTAGTTTGTGAAAAATAGATTGCATAATCAAATGGGAGATCTATGGATGAATGATTGTCTAGTGACTTATATTGAGAAAGATATGTTTACTAGAATTGACAATGAGATGATCATCTAATGGTTTCAAAACATGAAGCCACATAGAAAAAACTTGTAAGGTATGTAAATATTTATTTTATATATTAAATTTTTATTTTTTAAATGTTTTTACATTTTCTAGAATTTATGCCCCCATTAGCTTAGGGTCTTGCATTTACCACTGCATATACTCACACCACCTTAGGTCACATGTATAATAACTCATTTTTATGTCACTTTTGGCTTTACCAAACATGACTTAGCAAAAATTTTGAATTCACTTTTTCTGAGATAACCTTATTTTTAGACAAAATTGAATTTTATTATTTTTTCCACTTTTTTGAGATAATCATCTTCCACTTCCAATTTCAATTCTTTTCTATAGAAGCACGCATACTCTCTCTCCTCACTTTTCTCTCTTTTTGCCCCCTTCATATCTCCACATCTAACTGTCCAAATCTAGATCCAACTTTACCATTGCTTTCGTCTTTCTGCTTGTGTTAAAACTTTGGGAATTTTGCTCTAGTTAGTTTGAACAAACTCTTGTCATTTTATTTGTGTTTTTAACCATTAGAATTTTAAAATATCAACTCCTTGAGAGACACGATCTTGGTTGATCCTAAACTATACTAGTATTAACTTTGTTAATTTGAGCCTACACAACTAAGGGTTATCAATTATTTACATTTCATAGAGTTTAAAAAATGATTCATTATTATTTCTTGTTTATAAATAGTGTCAATACAATTTACCATATTACATATATTGAAATTGATGATTAAGATAAATTGAATCATTTGACAATGTGAGGTTTGGAATAATAGCTTTAGACAAGGTATGCTCAAGAATACCCATGGTCATCTCTTCTCCAAAAATAGCCAAAGAAGCTTTTCACACACAACCTAGACTTCTATGGCCAAACCTTTCTTGATTGTTCCCAAGCTCTTAACCATCATCAACTCTCTACAGGATGGCTTGTCATTTCACCTCAGTGGAGAGCCCTTAAACAAGCTGGTGTTATGAAGGTTTTCCTGACTTTGAAGCTAGACTCCACTCAGTTTCTATGCCAAAGCAAGGTTGGAGACTTAGTCCATCACATCCATGAATATTCCATCTGCAACATTCTGAAATTTTAAGACTCAAATTGATTTAAAAAAATAATAAAATATTTAAAATTAAATTAAAATTAAGAATAGTAAGATAGAGGTCCTGAGTTTGAATTTTACTAAGCAAAAGTTAGGTTTTATTTTATTTTTAGCTATGAAAAAAATTACCAAAATTGACCCAGGCTTTTGTGATATAATAAAAAATGCTGGGCCTTTTCTTGTAATTTTCTCCAAATTGTTTAAATCAGTTTTTTAAAGGGAAAACTGAATGCAGAAATAAAAATAGAACAAAAGAAAGAAATGAACAAGAAATGAAGCAAAGAGAAGATAGTGGAGAGAGGGGAAAGAGAAGGAAGTTAGAGCTTGGATTTATGAAGCTTTGCGGTCGTTGCGAGCTTAACTATATGATATGTAAATTTTCTACTTCAATTCTCTTCCTTCCCTATTGGTTTTCTTGAGTTTTTGGGAGAGAGAATTTTTGAATTTTGATCTCAAAGGCTTTATCCTTGTAAGCTTTAGTTTCTTTGGGTCCTTGGAAGATTATTTTAAGTTTCTACATAGTGTTCTAATACTTTGAGTGGGCAATTAGATGAAGAGAATTTTAGGGCAAAATTCGAACCCTAAGAGGTTGGGTTTTGCTCCTCAATAGTTTAAGCCTATTAATTTAGTTATAATTTTGCTATTTGAGCCCAATAAGATTTAAATTAAGGTTTGGTTTTCATTATAAGGGCTAATGGTGAAAGTTAGTGACACTAAGTGAAGGTTTTTAATTAATTAAAAATTATATAAATTAGAAATTGGCCTAGTGATGGCTAATAAATGGTTTTGGTGGTTAAGTGATATTATGTGAATGGTTGGTTTAATATATGAACTATTGGGATGGATTATGGCTCATTAACCCAAGTTGTGTGGTATGACTTATAGTCTTCATTAATGCTATTTGTTATGAAAAGTGATATAGATCACTTATATGTTATAGGAAATTGTTGGTGGAACATATTGAGAAGTTAAGGAACAAGTCAAGTCCTATTTTGTACAAGAGGAATCCTTTTGGTATTAAAGGGTTGAGATAACAGGGAAATTTATATTTCTTATTACTTTGTTTAGCTATTTTTGAATAAATATTACTATCTATCATGCATTACATGTTTCACTAGTGCAAAATAGAATTTTAATGACACTTTTTTTTTTGCCACAGTTTCTCAAAAACCTGTGGCAATATATGAGCATGTGGCTTTTTCGTAATTAAATGCTTAAAGTGTTCTATTTATAGCAACAGTCCTAAGATTAATTGTCGCTATAAATGTAATTAGTTAAAGTAAATTAATTTAATTAATTTTAAAAAAAATTAAATAATTTAATTTAATTAATTAGTTAAATTAAATTATTACTCAATTTTTTATTGTCTAAATGTAATTAATTTAAAAAATGACTATAAAAAATTAAATTATTAATTATAATATTAATTATTTTTTATTAATAAAGTAATATTTAAGACAAATTAATTTACCTAAAATAAGAAATACTTAATGAACATAATTTATTAGAATCAAATTATTAATTACTAAATTTTATTTTAATTTATTAAAATTAAATTTTTTAATAAATAATTTACTTATTTATGTCTTAATTAAGACATTTTGAATTCAAATGGTCTGAATTTGGACTGCCTCACTAAAAAATTTAAAAAGATGTCTGAATTCAGACATCTTCGTTGACAGGCACGAGGGTGCCTGTCATCGAAGATGTCTAAATTTTAGACATTAATATGTCTGAAATTCAGACAGCTCGTTTCAGCCACATTCCCTCAGCGCCACTTCATTTGATTTCACCCATAGCTTCTTTCCCTCAGCTTGTTTCCCTTAACTTTACCCCTTCTCCTACGCTGTCATCGCTACTATCGTCCCTCAGCTCGTTTCCCCTTAGCTTTGCCTCTTCTCCAGCTTTGCCCGTAGGTTCTAGCTACCGCCGCTCTAGCTGCTGCCGCCCCAGTTGCTATTTCTTCCAAATCATTGCCTCTAGCTCACCTCCAATTACATTTCCCATAGCTCGTCTCTCTACCTCTCCAGCTGCCACTACCACCTAGCTGCTGTCTCTTCCAAATTCCGCCGCATAAGGTTTTTTTTTGGCAATTTTTTAGTTGTTTTTTTACTTAATTATTTTTAGCTTCTAATTTTTTTACTACTTTTTTATCTCCTTTTCCTACTATTTTTTTTATTTTTAAGTTTATTTATTGGGATAAATTTTGATTGTTACTAATTATTATTTATTACTTAATTAGTTTGTTTTTTTGATTACAGCTCGCCTCTTGTTACTTTTTAAGTTTTTCTTTTTAATTTTTTTCTTCAAAGAATTATACTATTGATTGTTGATTAGAGTTGATGATTATTAAAATTTCAATTAAAATTTACTTAAATTGATCAAATTGAGCTTTTGGTGCTCGGTAAATCTCAATTTTTTAGTTGTTATGCTGCTGATTTTTTTTTAAATTTCCATAATATTAATTTGTTTATGTTTAGTATAATTAATTTCTTTTTAAGTTTGTTTGTTGGGATGAATTTTGAACCCCATTATCATAAAATATACTATTGATTGTTGATTAGAGTTGGTAATTATCAAAATACCAATCGTGATTTACTTAAATTGATCAAATTGAGGGTTTAGGGCCTGGGAAAATCTCAATTTATAAGTTGTTATGTTGTCAATTTTTTTTAAATTTTCATGATATTAATTTCTTTATGTTTAGTATAATTAATTTGAAGTTGAATAATTGATATTTGTTAAAATTTGTTGAAATTGGCATTTTAGTAATGTTAAATTGATAGAATTGAAGGATTTAGTGTCTCAAAGATCTTGCTTTATAAATTGTTATGATGCCGTAGTTGGATAAGATCTTGCTTTTTTAGAATAGGTAATGATGAATCGTACTTGGATAGATGCCTAGCGAATAAGTGATGAATATGAGAAGGGGATAGATCAATTTTTAGAATTTGCAAAGAACAATGTTCCTAATAATAAAGGATTGTTCTATTGTCCTTATGTTAAGTTCTTGAATTGGTTACAATGAAGTCTTATGGAGATTAAGGATCACCTAATTTGTTTTGGGTTTCACAAAGCGTACAGACAGTGGTATTGCATGGTGAATCAAGAAAGCATAGTACACTACAAGTTGAGAATGATGATATGGATTTTGGTAATTAAATAGAAGATATGTTATGTGATATTGGCATTGAAGATGTTGAAAAGGTGCACAAATATATAGCTTGTGCAATGATTCAGAAACTCCTTTGTATCCAAGGTGTACAAAACATACACGACTAACAGCAATGTTGAAGTTGTTCAACTTGAAAGCAAAATATGGGTGGAGCACTAAGAGTTTCACAGGGTTGCTTAAGTTATTGAAAGAGATGCTTCTAGAGGGTAACACACTTTCGAGTTACTATGAAGCCAAAAAAATATTATGTCCAATGAATTTAGGGTACTAAAAGATACATGCTTGTCCCAATGACTGTATATTGTATAGAAATGATTTCGAAATGTTGGATGTATGCCTAGTTTGTAGGGTATCACATTACAAAGTAAAAGAAATAGACGGTAGTGATGATTCCATTACTAAAAGGCCTCTAGGGAAGATATTGTGGTATCTTCTTATAATACCGAGGTTTAAATGCTTGTTCGCTAATCTAAATGAGGCTAAGAACTTGCGATGGCCTGCTAATGAGAGAAAAATTAATGGCATGCTCCAGCATCCAGCCAATCTCCATAATGGAAAGGAATTGATCAATATATTTGGCACCATCGATTAAAGATTTGAAGATGATGTGGGAGGTAGGTGTAGATGTGTTTGATTCATATTGGAATGAGTCTTTCAAGTTACGAGCTATGGAAACCTATTTGGATACAGTGTGAAGGGGCATAAAGCATGCCTAATTTGTGAAGAAAACACATCCCATCAACAAATAAAACATGGGAAGAAGATAATCTATCTTGGTCATCGAAGATTCCTGAGACGAGACCATCCTTATCATAAGCAGAAGAAATCATTCAATGGCTATCAAGAGTATGATGAAGCTCCAAAGCCATTAATTGCAAGCTTGGTTTATGAATGGGTCAAAGACATCAATGTGGTATTTGGTAAGAGCCAAAAATAGGAAGCTCAAAAGAATCAGTGGAAGAATAGGTCAATTTTTTTTATCTCCCTTATTGGAGCACCCTTGAGGTGAGATACTATTGATGTGATGCATGTGGAAAAAATATATGTGAAGTCTCATTGGAACACTATTAGATATAAAAGGAAAGACCAAGGGTGGAGTTAAAGCAAGACTAGACTTACTTGATATGGGAATATAAACAAACTTGGGTCCAAGAGCAGAAAAAAAAAGGAATTACATGAGCCCAACTCCTCATACTTTATCTAAAAGAGAGACAATAAGTTTTTGTGAGTGCCAACACGGTATTAAAGTGCGAAAAGGATATTTTTCAAATGTCAAGAACCTTGTATTAATGAAAGATTTAAAATTAGTTGGTTTAAAGTCTCACGATTGCCATGTACTAATGCAATAATTGTTACCGGTAGCCATTTGAGACATATTAGAGGAAAAGGTGAGAAAATAAATCATTAGACTATGTGTCTTCTTCAACACAATTTGCAATAAAGTCATTGATCTTGAGAAATTAGATGTGTTGCAAAATGGTGTTGTCATTACTTTGTGTCAGTTAGAAATGTGTATTATTCCCTCCTTTTTTGACATCATGGTACATTTAATTGTATATTTAGTGAGGGAGGTAAAGTTTTGTGGTCCTGTCTATATATGTTGGATGTGTCCATTTAAGCGGTACATTAAAATTCTTAAAGGCTATGTGAAGAATCCTCATCGTCTGGAAGCCTCTATTGTTGAAAGATATGTTGCTGAAGAGGTTGTCGAGTTTTGCATTGAATACCTAGTTGAAGTCAAATCTATCGGTGTTTTCAAATCTCACCATGAGGGAGTGAGAGTTGAAGGGCAAGGGACACGAGGCATGAAAGTAAAACACATGACCCATGAAGAAATGCAATAAGCACACTTGTACATCTTGAATAACACCAATGATGTGCAAGATTATTTAGATGTGCACAAGAAGGAATTAAGAGATCAATATCTTAAAAAGGCTGATAAATGGTTGCTAAGTGAGCACAATAGACATTTTTTACTCAAGTTTAAGATAAAGGTAAAGGAGGATTGTAAGAAGTCTAATGTTTCAAAAGCAATAAGATGGTTAGCTAGTGGGCCTAGCTTTGATGTTACTACTTGGAGTGCATATAACAATAACGAATATTCATTCTATACAAAATACAGTATGACAATAGCACCATGCAAAATAGTGGGGTAATGGTAGTAGCTGAAGCAACTCATTTTTCTAGTGTAAAAGATAAAAATCCAACATTGACATTCTCGTCTTATTTTGGGGTCATTGAAGAGATATGAGAAGTTGACTACTTCAAATTTAAGGTGCTTGTAGATGGGTTGATATTAAGAATGGTGTTTAAGAAGACAAGTTAGGTTTTACTTTAGTGGATCTTAATACAGAAAAACATAAGGATGAACCTTTTATAATGGCACCTCATGCAAAACAAGTTTTTTATGTCACTAATCCAGCTGATAAGAGGTTATCTGTAGTTCTATTGGGAAAAAGTCTCCTTAGTCATGGCGAGAATGATGAAACGAGTTTTGATATTGAAGAGATTCCTCCTTTTGTGCCAACCCCGCCCCTATTGGAAGTGGAAGATGAAGACGACATATATGATATTTGAACTGATCATGATGAAAGTTTATAGGAGAACTAAAATATTTTTATAAAGGTAACAGAATATAATAGGACCTTTTTGATTTATTTTATTTTATTTTTTATACTTTCATTTTTACATTAATTTAAATTTATTATATTTCTTGCTACTGACTTTATTTATCTTATTTGTTTTAAGAAAATTATGGAGAATCCAGTCACTAACAAAAAAATTCTAAAAGAGGTAAAAGAGGGGCCATACAACTTACTAAGTTGGCGCAAGTTCATGAAAAAATTTATCTTGATTTTGATGACAATGGCCAACCAATTGATAAGAAAAAAGAAAACATATTTAAGAGTTTTGTGGGTTTGGTGGCACATCAAAAAATTAGTATCTTAAAGGAAGAGTGGGATGCTGTTAATGAAAGTGATAGAAATGATGTTTGGGAATCTATACTAATATTTCCTATTGCTATACGTTATATCTATTTTTTATTTTGAAATATATCTGTTACTAAATTCATTATTGGTATGTATTATTTTGTTGATTACTTATGACATCAAGGAAACTCCATTTTTAAATGACAAGTGGTTAAAGTATGCTAGGGATCGATGGAGGGACTTTAAATCCAAGCTTACCAGAAAATATGTCTTTCCTAAGAATGGCAATGAAAATGATGATAGTAACAATAATGCTAACACAGAAAAACCTTGGGAGAAATATCCATCCATTGGTTATTACACGTGGATAAAATTTGTTCACAGTGGACACGATCCCAAGTTTTTAGTAAGTAAAGGAAGAATATGATAATTTATTTAATGTTAGTGAAGATTTATTTTTAACAAATTCTTTTTATTATTTGTTAATAGGAAAAAAGTTAAAAAGGTTAAGAGCATTGAAAGAAAAATCTATACAACTATACTATGTCTCGAGGAGGGTACGCATATATTTATGATATAATGAATCAAGAGAAGTAGGAAGCTAAAAGACAAGCGGTGGGAGTTGATAATGTTGAAGACATTTCTCCTCCATCTATTGTTAATTGTGCTAAAGCATAGAAGAGAGGATGAATGAATAAAAAGGGAGAGTTTATTTCCCCGGAGGCTAGAGAAGTAGCTAAGAAAATTGTAAGTATTTTTATAGTCAATATCTTAATCATATAATTGAAATTTATTACTTACATTGATTTCTACTTGCTTGCATGTTCCAGGATGCTCTTACAGAAGCATCATCCGAGGGGACCTTTGTGTCTACTAGTAGAAAGGACATATTGACCATGGCCTTAGCGAATGAAGAGCACCTCGGCCGTATTTGGGGGGTTCCAAAAGGTATGGGTATAAGATAATATTTTGGACCTCCACCTTCTAATCTTATACCAACCTAGCAAGTGTAAATGATGATAGCAGAATGAAAGTCAAGCATGATGAGGGAAATGCAATCAATAATTAGTAATTTGCAAATGCAACCACAACAAACACTAAATTATGGTGGTGCTATAGATCTAGTGTGTGATCTTAGTCTATCTGATCAAGGAATGCCATGCATACTTTATGTAAAGGATCATAGTAAATGATTAGTTGCATATGGAAAGGTGTATAACCATGCAACTACAGTCCACCGTCAGCAGATACAACATAACCAAGTAAAGGTGATGGTTGAAGAGGTTGTGTATGCTAATGCTCTTGTACTATTTTCTACTGAGGAGTTGGAAACAACGGGACAAGCTCAACATAATTTCATTATTTGGTTGAAAAAGCTAATCCGACAGGTTATTGAAGAGGTATGAAAATGTTACAATTTTTTATTTTTTCAATTAATAACATAGGTATTTCTAATTTTTATTATATATTAATTATAGGAACTTCTACAATCAAAAGAATCTTTGGGTTCCAATCCCCAACCGATGCAAGATGATTTGAAATGATTGGCTTCAGTGGTGGTTGACATGAATGAATTTTCTGATGAAATTGACATAATTGAAAAGATTGTTGGGAAGCCTATTGCTTTTAGAGTTTTTAGAAAAGATATTAGTGACCTCATTATTTTTAGTGGTTGGACATGTAAATAATTCAAGTTTTTATTATGTAAGTATTCTTTTTTATTTCTAAATTAATATTTGATATTTTTATTTTATTACTAACATATGTCTAATTATCAAAGGTACCTTCATAAGATATGTACTGAACTCAGTGTTGATGAGAATTATGGGCTCTTATCTCTACTTTTAACCTCCATTGGCAAAGTGAATCAAAGAGCTTTTTATATTAGAAAGATAATGTGTAAGCAAAAGAAGAAATGCTGGTTTTTATCAATTATTGAGAGGTATCAATTTTTAAATTCGTTACTCAATTTATAAAAAAAATTTGCTTAATAATGTGATATTAATATAAATTAATATATTGTAGTTATCATTGGATGCTTCCTATCATTTTTCCATATGAAAATACTATATACTGGTTTTGTTCATTAAAAAGGAAAGTAAGCGACGACATGAAGCCTTTGATTAAATTGTAAGTTTTTAAATAATTCTATTGTGTTATTAATAATATATATTTAATATTTTCTAAGTGTGTATATTTGATAAATAGATCTTTAGCGACATATTAGAAATTAATGGGAATGGTTGACAAGAAAAAAAAATGAAATCAAGTTTTTACCAATGCAAGTAAGTATTTCAAATTTATTCCTTAATTAGAATGAAGATTATAATATTGATTTAATGAATTTAATTATTTCTATTTTCTTTATAGTGTCTTTAACAACCAGGAAGTGTAGAATGTAGTTATTATGTGATGATTATATATGAAATCATCACTCAAGGTATTGTTCACTCATTTGATTAGGTAATAATTTATAAATAACAATTTATAATTATGAAGTTTTCTATATACTTGAGTTATTATTCATGCATATATTGTTATTGAATTTGCAGCACTTCCAAAGTTTATAGCCATATTCTAGGCAAGAGTTGAGACATATACACAATTTGTGGTCTAGATTTTTCTTAGAATTAACAGGATTAGAGTAGAAACTTTTTAGATATTTTGTATTGGAAATGTAAATTTAGTTCATATGTGTTCACCAGATACATTATTATTGGTCTCTAGAGCTGCTGTTTCTTAATTAATGTAGGTTTTGTGAGTAAGGGATGTATATAGATATAAGTATATGAGTTAAAAAATATATAGTATTTATGGCCACAGTTATTACAATAATTGTGGTAAAAAGTCATTTATGGCGACAGTTGTGGATAAAACTGTGGCCATAAATGATCTCTAAAATCATTTTTTGCCACAAGTTTGAGACCACTTGTGGCCAAAAATTATATTTTTCGCCACTGTGTTTTTGACCTGTACAAGTAGGTATAAGGTTTACTTGCGAGTTAAAGACCGCCAGGGAGTATTCTGTTAGTCATGAAAGGCCATATCGACCTATGTCATATATTCATGCATTTTAAATGGCTAAAATATACTACATTGAATTTATTATTCGTTTATTCGATTATGGATTACTTTGTAATAATCGATGTAGATTTGTCTATTATTGAAACTGTGATTGTCTCACCCTTTTCTTTTCAATATTTCCACGTCCAGGTGAAGAAACTAGTGGAGGATGGGGAAAGGAGCAGGGCTAGGGGTTATTTGTGGATTGTAAAGAACTGTAACCCCTTTCTTTTGAGCAAATCTATTGCAATGTATTTAGGATTAGGATGCTAGTAGGATGTGATTACGTATATATGTGTAAGTATGTGTGAATCGTATAGCTTGTGTATGAATTTTTATTTACCTGTAGAATTGTGGCTAGGAAACTTGGTTATGGTGTGTGGTTTTGATGGATTTATTTAATAGACTAAGTTTCCACTACAAGTAAATATTTATTTTGGCATATATGTGATTCCACAAGCAAATGCAAAGTGGTTGCATTGCAAATAGTGTGCTGTAGACAAACATACATCTTGGATGGAGAGAGTAGGTGCGTGGACCCTATGGAGATCTCTAAGCCAAGTGAACATGTTTAGCATATGTATTCATATGTGTATATGATATTTGGAATAGTTTTTGGCCACTCTTGTGTGATTTGTTAATTTTGGGGGCACAGGGTCCATTTTGGGAAATGGCACCTGAGTAGTCAAATTTTGATATAAAGGGTTTTTTCATCATTTAAATGTTATATCAGGTACTCCTAGTCCTATTTAACGTGTCCAAAGTATTTTCACAAGTTTGTGACCCTTAGGACAATTTTGAAAAATGGTTTTTACCAAAATATTACACTTTTACATCTGGATGTCTAAATCTTAATCCGATTGTTGGATTTCTTTAAAAGTTAGATCACAAGTAAAAACTTTTATAAAATTCATGTGATCTTTATAATTATGTTGATCGGAGCCAGATGGAGAAGCGGCACACTTTGGAATTTGGTCTGGAGGAGCTATCATGACAGCAAAAGTGCTGTCATGACAGCAACAGTATTGATGTTGCTACAAGCACAATTTTTAATCCGTCTGTTGGATCTTTTAAAACTTTGGTATACTAATAGTAATATTTAAAAGTGATATGTGAGCTTTGGAGTCGCTCTGATCGGAGGTCAGATGATAAAATTGTGCACTCCGGAAGTTGGTTCAGAAGTTTTGTCATGAAGCAACTTTATCCAATCTTGTAGAGTGTCCAAATTCTAATCCAACCGTTGGATCTTTTTAAAATTTAGTATACTTGTAGTACCCTTTGAATGTGATGTGTGGGATTTAGAGTCACTCTGATCAGAGGTCGGACGATGAAATAGTACACTTCGAAAGTTGGCTTGAATGTGTTGTCATGACAACAAAAATGACAAACTTGTAACGTGTCCAGTTTTTAATCTGACCGTTAGATCTTTTTGAAATTTGGTGCACTACTAGTAATCATTAAGAATGATGTTGGGAGGGCTGTCATGATAGCAATTTAATGCTATTATGAGAACATTTTTTTATCCCATTTTTGCCTAGCTTGCTTTCGTGCTATAGGTAGAACCTATAAATTTTTTTAAAGGTTTTAAATTTTTATTTTGCGATGGTGTATCTGTTTTGTGATTTAAATGATTTGTTTCCTAAGTTGATTAGAAGATCAACTCTTAACCACACTTAGTTTATTTAAATTATGTGATTTTGGATAACATTCGGGGAAAGTGTTACACCATCAAAGTTGAGGCTATTCATCTTGCTGAGGTTGGCTTTATTACAGTTCTCAATTCAATTTTGAACACGCTTTTTTACTTATGGTTTTGATAAAACTTAGAGTATAAGAAGTTGGTAATTGGGGTCATAGAAGAAGTTGGAAAGGCTAATGTTTTTGATCTTTTTCTTGTTGAGTTTTCTAGATCTATAAGGTGCTTGTGTAGGGATGAGAGGTTACAATAATAAGTTACATAATATTTTTGATGATATCGAGAGATTGCATTTCATATGACAGAACAAGGACTCCAAATAACATAAGGATGTGTTGAATTCATTTCTCAATCTTATGCAATATGGTTCTTCACAATTGAGCCATAGTGATGTTCTTCATTTATTTATAGTGGGTAATATTAAATCATATATTTTGATAATTATAAAACCAAGAGAAGAGGCGTGCCTTATGTGTGTAGATACATAAAGATTCATGGATGAAGACTATAATCTCTCCCCATACTAGACTATAGCCCTACCATAAATCCTGTATAAAGAGGGGTTAACTTAATTACCACATTACACTACCAAGATGTACTTGAGGAAAAACTTATTGAGAAGCTCGAAACCAAAGACATTTTGTTAAAAAAAACCATTAGAAATCAAGCACGAAATACACATTGCATAATGGAAGACTAACCACTATATTCATAACAACCAATACATGATTTAAAAATGAAGAAACAAAGTTTGAAAATAGGGCATGTGCCGCAGTGTGTGGTACAAATCCATAGGCTCCCTTTTTGTATCATGTGCCATAGCTTGTTGAGCCATTCTCCATGATGCACCATGACAATTTTACTGTCATTTAACAGTTTGCAAAAGCAAACTTTTGACATGTTATGTTTCCACATATGATGTTTGATGCTTACATGAAGCCTATTTCGTAACCTAATTAATGAGATAAGTTTGAACGTGATCTAGTAGTTCGATCTAACTTTAGACACTTGAGTGTAAAAAGTTTCTTTTATCAAAAATTTGTGCACTAAAGTGTTCAAATTATATATTTAGTCTCATTAGGCCATTTTGGGCCTAAAACCAAGTCTAAAAGAAACATTTATACCTGATTGACCTCAACCCACATCATATATATAAACAGATCAAAATTTGGCCGTTTAATTGCCTATCTCACAAGTAAAAGGGCTATATTTCACTATTAAACACAATAAGGTGTTCTTGGTCGTTCTATTCATAATTTCCTCACAAATTCACTACATATATTCATAATTAGATCTTAACCCTCAATTACATCATTCACATACAATGGGCTAAGATTTCACAAAAGTCACTACAATTAATAACTCAAACTATGCATGCAATTCTTATGGCAACTTTTCATTTACAATATTAACAAGAGACACAGTCCATTACATAAACTTTAATTCACATGGCTTTATCCACACTAAGCTAGTCCTGAGTCTTTTCCTTTTCCCGGCTCACTACTTTGATCTATAAAAATATAATCATAGGATGAGATGATAATCTCAGTAACATAATAACTTACTACTAATAACTATCACAGGTAACTATAATAAAGTTTTACATAATATAAATTTGAACATAGTATATAACATATATCTCATTTCAAATCTATTTGCTCAACAAATCATCATTAATATCAGTATGATTACTACCATCTGAACCTCCATATCACCCTGACTAAAACCATAGGCTCACAATAGGCCAATACATACTTTGACTTGAGCACACCTTTAGTGGTGGAATCACCTGGCCAAAGGTGTTCTGTCCCACTTTTAGACTATGATTTCCCCCTATCACACACTGATTGAGGTATCATTACTCCAATACTGCATCACAAAGATGCTAAGGGGCTCAAATCTCCAATACTGTACCTCATATAGGCACTAAGGAAATAATCTCCAACATCGCACATTAAAAAGGCATCAAGGAGATGAAATTCTCCAACTTCGCACCCCGTCGAACACTAAGGAGAATATGCCATATGGACTTCTCACTACTTCTCCCTATGGGTGAAATCCTACTTCCTATGATCATGTTTTCATATAACACCAAACATTTGCATATAAAGTCATATATATGATATATATTACCAAAATCACATAACCATGCATTTTCATAAACTCACATCTTCTAAAATTAATTTTATGCATCAACGTTCATTTGTTAAATATGCACATTCTAAAATATTTTCAAACAATAATATTCCTACTCCTAGACAGTTATAATAAATAGTCAATTAGAGGAAGTTATTCGGTTACCTCAATCTTTCTATTACCAGAAATATTATATGTGAATTTCACAACCACTAACACGTCTTTACAGGCTTTCTTTCTCACTCTACATATGTAATATGCCAATCTACACACAATTTGCACTATTAGTCAATTAATAAAATTGACCAAAAGTATTTAATTATTATTCTAAAACATATTTAGCCATCAATTCACTTCCACTTAACTAAGTTAGGTCTATCACCACTAATCCTTTATTTCCTATCACTTCAATCAATCGTAATTCACTATTACTAAATTTTCACCCCTTTCACTCTTGATTTTGGACTAGATTAAGCTTATGAATTCAAAGTTTTATCGTTCAACCCCAAACCAGTCATAAAGCCTTAGTTTAACTCCTAAGAATCTTTTCATTACTAAAAGGTAAGAAACAAACCCCTTAAATTTCCCTGATTCAATTATCTTATTACTTATAATTAAGAGATATTATAGTAGAATTAAAGGTAAGGGCTATACAAAACTTACCTGATAAGTTACCAATCAAAATGCCTTCTAAGCTCATAAAAATTGATGCCTTAGCTAAGCCCTGCCTTTTCTCTCTTCTCTACTCAATTTCGCTCCTCTTCCTTTTGAAATCACAAGCTAGACATGTACTTATTAGGTCATTTTTTGGTCTATGTGCTATGGCACAACAAGGAAAATCCTTATCACATGCACATGCTTCGCTTCGAGGATCAGTTCTTCCATCTATATCTATTAATTCAATACTTCAATGAGCCAAATTATCAAATTATCATCCAAGATTCTAATCACTCACTAAATACTAATTCATCCTTAATTAGCAACTAGCATGATTAAGAAATTAGAATGTTATAAAGACAAAATGTAACATCCTAAAATTTTTAAGACTCAAATTTAATTTAAAATAAAATATCCATAACTAAATTAAAATTAAGAATAATTTAATAAAGGTTTAGAGTTTGAATTTTACTATGCAAAAGCTTGGTTTTATTTTATTTTTAACTTTGAAAAAGTTACCAAAGTTGACCCGAGCTTTTATACAATAATAAAAAATGTTGGGCTTTTCCTTGCAATTTTTCCCAAAGCATTAGATAACTTTTTTTTATATGTAATAGCACGTAGAAACTAAAAATGGAAACAAAGGAAATGAAATCAAAGAAATAAGAAAAGAACAAGAGGAAGAGGAGAGGAGGAAGAGAGGGAGCTAGAGCTCGGATCTGAGAGGCTTTGTGGCCATTGTGACCTCTGCTACATGATAGGTAAACTCTCTACTTTAATAATTTTCCTTTCCTCTTAGTTTTCTTAAGTTTTTGAAAGAGGTAAATTTTAGATTTTGGTCCCAAAGGCTTTACTCTTGTAAGCTTTGGTTTCCTTGGATTCTAGGGAAGTTGTTTTAAGTTTCTATATGGAGCTTTAATATTTTGAGTGGGCAATTGGATGAAAAAGGAAGTTTAGGGCAAAAATTAAACCCTAAGGGATTCGGTTTTTGATCTTTTATGGTTTAAGCCTATTGATTTAGTTATAATTGTGTTATTTAAATTCAATAAGATTTAAATTAAGCTTTGGTTTTCATTATAAGGGCAAATTGTAAAAGTTGATAACACTAAGTGAAGGTTTTTAGTTGATTAAAAATTTTATGATTTGGAAATTTTCCTAATGGTGGCTAATAAATTATTTTAGTTGTTAAGTGATATTATGAGAATAGTTGGTTTAATACATAAACCATTGGGGTGGATTATGGCTCATTGATTCAAGTTGTGTGGTATGAGTTATAATCTTTTTTTTATGCTATTTTCCATGAAAAGTGATATGGATCACTTATATGTTGTAGGAAATTGTTGGTGGAACTTATTGAGAAGTTAAGGAACAAGTCAAGTCTTATTTATACAAAGAAAACCCTTTTGGTACTAAACAGTTGAGATAATAGGCAAATTTATATTTCTTATTACTTTGTTTAGC
Organism: Prosopis cineraria; assembly: GCF_029017545.1. NCBI lineage: Eukaryota > Viridiplantae > Streptophyta > Magnoliopsida > Fabales > Fabaceae > Prosopis > Prosopis cineraria. The sequence goes on along the minus strand of NW_026555343.1, from coordinate 20,642,013 downwards.
TATTTTGAATAAATATTACTAGCTATCATGCATTACATGTTTAAAAGATTAAATGTGCTTTATAAGGGCTTATAGGGTACTACTTTAATAATAGCACATATATGTTTTCTATTTGTTTAACAATAATGTTTTTATAAAAACAAGATTATTTGCATGTATTGTAACTATAAAGAATGAAAGTTGCACCTAAGGAAGTGTAACTAGGTTAGGTACCTTAGATATGCTAAGGAATAGTTTAAGGGAGAATTATAAATGTTATACTACCTTAGAGTGTTAAAGTGGTTAATACTCAAGAAAGGTAGATAAGAGTAAAAGGCATGATCTATGTGGGAGTTCACTAATGAGGAGGTGTGGACTTGTGATATTCTATGGCACACTGCCAATACTCAGTGTTGCCTTGCATATTGTGGGTTTAGTGCATTAAAGTGGTTAGTGTATTGAGTATTCAACACCTCTCAATAGGGGAGAAAATCTGACATATAAAGTGTGAGGTTGAGTGCCTAGGCCAAGGTATCTCTTGCATGAAGGCTAATTTAGGCTGGCTCTGGGAGGGAGTTAGCTTTGACTATTCAAGATTCACATCGAAAGGGCATAGGTAGTTTGGTAGATTAGATCATGCTTTAGATTATGTTTTGTGCTTGTGGAGGTACAAGTGGGTATTAGGTTTACCTATGAGTTAAAGATTGTCAGGTGATAAAACACATTTGTTACCCACTTTTATTTGTCAATTAGAACCCTTTTATTAATGATTTATCACCTTCAAGTGCACACATTGCATTAGATTTGAAATTTTGTCTAAGTTTCTAGGTTCAGTGCACTAAGGGCATTTTGGTCCAAAAAAAATTTTGAGAAAATGTACAAGAAAAATTAAAAAAGTGCATTTTATGTTCAGTTGTTGAGTGGTAAAATTAGATTTTTAAAATTCATTTTAGTTCGGGAGTAATTAAATAAAAAGTCAACACTTTCTTAAGTGTCTTAATTTGACCTACTTTTTAGTTTGTCTTTGTGTAAAAATTTTTATATAATTTTGTGCAGCATAAAATATGGTTAATTTAATAAATTCTCCCTTCTAATTAAGAATTTAATTCTGAACATTAATTATATTTTATTATATCACATGCTATTTAATTGAATTATGTGATTTATGTGACATAGGTGGCATGTGACTTGTGCATCAATTAGGCAATTAAGGTCAACACTCCTTGAGGTCAATGGCTGATGGTTTGCATGTGAATTATGATTATTTTGAGGGATTAAATCAGCTTAAATGATGTGGATGACACATGGAAAATTACACACATATTGGAATCATCTACCAACCAATAGGAGGTTGCCACCTTACAAGTATGACAAGGCTCCCATTTTCATTTTAATTTCTTTCTTTTTTAATTGAGTATTCAGTTGATGGGAAACACTTAGGAGCACGTCCATACACCTTATTTTTGGATCCAATACTCATCTCATTCATCTTACACATTTTCTCTCTCTTGTTCATAGTGTTCTTCATTTTCTCTCTTTTGTTCTTCATTTTCCAGCACCCTAACCTCCATTTTCAGCCACTAAACCTCCACAAAACTCACACCATTCTTCTCCTCTCTTCATTTTCATTTTATCCCTTCTATTTTCACAAGGATTGAAGCTCATTTCCATCATTCAAGAGCTATGGAGTTTGGCCTTCACAAGCAATCACTAGGGTTTTTGAAGATGAAGATTGGCTAAGTTTCTTTGTGGAATCCTAGAGAGATGAAGATGGAGGATGAGTCTTGAGCTTCAAATTGGCTATGTTATTTTTTTTCCTATCCTCTTCTCTTTTTACTAGATGGTTAGATTCTTTAATCTAGGGTTTAATCATCTTAGCTTGTAAATTCTAATTTGAATTTGATATTGATGTAAAGAGAGAGGATTGTTTTATTTAATTTCTTCCTTGGATAGCCATGACTGAATTTTGCCACTCTTTGTTTGGAACATAATCTTGTGTTTTTCAATTAGTGAATTACTTGTGTTAATATTGCATAATCTTGTGGTGTTAATGCTTGAGTAGCTTGACATAATCTTGTAGTTACTCATATTGTTGTTTTGACTGTGGCTGTTGAGAGGAGATTTTGAGTGAATCACTTGGCTAATTTTTACACCAATTGGTTAATTGAAATAGGGACTTTAATCTAAAACCTAGGGAGATTAGCTAATTAGGTTAATTGACTTAGGATAATTTTCTTAAGTCATGACAGCTTTAGTCAACAGGAAAGGGAAGCTAAACTTAGCCTAATCATGAGAAGATAATGAGTCCAAAATCAACTAATCTCTAGGGTTCCACTCTTACGAAAAGGGAAGTGCATTTCACTCACTTTATTTAGCATTTTAATCATTAGGTATTAGTTTAGATAATTTAGATAACTAAATTCCTACAACTTTAGGTGATTTATTCCATTAGATAACTTTCAATTAGACTAAGACCATTCCTTGGGAGATGACCTAGGGTTGACCCTATATTGCATTAGGGTTAGCTTTAGTTTAATTTTGAAGGCAAACGACAATCCTGATCAAAATTTTGGTGCTGTTGCAGGGGAGTGGTTTAGGTTTAATTTTAAGGTTGTTTAGTGCTTAATTTTTTTTAGTGTTCCTGGAAAATTTTTGTGAAAATTATAAATATTTGTGTTTTGTATTTTGTTTAGTGTTTTTGTGTGTTTTGAGTGTTTTTATTCTGTTTTAGAAAAAAAATAAAAAAATTAGTGTAATTTTTGTTGGTTTGGTGTGGAGCTGAAAATACTCTGTTTCTAATGTCTCTATTTGAAATTTAAAAATTACCTGGGAATGAGTCTGAGGGAATTTGAACTTGAAATTTATTTCTTGAAAGCTCTATATCTTAGCTTCATTTTAAAATTGGTTTAGTAAATTTTGGATGTGGGAAGTGTCCTGTGGAAATTTTAAAATCTAACAAGGTCCAGGGAGCCTTTACAAAGAACTCTCAAAACCCTGTTTCAATTTTGAGTTAGCATATCTTCCTCTATGTGCGTCCAAATTGATTTATTCCAGTCTCAGTTTTCTTATTACTGTCTTAGATTTTTTTCTTTTGTTTATAATTTTCTTCAATTTTTCCATTTTCCTATTTGAAAGTTTATTGGAAGCTCTAAAGGTCTTTTGGACGAAATCCTGTTTCTCCAGACCTGTGGACCAACTTGTGAAACATTTTGGGAACAATTGGGAAAGAGTTTTGATCTAAAATTTTTATATAATTTTTATCTATATCTCTTGTGTTTCTCATAAAATTTTCAAGGGAATTTATCATGTTGATTGGTTGCTAAAAAATCCACAAATTCACTGTCTCCAGAAAGCCTACTGTGCAAATTCTAGAATTGTCAAAGCTTCTTGATTAAGCATTTCTAACTCTCCTTCCACATGTTTGGTGTTGTTTTTGTTTGTGTTTGATTACTTCATTGTTGATGAGTCTAATAGAAAAAGAAAAAAATTCTCTTAATTTTTGTTTGCTTGTATTTCCACTGATACAATTGCATAGGACATATCATTTGAGCTTCCTTGGTCTTTTCATCATTTTGAGCTTGAATTTGCATCATTACTTGTGGATATAAATTTCATTGCATTTTATGGCTTGGTTTCATCATCATGATTCATTCCAACCTTCATTTGACATCCATTCCCATCCATTTCCAGTGCTAAACATTAATCATATATCCCATTTTCATAATCAATTTCAACCATATAACTTTAATTATCCACCCCCATATTATGATCATTCCATCCAAGTCACAATTATGAATTTCCTAATCCCACGAGTTTTGAATCCAATCTAAGCACTCATGTTGAGCATACACCAGCCATTGACATTGAGCATCTAGAAAAATTATATGCACAAAGGGGTAAATTTTATTGTATGCATTGTGAGGCAACCTCCCACTTCTATTATGATTGTCCTATTCTAAAAAGATATTGTGAACCACATGGAGTAGCCCAAGCCCCACAAGAGAGCAATTACATTTTTCAAGTTGAAGATACAAAAAGTTACTCATGAAGCTATTGAGAATATAAATATATCTCAAGCCACTCAATCTTCAAAAGAGGAGTCAATCCAACCCTTACTTCAAGAGGTAATTTCTCTTTTCCTATTGAGGTTGATTCTTCTTCACATTTGACTTTGTCTAATGATGAGCATAATGATTTAAATGATGATGACATAGATGAAGAAATTATAGTTAAATCACCTTAGATGTTTGAGCATGAATCATATTGTGAAAAAGTATACCCTTAGGAGAAAAACACTTTGAGTTCACATGATAATTCTCTTGATTTAAATTCAAATATCATTGAAAGTGTTGACTCTTCCCTTAGCTTGAATAAAGAAAATGAGATGGATGTTGATCGTGGGGATGATGTATCTTGTGTGGTTGAAATTCCAATTCCTTCTTGTGATATTGTTGATAGTGCATATGCACTTATTTCTTCTAACCATGATATGCTTGAGAAAGGTTGTTTACCTTCTTTTGTAGGTAAACAAGACAATTTGGCCAAACAACCTCTTGATTTCAAGGAGGAACTTGCTCAACTTGAAGAGGCTAATATGCAAGGCTTATAAGAAATTGAGGCCAAATCTATGAGTTTTTCTCCACTCGAGCTTGATGTTCTTAAGATTCCCAAGCTATTAGAGGAAAATTCTGCATTCCACATGTCAAGGCCATGGCTCATGTCCAAGCACTTGAGGACAAGTTGCAAGAAAAGGGGGAGGCTGTGAAGAAAGAAAAGGAGCAATCAAAAACAAGTAAGAAGCCTAAAAGACAAGAGAGTGCTGTGGGATATTCTACCAAATTAGACTTGAAGAAGCTCATTCCCTCTTGTGTAGAGCCACCTACCTTAGAGTTGAAGCCTTTACCATCTAATCTCAAGAATGCATATCTCATTGAGAATGAGAAGCTTTCAGTAATAATTTCTAACTCTTTATCTCTTGAGGAAGAAAATGCATTGCTTGATGTGTTGAGAAAGAACATACATGCTATTGGTTGGATTTTGGTTGACATTCTTGGTATTAACCCTATTGTGTACACACATAAAATTTTTCTTGAGGACAATGCTAAGCCCATTAGGCAACCACAAAGGAGACTTAACCTATTGATCTTAGATGTGGTAAAGAAAGAGGTTGTCAAGCTACTTAGTGCTGGGATCATCTATCCTATATCTGATAGTGAGTAGGTGTCTCCAACCTAAGTTGTACCTAAGAAAGGGGGGATTACTGTGATAAAAAATGAGAAAGGAGAGCTTGTCCCAACTAGAGTTCAAAATGCTTGGAGAGTGTGCATAGACTATAGGAAGCTCAATAATATGACTAGGAAAGACCATTTTCCTTTGCCTTTTATTGATCAAATGCTTGAGAGATTGGCTTCCAAGTCCCATTATTGCTTCCTAGATGGGTTTAGTGGGTATTTTCAGATTCTCATAGCTCCTAGTGACCAAGATAAGACCATCTTTACATGCTCCTTTGGTACATTTGCTTATAGGAGGATGCCTTTTGGTCTTTGCAATGCACCTGGTACTTTTTAAAGATGCATAATGTCCATATTTTGTGATTTTATTGAAAAGTGCATGGAAGTTTTTATGGATGATTTTGCTGTGTATAGTGAGTCCTTTGATTCATGCTTGCATTCTTTAGATAAAGTGCTTGATAGGTGCATTGAAAAGAAGCTTGTGCTTAACTTTGAGAAATGCCATTTCATGGTAGATAAAGGCATTGTTTTAGGCCATTTAATTTCTTTCGATGGCATAGAGGTGGATAAGGCCAAAGTAGATGTGATTGCTTCTTTGCCATATCCTATTTGTTTGAAAGATTTGAGATTATTTTTGGGACATGCAGGCTTTTATAGGAGATTTATCAAGGGGTTTAGTGAAATTGCTTTGCCTATGTCTAAACTCTTATAAAAAGATGTTGATTTTGTTTTTGATGATGCTTGCAAAAGGACTTGACACTTTGAAAAGCATGCTCATTTCCCCTCCCATTCTTAAAGCCCCAAATTGGTCTTTGCCTTTTGAGTTGTCATGTGATTCTTCTAATTTTGCTATGGGAGCTATGCTTGGTTAAAGAGAGGGTAAGTTATCATATGTGATTGCTTATGCATCTAGGACCCTAGATTTAGCTCAGATTAATTACACCATGACTGAGAAAGAGTTGTTTACTATTATTTTTGCACTTGATAAGTTTAGATCATACCTTTTTAACTCTAAAGTTGTTGTGTACACTAACCATGCTGCTGTGAGGTACTTGTTTAAGAAGACAGATTTTAAGCCTTGCTTGATTCGATAGGTGATCTTGATACAAGAATTTAATGTGGAGATAAGGAATAGGAGTGGTTCTACCAACCAAGTAGCAAATCATTTATCTAGGCTACCTTATTTGGAAGCTACTATGGTAAACTCTAACCCTACAATTCCTTGTGATTCATTTCCTGATGAGGCATTGGGTGCCATTTCATCTAAGCCTCCATGGTATGCCTCTTTTGCTAACTATGTTTAGTATGGAGTCTTTCCTTCCTATGCTTTACATTTTGCTATTGAAAAATTGAAAAGAGAGTCTAGGTTTTATATTTAGGAACCACCTTTGATGTGGAAGATTTGTAGTGATAAAGTGATTAGGAGGTGTGTTGATGATGTTGATGTGCCTTCTATTCTTGATTTTTATTACTCTCATGCATGTGGTGGTCATTTTAGCTCAAATAAGACAACTAGAAAGGTTTTAGATTGTGGATTGTATTGGCCTAGCTTGTTTAAAGACTCTTATGAATTTTGTAAAACATGCTTGAAATGTCAAAAGGTTGGTAGTTGGGGTGAGAGACATGAATTGCCTCAACAACCCATTTTATTTTGTGAGATTTTTGATATTTGGGGCATTGACTTCATGGGTCCCTTTCCACCATCCTTTAGCTTTGAGTACATATTACTTAGTGTTGATTATGTTTCAAAGTGGATTGAAGTCATTCCTACTAGAACATGTGATGCTAAGATTGTTTTGAAGTTTCTCAAATCTAATATTATTTGTAGGTATGGAGTTCCTAAGGCCTTGGTAAGTGACTAAGGATCCCACTTTTATAACAAGATGATGAAGGCTCTCTTAGCTAAATATGAGGTGCATCACAAGATCTCTACACCATCTCATCCCCAAACTAATGGCCAAGCTAAAGTATCAAATAAAGAAGTCAAGAAGATCCTAACCAAGGTGGTGAACATAAATAGGAAGGATTAGTCTTTACACTTGGAGGATGCTTTGTGGGCTTATCGGACTGCTTATAAGACTCCCATTAGCATGTCTCCTTTTCGATTGTGTATGGAAAGGCTTGCCACCTCCCTATGGAGATAGAGCACAAGGCCTGTTGGGCCATCAAAAAACTTAACTTCGATTTCCATCTTTTGGCTAAGGAGAGATTTCTTTAAATGCAAGAACTTGAGGAGCTTAGGTTAGATGCCTATGAGTCTTCTAGGATCTATAAGGAGAAAACAAAGATCCTTCATGACAAGCTAATCTTGAGGAAAAAGTTTCAAGAAGGAGATCAAGTCCTCTTGTTCCAAACAAGGTTTATTCATAAGCATGCCAAGTTGAAGTCTAAGTGGGAGGGACCATATCTAGTGACCAAGGTGTTTCCCTACGGGGTTTTGCAACTCTTGAATAAAGCCTTGGGTTCCACCACGCAAATTAATGGTCGCCTATGCAAGCTTTACAAAGAGGTCGAACCACTTAAAAAGGAGGAGAACTTCTCTCAACATATTTTTAAACCACCATGATAAGGTTGTATCTCTCCAACCTTGAGCTTTTACCTTGCTTTAATTGATATATTTAATGATAGGTATAGTTCAAGTGTAGAGGAGATGAACCTAATAGGAAAATTATAGTTTATTTGCTTTATTTGACTTCTTTATTTTGTATTTTAGTTTGAAAAAAAAATTCTGCACCACACTTTTATTATGCATTCATTATTTATCTCACCTTGTTTTATCACTAGTCTATATATATTGAGGACAATGCATGATTTAAGTGTGGGGGAGAGAAATAAAAATTTTACTTTATTTGTTTGGTTTTGTTTGGTTTTGCAAAAATTTTCAAAAAAATTAAAAAAAATTTGCTTTGCTTTGTTTTGTTTTGTTTGAGGTTACTTAATTACCTAGCTCTTGAATGGATATTTTGATTCTTGAGATGTGGTAATTTTTAGGATTGAATAGGTGTGAAGTGAATATTCTTTTACCTTGAATTAATGGATTAGAGTGGCATATTACCCTTTCATGGAAGAGGCTAAACACTCATGTGTGATTAATTCCTTAGTGATGTTACCCTCTAGAATTTGTTTCACTTCTTAATTGAGACCACATGTCTTACACTTGTTTGATAGGAGATGAAAGATGATATTCATAAAAATAGCCAAGAGCTAAATAGCCAACCCATTATTATTGATTATCCTTTGTTAGCCACTTTGAGCTTTTGATTTAATTCTTAAAAATAAATATTCACCCTATTTTTTTCCCAAGGAATGCATGCTATACTTTTATATGTCTTTTTAATATTCATTGCATGTCCTAAATCAAATGAGTGGATGCCTATTATCATTTTTCTATTCATTACTCTTTATCCCTTATTGTTACACCATTACATTCATTATTTACATTGTTTTCAAAGAGTTAGGGGCAACCAAAAGAAAAAGGAAAAAAAAAACAAAGATAGATTTGAAAAAAAATATAGTCAAAAAGAAAAGAAATAAAGTTGCTAGAAAAAGAAACAAAAAGAAGAAGAAAAGAAATAGAAAAAGAAAAGAAAGAAAAGAATAAAAAGTTGCCTAACTCATTCATTCCATTTGTTTTTATTAATTCTTATCATTGCTTTCAATCCTCATTATATTAAGGTGGCCATTCAATTAAATTAGGTTATACTTTGCATATTAAGGGGATATATCTTAACTTTAGCATCATTTTGATGCTAACCCCTATTTTTCATACATGCATTTCTTAGATATCCGTTCATTACCCATATTACAACATAATAAAGTCCACTTGATTCTTGATTGCAAGTGTTATTTAGTGATGGAGATGTAGAAGGGTTATAACTTTATGATAGAGTTTATCCTAAAGAATTTTGAGTGAAATTTAATACCTTATACACTTTGAGTAATGAGAGTAAATACTTAGAAAGGCTTACTCTTTGACATTCATTCTTAGTATGGGTTTGTTTGTGATGTGCATAATTCTTTTCTAATCATTGCCACGTTGATTGATAATTTTTATAAGTTTATGAGCTAGTATTTTAGTGACTTTGAACATTATTTTTCTCTTGTTTCTTTGTCTTATAGTTTTTTTTGTAACCTTTTTTACTTGATTTTGCCCGGAGTGCAAAAGATAAGTGTGGAGAAATTGATAGAACACATTTGTTACCCACTTTCATTTGTCAATTAGGACCCTTTTATTAATGATTTATTATCTTCAAGTGCACACATTGCATTAGATTTGAAATTTTGCCTAAGTTTCTAGGTTCAGTACACTAGGGGCATTTTGGTCCAAAAAATAAACTTTTGAGAAAATGTACAAGAAAAATTAAAAAAGTGCATTTTATGTTCAGCTGATGAGTGGTAAAATTAGATTTTTAAAATTCATTTTAGTTTAGGAGTAATTAAATAAAAAAGTCAACACTTTCTTAAGTGTCTTAGTTTGACCTACTTTTCGGTTTGTCTTTGTGTGAAAATTTTTATATAATTTTATGCAGCCTAAAAATTGGTTAATTTAATAAATTATCCATTCTAATTATGAATTTAATTCTGGACATTAATTAGATTTTATTATATCACATGCTATTTAATTGAATTATGTAATTTATGTGACATAGGTGGCATGTGACTTATGCATCAATTGGGTAATTAAGGTCAACACTCATTGAGGTCAATAGCTGATGGTTTGCACGTGAATTATGATTATTTTAAGGGATTAAATCAGCTTAAATGATGTGGATGACACATGGAAAATTACACATACATTGGAATCATCTACCAACCAATAAGAGGTTGCCACCTTGCAAGTGTGACAAGGCTCCCATTTCTATTTTAATTTCTTTTCCTTTTTTTTAATTGAGTATTCAGCTGATGGGAAACACTTAGGAGCACGTCCATACACCTCATTTTCTGATCCAACACTCATCTCATTCATCTTACACATTTTCTCTCTCTTGTTCATAGTGTTCTTCATTTTCTCTCTTTTGTTCTTCATTTTCCAGCACCCTAACCTCCATTTTCAGCCACTAAACCTCCACAAAAATCACACCATTCTTCTCCTCTCTTCATTTTCATTCCATCCCTTCCATTTTAACAAAGATTGAAGCACATTTCCATCATTCAAGAGCTATAGAGTTTGGCCTTCACAAGCAATCACTAGGGTTCTTGAAGATGAAGATTGGCTAAGTTTCTTTGTGGAATCCTAGAGAGATGAAGATGGAGGATGAGTTTTGAGCTTCAAATTGGATATGTTCTTTTGTTTCCTATCCTCTTCTCTTTTTACTAGATGGTTAGATTCCTTAATCTAGGGTTTAATCATCTTAACTTGTAAATTCTAATTTGAATTTGATGTTGATGTAAAGAGAGAGGATTGTTTCATTTAATTTCTTCCTTGGACAGCCATGACTGAATTTTGCCACTCTTTGTTTAGAACATAATCCTGTGTTTTTCAATTAGTGAATTACTTGTGTTAATATTGCATAATCTTGTGGCGTTAATGCTTGAGTAGCTTGACATAATCTTGTAGTTACTCACATTGTTGTTTTGACTATGGCTGTTGGGAGGAGATTTTGAGTGAATTACTTGGCTATTTTTTACACCAATTGGTTAATTGAAATAGGGACTTTAATATAAGACCTAGAGAGGTTAGCTAATTGGATTAATTGGCTTAGGATAATTTTCTTAAGTCATGACAGCTTTAGTTAAGAGGAAAGGGAAGCTAAACTTAGCCTAATCACGAGAAGATAATGAGTCCAAAATCAACTAATCTCTAGGGTTCCACTCTTGTGAAAAGGGAAGTGCATTTCACGCACTTTATTTAGCATTTTAATCATTAGGTAATTAGTTTAGATAATTAGATAACTAAATTCCTACAACTTTGGGTGATTTATTTCACTAGATAACTTTCAATTAGACTAAGACCATTCCTTGGGAGATGACCTACGGTTGGCCCTATATTGCATTAAGGTTAGATTTAGTTTAATTTTGAAGGCAAATGACAATCCCTATCATCATGAGGCATTCTGTTAGTCAAGAAAGGCCATATCAGCCTATGTCATGCATTCATGCATTTTAAATGGCTAAATTATATATTATGTTAAATTTATTATTCATTTATTCAATTATGGCTTACTTTGTAATAATCAATGTAGATTTCTTTGTTACTGAGCCTATGGCTGTCTCACCCTTTCTTTACAATATTTACAGGTCTAGGTAAAGGATCTAGTGGTGGATGAAAAAAAGAGCCAAGCTAGGAGTTGTTTGTGAATTATAAAGAATTACAACCCCTTTCTTTTGAGTAAATCTATTGTAATGTATTTACGATTAGGGTTCCAGTAAGATATGATTGTGTGTGTGTGTGTGTGTCAATACGTGCAAATTATGTGCTTGTGTATGAATTTTTATTGCTTGGAAAAATCATTCTAAAAGGGAAAAGTGTTTAAAATATGTATTCCATCAATCTCTATGATGATGATTCACTAAACACAAAGTGCCTAATATCAGTAAATGATAAAAGCAGGCGTGGCATAAAAGATTGGCTTATATGAATATGAAGCAACTAGACAAGCTTGTTAAAAAGGATCTTGTCATCGGGTTGCCAAATATAAAATTTGAAGCTGACAAATTATATGATAGTTGTATGATAGGCAAGCAAATCAAGACAACATTCCACAGCAAGAATGTGGTTTTCACCTTAAGATCTCTTGAGCCACATCATATGGACTTAATTGGTGCTTCAAGGGTAAAAAACCTAGGAGGCAATCTTTACACTTTTGTTATTATTGATGACTATTTTATGTTTTCATGTCTCACAAGGATCAAACTTTTAATTATTTTGTAGCATTTATAGCCAAAGTTTAAAATGAAAAGATTAGAAGTAACCATAGTAGATAATTTAACAATTTTAACTTTATTGAGTTTTGTGAAGAATAGGGAATAAGTCATAAATTCTTAACATCTAGAACTCGACAACAAAATGGAGTTGTAGAAAGAAAGAATAGAACCTTAGAGGAGATGACAAGAGCTATGTTAAACAAGAAGAAGCTACCAAAATACTTCTTGATGGATGCAATGAGTACAGCTTGTTACATCACAAATAGAGCCTACATGAGACTAATTTTGAACAAGACGCCCTATGAACTCTACAAAGCAAGGAAGCCTAACATCTCACATTTGCATGCTTTCGGTTGTAAGTATTTTGTACTTAATAATAATGAGGATAATCTAAATAAAATTTGACTCTAAGAGTGATGAAGCTATTCTTTCTAGGATATTCTAATAGAAGCAAAGCTTTTAGAATCTTCAATAAAAGAATCTTAACTGTTAAAGAGTCAATACATGTTAGATTTGATGAATCCTTATCAGATAAGAATAAAGAAGAAGAAACCATAAATCTTCCTCTTGATAGTCTCTCACTAGATGAAAAGGAGGAAAATTAAACTAATAATGATACCATAACTAATGATCAAAATGGGTAGTTAAATGAACTTCTAAAAAGTTGGAAATATAGTATGTCTCATCTTATTGATCAAGTTATAGGATAAGTCGGTGATAAAGTTAGAACTAGAGGTTCACTTAGAGAAGTATAACATTTCAGTGTATTTCTTTTTAACATTCAACCTTTTGACATTGAAGAAGCCTTATCTGATGAATATTGGCTTATAGCAATGCAAGAAAGGCTAAGCTAGTTTAAAGGGTGTCAAGTTTGGGATTTAGTGCCCAGACCTAGTAATTATCTTGTGATTGGGACGAAATGGGTCTTTAGGAATAAACTTGATGAAAACTAATATTGTGGTAAGAAATAAGGCTAGGCTAATAGCTAAAGGTTATAATCAAGAAGAAGGTATTAATTATGACAAAATCTTTGCCCTTGTTGCTAGACTTAAGGCTATTAGACTTTTACTTGCTTTTGCTTGCATTAAAGATTTTAAGCTTTAGCAAATGGATGTTAAGAGTGCTTTCTTAAATAGACTACTTAATGAAGAAGTGTATGTAGAGTAGCCTCTAAGATTTGAAGATCCATTAATGTCAAATCATGTGAACATTCTAAAGAGCTTGGTATGACAAGTTAAGTACATTTTTACTTATTAATAACTTCATAAGAGGAATGGTGGATAAAATCTTATTCTTTCAATTGAAGGAAGTGATATTTTAGTAGTTCAAATATATATTGATGATATTATTTTTAGAGCTACTAATGAAGTTTTTTTTGTAAGAAATTTTCTAACATTATTTAAGGTAAATTTGAGATGTCCATGTTGGGAGAGCTAAACTTACTCCTTGGGCTACAAGTCAAACAAATGAGAGATGGGATCTTCATAAGCCAAACCAAATACACTCATAAGCTGCTGAAGAAGTTTGGATTTGAAAATTCTAATCCAAGCAATATCCTTATGAGTGCTTCAAGCAAGACAGACAAGAATGAAAAAGGGAAGAAGTTACATCAAACTAGATTCAGGCAAATGATTGGATCTTTACTATATATTGCTGTCAGTAAACCTAATGATTGAAATTAGTCACTTATCTTTAAAATTAAACTAAAGTAACCCTAATGCAATATAGGGCCAAACCTAGGTAATCTCTTAAGGAATGATTTCAAGTCTAATAAAAGGTTGTGTAATGCAATAAGTCACCTAAAGTGTTGGAAATTTGATTACCTAATTATTAAACTAGTTATCTAGAGAATTTAACTAAAAAACTAACCCTAATTGTAGGTGGAATGGCTTCATTATTAAAGAAGGAACCCTAGGGTGTTGTTAATTGAAATTCCTAACCTTTAATTAATTATGGTAGCTCACTCAACTTCTCTTCCTTCACTGAAAAATGTATTTACTTTAAGACAACTATATCAAGCAACCTAGCTTCATTAATTCAATTCCCTAAGTGCTATTACAAGTCTTTTAAGTAACCTTACTAGCTTAGCTCTAAAATTAACTAAGTTTTTAGTTAAAATTCATTCCTAAATGTCATTACCTAAAGTTGTACCAAAGCTTAACACTATGAAACTCAAGTAACTCATCAAGTATTCACCACACAATTAGATACTTGGCTAATACAAGATATTCACTAAGTGAAATCACATATTACCACGCAAAAACACTAAGAGACCAAAATTCTAGCAGCATGAAGAACATGAAATTCAACTCAACAATCTTGTTTCAATTGTTTCAACATTACAAAATACAACCAACCATGAAACTAAAGTCAAATTGAACTACAATCAACTATAGTCATAGTATTCTAATGAACTTGAAATAAGATGAAGAAATAGTTGAGCTTACCTAAGTGAAGACTTCAAAACTCCTCTTTTATCAACTCTCCCCTAGGATTCCATGAAGAATCTAGCTGGAAAATATCAAGAATGTCTTGCTTCCTCCATGAACACATGCTAGCTATATAGTTTGCTCTATGAGTCTTGATGAAGAGAATGGTGGAAGATTTGAGTGGATTTGATGGAGAAATAGTGGAGAAAGTAGTGTTAGACGTTAGTTGGAGGTAGAGAGAAAATGGAGAAAAATGAAAAACACCAAGAATAAGAGAGAGAAAATGTGGGAGATAAATGGAATAGGTGAATGATCTGAATTCAAGAGGTAGGTGGTGTGAATAATCAGTTTCCCTCAACTAAAGCATAATTTAAAAAAGGAAAATAAAATAAAAACGAAATAGGAGCCTTGTCACACTTGCAAGGTGGCACCCTCCTATTAGTTTGTAGATGATTCCAATGTGTACCTAATTTTTCATGTGTCATCCACATTTCAAACTGATTTAATTCCCCAAAAATGGTAGAATCATGTCCCAAATGCTTAGCTTTGACCTTAAGGAGTGTTGACTTCACTTGCCCAATTGATGCACAAGTCATATACCACCTATATCACATAAATCACATAATTTAATTAAATAACATATGAATAATAAAATATAATTTATGTCCAGAATTAAATTCATAATTAGAAGGGAAATTTTTTTAAAATAACTAAGTTTCAGGCTACACAAAATTAAATAAAAATTTTCATACAAAAGCAAACCGAAAACTAGGTCAAACTAAGACACTTAAGAAAGTATTGACTTTTAATTTAATTACTCTCAAATAAAATAAATTTTAAAAATATAATTTGACCACTCATCAACTGGACATAAAATGCAATTTTTTATTTTTTCTTGTACGTTTTCTAAAAATTTATTTTTTTTTACCAAAATGCCCCTAGTGTATTAAATCTAGACACTTAGGTAATTTTTCAAATCTAATACAATGAGTTCACTTTGATATGATAAAAAATTAATAAAATGGTCTTAATTGACAATTAAAAGTGTGTAACAAATGTGTTCTATCACCTGGCATAATGTTTAGTATCTGCATGTGCGCAAGATTCTAATTAGATCTTAGAGAGTCTTATCAAAAAGCTATGAAAAGGATTTTCAACTATCTAAATGGAACATCATAGCTAACATTTTAGTTTCCTAATGGAGGAGAGCTTGAACTGATCACCTATTCATATGCTAACCGTAAGACTAATAGAAAAAGCACAAGTAGATTATGTCAATTCTTTCGAGGCTCACTCATCTCATGGTTTATCAAAAAGAAAAATTGTGTGTCCCTCTCTTTATGTGAAGCTGAGTATTTGGCCACTAGAAGTTGTTGTGCACAAATCTTGTGGTTGAAGCAACAATTGGAAGATTTGGAGTTCATCTTAAGAAAATTCCAATTAGATGTGACAACACAAGCACTATCAATTTAGTGAAAGATCCTACCTAACACTCAAGAACTAAGCATATTGATATAAGTCATTATTTCACTACTACAAAAATAGTTATTTATGATGCTTTTAACGTCAGTTATATAAAAAAACCATTGTAAAAAAATGGCAATGGCATGATCATAATTAAGAAAAGATAATTAACATTGGTTATTATATTAATCGATGTCGTAAGTTAATTATTAAGCTAATTATTAAAAAATTAATTACTTACCAAGTCGGTTAATATTAAAACCGACGTGGTATACTTGTTAGAAACTAAATTATGAAAAAATATATGTTTCCACATCAGTTTATGGGCAAACCAATGTGGATACACTTTTCACGTTAGTTCTATAATGAACTGACATTAAAAAGCTTGCATAAATTTATAGATTGCAACTTTCCTATTTCATTTTCCCACATCAGTTATGTTTCTTCCTCTCTCAGAAATTCCAAACCAGCCAGACTAAGTTTCGCTAAACTGTTTGCCTTTCATCCCTAGCCTACTGAAATTGTCCACGTTTCATCCTTACCCCGCTGTCTGCTATCGTCTATCCCTTTCACTAGTGCCATTGTTGTCACCATTACCACCTTCCTTATGTGTATGTGATTTTTCCACTTGTTTCTTCTTTCTTCTTCCTCCTTGTTTCTTAAAGCTTTTTTGTAACATTTTCTTCTTCTTTCTTTTCCTTTTGACAATGCAATGGCAGATTTCTTCTTCTCTCTTCCTCTTCCATTGTTGGTGTTATTACGTTTTAGAGTTTCCTAATTTCTTCCATGTTCGAAGTAACTTCTTCCTTCTTCCTCATCTTTGTTGTTGCATAATTTTTTTATTTAAATTATTATGAGTAGAAATTTTATTATATATCCAATGTTTTAATTTTTGTTGATTGGTAAATATTTTGATATTTATATTGATAAATATTTTGATTGTTGATATCTTGTAATGTCATAATTTTAGGGGAGACTCTGCCAATTTTTTAATTATTATTACAAATAAAAAGGATAAATATGATTATTATTGAGTGAATTTGGCTTTATGATTTTTGAAATTTTGGGATCATATATAATTTATCATTTTTTTAATTTATTCAAATTGAAAATCAACTAAAAAAGTTTAATATACTTTATTTATTATTTATTTTGAATTGATATAAGTTTATAAATTTCTTAGAATTACTTAAATTTTTATAATACTTGATTCATAAGTTGAATTTTATGTTAATTAATTAGGTAGTTAAATAATGAATCGTAGTTGGATGAATGCTAGAAGATAAGTGAAGAATGAATGGGGTGAAATATTTTCTTGAATTTGCTAAATGGAATGTTTCAAGTAAAAATGGACTATATTTTTGTCCATGCGTTAAATGTTTAAATAGTAGGGGTATTGATGAAATAAGAGAACATTTACTTTATGATGGGATAAATTTGAGGCATAGGAAATGGATATGGCATGGTAAAATTGAAGGGATAAGTTCAACATCCCAAGAGAAAGAAGTAGGTGCAGATGTTTGAGATAATAGAATAAAGGATATGATCCGTGATATTGGAATGGAGTTCTTTATGCAAGTACATACATATGAGAGCTTGCAAAGTGATGCAGAAAAGCCTTTATATCTAGGATGTAAAAAGTATACATGTTTGATGGGTGTGTTGAGATTCGTTAACTTGAAAGCAAGATATGGGTAGACAGATGCAAGTTTTACTCGGTTGCTTGAATTGTTGGTAAATATGTTTCCCAATGGTAATACTCTTCCCAACCATCACTACGAGGCTAAAAAATCTTATGCTCGATGGGTATGTAGTATAAGAAAATACACACTTTACCTAATGACTGTGTGTTATACAGATGGAGTATAAAGGATTACATGAATATCCAAAATGTGGGGCGTCACAATACAAAATGAAAAAGGACGCTTGGGTGATAGTAATGATATCACTAAAGGCTCACCTTTGAATGATGAGAGAATATTTGATGGTAAACTTTAGCACGTAATTGATTTTCCTCAATAGAAGAAGATAGATCAGAAGTTTCTTGATTTTAGTAGTGAGTCAAGAAACCTTCGACTTGGAGTTTGTATAGAGGAATTAATCCTTTCGATAATCCTAGCAGCACACATAGTGCATGGCCAATTCTTCTAATGATTCTCAATCTATCACCATGGTTGTGTATGAAATGCAAGTATATCATGTTAACCATGATGATTTTAGGACTAAAACAACCCAAAAATGATATCAATGTGTACTTGGCACCCTTGATTAAAGACTTGAAGATGATGTGGAAGGAGGGCATCAATATATTCAATGGTTACCAACAACAATTCTTTAAACTACATGCCATAATTTTTTGCATGATAAATGACTTTTCTTCATTTTTTGCATGATAAATGAATTTTCTTCATATAAGAACTTGTCCGAGTATAGTGTCAAGGGGCATAAAGCATGTTCTATTTGTGAAGAAGGCACATTTTCTTAACATTTAAAGCATTGAAAAAAAAAGATAGTCTACCTTAATTATAAGAGATTTCTTAGTCGATATCATCCTTATCATAAATTGAAAAAGGCTTTTAATGGTTAACAAGAGCATGAATTTATTTCCAAGGCATTAACTATAAAGCAGGTTTACCAACAAGTGGAGAGGATTAATGTAATCTTTGGTAAGAATTGAAAGACTGCAAGTGAGAAGAATTATAGAACTCTAATTAATAGGGACGTGTCTAACTTGTGAAACAGATGGGAAGAATGTGAGAGAATGGTTCTAGCATGGAGAAGAGTAGGGGATGTGTGAGGGCAAGCAAAATCAAGAGTAAGAGTGATATTTCTGACCTCTTACTTATTAGGTAAGTCTTGTACTGCCTTATCCTCTGATTCTACCCTTTTGTCTCTTAGTTTTAACTAGTGAGAAATTGATTTCAGGAGTTTTAAGGAGTTGATTTCTTACCCTATAGTAATAGAAAGGTTCTCTAAAACTAAACTAATACTTTGTGACTGGTTTAGGTCGAAATGATAAAGCGTTAAAGTTATAGACAAGATTTGTCCTAATCTAGAGAGAGAGTAGTGAGAGAAATTGGCTAGAAAATGTTAAAGCTTGTAATAAGGGGTAATCAATGGTAATACGCATAATCGAGTATGAATTATGGAATTGCTAACGATTAGGTGTTTAATTGCGATAATTGGCACTTTTGTTAATAGTGAAATTGACTTTGAATGCCAATTTTATGTAGATTATAGTGTGTGATGAGTAGATAAGTGACAAGAGATTCGAGTAAGGAAGTTACATGGGTAAACCTTTCTATCAGACAGAAGGGTTGAGGTAACCATATAGTTTATTATGTTTATTAACTATTATAACTATGTAGAAGTAAATATGAAATAGTGAAATTAGTTTTCTGAGTTTTATGCATGATTTGTTTTTGAAAATGGTTTTAGCATGAACATCAATTTATGAAGTAAAATCTAAAAGGTTTTTAATTTCAATTGATGTATTTATATATATGATAAGATATTATGTGCTGTGGAAATGTGAACGAGAAGTGAAAATTGTGAAAAGAACATGATCATAGGGGGTAAGAGTTCACCCAAGATATGTGGAGATGTGTGTGTGTGTGGAAAAGTGAGTGAAAATCGATATGGTCAAGCTGGCACCATGGGACATTCGGTGCAGCATTATACAAGCTATTACCATAAGTAATCTGGTACAACATACTATGAGACTATTACCATGGGACATTCAAGCAATTTGGGAACTCCCTAATGCTTGTTAAGGTGTAGTTAAGAGTCCACGATGCCTTTATCACAAGTGTGTAAAGAGAGAAAAAATAGTCTGTAAGTGGGTTAGATTACATTTGGCTAGGTGTTTCTACCATTAAAAGTGAGCTTGAGTTATTTGCACTTTTCAAGTTCCAATACTAGTGGGTCAAAGGGGAAGGACATTAGCTAAGTTGAGATATCTCAATAAGCCTTTATAAGGATTTAGTGTAATGAATTTGGTTGTCAATAGTCATAAATATGTATAAGTTGCCTTAGGACTTGAGTATGTGTATATTGTGGTAAGTGTTATATTTTGGAGATTTTGAGCTCCCTAGCCCTTTGTATATGTGTGAATGATAAAATGATTGGGTAGGCTAGTGGATGAATGTATATGTGTGTGGATATAAGATGTGTGAAGAATATGTGTGAGGATTTGGCCATGTATGAACTCAAGAAATGAAAATATGATTTGGCCCAAAAGTGTGAAATAGGCAGTTTACAAGGCAAATGTGTATATGTGTGTTGTATTGTGTATGTGTATGGTCAATCAGGTATGTATTGTCTATTTAGTCATGGTTAAGGCCCAAAAAGTGGCTAATGACATTTGGTTTTGAATTGAGACACTTGAGAGGCAAGATTTTGATAGAAAATGGTTAAAATGCACTTATGTATCCAATTTTTGATAGATATATTGGATTGAAATAAACTAGTGTCATTAGTTAGATTTTGAAATAACCTTCATGTGGGCTCTTGAACCATCCCAATCAGATAACAAATGTGGAAATGATGCACATCTAAAATTCATATCAAAAACTGCAAAAATGATAGTAAAATTAGGTATGTTCGCCACAGCGCATGTACCCACATGTTACGGTGTATAGCATAGAGTGAATGGTTGTGGTCTCTATGCCACATGCCTTAGCGTATATGGCATGAGCCACTGTGCACGGTGCTAAATTTGACTTAGTTTCTTTGTATTGTACATGTTTACTTGGTTTGGATGTACTTATGCTTGTAGCTTCTACTGTGTGTAGGGTTTTATAACCTAAGTGATGTATACAATGATTTTTTTGAAAATCTTTTATTAAGAACCTATAATTCTCAAGTTTTCAATTAAATGATTTTGAATTGATTAGGATTTATTATAGTGGAGTGTATGGTAATATCGGTGAAGGCATTACACATAGAGCTACAAGAATATGATAGAACTTTTGAGAAAATGCTCTACGGTTTCATTCTCTGGAAGAGAAGTATAAGACCACAATGATGATTGAGGAAGTGCTTGAGGAAGTATTAAAGCTAGGATTCTCCTTCATACTAACCAATTTCCCATTCAAGCATCAATTGTTAGCATATGTGGTAGGGAGGTTCTTTGTCAACAAGAGGACAACTCTCAACACATACAACAAATTCAAGGCTGAATTATTGACAAGGCTTATCAAGAAGCAAAAATCAATATGTGTCACTACATATTGAGAAAGATGCTTTATGTGTCCAAGATGGACTCTAAGAAGAAGGAGAAGAAGGACAAAAATCTCCACTTCCTAAATGTCATCTTAGCAATTCTAAGGAGATTTAGAATTAATCAAATTGAAGGAGTTGTTGTGGATTTGAAAGAGTTCAAGAGCACTGTACTCTTCAAGATGAGGTTAAAGCTTGTCAAAAAAGATTTTATCCCATGAGAAAAAGATGAGCTAATTGATATGGCAGAAGCAAGGAAGAGAAGAAAGATAAAAAAGAAGGCTAAAGTTGCTAAAGCCCCATCCTTTTAACCTTTGCTATAGATATCTGCTCCTCAAGGTGACATGTCCATTACCTTCCTATACAAGATTTTAAATGGAATTGAAGGCAAGTAGGATCAAGCGATGGTACATTTAAAGAATGATATAAACAGCCTTAGTATTATGATGCTCTATCTAAATGGTAAATTAGATAGAATTATGGATCACCTTGAGATTTCTAAGGCTCAAGGAGGAAAAATAAGGAAGGAAGATGAAGTTAGTTCTTCTAAATTTAGAGAAGGTTTTGTGCATACTGTTAACTCTTCCTCAACCTCTAGAACCAAATTTGTCACACTATTATCACCTTTTTATATGCCTTTGCCACATGACCATTCCTCTTATGAACAAGAAAGCCTCATCTTCCATTGAGACTAAGACCATCAAACCAAGACTTAAGCTTAAAACTTAACTCATCAGATTGAGTCTCAAATAGAATCCCAAAGCCATCAAGGCACTTCCAAGCCAATTCATTATTTTGATGGCTTACTTATTCCTAAACTTCCATCACCACTAAAATCCACAGACACAATAAAATCCACAGAAACTCCAACATTTGAAGAACTCTATGAAGACATTGCTGACATGAGTGTTACCAAACTTGTTAGTAAACTCACCAAGAATGTTAGAGAGCCAACCATTCCATCTTTCCTTCCTATGCCTATGCCTTCTCCAGCCCTCTCCTCTGCCCATTTTGTAACTAAAGCCTTCTAAAAGAAGAAATCCATCCTTAAACACAAACATACTAAGCCTTCCCTTCAGCCAAAACACATGCTTATTGGGGAGATAATAGTTGAAGAACTTGAGGATCAAGGTACTGAAGGCCAACTTTAACAGCAAAACCAAGAGAATCTGACCACTGAAGGTTAGACTGATAAGCAAGCCTAAGGAATTCAACCTGAAGATTTTAAAGCTATTGATGGCGTAGAAGCTACACTAGATTCCATTCCTCCTATGGACCTAAATGATTCTTTTAAATAGGCTATGGTTCCCTCTACTCAGCCCTATAACCCATATTCTCTATCTGATAGAGAAGTCTTGGAAGCCTATCTCAGATCTAGTGTTATAATTCTCTCCTAAGAAAGCCTACATCTTTTTGATGATGCTAAAGGGAGAGAAATACTAGACTACAGGCTTAAGGGGGAATTTTAGTATGATTTCTATAGACTATAGGAAGAATTTTCTTAATTTTTGGAGGAATAAGTTATAGGTTTGTTATATTCATTAGTAAATCATTCTGACATTACTTGTATCTTATTATTTATTAGTGAAATATTTTGTTCAATTTATTCATGTCTTTAAATTTCAAGTTCATTATTTTTCACTTACATTTTTAATATGCCTAATTAAGGGGGAGTATCTTTATCGAACAAAACTAAGAACCTTGATCTTAGGTTTGTCATCATCAAAAAGGGGGAGAATGTTGAATTATATGTTTTGATGACTACAAAACCAAAAGAAGAGTTGTGCCTTATGTGTGCAAATACATAAAGATTCATGGATGAAGATAAAACCTCAAGAGCATAAAGAATCAACAAAAGAAAAAGATTTATAGGATAAGTTATTTATTTCTCTCAGATTTAATGTGAAAACTATGAGAGCGTAATCACATGTTATCAAATTTAAAATGAATGCATCATCTTAGACTCATATATATTATTTGTGCATTTTAGGACTTGTCTTAGTCAATTCAAGCTTGGTGTTACATCATTCTAGCTTAAATTAGATCATAAAAGTTGAGCTTTTCACTGTATAATGTTTCTCGCATGATTCATTAGGTCTCATGAGTGATTTGTCACTTTAGGCATACTGACTGATGTTTCATACCTAAATTAGTGGTGATCCAAGTATGCTTTATCACTTGTGTTTATCTGATGCCTTGATGAAGCTTCTGTGCTCTAATTCACACAAGTTACCCTTATATATGCACGCTTGAATTGTAACCTTGTGTTCCTTTACATTTCATGTAGTGTCATTTCACACCTAAATAGGAAAATGTTCACACATGCTTTGTCACTAAGTTTCTTGAACACATTTTGCGCTAGTGAGTCTTAACACATTTCAAGCCTGTTTCATCTTATGATCTTACGTAATTTGTCATTTACTGTTCTTAGCCTTTTTGATCATGCACTCCTCTCTTGAATGTATAATGGTTCCATGTGAGATATCATTTATATAATAGCTTAAGTTTTATAACTAGCCACTCCATGCATGTATGTTAAAGTATTCCACGTGTGATTTGTCTTCCAGAATGGTTTGGGTTTTGTGACTAGCCATTCCATATGTGATAGTCAATTAGTCCCTTGCATGATTCATTACCTAAAATTGGCCTTGGCATTCTGCTAGCCAATTCACATGTGAAAACTTGAGGGTTACACGCCTATTTTGTCACACAGAATTGTTTACATCTTCTTATCTTGCAAAACTTGCATGAGATACCTTGATGTTCACACTTGAATTGTCACATATGCTTGACTGGAACTTGGCTAGCTCCATTTCATGCGTGAATCATCTAGTTACACACAAGGAATGTTACCAACAGCTATATACAAAGTTCCAATGGTCTGTTAACTACTAAATATATGTGTGATACATTTCAAGTCTAGAACAAGAATTCTAATCATTGATTGAACTATTCATAATTTGAACATTCTTAAAAAAGCTTTCAAAGTTGTGTATCAAAGTCTTGCCTTCATTCATTTATCATTCTTGATAAATCTTGTAAAAAAGCTCTCATAAGTTCATAGGCTTTCATATGTAATTAATCTACTCTTTCTAGAGAGCTTTTCTTTAAAAGTCCTTTACTTTATAAATCTAAAATCTTGAAAAGTGATTTTTCAAGTGAATTGTAACAACTTGCTAGTTGTAGCAAGGTTTGTTGTTGAATCAAGACTTGTTAAATCTTAAGAGTTGTACTGAGATTGCAAGCACCCATTTAAACTTGTTAGTTTAGTTGAAAATTTTAAGCATGATCTTAAGGACTAGACATAGGCCAAGAGTTAAGCTGAACTAGGATAAATCTCATGTCAATTTTCCTTAGTCCTTGTATTTATCCTCCCCTCTTCAAAGTTCTATAGAAAAATTAAGTGTTATCCAATTCACTCCCCTCTTGGGTACTAGCCTATCCAACAAGTATATGATAGTTAATTATATTGATGAGTACTAAATCTTCAAATAAATTAACTTAAATTCCTAAAGACTAGCACATTGATGGGCCCACCACTAGATAGAGTTTCTTACTATAGTATGAAAATTTGAGTTAAACATCCCAGTTGAATTTGTAAATCATTAAACCTATGTCTTGATCATTTTAATAAAATAATATTTCTAAACTATATTTGATTATGGTTTGACTATAGTTTTGACCATTAATTCGTTAATCAATACCTTGACATGTCTGGTTTTTACCCTTAAACTTAAAGTTACTTTTTACATTGACTTGTCGTTATTGCTTGAAATTTAGAATTTATTTATGGCAGGTATAAACACAACATCAAGCACACTAGAATGGGCAATGGTAGATTTAGTATGAAACCTAAAAAAATGGTTAGTGTAAGAACACAAGTCTAAGAAATTCTTAGTAAAAGTAATACTTTGAAACTTGAAGAGTCTATGGTCTCAAATTTCCCTTTCTTTAGGCATATTCCTACTAACACCATCTCTAATACCTCGCAAGCAATTTGTGATGTAGAGTTATGTGGGTTTTTAGTACCAAAAATGCACAAATTCTAGCAAATGTGTGCCATGGGAAGAGACCCATACATATGGGAAAACCCTAATTCATTTCTCCTTATAAGGATCTTAGACAGTGAGATTAACTTTAAGGGTGTTTTAAGTTTATTCCATTTGGCGCTTGAAGGAGGATTTGTGTGGGGTTGCCCTTGCTTTCTAAGGTACTTGCCTTTATGTTGGTATAGACCAAGACGGGTTGAATGCATAGGACATGGATATAAGTCAGAGTGATGGGTTTACTCCCTGTAATTACTGTAATAAGTCAAGAATTTTAAGTAAAATTAAATATATGGTAATTTTTTTTCATTGTAATTATATTAATTTTTAGAACTATTATGAGAAGAAGGAATGTTGGTGTAAAATATTAACTCAGCGCTTCACATATACTATAATAAGGTTCCATTCTTATTTTATTACTATGAAATCTGCTAGTGTGGATCTAAGCTCCTTTCTAGTTTGGTTGATAGGCTTTTTTTTATTATAGAAATTTTGGAAGGTCTTAATTATAGAGGAGACTCCCTTGAAATTTTTACAAAATGGTTAAAAATTTATGAATTTTAAATTTAGATGTAAATTATATCATTAGTTTAAATAAATTTGCTGGTTAATTAAGGCTTATAGAATGTGAGTCTATCTCATATTCTATACCTGTTCTACCCTCAATAATGGGGTTTGACAGATAGCATGTAATATCCATTAGGTCCAAAGTTTGAATTTGTTAAGGCACAAAGGGAGTATATTCTTTTTTTGATTGTAGCTTTATGTATTTATTAATATACCCTAACCCTTAGTAGATTTTTTCTCTTTCCCTCTTCCTTATTGCAGTCATGATTTCTGTGGAGGCAAAGGAAAAAAAATTCAAACCCTCTGTATGCGATCTCTATCTTCATTCCCTTTGCCATCTCCAACTCCTTCCCTTCCTTCTTCATTCTTAACGAGTCACTGATATGGGAGCCGAGCTACTGTGAGTCTACTATCACTATTCCCTATATTCACAGCCCCTTTCTTCTCTACTTCTCATCGCCAATATTTTTCTTCTTCCTCTTTTATTCTTTCTATTCATATGTGGTAAACTCACAAGGAGTTAGTATGGTAACATAGCAAGTTTGATTTAAGAGTTGGAGGCTGGTTGAGTTAGATTTAAGTTAAATTAATTTTGTTTGGATGCATCCTGGATTTCAACTTTAGGAATTTCCAATGTTTATAAGAGTATTTTAGTCAAATTAAGTGAATTTTTAATTGATGATGTTATAAGAGACTAATAGAGCTTATAAATCATTGGACAGCCTTAGAAGAAGGCTAGATCAGAGTACGAATGGGCTGTGACACAGAGGGACATTTAAATTATAAAGGGACCCTCTATGCCATGTGCCATAGCAGATGCATCAATGTGTCGCGACACATGTACATAGATTTGCATGTATCATAGGCATGATCAAATGGAAAACTAGAGAAAGAAAGAGAGATATAGAGAGAACATCGAAGAAGACCCTTGGGGCTGTTAGGGCTTGACCTTGAGGTCATTTTGGAAGCATTTAGAGCAAGATTAGCTTTGGGTAAGCTTCCTCCACTTCTCCTTCTCCTTATATTCAAACTTTTCTAATGATTTGGGTACTATAGGGCTTTAATTTCCTATTTTCTTAGTTAATGGATGAACCCATTACCATAGTTAAGGTTTTAGGTAGTTAAATCAAGCCTTTAAACCTATATTTATGGATTATATAGTGATTTGGAATTGTTGGTTAGGGTTTAGACAAACCCTAAGTGAAAATTGGATGATTAAGAGTAATGTAGGTAATGTAATGGTGTTGTTTATGTTGGGATATTAAATAGGGTTAATGTAGTGTGTTGGAAGGATTGTTAGGGATAAATTGAGATTTTGAGCATAATGGGTACCTCCAATTATATTACAAAATGAGGTGATTTATGTAGGGATTGACAATTTAAGGTTTAATTATGTAATTAACCTTTGATCGAGCATTGTGGTGCTAATAGATGTGTATGGAACCATTGGTTAACCACGGTAGCCTTTTTAGTGATAAAAGTGTTGAGGTAACTAAATTGTCCAATCTCCCTTTTTGTGTATTTGGATAGTAGCGTGTGAGATTTAAAAGTAATATTTTAGTTTAATACTAGCCTAGTAATAATATGAAATTATGATTGTGAAGTTATGTGAAGCGAAATGCAACTTGTTTTAATGCTTTTGTATTTGGAAAGCTAAAATTCTATCTTTATGTATAACTACTTGTGAAACTCTATTGTTTCTATAAAATGAGAAATTGTAATAATTTATATGTTATGACCATGTGTTAGAATCCTTAAGCATGTTGGCATGATCATTGTGAGAGGGATGGAGTTCACTCTAGTGTGTTGTCAGGGCATTGTTTGGAAATCCATATGGTACATTGGCACTATAGAGGCCCAATACTCAGTATTATATTGTTTGGAAGTCTTGGTGCTACAAGTGATAGATTGGGCATCGACACCCCTAGCATTTGTGGACAGGGAAAACCTGTAGTCCATAGTGGGTGAAGGTGCTTTTGGCCAAGGCTATCTCCTACTAATAGTGAGCTCAGACCAGTCTATTCATATGGACTTGATCTTATCAAATTATTAGCCCAGAAATTTAGTTAAAATACATAAGGAGTGTATAAGGTAGTGTGTTAATCATGCATATTATACTATAACCATATGTGTGAATTTATGTAACATGTTATATATTTTACTATGCCACTTCACATAAACACAAACTATTCTCACATACAAGTAGTTGATTAGACTATTTAGTTACTGAGCCCTTGACTCACTTCGTGGTTACATTTTACAGGTGAAGGCTCTAATAGGGGACAGGGAAAGGAGGGTGCAATCGAGCATTAAGGGGACTAGCTTTAAGTTGTAAAGTCCTTTCATTTATTTTGGTTTGTAATGAATATTGAATGCATATGCCAACTTCAAACATATATATAATTTTGTGAAGCATTTGCATGATTTCTATTATAATTGTAGGTATCTCGACCTGACTTTAGTATGTCTATATTATAATGGCTATGTGAGGTCAAGATACTAAGGCAAGTGCTAGTTTTGTATTGATTCATGTGTTAGATTGGCCATAAGATTGTTTATGAGAAATTATTACTCCTAGTGAAATTTGTGTTAGAATTAGGGTTTCAGTTGCCAAATCTTGTCTAGACTATTGTGGTTGTGATTTAAATGCTTATATAGGTTGTTTATGGTTCATTTGAGTTGGGTCAAGTGGTTCCATGGCTATTGGCATTTGGTTTGGGTGTTTAGGCACCTTAATAGTGATTTTTGAAAGAAAATGAGTCATTTGGGGTTTAGGTGTCCAAATCTCATTTAGCTCAGTGTTTAGGTGTAAGACTAATGCCAATAGCTAGGTAGCTTTAAGAGCTACATGTAGATACTTGAATCGATCAAATCGGATGTCAGATTGCAAATTAGCGTGCTTTGAAAGTTGGCCTGAAGAGCTATCATGACAACAGTTTACTATCACAACAGGGCACACACTCTACAGCGTATTATCTATCACATTGCAGTGCGAGACACAGAGAGGGACATTTTTCTCTGTGCAATCCGTCGTGGTGGACAATGCACTGCATCACAGTGCACTATGCTTATATAGTTAAAAATGTATTGTTGCTTATTATTTTTGCATGATGATAAATTTCCTATGCTTCTATTGTCTTATTTACCTAGTTTAAAACCATAGTTGAGCTCAAACAATTTCCAAAAGAGTTTTTCTCAGGATCTCATTTTTCTTATATGCTTTTAACCCTTAGGTTATGATAACTAATGATAGGATTAATGAAATCTCAGTTATCATAACATTGTTCTTGTTATGTGTTCTGTGTGTTTAGTAATGTCGAATATGACATTATAGTGTGCAATCTCCATCTTCTTCTCCCCTGTTCAAATATATGGTAAGTTACATTTATTACACACTTTTTCTTATTATTATTGACCAAAAATCATGTTATATTTACCTAAATTGTACACATATTGCATTGATTGTAAAAAATTGCTTAAGTGTAGGATTCTGTGCATTAAGGGTATTTTGATCATAAAATTAGACTTTTGAGAAAATTTGTCAAGATTCATTTTTAGTCCAGAAGAAACATGGTTTAATTAGATTTCTCAAACTTATTTTAGATTGAGAGTAATTAATTTTATAAGTTGATTGTTTTGGAAAGTCAAAGTTTCGGGTTAAGTTGTTTTCTTGCATTTGGGCTAGGTAATTTTTGTGCATATGTGGGCTTACAATTTTTAGGCTACTTGGCATGCCCTAAAGCCTCTTTTATGATGTCATAATTAGTTTTAATTATTTAATTGCATTATGCCACATATTTGGAAATTAATTCTAATTGGAAATGCAATTATTATCCATATGCTTTGAACTTTGATCTTGTATGTCACATTTATTTGTGTAGGATTACATACCCTGAATTTAGCCAATGAGGATCATTGGATTGGAATAAAAGATGAGTTAAGAGGCAAAACACTTGAGTTTTGGGGTGAAAGTACAAGCTTTGCATGGTTCTTGCACACATTGTACCACACTTTGATTCCACTCACTCTCTCTCTTAATTTTCCATTATTTTTAGCTTTATGTAATTCAGTTTTCAAAATATTTTTATATGAATTTTCATTCATTTTATCATGGTAAAGAATGAAGTTACCTTAACTCATTTTTTACACGTTTACTTAACACTAGAGTAGGGCTCTTTTACCCTAAGCTTAAATCAAATTAACCTAATGCTATGTTTGAATACACATGGATTTAGATTTGGATTTGAGCCAAATTTATTGTTTGGGTAATTAAAAATGTATGGATTTAGATTTGACCCCAATCCAAATCTAAGTTCTACCTTAATCTCTTTGTAATTTGAAATCCTTTCTAAATCACTATTATTTCAAATTCTAACTCAATCTCTTTTGTAATTTGACCTACATCCATTAAGGCTTGATTGACCAACGAATGATAATTGTATTGGATCATGAAATTTGATGGAAACAAGCTACCACCATTGATTAGGACTAGACAATTGACTTCCACTAGGATCTAACTAATAGTAACAACCGAGATTGGGCAGCCAACTTCCATTAGGACCAAACCTACAGCGACAGCCAATACTAGATGGCTGACTTCCACTGGGATCAAACCAATGACGATAATCAGGATAAGAAAGGTGAATTTTAGCGGGACTAGACTGACAGCAACGATCGAGATAAGATGGCTAACTTCTACTGGGATTGAATCGATGGTAACAACTAAGATTGAACTGACGATGACTATGGAGACAGGATCGTCAACTTCCATTGGGACCAAATTGATAGCAAGACAGGCATTGGGCAGCCATTTACCATAAGGATTAGACTGAAAGCAATAACTAAATTGAATTGCTAGCTTACACCTGGATTAGACTGACAACAACTATCAGGACTCAACGGCCAATTTTAATAGGGACTAGATCGATGGTAACCACTAGATCAAACGGTCAATTAACATGTAGGTTAGATTGACAGCGATGACAGGGACCAGATAGCAGACTTCTACTAGGATCAAACTAACGGTGACAACAAGATTGGGGTGGGTGAAGATAAGGACCAAACAAAGATGACAACAGGGACCAGACGGCTAACTTCCATTAAGACCAAATTGATGGTGAGGATAAGGACCAGATGGCAAACTTCCACCGAGATAAAATTGAGGGTAATGATGAGGACCAAAGGACCAAATTTCATTAAAATTGGACCTATAGTGACCACCAGATGAATAACTTACACTAAAAGCCAAGCTTTATATGCAAAACCTCCTATAATAACATAAGAATTTTAAGTAAAATTGAAAAATATAACATCATGTTTTAAGTGTATTTTTTTATTAATTTTGGAATAGATCTACCAAGAAGAAGAGCTAGTCTAGTAGACACCATTCAACCACTTTTCTAATAGGTTAAAAGTTTGAACCTTTATGACACCTTGAGTGGCTTTTTTTCTCTTCTTGCTTTAGCCTAAGGCAAAATTACTAGAGTGCCCTTCTATTAAAGAGAGAGAGACAGAGACAAAGAAATAGAGATCAAATCTTGCAACTTCTTCCTCTTCCCTTTATATCATGATTCTTCAAAAGCTCTATAAACCATAGACAAAGAGAAAGCTCTAATCTTCCTCCTACCTTAGATCTTTCTCAAACTTCTTCCTCTATCCTCAGCATCATTGACAAGGGTGGTAAGGACTTTGTTCACTGCCATTCTTCTTCCTCTACTTCTTCTATGTAGAGTCATTCAAGCCTCTACCATTCTCTTCTCTTTGTCCTGTTGTGTGTGTGCCAATGGTATGCGTGAGGAGCTAAGTTGTCAGACTTAGAGGGTTTTGCTCATAAGTTTTTCCATCTCCTGTTCATCTGTAGGCTACGTTATCTTCTTCCTTACTTCTATGTTATCAGCTATCTAAGGTGAGAAGCTTTGATCTCCCTTTCTCATTACTATTATATATGATTCTAGGTTGAAAGTGTGAAATCTTTCCTTCCTTTCTCTGCTTCCATGAGTAATGTGGAGGATGGGGATCCAATTTTCTTGAGTTAAGATTGATTTATCTATTAAAGGAAAGAAAATTAGGAATCTGATTTATTTATATAATGGCTTATTATCTATGATGATTATATTGTTGGTCAAATAAACCATCACAAAAAGATAATTACTCTCTTTAATAGAAATTGGACATTTGATTAGTTCAAATATTAATATAAAACAACATTTAAAAAGGGAATTGAAGGGGAAAAAAACTTGGTCTTATAGTCTAAGCTTTATGCAAAATAAAAGATGTTTGATAGAATGTTTGAAAAAGGGAGATTTTAGATTTAAGGTGGTAAAATATTTTTGATAGTTATCTCATCATTAATTAAACAATCAAGGAAGGCATTTGTTCTTGGTAATGAAAGTTAAAGTAGAATTTAGAAGTTTTTGGGATAAATATATTTGAGTTGGTAATTCAAGAACCAAATTGCTATTTATATTCATTCTTGGAATATTTTTGGGATGTTTGATTATATGTCCATTGGTAAGAATTTTGTTTGGTTATGAATTTTCTTAAATTTCTTTAGCTCTTTTGAAGATATACTTGGCTTGGGTGCTAATTATTCATGGATTTAATTGAGTTTTGTGAAAAATTCAAATTATGAAGTTATTGTGAGTTTAACTTGAGCATTCCAAACCCAAACAAATTTGATGATTATGGTGGTAATGTGTAGCTAATTGGAAATATTGGAGTAAATATTTATATATTCTACTCCTCTAAATTAATTTGGATTGTAGATTTTAGGTTGTAAAGTGTAACACGTATATATATATAGTATTGAAGGGATTGATTGATCTAAAATATAAATTGGATTGATTTAAGAACTTCATGACCATAGTGCTTTTATTATTGGAAGGAAGTTTATTAAACTTAGGTAAAAGCCACCACATTTTTTTTATTATTATTGAATAGGGGATTTGGAGAAATGAAATCTTGAATGAAGTGGCAAGGAAGGTTTGTTTGAAGCTATAAAGGGTGAATTTTAGTGCTCAGGTAAGTGAATAGTGTTCTAATGACTTGTTAGTAAATTCATTTTCTTAAAAATATTGATTGAGCATATTCACAAGCCAACTACTCTATTTATATAATTCATTTGATTCCTCAAGTATAAATGATAGAGTATTTTGATTTAGTATTAATTAATAGTTTATGATTTTAATTTTTTATCAACTATTGTGCTTAGAAGTGTTTTCATTATAATAGATTTTATAGAAAGAGTTAAAGCTATATTTTGATTTTATTATCAAATATTGTGCTAACAACAATACCGTTAGCTCTTAGCCTACCATGGTTAAATCCTAACTAGATTGGTACTTGTAAGCATCATACTCACACTTGTTATTCGTGCTTCTTTCATGGACTTCATACTTGCACTTCCATCATGTTAATCATTTTGTAGTTTTTAGCTATACTTGATTGATTATTTGCCTTACATGGACTTTGTGTCCATGCTTATTTTTCATTTTGGTTAAATCTTGCTAAAATGTGAACCTTGGGAACTTACTATTTTTAAAAATTTATTCTATCAAACAACTTGTTGTTTCATTTTATATGGTTTTAAGGTGAATTATACAACTCAATTGTTTAAGACAGAGATTGTAACATGGAATCTTGAGCTTGATTTAGCTATTATTTGTAATTGAACATGTATATTTGGTTTATGTATTCATATATGATTGTAAGACTTATGCAAAATGAGTTTGGGTATGTTAACAATTATTTTTATTTGTTTTATCAAATTCATAAATGTTCTCTTGCTTTGTTTTTCTTAAATATTAAATTGGAACATTATTTATTAAAAAATTATTTTGGTCTAAAATACTTTATTAAATTGGTACAAAGTAAATTACTTTATTTAAGAATTATTATTGTTAATTAAAAGTAAAAAATAATTTAATTAAAACTAGTCAAGAAAATAAATAATTATGACCTAATATATAACCATATATATTTTTGTTATTAATTCTTATATTTTTTATATATTAAATTATAAATATGAATATTAAAATAATAATACAATAACCTTAAGAAGTACAAAAAATAAAATAAATAACATAAGTGATATTGTATTAATTATATTTATAGTTTACTTTAGACAAAACTAATAATATAATTCAAAATTTTAATAAATTAAAAAAGTACATAAAAGTATTTAATGATGTTAATAATATTTTATAATATTTAATATTTAAGATATATAATTATGCAATAATAGACTCCAAGTTCATTTTAGCTCAGTCACAAAATGGTGGGACATAAATGAAAGAAGTCATGAATTTGAACCATTAAGGAGGCAATTTACAAAATTAAAATATAAATTGGTGACATGGTAACATGTGGCAGTGATGTTGTGGCGCCATGTGGACAGTGACATAGGTACCACATGGTACGTGACGTGACACCACCTGTAAAGTATGCTAGCATCACTTTTTGGTAGTGACAAAAAGTCACTGCTAATTTGTAGTTACTGTAGCAATAATTACGTTGATTGATGGTTTTGCATTCTTAACTTTCAGTGACAACTATCTATGGCGACAATTTTTCCTTTCTACAGTGACATTTATTGCCACTGATTGTATATTTTCAATGACAACTTTTATTATTACTACAGATAGAATTAGTGACAAAAGCTCTAATAGTGACTTTTTATCATTGTTGAAAACTTCTAGTAGCCACTTTTCTACACTGTTGAAAGTTAATTTTTTTTTATAGTGATATATAGGAATATGATAGCTATTTTTTTAATTTGTTTAACTAAACAGATTCATTTTCATATTTTGTGCACTCACATAGGCTATTACTATCATTTATGCATCAAGTTGCTATATATTGACTGCTAATTTTTCAAGTAATTTATATCTCTCATATGATTTTAATATTTTAATTGTTTTTTGATTCATTTTCCATATTTTTTGAACTATTTTGTTCTTCAGTTATTTATACTAAGAAGCCTTCATTAGCCTGTATATGTTGAATATGTTGGTTACTTCTTCCACCTTGATGAATATAATTACTTATAAGGATTGTTAGAAGGAGAAGAATATTATCTTGGGGGTTAGGAAATAAAGATTGGAGTTAGTTTTGGCTATTATTAAATGCAACTGCTTCACATTTATTCATATTTTCATGAATTCTGTGATAAGGAGAAAATAAATACACATATATTTGTTGATAATTGAAACTTATAAATTTTGCACATTCTTTTGTATGTATGCTGTAACATCTTGAATTACAATCCAAGGAACTAGTTATTAATCAAGAGTAAATTAGTAACTAGTAGATTGATTATGGTTTCGATGTTGAATTGATATTTTGTGTTGGTTGGTTGTTATGTTAATAGGATCAAAGGGTAGAACAGCAATTTCAGATGAAACGCATGAGCATAAGTGAGACTAAACTCACTATGCCATGTGCCGTGGTATATTACATGGAAATCACTTAAAGTTGACGTGAACAACTTGTGAACATAAAAAAATTGAAAAATTAAAAAAATTGAGTTAATATTTTGTGTTGGTTGGTTATGTTAATAGGATTGAAGGGTAGAATGGCAATTCCAGATGAAATGCATGAGCATAAGTGAGATTAAACTCACCGTGCCATGTGCCGTAGCAAGTGCTACATGTGCTGTGGTACATTGCATAGAAATCACTTAAAGCTGACATGAAAAACTTGTGAAATTAGAAGGGAGAAGCTGAGAAACTGCAGTTGGAGAGGAGAAGAAGTCCATCTCAACTAGGGAAACCATTATCTCATTATCAGGAGCTTGCTTCGACTAGCGACTTATCGGGTAAAAATCGTACAACCCTGAGCTACATTTCTATCCTATTTTCACTATAGTTGGTTAGTTGAGAAATCAAATTTGGGAGTTTTAAGAAGTTGTAATTTAAAGGAAAGGTTTAAAAAGGACTATCAAATACAAAACTAAGGTTTTGTGACTAATTTGGAGTTAAATGGTTGAGCTTTGAGAGTTTAGGCTCAAATTAGCTTAAAGAATTAGGTTGAAATTGAGAAAATTGGTAAATAGGTAAATTAGAAGGGTGATTTGGTCATTTGAATATTTTACAGGACTAATGACTGTAGATGATGGATTATATAGTTCAAAGAGCCTTAATTGAGCTGTTTTGTGTATTGAGAAATTTGGCTTAGCTAAATTAGTGCCTATGTTAGATGATGAAAATTGACTAAGGGACATTGCATTATGTAGGTTGACCATTTGTGATGTTACTAGTGAGAATCTACACTCTTGAAAGCTTAATGTGATTGGTACCCTTCGTAAGAAGGGTAAAAAGATAACTAGAGTAATCCTTATACTTGTTTGTTTGTGAAATTATTTATAAGTATTTTGTATAACTATATGCATTGTAATTTGTGAACTGATAAAGTAGCAATATTGCAAAAGGAATACGTATGCAAGTGTGTGAGTAATTTATGAGATGTATGAGATGACACATATGCATGGACATGTGTATTGCATTCGTGAGTATACCTAGACTAGGGTAGGGGTCATGGCCCAATAGAACACATTTATTACAAACTTATCTATGTCAATGGGGACCATTTATTAAGGTTTTATGAGTTAAAGTGCGCACACATTATATTAGAATTTGCCTAAGTGTCTAAGTTTTGTGCACTAGTGGTATTTTGGTTCAAAAATGAACATTTTAGAAAATGTACAAGAAAAATTAAAAAAATGCATTTAAATCCAAAAGAAGTCAAATTATATTTTTAAAATTTATTTTAATTTGAGAGTAATTAAATAAAAAATCAACACTTTCTTAAGTATCTTAGTTTGACCTAGTTTTTAGTTTGTGTTTATGCAAAAAATTTTATATGATTTTATGCACCCAAGAACTTAGTTATTTTAATAAATTATATCTTCTAAATATAAATTTAATTCTTGATTTTAATTAGATTTTATAATGTCATATGTTATTTAATTGAATTATATGATTTTGTTACATAGGTGACATGTGACTTATGCATCAATTAGGCAAAAGAAGTCAAAAGTCTATAGGGTTAAAGCTGAAGCATTTGGACGTTTTTGCTCTTAATTGGGTGGTCTAGATTAGTTTAAAACGTGGATGATGCATGAGATAAATTTTACACATATTGGAATCATCTACAAGCTAATAAGAGGGTGCCAAATTACAAGTGTGACAAGGCCCTAAAATTCCTTTTTATTTTGTTTTCTTTTATTTTAATCAGGGATTTGCTAATGGGAACTCACTTTTGCACGTCCTATTCACCCAAAAATTCAGATTCACTACCCATTTCACTCACCTCTTCCATTCTCTCTTTCTAGTTCATCTTATTCTTCATTTTTTCCACCTTCTCTCTACTTCATTTTTCTAGCACCCATACCTCTACTTCCAGCCACCAAATCTCTACAAAACACACACCATTCTTCATATGTCTCCTAGCTCATCCCATACCTTCCATTCTAATAAGGATCTAAGCTCAATTTATTTATCCAAACTTTCATGGATTTTAGCCTTCACAAGCTTTTCCTAGGGTTCTTGAAGATGAAGATGGTTGGCTAAATTTCTTGGTGGAATCCTAGAGAGATGAAGATAGAGGATGAATCTTAAGCTTCAATTGGCTAAGTTCTTTTGTTTCCTATTCTCTTCTATTTTTACTAGATGATTAGATTTTTTAATCTAGGGTTTGATCATCCATCTTGGCTTGTAAATTCTAGTTGAATTTGATCTTGATATAAAGAGAAGAGGTTTGTTTTGTTTAATTTTTCCTTTAGCTACCATGGTGAATTTGGCCACTTCATGTTGAGCACATAATCTTGTGTTTTTTCTTTTAGTGATTTACTTGTGTTGATGTTACATAATCATGTGATGTTAATACTTGTGTTGTTAAGTAGCTTGACATAATCTTATGGTTGCTCACATTATTGTTTGGCTATGGCACTTGAGAAGAGATATTGAGTGATTTACTTGGTTAATATTTGCACCAATTAGTTAATTGAACTAAGGACTGTAATCAAAGACTTAAGGAAATTAGCTAATTAAGTTAATTAGCTTAGGATAATCTTCATATGTCAAGATAGCTTTAGTCAAGAGGAAATAAAAGCTTAATTTAGCCTAATCATATGAAGATAATGATTCCAAAATCAACTAATCTTTAGGGTTCCACATTCTTGAAAAAGGAAAGTCCACACCATCCACTTTAGCTAGCATTTTAATTACTTGTCAATTAGGTAACTAAGTGGGTAATTAGGTAACCAAATTTCTACTCATTAGGTGATTTATTCCATTAGATAACCTCTTTAGTTAAGCTAAAACCATTCCTTCAAATATAGGTTGGCCCTATATTATATTAGGGTTAACTTAGTTTTAGTTTGAGGGTTGAGTGACATGATCCTATCACGGCCTTACTCTGTGCAAGGCTAGGAAGTCCTAAAGGTCTTGAGCATAAAGTATAATATTGGAAATTGTACCCTAGGACCAATCATTACACCATGTACATTATTATTTAATGAATTTCTTTTTTTGTTATCATATCAATTACATGTTCAATATGATAACTATATCCTTGGACAAACTATAGTGATTGTCCTAAATGTCCCTAGTCGATCATCTATAAGGGATCATAGATAAAACAAGACTAGTATGAATTTGATTAATTATAAAGATACAAATCAAAATCATAGGAACTTGAAAGAGTACAAGGTACTGGATTGACCTACTATGAGAAAGTTGTATGGTACAAGTCATAAGCTTATCTCATATGTAACTATATCACTAAGCCCTTTAACCTGAGATCATCATAAATTCCTACATGATGACCATTGAACTTTGACCTAGTCAAAAGTCACCTTTGACTAGGTGATCATAAGGGCTATGATTGAGTTTAGTGATATTCATGCAGAGGAATATGAGTAGTCAAGATAGAATTTATCCCTCACATTAAGTGAGAGATATTACTAGACCCTTCAATGAGTAAGACTGAGAAAATGTATGGCCATACTATAATGAAAAAGGTTTTTCCATTGCTACAGTCAGTCTACTCAGAGATCGAGAAAGTAATGGTTAGGTAAAAGAGAATGACAATTTCATGTCTCCCACTTGATCGAAATATCACATAACAAAAGGAATGTGATATGGTTACATGATAGGTTATATCAGATCATCGATCCCCATGTGAATTGGTTAGTTGCAACATCTTGTTAGAGGCCACTAGTGACTTGTAGGCTAATAGCGTAATTAGCCTATTGCCAATTTCATATGGGCCTACAAGATCGCACACAAGAACAGCCCAACTCAGGCTATAATGTCCAAGTTCATTGAATCTAAAATACATCTAGATTCAATGAATGTAATATAAGGTGAATGAATTATATATATATATTGAATATTTATTTGATAAATATTTATATATATATTTATATGAAATATAAAATTTGAAATATAATTATATATATATATATTTTCAATATATATATTCACATGTGTATATATTTATTTGATATATATATATAATATAATATGTATATGTGATATATATTATAATATATTATATTATATTATATTATATTATAATATTATATTGTATTATATTGTATTCTATTGTATCATGTTAGTTTTAAATTTAATTTTATATGATAGATTAAATTTAATAACTAATATGATATGAGAGAATATCATGTCAATTTTATAATTTGAATTTATAAGATAAATTTGAATTAGATATGATATCATGGATTAAATTTAAGATATAAATTTAATTAAATTTTCGTGGGCTTTTAAGTGGAAGACGAAAACCCTGATCCATACATTATATATAGATAGGGACGTCCTTTATAAAGGAAGAGAGAGTTAGAAAAGTTCTAACAGCCAAACACTTTAAGAGCTATGAAACACCCTAGAGAAAAGAAAAACTAATGTTCTTTAGACGAACAAACACTAGGAGCACTAGCATGCTGTTCGAGTTAAATTGCTATTCATGTGGATACCAATAGAGGGACCAGATCTAGGTTGTCAGTTCCTGAGATTCAAACTCTTGAAGAGAACACACATCAAGTTCAAAGAATTAAAAGGTAACTCTTTTATCCACTTTGACTTAAATGAGTTCATTCAATCTATATATCGATAGAGATTTTAAAATTTTAATCTTCTACTATACCTCCCTATCCAACACTTAACTCTACTAGGAAGGATCAAGGAGAATGATCCATGAGTGTACCCTAACTAAGGTAGGGGGTCATGATCTTACTTTGTGTAAGGCTGGAAGTCCTGGTTCAAGTGTAGAGTTTGCTTCGCTAGGGTGAATCGAGAGTGCATGAGTATGAGCATAAGCATGATGGATTGATGAGTATGAATTCATGTATATAAATATTATATTGTTTTTATTGAAATACATGCTATTTTATCTCTTTTTTATGATTTTACTTACTAACTAATATTTGGGGTTTCTCCAAGTTACTGGGACGTATGTCTCACTCTATTACCTTTGTACACATGTGAAAAGAGTACGAGCTAGGAAAGAAAATGAGGAAAGAGTAGCCTCACTTGATAGTGGTATGACTACCATTGTGTAAAATGAATGTATAAAGTTGTACTTAGGGATTTGAGTTACCAACTAGGATGCATAAGTATAAGTATATGTGGATATGAATATGTGAATGTGTAAATGATATATGTTATGAAAACTTGCTTGTGTACTTTGAATTGCATCTCGCTGAGGGTACCACAATAGTGGGTACATAGGTAGGCCTAGATGCCAATCAAGCAAGTACATGTGTTATTATGTAACTTGTTTTACTTGTATATATGTGAATTGTTATGTGAAATTATGTTATGTGTATATATGAGAACTTGACTCAAAGGGTGAGGCTTAGCCCCATTTGTAGGAGTCAAGTATATTTGTGATTCTTGACTATATGGTGAGGCTTAGCCCCATATTAAGAAGTTAGATGATTGAAGTGGAACAAGTATATATGTGTATATAGTTATTTGTAGTGTGCCTCATATAAGTCCACAAGTGTGTAATGTGACATTGAGAGGTCAAAATGAGTATGTGATGTGATATATGTGATTAGAAGTGTCAATCAAATGTATGAGGTTCCTTTAGACTTAGTTCAAGGCCCAAAATGGTCTAATGGGATAAGGAATAAGAAATTAAC
This sequence comes from Prosopis cineraria, assembly GCF_029017545.1. NCBI lineage: Eukaryota > Viridiplantae > Streptophyta > Magnoliopsida > Fabales > Fabaceae > Prosopis > Prosopis cineraria. The sequence continues at coordinate 20,601,053 of NW_026555343.1, read as the reverse complement.
ACTGAGGGTGCTAGTTTTTGAAAGAAAAAGTAGCTTTTTACACCCGAGTGTCAAATTTTAGATTGAACTATCAATCATGTCTAAACTTATCACATTAAATAGAATATGTTATAAGCTTCATATGGGTGCTTGAATCACCTCAATCAAATGTCAGAATTGGAATTGGCACATGGCGGAAGTTCGCCCTATGAACTATCTTATGATAGTAGAATTTGCTATCATATGCACTGTAACATCCTAAGTTTCTCAATTTAGTAATTATCAATATTTCCAAGGATAAATTGGTTAATTTAGATAAATTATTGATTGATGAAGTTTATGGGAGACTAATATGGTTTTTGCCTTAAAAATTTGGCGACACTATCTCTATGGGTCTGTGTTTAAAGTATTTAGTGATCACAAGAGTTTGAAGTACTTAGTAGATCAAAAGGAACTAAACATGAGACAATGTAGATAGATGGAATTTCTCAAGGACTATAATTTCGAGATCAAGTACCATCCAGGTAAAGCCAATGTAGTGGCCAATACGCTAAGTAGTAAAACGGTGCATGTCACTCACATGATGATCCAAGAGCATTGACTACTTGAGATTTTCTTAGATACTCAGAGGAAAGCACCTCAGATGATGTTGTATAATGTGCACTCTATAGTCATAACTAGTGAATTCTAGAAAGAGTTGCGAATTGCTCAGTTTGAGGACAAGTATCTACTCAGGATTCGTGAGGATATTGAAGAGAGAAGACTCACAAAATTTGGATTCAATGATGATGGATATGTGACTTATTAGGATTAAATTTGTGTATCGAGTGATGAGGAGATAAGGAAGATGATCCTAGAGGAAGCACATCATAGTGAGTATGTTATTCACCCTAGTGCCACTAAAATGTGTCAAGATATGAAGCAAATGTAGTGGTGGCCTGAAATGAAGAAAGATGTGATAGAGTTCGTTGCCAGGTGTTTCACATGTCAAAAAGTCAAAATTGAGCACCAAAGGCTTGGTGGTGTGTTGCAACCACTAAAGATCCCAGAGTAAAAGTAGGATAGCATATCAATAGATTTTATCACTGGATTGCCTAGAACTCAAGCGAGATATGACGTAATATGGGTACTTGTAGATTAATTGATAAAGTCAGTGCACTTCTTGACAGTGAAGACCACCTATTCACTTAAGAAGTATATTGAGGTCTATGTAAATGAGATAGTAAGACTTCATGGGGTGCCAAAAGACATTGTCTCTTATCGTGATCTGAGCTTCACATCAAACTTTTGGAGAGCACTACAGAGAGCAATGGGCACTAGGTTGAAATATAACACAGTCTATCATCCATAGACGAACGGTCAAACTGAGAGGACTATCCAAATGCTTGAAGATATATTGCGAGCTTATGTCTTAGAGTTGAGAGGTAGTTGGGATACACATCTACCATTAGTGAAATTCGCCTATAATAAAAATTTTCATTCTAGCATTGGAATGGCTTTGTATAAGGCATTATATGGAAGAAGATGTCGATCGCCCCTGTGTTGGACAAAATTGAGCGAGAGGAATTTGTTGGGTTCGGATTTGGTAGACCAAACCACCCAAAAGATTTAGTTAATTAAGCAAAAGTTGTTGATAGCCTAGAGTCGACAAAAGAGCTACGCAGATCGGCATAGAAGACCACTAGAATACTTGGTGACTGATTATGTGTTTTTGAGGGTCACCCCAATAACTGGCATTGAGAGATCGATAAAGGCTAAGAAATTGACTCCCAGGTTTATTGGTGCCTTTGAGATTTTAGAGAAATTGAGACATGCTACCTATCGGATTGACTTACCGCCCAATTTATCAGGTGTTCATGATGTGTTCTATGTAAGTTAGCTCAAGAAGTATCAACCAGATCCTTCTCATATTATTAAGCTGGAAGAGGTGGAACTTCAGGAAAACTTGACCTATCGAACCAAATCAGAGCAAATTATGGATGTGAAATATCAACAATTGAGGAACAAGACTATTCGATTGGTTAAGGTCTTTTAGAAGGTTATGAGTCTCAGTGATGTGACTTAGGAGACTGAGGACAAAATGAGGCAGTTATATCCCTAATTATTTTCACAGGTATGTATTTATGTAAGATTCAAAATTTTAGGGGCAAAATTCCTAAAAGGAGGGAAGAATTATAACATCCTAAGTTTTCTAATTAGTCATTATTAGTTATTCCAAGGTAAATTGGTCAATTTAGATAAATTATTGATTAATAATGTTTATGGAAGACTAATAGGGTTTTTGGATTCTTGATAGCCTTAGAAGAAGGCTAGGTCAATGTTTGAGCGAGTCATGATAGGGAAGGGAGTTTAAATTTTGGTGTGGCTTTTTGTGCCATGCGCCGCGGTGCACATGCAAAATCTACACTTATCAAATAGCGAACCAGACTGAAAATCAGGAGAGAGGAAAGAGTGAACTCGAGAGCAACGACAGAGAAGAGCTTATGGCTGCTAAAGCTTGGTTCCAATATAATTTTAGAGGCCTTATAAGCTTCATATACATTGGGTAAGCTTTCTTTTCTTTGCCCTCTCCCTCATTATGCAAAAATCTGGACATTTTTAATGAGGGCTTTGATTTAGATTTCCTTGAGTTTAAAGCAAACCCATTGGTCCATTTAAGGTCTTGGGGAGTTAAATCAAGCTTTTAATCCTAAGTTTATAAGTTTTAATGTGATTTAAAATTTTTGTTGACGGTTTAGATGTACCTTAAGTCTAATTTGAAGATTTTAAGACAATATAGGATAGTGGTTAGTGATTTTGGTGTATTAGAATGTTTGGGAATGGTTGATGTTAGCAAAGGAAATTGGATATTTTAGGCACTTAAAACCTAGTGAATTCAGGGTTATCCAGAGTGATAATTGATAATTGTCACTTAATTGTGTAGATTGAGTGTTGCTTGAGCTACCTCATGCGTATAGAACATGTGGAGCTAATGTTGAGCCACCATAACCCTTTTATGTGACAAAGGGTTGAGATAATAGAATAATTTACACTATTTGATTATATTGCTTAACTGTCTGCAAGTAGATATGTTAAATTTATTAATTAGGATTTGATAACCTTGCATATTGTGAAATGTAATTTTGTGCATGAAAAACTATTTGTGAACGATGAGAATGATGAACATCTTATATGGACTAGTTGAGAAATTTAAAATGTATATATATTAAATATGATGAGTGTTAGCATGATCATGTTAGGGGGTAGGAGTTTACCTATAAGAAGGAGTAGTGAAAGTCCATATAACATGTATCTCCTTAGTGTCTATAAGGCACGATTTTGGAGATTTTCTCCTTAGTATCCATATGGATACGGTATTGGAAAGTGATGCTCCTTAGCATCAATGATGTAGTGTTGAAGTAACGACACCCTGATTCATGTGTGATAGGGAGAAACCATAATCCTGAAGTAGGATAAGACACCTTTAGCTAGGTGATCCTACCACCAAAGGTGAGCTCAGACCATTGTGGATGTGTATTTAGTTCAAGAGCCTATGGTTTCAGTTAGGGTGATATGGAGGCTTGGATAGTAGAATGATCATGCTAGTGGTAAATGATTTGTGTTGATAGAAAAGAGTATGTTATAATATGTAAAAGTATATTTTGGTATTTTAATAGCTTTACTCCCTAATGGTTGTGCATGTTAACTAATAATAGTGAATTATTCTGTTACTGAGATGTTTATCTCACCCTGTGGCTATATCTTATAAGTGAGGGCTCCAGTAGGGGCAAGGGGAAGGAAGGGACATCTGAAGAGTGAAGAGCCTAGTTGTATAGCTCTTCCCTTTCCTCTTTTTGGGTATTGTATTGAATATTGTCAATACATAATGCCAACTTAAGAACATGACATTACTTTAGGATATCACTTGCATGAATATGTAATAAGTGTGCATATCTTGGTCCACGGTTGATGTTGTGTATGCTTGGCCAAGTTAAAATTACAAGTGATATAATTGAAGTGATTTATGTGCCAAAATGACCAAATTGACATGCACGTTAAATTTAATCCACCCCTTTATGTTATTGTCATGTAGGGGTTTGGTGGTTATTTTGAGTGTGATTGCTTATTTCTGTGATATTAATGAATTGTCATGTTATTTGTGGTCCTCTTGAGGTGGTCAAAGTGTCTCTCGCGCTAATGGCATTTGGCATTATGAACTTTGTATGTATTTTGAGGTAAAAACAAACCATTTTGAGTTCCAGTATCTATCTTTAAACAGATAATTGCTTAAGTGTAAGGCCAGTGCCATTAGTTAGAGGGCTCGAAGAGCTTCGTGTGGACACTTGAACTGCCTAAATCGAATGTCAGATGGCGAAACGGCACTCTCTGAAAGTTTGGAGAGCTGTCATGATCACAGATTGCCGTCATGACAGTAGGTGTGCGTCATAGTGCATGGTAGTTGCACTGCGGTACAAGTAGCCTTAGAGGGACTGTGCCATTCACCGCGACGGGCGTGGCTTACGCTACGGCAAATAGGCCAAATATTTGAAAAATGGCTTATTCTAGCCTAATTGAAGTGGTTTGATTTTTATACTTTTGTATTTGTTCTTAATTAACTTTTAATCATGGTTTGAGCTCAAACAATATTTCAAAAAGGGATTTCTTGGGATCCCATTATTTTAAACTAATTATTTTTTAGACCCTTAGTTTGTGATAACCTTTACTTGAGATTTTATCTAATCCTAACTATCACAACAGTGTGTAAGAGAGTGTTGTCTTGGTAATGTCAAGGCGGACATTACAATGAAGCATTGTGTGCCATACTGCGGTGCATGGCACAGAAAGAAATAGGGCACGTTGCTCTGTACCATATGCCGTAGTGCATGGCACATTCCCAAAAAAATACTTGTGCTCTATTAAGTCATTGAATTGTGTTTACGCTTTCATTAGCCCTTTTATTTGAATATTCTTGTACGAAGTCAGGATCTCATATGTTGAAAACAAATTGAGGGCTATTACTTTAATATTATTTTATGACTATATTGTAATGTGTGTAAATAGGATGGTAAAATCCAGATTGAGGAGGGGAGTTTACATATGTATATAAAATTTCTTGCCTACCCTATTGCCTCTTCCTTTTGAATTATAGCAATTGAAGTCTTGACATTACAAGATAATAGCAAGAGAGTGACATCTACCTTATTTCCATCACTAAGTTTGTTGTTCTGAAGGAAAAAGGATCATGTTATATTAAAGTTGCATACGCGCCGCACATGGCACAAAATTTTGAATGTCGTAGCATATGCTACATGCCCTGTGACACATGGCACAAAATTTTAAATAACCTGAGGAGAACATGAGAGACAGGGGTAAGAGAGCTGTCTCTACTAGGGCATCAAATATCAAGTACTAGGTGATATTACTGACCTATTGCTTATCGCATAAGTTTCATACCACCTTATGTTCCTAATCTACAATAATTTATCTTGAGTTAGGATATATTGAAATTGAATAAGGGAGTTTTAAAGGATTTTTTTCTTATCATTTGGTAATGAAAAGACTCTTGAGAGTCAAATTAAATTTCTGTGACTGATTAGGGAATTGATGGCTAAATTTGAGGTTGTAAGCCTAAATTGAGAAGTTTTGAAGGGTATAAGTGTTAGTGTCAATTGTGTTGAGTTGATAGAAGAGGTAGAAGGGTTTAAAGAAAATAGTTAGAGCTTGAGATTATTGAGTGTGGATGATTAAGGGGTTAATTGTGATAATTAGTATTTTGGTCAACTTGATAATTGACTATATTGCTAAACTGTGTAGCTTAACGTGAATTACACGTCGACATAGAAAAAAGGAAGCTAAAGGCTTGAATAGTACTATGGATAACCTTTATAGAAATAGAAGGTTTGAGATAACTAGGTAATTCATTCTGTTTATTAATTAGTTTAATTGTCTATAAGTAAATATGAAAAAGTGATACATGATTTTATCCATTGGCATGTTTTGGAATTTCATGTTTTGCATAAAAGGGGTTTGATTTAATGGTTTTAAAAGTAAGCTATTGTATACATATGTGTATGCATGGATATGTGATTGAAACATATGACATTATGTGTGGAAAATGGCATGATCATTTTAAGTTGGAAGTTCACCCTAAGTTGAGTGGAGAAGTGTGAAAGAAAATCTATATAATTGAGTTGACATTATGAGGCAATTTAGTGTAGAGTGTGTGAGAGAGAGAGAGAGAGAGAGAGAGAGAGAGAGAGAGCAAGAAGGTTCATTAGATAGATGATCACGTAAGTGTATGATTGGTTTTGTGAAAAAGGATATATATATATATATATATATAGTATTTATGAAAGTAATTCAACCATTGTGTTTACTTATTTATAGTTATTCCTGTTAATAAATAATAATGAATTATTTTGATTACTGAAATATTTATCTCACCCATAGTTACCATTTTATAGGTTTTGACAGTGGGAGCGGCAGAGGAAAAGAGCCAAGCCAAAAGTAGTAGAACTACTAATAGCCTATCCTAGTTGGTGTAATGAATTTGATTGTTTACAAGTCTTATTATGTACATAAGTTACTGTAAGATTGCATATACGTGTAATGTCTAGTGTACTTATGCATTTGTGGGTGTAACTTAGCCTTAGAGTGTGTAAATGTGTGATATGTGATGACTTTTGCTAAAGAGGCCTAAGATACCATTTTGAGTGCATGTTTGCATGCTTGAAAGTGATAAATGTGTGAAGTTTGGGCTAAGAGTATATGTGTGTGTGTAAGGGCGAAACTAGTCTTACTGTGTATGCTAATGGCAATTTAGTGGTCAAACTTGTGTATGCATGTGATTTTAATTATATGATTGTTTAATTAGGTGTCAAATGTCCTGTTGAATGTGGCCAAAGCCTTAAAAGTGGCTAATAATATATGGTTTAGTTTCAGGATGCTTGGATGAGTAGAAATAACATAAAACGATCATTTTGCATCATACCCTATAAATAGGAGTAGAAATAGTATATTCTTCTCATCCAAATTAAGTTGTCTCATCACAAGTATCACTATTGGGAGAATGATAAAGAGGTCCTAAAAGAATCAATTAATCAAGTTAGGTTCTAAGCATCAAATTTCATAAATTTGTAACTTAATCTCTTAATTTGCAACTCTATTATAATGAATTTGTAACTTGTATTTCAAATTTTAACCAAAAATAAACAAATTTTTTTTAACCATGTTAAAATTTGAAAAATAAATTATAAATTCATTATAATACGGTTGCAAAATTGAGAAATTAAGTTGTAAATTTTTAAAATTTTACACTTAAAACTTAATTTAAATTAATTGATCTTTTTAAAAAATTTTTATTATTCTCCAAATCACCATTAGATACAAGTTCAAAATTACGCGGCACTAGTTAATCAATTCTTTAAAAAACGATGGATTATTGGATGTAACTTGAAAACTACAGTGACTCATGAACTTAATGTCCCCCACCGGTCATGATAAAATTAGTCATGGAAAGTCTAAAAAGTCCAAATTATTCTCCATCATATTTAAAATATAAAACATTTTTTATCAGCTAATATATTGATCTTAATTAATGTAAGACAATTTGTAATAAGTGATCAATAGCATTGAATTTATTTTTTTAAAAAGTTTCTCTTATTAAACGTATTGTAAAGAGAGATTATATATAAAAAGTTTTTTGTAATTAAAATAAATTAATTTTAACTTAACAGTAATCTTAAAAAGTAAACTATTTTAGTGATACAAAAAATGACTTTTAATTATTTTTCCTTAATATTTATAAAATTAATTAAGAGTATCCTATAGATGGAGAGAATGTTCTTTACATTCAAACAAAGGCTAACAAAGGCGGCTTCTTACAGATCTTCGAGTCAACGTTGGGTGCTTTGCTTTGCTTTGCTTGCCCTTCACACAAGGCAGCATTCTTTTTTGTTTTTTCTAACTTTTGAAGCTATGCATGTTGCCTCTGCATACCCTTTATAAACCCAAATCACAACTTCCTTCGACAAATTATAAATCACAAGATACGGCTTAATTCCAATGGATCATCTTCTTCACAAGCCAACCATTCACATAGCAGCAGTCTCAATTCCAGCGTTCAGCCACCAAGCCTCCATTCTCGAGTTCTCAAAACGACTCGTTCAGCTCCACCCTCACTTGCACGTGACCTGCATCTTCCCCACCATTGATTCTCCTCCTGATCCCACCATCACCTTTCTTCAATCCCTCCCTTCTTCTTCCTCTATTCGCTGCATCTTCCTCCCTCCCATCTCCAAACACGATCTTGATTCTCAACTTCATCCTCCTGCTGTTCAGGTCCAACTCGCTCTTTCTCGCTCCCTTCCTTCTCTCCGTGATGCCCTCCAAACGCTATGTTTCGGTTCGTCGTCGTCGTCGTCCCCGCCACTTGTCGCTCTAATCACAGACCCTTTTGCGAATGAAGTTCTTGAGATAGCCAAGGAGCTCGATCTATTGTCCTTCATCTACTTCCCTCCTTCCGCCATGACGCTGTCTCTGTTTCTGAACTTGCCGAGGCTGGATCGAGAGGTTTCATGCGAGTACAGAGATTTGAAGAATCCAATCGAGATTATTCCTGGATGTGGCATTCCGATCAGCGGCCTTGATCTTCCCGAGCATCTTCAAGATCGATCTAGTCTCTCTTATGAGCTCATGCTTCAACGCTGTAAACGCTCCTCTCTTGCTCATGGGTTCTTGGTCAACACCTTTTTTGAAATGGAACAGAGCACTGTAAGAGCTCTTCAAAACGTGTTCCCAATCGGACCCATAGTCCAAACCGGGTCAAGTACCCCTGGAAACGGGTCGGGTTGTTTGAACTGGTTGCAAAATCAAGCCCCACGGTCTGCTTTATATGTTTCGTTCGGGAGCGGAGGGACACTGAGTCAGGACCAGCTCTATGAGCTAGCTTTAGGGTTAGAATTGAGCGATCAAAGATTCTTGTGGGTTGTTAGAAAACCAAGCGAATCAGCGAATTCTGCTTATTTGAGCGATGAAAAACAAGATCCATTGCAATTTTTGCCATTGGGATTCTTAGAAAGAACAAAACAACGAGGCTTGGTCGTGTCTTCTTGGGCCCCACAAAATGAGATTCTAAGACACAGTTCAACTGGAGGGTTTTTAACACATTGTGGTTGGAATTCGATCCTCGAGAGCATTGTGTGTGGTGTGCCGATGATCACGTGGCCGTTATTTGCAGAGCAGCAGATGAACGCCATTTTGGTGACGGAAGGGCTGAAGGTGGGACTAATGAGGCCAAAAGCGAATGAGAAAAATGGTGTTGTCGAGAAGGAGGAGATTGCTAAGGTAGTGAGAAGTTTAATGGAGGATGGAGAAGAAGGAGATGGGATTCGCAGAAGAATTGAGGAGTTGAAGGTTGCTGCTGCTTCTGCTTTGAAAGAAGATGGCTCCTCTACAATGACACTTTCTCAGGTTGTCGATCAATTGGAAACCTTTGGGAGGCCAAAAACGGATGAATGATCGTATGTTTTTTGGTAAGGACTTTTTTATTTTTATTTTTATTTTCTTTTTCAGTGTCAGGATAGAACTATCCAGAATGGGACTGCTCTACTTTACTGAATCACATCTTGATTCTTGAATTTTAATCAATCACTGGGCATGTTGAGGGGATGCGAAATTAATTAAATTTGATATATTTATTTTATTAAAATAAATTTTATATTTTTTTTAAATAAATGTAATATTTTAAATTATTGAGTTGTCTTTTAAATTATTTTAAAATATTTATATTTAATTATTAGGATTTAAAAAATATTATATTTTTAGTTTTTATTTTAATATATTTACATTTAATTATTAGAATATTTTTACTAAAACGCATTTTTACTTCAACGAATATCACTTGTGCAATTTTTTTTTTAATTTACTTTCTTGGACTTAGATTTTAAAATTTTCACCTTCAGGCTTATAAATTGGGTCTTTCTATATGTATAAAATTTAGAATTAATGTTAAAATTGGTTCACTAAGTTTTATGTCTATTCTCACACATAATTATCTATTTAATCATATTTTTGCTAATAAATTTAAAAAAATGACTTTCATCTGAATTAAAACTATTAATAAATTTAATAAAATATTGAAAGTCATTAAATAGCAAACACATGACATTTGAAAATTTAAAAACATAAAACACAATTTATAATGTCCGTCTTAATATTATCAAATACATAGAACACTAAACAAGAAACACCATAATGATCAAAAAAGTTTCAAAAATTGAGATTTCAAGAAAACGTTTTTGAAAAGCTATTTAAGTTTAAATTATAATTTAAAATAAAGTATGAAAGATAGTGAAAGCAATAAAAACAAATAACATCTAAAAACTAGCATAAAAGGCGACAATTTATCTCCCCTATAATAGCTCCATCCGTCATAGCACATATGCTGTTCGCTATGGCAGATGCCACAGAGAGCCAATGCTCTTGCTAAGTATTGCACTGTGGCATACCACTAATGTCATGGATAATTGTCATGACCGCACTCCAAGCCAAACTTTAAAAACACGCCAATTCGTCATCTGACGTTTGATGCGAGTGATTCAAGCGTCCACACGAAACTTTTAGAGCCACCTAGTTATTGACACTAGTCTCACAACCAAATATTAAACCAATTGAAAGTTGGACATCTGTAAAAAATGGTACCTTTTCTTTCGAAAACAACAACCAAGATATTCAAACTCACTTATCAAGTGTCAATAATTGTGAAACCACTTGAACTAACTTAAATAGATCATAAATAACCTAATTACATAGTTAAATCATAATTATAATATCCCACGCAAGATTTGGCTACCAAAATCCCCAAATACAACATAATTTCAAGGGGAAACAACAATCTATCATAAACTTTTCTAGGCCATACAACCACATAATCAATCATCAACATGACACTTACATTAGTATCTTGACCTCCCACAACCATTACATCACAATTATAACATTATAGATCAAGATACCCGCAAACTACAACAATATTCATGTGAGTGACCACCAAGCAATAAATGATCATAAGTTGGCATATGTATATTTAATTTGTTACAAAACCATAAGAAAGAGAAAAGACAATATAAACACAAGTCCCCTCAATACTCGGTTGTACCTTTCTTCCTTTAGCCCCTATCGGAGCCTTCATCTAAAATGTAAACATGGGGTAAGTCGAGGACTCAATAAACAAATAGTTTAATCAAACTACTAGTATATAAGAATAGATAGTGAGTATGTGAAATGGCACATAAAACATATGGAACAAGTTACATACATACTTATAGTTATAGAATGATATGCATTATCAACATATCATCTTATACCCTCCTTATATCTTTCGATTAAATCTGTGTACTGACAACTCAATTGAACCAAATCCATGTGACTGGATTGGCCCAAACTCACCAATTATGGGAGGCAACCTTGGCCAAGAGTGCCTTCACCCACTATGAATTACAGATTCCACCTGTCCACAAATACTAGGGGTGTCGGTGCCTAATCTATGTCACATAGTATTGGAATTTTCAAACAATAAAGAACTGTGCATTGGGGCCTCCATGGTGCCAATATACCATTTGAATTTTCAAATAATATTCCTAATATCACACTAGATTGAACTCTCACCCTCTCACAATGACCATGACAAAAATGTGCTCAATGATTTCCACATATAACCATAACATGTAATTTTGACTATAGTGATCACTTCCACTTAAACTGTAAAATTTCACAAATAATTATACTTGAATATAAGGTTTAGTCTTCTAAATCCACAATGTTCAAAACACAATTTCCATTCCACTTCACATAAAGTTTCTAAATCATAATCATTTCATGTTAATACTATACTAATACAAAACAAGAGTATTAGCTTTAAAAATAACCACACAACCGTCTGAACAAGCAAATAGAGAGTTTATACAATCCGATTACCTCATTCCTTATGTCACTAAAAGGGTTATTGTGGTCAAACAATGGCCCCACGTGTATCTACTTGCGTAATAATGCTCGATCAATATTTAATCTACAAGATTAAATATTTAATTATCAATCGACACATTAATTAACCCCTTTTAACACAAATTTTGAGTACCTATTATACCCAAAACCTTAATTTAATCCCTATCAATTCTCCCAACATATTTCGTTAATCCCATTTAACACCAGAACATACTAATAACCCCAAATCTCTACTCTCATTACTCTTAATCTCCCTATTTCCACTTAGGGTTCGTCTAAACCGAATCCAAAAACTCCAAATCATTATATAATCCATAAACTCAAGTTTAGAGGCTTGATTTAATTCTCTAAGACCATAACTAAGTCAATGGGTTCAGTTATTACCCAAGGGGAATGAAACTCAAGCCCCACATTACCCCAAACCATTAAAAATTCACATAAAGGGAGTAGGAGAGATGTAAGATGTAAGGTCCGCTATATAATCCGAATTTTACCAATCCACACACACCTAATACCATACAATAACAATACAATATCAGAATAATAGCTCTTAACTTGTTTTAAAAATGTAGGATCTTGACTTCATAAAAAGTATGTTCAAACAAGAGGGCTAACGAAGGTATAAACGTAAATTTATGACTCAAAGAAACACAATTATTTTTCTAGAAAACGTGTTATGTGATGCGGCATGCACCATCATGTGCCACAACATGTGGTATAGAGCCATAGGCTCCCTTCACTGTGCCATGCGCCATGGTGTGACATATAATACGTCGTGATGCATATGATAGCAATTTTGCTATCAAATGACAATTTACAGAAGCAAACTTCTGCCATGCACGAATTCTACATCTATTGTCCAATTAAAGTGATTCAAGCACTTACACAAAGCTTTTAACATATTCTATCTAATGAGATAAGTTTGAACACAATCCAATGGGCCGATCTAAAATTGGATAACCTAAGCATTCAATTCTCATTCCTTATCCCATTAGACTACTTTGGGCCTTGAACCAAGTTCAAAAGGATAACACATACCTAATTGACACATTATAATCCATATATCACAGCAAATACTTATTCTGACCTCTTAATGCCACATCACATACTTGTGGACTTATATGGGGCATAATACATGTAGTCACATATACATATAAACTTATTCAACTTTCAACCTTTCAACTTTCATATATGGGGCTAAGCCTTACCATATGGTCGAGAATCACTAGTACACTTGACTCATACAAATGGGGTTAAGCCTCACTATTTAGTTAAGATCCACACATATGCACATATATATATTCATAATAAATTCACATTTCATACAAGTGGAATAAGTTACACATCATAACATAAACTTGCTTGGATAGCATCTAGGCTTACTCACATATTCACCACTATGATAAACTCAGTGAGATGTGTAACCTCCTCCCATATCCACTCAATACAGGAGAAGATTAACAGAATCACTACTTCATCACATTGATTCAACAATCAAAGAATTTATTTGAAAAGCTTTAACCAAAGACTTATTTCATAAAATCATCAAAACCATAATACATTTGAACAATACACAATGGAAGCAAAACATATGCATTCACATCACCTATTACATGATATAAAGACCATAAAATTAAGTTGAATTATAGGCCATGCATCATAGCATGCAGCATGTGTGCCACGACATGTGGCACAAAGCCACACGCCTAAACTCTTTGTGACATGCGCCGTAGCATGTGACACCATGCACTGTGGTGTGCCTGTCTAAAATTTTTCTATCATTTTAATAGCAAAATGATAAACTTTCAGCATGCGCTAACATGAAGCTTATCTCGTAAGCTAGCTAATGAGACAGTTTGGACATAATCTAACAATCTGATCAAAATTTGAACACTCGAGTGCATAAAGTCACTTTGTCTAAAAATTTTCCACACCCAAGCACTCAAATTGATTCCTTTCTCTCATTAGATTACATAAGGCCTTGGATTAAGTCCAAAAGAACCTAATATACTTGATTGACCAACATGTATCACAATTATACCTATATACCAAAATTTGACCCCTTAATAGCTAATTTTCACTTTTCAAAACTTTTAACAATTTGCTATTACTTGGCACAACTTGGCCCACATGGCCTTTTTTCTCTACACATTCATATATTCACATTCATAACATATATATTACTCAATTTTAGTCCCAAATTATTCATTTCATCATAATTTCTCATATGGGTTTAAGATTCACCATCTTCACTACACTTTCAACATATATATGCCCAAATCTTAGCCCCTGATTCATTTCATCATATGCATATATAATTAGATTAAGATTTCATAAAATCACTACTCAAAACATGCATGCAACTTTATGACAACTTATTTACACATACATACACAAGTTTTCTAGTTCATTACACAAAACTCTTACACAAACTCTAGAATCACACGGCTTCTTGACTCTAAGCCGGTCTTGACTCTCTTCCTTTGCCTTGATCATTGTTTGGTCCTCTAAAAATGTAATCATGACAGTAAGATAAAAATCTTAGTAATAGAATAACTCACTCCTATTGACTATCACATGCAACTATATGAAAGTAAAGCATAATATACCATTTTAACATAATGTATCACATGCTTCATTTCAAATAACCCTCATATCAGACATTTCATCACTTTTAAACTTATTTCACCACTTTTCTTTGCTTATACCATACATAGCAGTATATTGCGTCATATAGCATGATCACTACTGATCAAACCTTTAAATCACCCTGACATGAAACCATAGGCTCGACTTAGATCAATGTACACTCTTATTGGTCCTGAGCTTACCTTTAGTGGTAGAATACCTGGTTAAAGTTGTTCTATCTCACTTTCAGACTATGATTTCCCCCAATACACACAATGGAATGTCATTGACTCCAACATCGTATCACACAGAAACTAAGGAGTCCTATATCTCTAACACTGCATCTCAATAAATACTAAGAATATCTTCTCCAATGCTGCACTTTAAAAGATACTAAGGAGGTAAAATTCTACAACACCATATCCCATCAGGAATTAAGGAGAATATGCTATATGGTTTTATCACCACTTCTTTACTTAGGTGAACTCCCACCCCTATGATCATGCTTTCCGAATCATTCAAGGTTCCTCATTACTACTTTACATTTTTTCTCATACATAACACACACATATATATACAAACCATATAAAATCACCTTTTTCAATCCTTTTATCCAGTCAAAAGTTATTTCATGCAACATTCACAAAATACTATAAATCATGCTTAGTTGAAAACCATTTCATACATTACATAGCATACTGACATACAGTTACAATGAATAGTCAAACAAAGGAACTTATTTAGTTATCTCAACCCTTCTGTCACTAAAAGGTTACTCGTGGATTTCAACTACCATAACAGCTTATCACAAGCTTTTTTTCTTAACTCACACGATCAATATGCCAATCTGAATACATTTGACAAATTTTAGTCATTAGTCTATTTTGACCAAAAACACATATTTACTAATTATGGCTATATTAAGTCGTATTCCATTACTATCCGATTATTACTTTACATCACCTTAATCAGTCTCATTTCACTCAAATCATATTTTTATCCTAAAATCTCTTTCTCTTAAGGCTAAATTAAGCTTACAGGTTCAAAGCTCTACCATTCAGCTTTAAACCAGTCACAAAGCTATAATTTAACTCCCAATAACCTTTTTATTACAATTAGGTAAGAATCAAACCCTCAAATTTCACCAATTCAATTTTTCTATAACTCATTTTTAGAGAAATTTGTGTAGAATGGAAGGTAAGGATTATACATAGCTTCCTTACTAAGTTATCAATCAAAATGGCTTGCCCTAGCTCTTCAGCCCTTCTCTTCTC
This sequence comes from Prosopis cineraria, assembly GCF_029017545.1. NCBI lineage: Eukaryota > Viridiplantae > Streptophyta > Magnoliopsida > Fabales > Fabaceae > Prosopis > Prosopis cineraria. Next base: position 20,585,190 of record NW_026555343.1, on the reverse strand, counting down.
CTCTTGTGTGTTTCAGATTTCTCCCTTCTGAAATTTCTAAAATTTCATGACTTAAGAAGTCACTTTCTGGTCCATGTGCCATGGCATATGTAGCATAAGATGCGGCACGTGGCACAATGAGATTAGTTCTCACCATGCGTATTTGCTTTGACTCAAAAGGCAATCCTCTCACCCATATCTATTCGCACAACATCTTGACAAGTCAAACTATCAAGTAATCATCTAAATCTCTAATCTCATACTAGTTGAACTATCAGCTAATCAAGGGATTAAGAAATTTAAGATGTTATACTAACCGAGGCTATTCTTTCCTCATTTCCTTTCCTGGCCTTCTTGTGCTCTCTTCACCTGTATACAAAAGTAATTGAGTGAGACATATGTTCTAATAACTTGGATAAACCTCAATTACTAGCTAGTAACTTAAATTATAAACAAGAGATAAAGTAGCATAATTTCAATGAAACAATATAAATATACATGCATACATTATCATTCTCATGCATTGCTATGCTCATGCACTCTCGATTCCCCCTAGTAAAGCAAGCTCTATACTTGAACCAGGACTTCTAGCCTTACAAGAAATAGGGCCTACTAAATCACTGTCTTGGTCTAGGAATCATCAGTATGGGTGGTCTCTTGAGTCCCACCTAGTAGAGCATTCTCAATACTTAAACTGTCAAGACTTCTTAGCCTTACATAGAGTAGGACCATGACCCCTTACCCTATCTAAGTGTAACACTTGCCCTGAGTGTTATCTAAAAATCAAATAATTCAAATAAACTAAGTGTGGTTAAGGAGTTGATCCTCTAACCAACTTAAGAAATAAATCATTTAAATCACTAAACAGATACATCATCGCAAAATAAACATTTAAGACTTTAAAAAAAATTTATAGATTCTACCTATAGCGCACAGAAGCAAGCTAGATGAAAGTAGGATAAAGATGCTGTCATGATAGCATTAAATTACTATCATGACAACCCTCCCAAGCCAACTTTTAGGAGGCACCGTTCCGCCATTCGACCTCCAATCAAAGTGATTTTAAAGCTCACATGTCACATTCAAAGGGTACTATAAGTGTACCAAATTTCAAAAAGATCTAATGATTGGATTAAAAATTAGACATGTTACAAGTTTGATCATTTTTGCTGTCATGACAGTTTTGACAGCACTAAAAGCTGTCATGATAGCACCTTCAGATTAACTTTCAGAGTACACCATTTTATCATCTGACCTCCGATCAGAGTGATTCCAAAGCCCACATGTCACTTTTAAAGAGTACTATTAGCATACCAAATTTTAAAAAGATCCAACGGACGGATTAAATTTCGTGCATGTTGCAATATCATCACCATTGCTGTCATGACAACACTTTTGTTTGTCATGACAGCTCTTCTAGACCAAATTCCAGAGTACGTCATTTCTCTGTCTGATATCCAATCGACATGATTCCAAAGCCTACATGAAGCTTATAAAAGGTTTTACTTGTGACCCAAAAGTACAGTTTTAGAGAAATCCAACGGTCGGATTAAGATTTAGACACTCGATGCAAAAGTACAGTTTTTTAGTAAAAACCCATTTTCAAAATTATTCAAATTTTATCCTAATGGTCATAAACCTGTGAGAACACTTTGAATACGTCAAATAGGAGTAAGAACACCTGATAGAACATTTAAATGATACAAAAACCTTTTATACCAAAATTTGACCTCCTGGGTACCATTTCCCAAAATGGACCATAAACTCCTAAAATGCACAAATCATACAAGAGTGGCCAAAAATTATTCCAAATATCATATACACATATGAATATGCACGCTAAATATTTTCATTTGGCTCAGAGATCTCTGGGGGTTCCACGCACCCACTCTCTCTATCCAAGGTTTATGTTTGCCCATAGCACACCATTTGCAATGCAACCACTTTGCATTTGCTTGTCGAATCACATATATACCAAAATAAATATTTGCTTATAGTGAAAACTGGTCTACTAAATAAATTCATTAAAACTACACACCATAGCCAAGTTTCCTAACCACAAGTCTACAAGTAAACAAAAATTCACACACAAGCCATACAATCCACACATACTCACACACATATACATAATCACATCCTACTGACACCATAATTCTAAATACATTACAATAGATTTGCTCCAAAGAAAGGGGTTACAGTTCTTTACAATTCACAAACAACCCCTAGCTTTGCTCCTTTTCCTGTCCTCCACTGATTTCTTCGCCTGGACTTGGAAATATTGAAAAGAAAGGGGTGAGATAACCACAGTCTTAATAATAGAAAATCTACATTGATTATTACAAAGTAAGCCATAATTGAATAAACAAATAATAAATTTAACATAGTATATAATTTAGCCATTTAAAATGCATGAATGCATGACATAGGCCGGTATGGCCTTTCATGACCAACAGAATGCTCCCTGGTACTCTTTAACTCACAGGTAACCTTATACCTACTTTTACCTCCACAGGCACAAAATATAATCTAAGGCATGATCTAATCTATCGAACCGCCTATGCCCCTTCAATGTGAATCCTGAGCAGTCAAAGCTAACTCCCTCTCACAACCAGCCCGACTTACTCTCCATGTGAAGGCTACCTTGGCCTAGGCACTCAACCTCACACTTCATATGTCGGATTTCCTCCCCCACTGAGAGGTGTTAAACACTCAATACACTAACCACTTTAGTGCACTGAGCCCACAATACGTAAGGCAATATTGAGTACTGGCAGTGTGCCATAGAATATCAAAAGTCCACACTTCTCATTGGTGACTCCCACCGAGATCATACCTTTTATTCCGTATCTACCTTTCTCACGAGTATTGACCACTTCAACACTCTAAGGTAGTATAACATTTATAAATCTTCCTAAATGGTTCCCTTAGCCTATCTAAGGTACCTTAGTTACACTTTCTTAAGTGCAAATTTGTTCTTTATTATTACAATACATGCAAACAAATCTCATTTTAATAAAATATATATTGTTAAACAATTAGAAAAACATATTTGCACTATAATCAAAGTAGTACCCCCATAACCACTTATAAAGCACATTTAATCTTTTAAAACATGTAAATGCAGATAGCTAGTAATATTTATTCAAAAATAGCTAAAACAAAGTAATAAGAAATATAAATTACACTATTACCTCAACCCTTTGGTATCAAAAGGGTTCCTCTTGTACAAAATAGGACTTAGCTTGTTCCTTAATTTTCAATAAGTTCCACCAACAATTTTTCTACAACATATAACTGATTCACAATCACTTTTCATGGCAAATGGCATATAAGAAGACTATAACTCATACCACATAACTTGGGTCAATGAGCCATAATTCATCCCAATAGTTTATATATTAACCAACCATTCACATAATACTACTTAACCACCAAACCATTTATTAGCCACAGCTAAGCCAATTTTCAATTCATATAATTTTTAATCAATTAAAAACTTCACTTAGTATCACCAACTTTTAACCATTAACCTTTATAATGAAACCAAACCTTAATTTAAATCTTATTGGGTTCAAATAGCAAATTAGAACCAAATTAATAGACTTAAACCATTGGGAGCAAAACCTAACCTGTTGGGGTTTGACTTTTGTCCTAAAACTCTATTTTCATCCAATTACCCCGCTCAAAACATTAGGGCATCATGTACAACTCAAAACATCTCCAAGAATCTAAAAAAATCAAAGCTTACATGAATAAAGCCTTAGGATCAAAATTCAAAATTTTCTCTTCTAAAAATTGAAGAAAATCAAGAGGGGAAGGATGAGGATTGAAGTAGGGAGTTTACCTGTGTGTAGCCGAGCTTGCAACGGTCGCAAAGCCTCCTAGATCCAAGCCTAACTCCCTCTCTTTCTCCTCTCTTTCTTCCGCTCACTCTCTCGTGCTCTTTGTTCTTTCCTTTCCAATTCAGTTTTTGCATTCTATTTCCTCTTAAAAATGCTGATCTAACACTTTGGAAAAAATTACAAAAAAGGGCCGAACATTTTTATTATAGCACAAGCCTGGATCAACTTTGATAATTTTTTCCATAGTTAAAAAATCAAATAAAACCAAACTTTGCTGAGAAAAATTCAACTTTGGACTTTATCAAATTATTCTTAATTTTAATTTATTATAGATATTTTATTTTATTTTTAAAATAAATTCAAATCTTAAAATTTTAGGATGAGTTACACTAAGGTACACTCATGGATCATTTTCCTAAGTCCTTTCCTGATAGAGCAAGCTCTGCGCTCAAGACTTCAAGATCTCTTTGTCTTTCCTGGCAGAGTAAACTCTACGTTCAAGACCTTCAAGACTTCCTAGCCTGAATAGAGTAGGGTTATGACCCCCTACCCTAGTCTATGATATACTCACGAATGCAATGCTCATGTCTATGCACATGTCTTTTCACATACATTTCATACACCACTCACACACTCATATGTGTATCCCTTTTCACAATATTGCCACTTTATTAGTTCATAAATCATAATGCATATAGTTATCTAAAGTATTTGTAAATAATTTCACAAACGAACAAGTTAAAAGGGCTATTCTAGTTACCTTTTTACCCTACTAATCTAAAAGTTATCGTTTGCATTGAACGCTCAAGTCTCCAAATTCCTTAAGAAACCCTCAAATGTTCAATCAACATAATGAACATCCTTCAATCAATTTCTAACACCTAACACAAGCATTAATTTGACTAAGTCAAATTCCTTAATATATAAAAATAAATCAATTAACAACTCTTGAATTCCATATAATCCTTTTCTCTATAATTGGTTTGCCCTTAGGCTACTCAAATGACCGAAACACCCGCCTAACTCATTTATTTACTAATTTTCTCTATTTCAACCTAATAATTTAGGTTAATTAAGCCTATATCCTCATAATTCAATCATTAAACTTCAAACCAATTGCAAAACCTTAGTTTCGCATTCAAAATCCCTTTTTAAGCCTTTCCCTTAGATTTCAATTCCTTAAAACTTCTTGATTCAATTTCTTCTATCGACCAAACTTAAAGAAATTTAGGTAGAAATGTAGTATAAAGGCTGTATGATACTTACTCGACAAGTCATTGGCCGACACAAACTCCCGATAACTAGAATAATCCAAGCCCTAGTAGAGCCAAGCTCCCTCTCCTCCTCCAAATATGTTTTCCCTCTCTTCCTCTTCTAATTTCACAAGCTAGAAACGTCAGCTTTAAGTGAATTTTGTGCCATGCATTACAGCACATGCCATGATGCATGGCATAGTGAGATGATTCGTATTGTTGCTCCCACATTACATCCTGACTTACTATTCCACCATTCAATCCTATTAATATTAATCAACCAACACAAAAATCAACCTAATATCAAACCATAATCAATCCACTAATTACTACTAATGAGCAACTAATTTCTTGAATTGAAATTCAGGATGTTACAATTCTCCCTCCTTTAAAGGAATTTTGTCCCTAACATTCAAACACAGTTATAACTCACCTTAAAGAAATAAATGGGGTATTTCCACTTTATGCTCTCTTCTGTTTCCCACGTCATGTCACCAAGAGCCATTTTTTTGCTAAAACACTTTTAGTAATCAGATAGTCTTATTACACAAGTGCTTTTCCTTAACATTCACTATCCAATTTGGTTCAGCTCGGTAAGTGAGATTCTCTTAAAGCTCTACTTCCTCAAGCTCAATCACATGTGATGGATTCAGTTGATGTGCTTTCAATTGTGACACATGAAACACATCATGTATCTCGAATAAGGGCGAAGGTAAAGCAATTCTATAAGCCATAGGACCTACTCTGCTTAGTATTTAGTACGGTGTCATATAATGAGGCAATAACTTGTTAGCTCATATAGTCCTACCAATACTAGTCAATGAAGAAACTTAGAGAAACATATAATCTCTGACTTCAAACTCCAATGGTTGATGCTACCTATCAGCATAACCTTTTGACAGCTCTGGGCAATAAGAAGCTTCTGTCGAACACTCAGATCTTCTATGTGGTTTGATCTACAATGATCCAAACTAATCACATTACCTCAATCCAACCTAACATAAGGGATATCTACACTTTCTCCCATACAATTGCTCTTATAGTGCCATCTGAATACTCAAATAGCAGCTGTTTATTGTAGATGAACTCAGCTAAAGGCAA